>NW_021703783.1:54783432-55401102 GCF_005190385.1 Monodon monoceros
TATATATAGTCTTTTTCAGATTGTTTTCCATTATAGGCTATTACAAGATACTGAATATTATTCCCTGGCTATACAGTAGGTCCTTGTTGTTTATCTTTTTTCTATATAGTAGTATATATAGTAATGTGTATCTGTTAATCTCAAATTCCCAGTTTATCCCTCCCCGACTTTTCCCCTTTGGTAACCACACTTTGTTTTCTGTATCTGTGAGGCTATTTCTGTTTTGTAAATAAGTTTATTTGTATCATTTGTTTTTGCTTCCACATATAAGTGATATCATATGTTATTCACCTTTCTCTGTCTGGCTTACTTCACTTAGTATGATAATCTCAAGGTCCATCCATGTTGCTGCAAGTGGCATTATTTCATTCTTTTTGATGGCTGAGTAATATTCCACTGTATATATGTACCACATATTCTTTATCCATTCATCTGTAGATGGATATTTAGGTTGCTTCCATGTCTTGGTTACTGTAAATAGTGCTGTTGTGAACATTGGGATGCATGTATCTTTTTGAATTAGAGTTTTAGTCTTTTCTGGATATATGCCTAGGAGTGGGATTGCTAGATCATACAGTAACTCTATTTTTAGTTTTTAAGGAACGTCTGTACTGTTGTCCATAGTGGCTGCGCCAATTTACATTGTAAATTTATAATTTACATTTACATTCCAATGGAATGGAATGGAAATTGAAAAGGTAGGAGAGTTCCCTTTTCTCCACACCCTCTCCAGCGTTTATTTGTAGACTTTTTGATGATGGCCATTCTGACCGGTGTGAGGTGGTACCTTATTGTAGTTTTGATTTGCATTTCTCTAATGATTAGTGATGTTGAGCATCTTTTCACATACCTGTTGGCCATCTGTGTGTCTTCTTTGGAGAAATGTCTATTTAGGTCTTCTGCCCATTTTTTTGATTGGGTTGTTTGTTTTTCTGATATTGAGCTGTATAAGCTATTTGTATATTTTGGAAATTAGGCTCCCGTTGGTCACATAATTTGCAAATATTTTCTCCCATTCTGTAAGTTGTCTTTTGGTTTTGTTTCTGGTTTCCTTTGCTGTGCAAAAGCTTTTAAGTTTAATTTGGTCCCATTTGTTTATTTTTGCTTTTGTTTCCATTACTCAAGGAGACTGATCCAAAAAAATATTGTTGTGATTTATGTCAAAGAGTATTCTGCCTACGTTTTCCTCTAGGAGTTTTATTATAGTATCCAGTCTTATATTTAGATCTTTAATCCATTTTGAGTTTACTTTTATATATGGGGTTCCCACTCCATTTTAAAGACACTAAAAGTAGAAATTAGATATGATAAAATTTGAGCATGGTTTTTATAAGAAAGGTAACATGGTAACCTAATCAGTGCATTCATAATCAAGAGTGGTCTAAGGTTATATAATTGAAGCTAAATAAAATAAGACTAAAAGATATATCATTTTTATTATTCCCTACTCTAACTGAATTAGTCAACCAATTATCAGTTTTGATTACATTACGTAAGAAGGTTCATACCAGATTTGGACTTGAATTATATGATAGTTTTCGCTGACTTTAAAATTAATCATTTGGATACTGTGGAAAGACTAACCAGTAGACAAATATTTACGGAAAATAAAGCATCAATACAGTTTATATGTACAATATATGCCTAGCACTGTACTAGGTATGGTATGAAAATATCAGAGAAGTATAAATCATGTTGCATGCTCTTAGGGAATTAGAAATTGGTTGAGGGTAAGACCACAACAATAACATAAAAAAGATCAATAATCAATACATAGACGACAAAAGTCTGAGGTACATTTTTAAAGTATAATAAAAAGAACATAAAAGGGAAGACTTTGTGGGCTACAGGAATCAGACAAAGTTTCGAAAGGGAGATTGGATCTGAATTGGACAGTGAAGAAAGAAGACTGGGGAAGTTAGGGAAGATAGCTGGAGGGAAATTGGATGAGCAAAGGCAAAGAGGCAAAAGTGAGGATAGTGAATGAAGGAGCAATAAGGGGACAGCTGATGTGAATGCAGTTGGTTCAAGCTCTCATTAAAGTTCTGAAAATCATGAAAGCAGATCATGGAGGGTGCCAGGTGCTCATTTCCTTCTTCTAGGAAGACTTCAGTGGGAGCTGAGAGTTGAAGGAATATAAAAGTGGAGGGAGGGACTTTCCTGGTGGCTCAGTGGTTAAGAATCTGCCTGCCGAGGGCTTCCCTGGTGGCGCAGTGGTTGAGAGTCCACCTGCCGATGCAAGGGACGCGGGTTCGTGCCCCGGTCCGGGAAGATCCCACATGCCGCGGAGCGGCTGGGCCCGTGAGCCATGGCCGCTGAGCCTGCGCGTCCGGAGCCTGTGCTCCGCAACGGGAGAGGTCACAACAGTGAGAGGCCCGCATACTGCAAAAAAAAAAAAACAAAACAAAAAAAAACAAAAAACAACAAGAATATGCCTGCCGATGCGGGGGACACGGGTTTGATACCTGATCCGGGAAGATCCCACATGTCGTGGAGCAAATAAGCCCATGCGCCACAACTACTGAGCCCATGTGCCACAACTATTGAAGCCCGTGCGCCTAGAGCCCATGCTCTGTAACAAGAGAAGCCACAGCAGTAAGAAGCCCACACACCGCAAGGAAGAGTAGCCCCTGCTCGCCGCAACTAGAGAAAGCCTGCGTGCAGCAACGAAGACCCAATGCAGCCAAAAAAATAAATAAAATTAAAAAAAAAAAAGTGAAGGGAGAAAGAAGCTTATAGGTGTGCACAGGAAATTTCTCCCAAAACACAAAGCTCACGATAAAAACGAGCAAGAATATTGGAAGTACTTATCTTGGTTAGAAAAATCAAAGGGGGAAAAAAGGAAAGAAACAATACTGAGCCATAGGGATTGCACTGGACAGAATCTTAATATATGTTTACATCATCGAAGAGAGGAGACTGAAAAGTCAGAATCATGGCAGGACACATTTGGAAAGGATTTGTCTATGGGCTTAGAGCAGTGACATTTAGCATGCTTTTCCATATTCCTTTACGATGACGCCTGTGTTCTTTCTGGATTTATCATCTCTATCACACCCATGCCCACCCACACACCTACAATGCATATACTTTTTCATTAACCTAAAAAGTCGATTCTTTCCTTTAAGAACCACCTGAACCACACCATGAATCCTAGGTCTTCACTGACTAAAATGCCCAAGAAAGGCTTGAAATCCAGGGCTGTGCTTTGAGCCTAGTAGTTCTATAAATGGCCACATGAATAGAGCCTAGGGAGCTAAGAGAAAAATGGAAAGTCTAGAAAGAAAAGAAAGCAATTCACTTAATCCTGGCATCTTGCTCTGGGGAGTCATTACCACTGAAGAACTGTCTGGTGATCTATCTTTTCGATGATTTTCTGGAAAAAGCTCATGCACCTGCTTCCCTGTTCCTGCCTCCCCAAAAGATGAAATGCCAATTAATAGGATTTGTCAATAATGGACTTTAGGTCTAATTCTCCCACAACCCTAATGCTTGGAAGCAGAGAATTTTTAAATTTCAAACTCTGTGGCTTTAAGTACCAGATGGACACCTAGAGATCCCAGAAAGACTCAGCAGAACTGGGAAAGTTGACTGGATTTTCATTTGAAGAAGTATTTGTTCTATTTTTTGTAAAGACCAGTTTAGAAATAGTTGGAACATGTAATTTGTGTTAATTGATTTGCATAAACATAATGATTTTCAGTGAAGATAATTTGCAGTCAGTTGATTTTGGAGTACTCCATCTTGTCACTGAGATTCTGAAGAGAAAACTATTTCATGTGGGCATGATCATAACCTATTACTACCTAGAACTAAATGTATATGGGGTCATTACGAGGAGCTATAAGAAATGCCCACTCATATTACAGATAATGGGAGAAATGCCTTTAAAATTAACAGAGCTCAGATGTTGACTCAGTATAGGCCTAAACTAACCATCAAACATCTCTTAAAAATAAAATATAATGAATTAGTGGGTAGACAGCTGTACTGGCACTCAGTAATCTCCATTTGCAATAATTATCCGGTTCTGTGATCAAATTTCCTTCTCTCAGTACTACTCCCTCTGGATGTTTATATGCTCATCTGTGTTCATGCAGATTAATGGATATTAAATTGTAATGATCAGATTAGAGGCTTATCTGATAATTTAAGAATGGAAATGTACTTTGAATGCTATTTACTCTTAGATTTTGAATCATGTAAAATAATCGTTTACAATTCAGATTATTTACAGCTATACCAAAACGCTGGGGCAGAATATGTGACAGATGCTTAGAATTATGATTTGAATCTGGGAAAATAACTCTCAAATAAAGTTCTGTGTAGTTTCCATTCAACCAAATACAATTAACAAATTAAATAACCCTTAGTGGGAATTCTTAACTGGGTATTTCACAAATATTTACTGAATAAAGGTAACTTGTGACTATTTCATCTTGGTATAAGTTAAATAAAATTTTGTGATCTAGCCCACAACCCTAATCACCATTTATTATTTTGTGTTTATGTGAAAACATGCCCTTAATTCTAAACAATTGACTCATCAATGAATTTTGGAGACATAACATATTTAGCCTGGAGAAAAGAATACACAGATGGTACTTAATAGCTACTGAATTATTTAGATGACTATTACTTGGAACAAACATATTAGTAATTACTTATATAGTTTCCAAAGGTAGAAATTCCAACAGTAGCTGATAGGCATAAGAGGGAAATTTTTATTTTTATTTTTTTTTGGTATGCGGGCCTCTCACTGTTGTGGCCTCTCCCGTTGCGGAGCACAGGCTCCGGACGCGCAGGCTCAGCGGCCATGGCTCACGGGCCCAGCCGCTCCACGGCATGAGGGATCCTCCCGGACCGGGACACGAACCCGTGTCCCCTGCAGCGGCAGGCGGACCCTCAACCACTGCGCCACCAGGGAAGCCCAGAGGGAAATTTCTGATCAAAGAAAGAATTTCCCAATAGGCAGAGCTGACCAGAGTTAGACCAGCTGCTTTGGATAGGAATAGCTCTCTCACTGGAGTAGATTCTTTTTTGCTGTTGTTCTTTTTTTCAAAGGTATGTTGGCTATTTTAGGTCCTTTGCATTTCCATATACATTTTAGAATCAGTTTGTCAATTTCCACAAAAAGTCCTGCTGGGGATTTCTATCTGGATTTCACGCTGAAGTAGATTCTTAAGAAAAGGTCAGATAGCCTCTTAGCAATGATAGTGTAGAGGGAAACCCAGTCTGGAAAGATTGTTTAGACTTAGCTGCTAAGGTTTTGTCATTTTGCAGTTTGCCAAAATAAGCCTTTGGGATTGTCTGTGGATTTTATTCAACTCAGCTACCAGTTACTTTCATTAACATAGTGTGACACTTATTTGTGTAGTAACACGTCACCATGTTTGAGAAGAGGGACATCTGGTGGATGAAATAAGCAAAAGAATAGGGGTTTTGTTTCCATATTCATATTTTAAGTGTTTTTGACATTTCCATGGGAAAAAATTATAAATCTATCTATATAAATATGTTGACAAGTAGCAATAACTATTCATGATCAGGTGATTTGGGTAAGATAATTGTTTAATCTAGTCCTTTAATATTTATTGAATGAATGCCTCTTTAGTCATTTTTCTTTCATCAATTCAAACTAGGCTCTTTGAGGATGAATTTGCTTGTCCTTGTAAAACATAAGCATGTGACTTTCTTGGCTACCAATTAATATCTGTTTTTAAGCTCAATCATTTAGCAGAAGAAATGGCATACAAACAAACAGAAAATAGCCAATTGCCTAAACTATAAATGGAACTGTTTTATTTGCCTTTGCCGAAATATTCACCTGAGTCTTTTGCTCTCATAAATTTGAAATTAATTCAAATATTTAAGTAGAGTAATACATTTCTCTGTGGGAATAAGGTACTTTTGTATCCATTCAAGAAAGAACAATACAGCAGCAGTTTAGAGCCAGATTGCCTAGATTAATAAGATGAATCCAACTCTGTTGACTAAAATGACTACCTAACTCCTTAGTTATATTTTCCATCATTAATATATACACATAAATAAATAAGTGCTAGAAGAATCACTCTGAGAGCAGGGCGGACATCCTATTCTCTGTATCTGGAAGAGAGTATACTGTAGGCACTTAAATATTTGGTGAGTGAATCTCTTCAAATCCATCTTAGCTGGGAGTGATTTCACCCTTCTTTGAGCACTCAGAGCTCTGTACCTCTCTACTCTTTTTTAATTTATTTTTTATTTTTATTATTAATTTTATTTTATTGGATATAGTTGCTTTACACTGCTGTGTCAGTTTCTGCTGTACAGCAAATTGAATCAGCCATACGTATACTTATATCCCCTCTTTTTTGGATTTCCTTCCCAGTTAGGTCACCACAAAGCACCAAGTAGAGTTCCCTGTGCTATACAGTAGGTTCTCATTAGTTATCTATTTTATGTATAGTAGTGTATATAAAATCAATCTCCCAATTCATCCCACCCCCCTTTTCCCCCTTGGTATCCATACTTTTGTTCTCTATGTCTGTGTCTCTGTTTCTGCTTTGCAAATAAGGTCATCTTTACCATTTTTCTAGATTCCACATATATGCGTTAATATACGATATTTTTCTCTTTCTGATTTACTTCACTCTGTATGACAGTCTCTAGGTCCGCCCACATCTCTGCAAATGACACAATTTTGTTCCTTTTTATGGCTGAGTAATATTCCATTGTATATATGTACCACATCTTCTTTATCCATTCCTCTGTTGATGGACATTTAGGTTGCTTCCATGTCCTGCTATAGTAAATAGTGCTGCAATGAACATTGGGGTGCATGTATCTTTTTGAATTATAGTTTTCTCTGGGTATATGCCCAGTAGTGGCTCTCTACTCTTTTGGGGGATAAGAATTGCTGTACCTCTCCTTCTCATTCACTCATTCATTCATTCACTCTTTCAGTGCCAGGCCCTGTGCAGAACACAAAGGCATTTTGCAAGGTATCTTCCTTCTATAGACTTTTAGTTAAAAGAAGGAAGATACTGCCCCTATGTTGCTTTGGACAAAATACAACCTCATATGTATTTTGTCAAATATACAAATAAGTTAGTAAACTGCTAACTTTTCTGAGTGTTTCTTCCTAAGATTTTTTTTTACTTATTCCTTCCCCTCTTACCTCAGTCCCACATACTGCAATTTCATAAAAAGCTGTTAACATTTGTTGGGCATTCATTATGTTCAGGCACTGTCCTAAATACTTGATACGTAAGTTATTTGATTTAATACTCAAAATAACTTTATAAAGTAGAACTTCTAAGAACATTGAATGCTTACTTTTTTTAAATGAGGAAACTGAGGTTAGGTAATTTGCCCAAGGTAAGAGGGCTGGTAAGTGGGCAAGCCAGTATTTGAACTCAGGTAGTTTCTGGTCCCAGAGATGCTTTTTTAAACTACTGCATTTATCCTGACTCTAATAATGACCCTTGGGAAAAATACCCAGACAAACACAAATTAATTAATTAATTTCAAGTTACAGTAAGAATGAAAATGGATATTACAGTGATTTTATGGAAAATGGGGAAGTATTCTAAAAGACAAACCAGGAGATGGAAACAAGAAGAACATCCAAAGTCCTACGTGGAAAAACCAGAAAAATGTAGTAGGTAGAGGTCAAGAGTGCAGCCTTGGGAAGGAGTCTGGGTTTATATGCCAGCTCTCTTACTGACTAGATGTGGAACTTAACTGTCGCTCTGCTCTTGTTCCACTAATCTGAAAAGAGGAGGGATAAGAGAACCCACTCTGGAAGTATTTGTGAGGATTAAAGAAGTTAGTATGTATCAAGTACTCAGAAGACAACCGGCCCACAATAGCCACTAATATTGCTATTGTTGTAGTTCATCATATTGAAAACACCCTCCATTATACAATGACCTATTATTTTTTGTGTTACTCTATAGAAAAAGTGCCTATTATAAATGCAAGATGCCATCAATTTGGAGATCCATCCTAATGTTAGAGATGGTGAAATGTTACAAAAAAGTATGTCTCGGAATTGATGAAAGACCATTTTATTATTATAGGCAGAACAGAGAAGAAAAAAGAAGCCATTTGGAGAATTAACTGTTTGAGTACATTAACATTTTCTTTTTTTAAATTCTATTTTTCACTTTCTCTTCATATGTTTTCAAAGATTTTGTGCCTGGTCATCAGCTTTTAGTATCATTTTTGTGGGAATACTACTTATGTTTAGATGTAAAAGTTAATTGCTGTACTAAGTCCTCTGAAGAAAGGCAGAATGTTCTAAGAAGGAAGGCACACAATGTATGAGTGTGTGAATGTGAAGGGGTAGAGAGCTGAAGAATGTGTGGATACTCTAAAAGCTTTTCAAATCAGTATCCAAAACTACCTGGCAAATATGAGAATCAGAAAAATGTAAAGGGCTGAAAAGTTGAATCAAGGGTCAAAATGAGTTGTCAGACTTAAGACAAATCAATTATTCAAATTATTCATTCAACAGATATTAAGTTAACCAATGTGAATTCAATATGCTCTATGTGCTCTGTGAAGGATATAAAAAACATGCAAGACATTATCAATTACAGGAAGAAAAAAATACCTAAGAGAAATCTGGAATTAAAATTGTGTTTAAAAATGGCATAAGTAGGGCTTCCCTGGTGGCGCAGTGGTTGGGAGTCCGCCTGCCGATGCAGGGGACACGGGTTCCTGCCCCGGTCCGGGAAGAACCCACGTGCCGCGGAGCGGCTGGGCCCGTGAGCCATGGCCGCTGAGCCTGGGCGTCCGGAGCCTGTGCTCCGCAACGGGAGAGGCCACAGCAGTGAGAGGCCCGCGTACCGCAGGAAAAAAAAAAAAAAAAAAAAGGCATAAGAACTGTGACCATAACATAGCTTTCACATTGTAGCATAATGCTTTCCTGATTAATACTGTATTATTTCTTTTTGTACTCTGATTACTATCAGAAGGACTTAGCACTCATCAAGCAGAAATTGGGGAACTACTCAGGAGAGGCTCATTCCATATCGAAGTTAATCTAAGCCTCATCATGGAACTTAAGTCAGCCCCAGAGGAGGCTCTGGATAGACTGTGAGAATTTAGAAGAGGCAGCATTAGCATGGTGTAGTGGAATAGATATTAGTCTAGGAGTCCAAGTAATTGAATTCAAGAAGCAGCCTTGTAACAAACTAGCCGTGTGACGCTGCAAATTACCTTATTTTTCTGGGCTTCTGTGCCCTTGTTCGTACAAAGCACAGAATGAATTTAAGATTTTAGATTTCCTTCAATCTCATACTCTTCAATTTTCTGATATTATGATTTACATGATGAGAAGGCAGGAAAGTTGCTGCTGTCAGATGCTGGGCTTGGAGTATATGCTTTATGATTTATCTGATTTATTGGTAGGATCTTACGGCTCTTAAAAGAAGTTCTGACCTCATGGGATATTACCTTAGCAAACATCTCCTCTATGGACCTGAAAATAATTATGACTACTATTCCGGAGCCGCTGCTTCCCTGCCTGATCTCATTTATTCCTCACTACAGCCCTCTAGGGTGTGTGTTATGACTTCCATTTTATAAAGGAGGAACAGAAACACAAAAAAGATGATTAATAATGATAGTAACAATTTTTTGTGCTTACTGTCTGTAAGTACTGTGCTAAGGGCTTTTCATACATTAACTCACTCAATCCTCACATCCACCTTATGAAGAAGGGTCTGCTATAATTCCCAGACTCACAGCTGAAACATCCAATGATTAAATAACCCACTCATGTTGAGACAGGCTGGCACCTGGGACCTGGGACCCTTTACTGAAGTGCTTGGACCTGAACAAACATCTCCTGGAGCAACAGAATACAAAAAAACTATAAGGGACTAAAAATAACTGCATGCATGTGCAGTTGGGGCAAAGTATGAACAATAAGATACAAAAAAGCCAAAATCCCACTGCCACTTCTCAGGTGCCAGGAGCAAAAGCAGGGTACCACGCATGATCCCTGCACACAGCATCAGCAAGGGGGTGGGCAGACCACCTAAGACAACCCTCCTGCCGGACCCATCAATCCGCCCCCACCCTCACTCCATTTAAGGGACCTGCTCACCCCCTATCAGGGAGCAAGCAAGGGCATCTGTTACTTGTTCCTGCTCCCTCGTGCGGTAGCAGGAAACCCAGTAAAGCCTTGCCTGAATTTCTCATCTGCCCTCTTATCAATTTCTATTGGTTAAAGAGTCCAAGAACCCAGGTCGGTAACAACGTCACATGGTTGATAGTGGAGAAACAGGATTCAAACCTCAGCAATCCAATTGCAGAATCCAATACCTAGCCACTGCACATTCTGCTTACAATATGCACACAATTAATAATAAGAAAAGCGGGAATCCAGATTTGACTCCAAAATACAGATTTTTAACTTATATTAAGCAATACTGCCTTGTCTCCTTGCCAGGCCACATCCCCTCCCCTACCCAACTCCCTCCTGGATTTGTCCATGTCTCTGGCCTTCCCACCCACCTTTACTCAGTTTTGATCTCTGACCTGACTTGTGACATTGCCCTAACCCCAATTATGTTTTTGCTTCTTGTACAGGGCTCTGTGGTCCTATTGTGCTCACCCCAGGACATCCTATCTTTGGATTCACTGCTTCTAACTTGGCATGACAGTTCTAGGGTCTCAGGCTTGCTATAGGACCCAAGTCAAGTCAGCCAGCAATGCCATAACCAAAAAGAGAAAACATTGATCACATATGCTTATGAAAAAATTTACTATAGACCAACAAGTAGGAATGATAAGGAGCATAAAATTCCAAGTTTAGGAATGTTTCTGTCCTTCACTCTTTGTATATCAGAAAGTGAGATATAGCACTCTCTCTCCCTCTATATCTCCATCTCTATCTCTATCAGATTGATTCAACAACAAACCTCTGAAATTCCAGTAGTTAAAATGTCATTATTATTATTATCGGTGTTAGAGTTTTTCTATCAAATCTTAACACTTAGAAACATCTGAATCGTTTTTCTTATTTTCCATTCTAAAATTGCATACAGGTGAGAAATGATAATTATTTCGAAGCCATATATTGGGAAGGAATTACTTACCCTCCCCTTCCCTTGCCATGATCACGTATAATTCCCAGTTTGACAGATAAGGGTTTCTTGGGAATCTCATTCAACCTCTGTGTGACACTGAGCGATATTTAGGGCTTGCAAAGAGGAGTGGAATTGATAAGAAGGAAAATGCAGAGCAAAGCCGGCTGCTCCTACCAGTATAATCTAGTAATCTACATTTATACAAAATCAGAGTAGCACAAAGACACATACTACCTTTCGATTTGATGGGTCCACTCTATGCCATGTGCCCTTTACATCGTTTGGCTGAAGTAATAGGTGCATCTTCATTAGACCCACAGAGGCACATGCTCATTGTTGCACATGCAGACACGGCCCTCTCAGTTCATTTATTCAAGCTCTCTAGCTCACTTCTCTTTGAGCAGGACTACTGACCAATGATTTGTTTTCTGTTTCCTTTTATGAATCTGACAAAATCTGACCTTGTATATGGGCACTTGAGTGTAGAGCTCGGCTCTGGATCCAGAGTGCCTGGTCTGAATTTCAGCTCTGCCACTTATTGACTATGTGACTGGGCAAGTTACTTAACTCTTGGTGCCTGTATCCTCTCCTTTATAAAATGGGGATGATGAGGCAGTACCTACTACTAAGAGTTATCTACCTGTTAAGAATTTGTTGTGAGAATTAAATGAGCTAATATTTGTAAAATGTTGAAAACAGTGCTTGGCACATAGATGGTACTTGATAAATATTAGCTGTTATTTTTATCCAATGAGGTATATTAATACAGACAGGGGATGCAAACTCAGACTTCTTCTGGGACCAGAAATGTAAAATAAGTGACTTAGGATGGGGCCTAGGGAAGGGTACAGAGTCTGCTTAAAATCTTCCAAATTCTAACTTCTTTTTAAAGCACTGTGAAATCCAAACAAAACATATCTGTTGCTGAATTTAGCCTTGTGTAGAGAAATGTGGGCTAAGAAATTCTTCCCTGAGGGAGGCAATAAATATTCTAGTCCTCTGCAGAATTAAAGAATTTCAGTTTATCCTTTTAAAAAAATTTGTTGTGATGGTTGTTTTACATCCAGGAAGACGGAACCAGAAAACCATCAAACGCAGGACTGCAGTTTAGACACAAACCCAAGAGCAATAATCATTATGTAAGGTCAGTAAAGGGTTTTGTTGGTGTCAATAACTAGAGCTGGCGGCTCCAGCCTCAACTAGGGCAGCTGGGAAAGCTGTTGAGGAAAAGCACTTGTGAAATGAGGGAACTCCTATAACATCCATGGTTTTGACAGTGACCGGTAACCTTGGGGCCATGAGAAACAATGTAGGAATGCAAACTGATCTGGGGAGTGACTAACAGCCCACAGCTCTGTGCCCTGCAGATAGAAACCACCAAGAAGGCAGCAAGCCTGGAGAGGAGGAATACGGGTTTAGCCTCCAGAAGTCATGCATTCCAGCTCCAGCTCCAGTAACTGTCAGCCTTGAGCAAGCCTCCTAGCCTCTCAGAGCTTCTGCTGTATATATTAAAAGATGATCACTTTTGACCTGACTACCTCACTGAGATACTTTAAATACCACATAAACTCGGGGTGTGAAAATGGTTTGGCAACTGTTAAGTACTGTACGAATATAGTTTTTCTTTTAAAGGCTTTCAGGCCAAATTCCATTTAAACAACAACAAAGCAGTGCATATGAAAACTTTCATCTAACAACGTTTTTTAAGACTCCCCCCATGTCCTACTTACACTGAGAATATTTGATACAATTGAAGCTATCACAGGTAGTTGGAGATAATCTTCTGAAGTTGCTTGTAATAGAATGAAATCTGTACACTTTAGTAAACAGAGGAAAATTTTCATCCACAATCCACAGCCTTTTTTACTCCCCAATATTTTTTCTCCTCTATCTCTTTAGGCAAGTATTTTAAAACAATTTAGGAGAAGGCATATTTTTAAAAACTTATTTTCAAGGTTCAATTCTTTGAACTTATATAGCTTTGACAATTCATTCATATGCTAATTGATATACAAATATCATGAGGCACTTAAATGCCCAGGCTGTGGGAATATATTGATTAAAAGATATAATCTCTGCATCTAATTAGTGTCATTTATGGTGGGAGACAGACTTGCCAACAACTACAGGACAATGGTAATGGCTACAGTGAAGGTACATGAAAGAAAGTGAGAGAGTGGCATGGACATATATACACTACCAAACGTAAAATAGATAGCTAGTGGGAAGCAGCCGCATAGCACAGGGAGATCAGCTCAGTGCTTTGTGACCACCTAGAGGGGGGGGATAGGGAGGGTGGGAGGGAGGGAGACGCAAGAGGGAAGAGATATGGGAACATATGTATATGTATAACTGATTCACTTTGTTATAAAGCAGAAACTAACACACCATTGTAAAGCAATTATACTCCAATGAAGATGTTAAAAAAAAAAGAATAGGAGCACAGAAGAAAGACACCAAATCTCACACCGGGGGTGTGAGAAGAGAATAGGCATTTTCCATGTTAGCAGATGCAGCTTCATGTACACAAGCGCAGGTAAGAATGAACATGGTGAATTCCCATGTGAGTAGCTCTGTTCAAGCAGAGCACAGGAATGTAAGTGAGACTTAGAGGGGGTGGAATTGGACACGTTTTCAGGGCCAAGATGGTGAAGGGCTACATGTGGTAGAGTAAGCAGTATTTGACAGTGAACTATTGAAGACTTTTGAGTCACATGAACAGATTTGCCCGTGAGAATAATCACTTCAGCAATAACAGAGATCAAACCTGGAGTCAGGAATGCTAGCTTGAAGGCTACAGCTGTAAAAGAGCAGGAAATTATAAGTCCCTAATTATTAACATTGTGGTTGGGATGGCAGAGAGTATATAGATCAGAATTATTTAGGGTTGGTGTTCAATTTGATACAGTAAGTGAGACGTGGCTGGAGGGGACGAGAGAGAGAGAGAGAGAGAGAAAGAGAAAGAGAGAATATAGTGTCACTCTGTAGTTATGTTCAGGAAGATGGGGGAAATATGTGGGATATGATTTTAGAATGATTACCTTTGAGGTACATGTGTAACGTCTGAAGGGAGATATTGATGAAGAGTCCGAATGATCAAATAATTGTATTAACAAATGGTGGTTGGTTCTGGAGCTGTAGAGAAGAGTCTACTGTGGAGACATACATTTGGAGAGCCATTAGCAAATAGGTATTTGATATCTTAAGTATTTGATATCTTGAGTGAGAATGATATTGACTAGAAAGATATATAGAGTAAAAAAAAGGACTGGGATAGACCCCTGGGAAACAACGGCCTTTATAGGGTGATTGGAAGGTGGAGAAGAGCAGACAGAGAAGCAGTGGAAAAATCAGCAGAATAAAGTGTCATGAAGAATGGAATAGTCAACGGTATCAAAATCTCCAGCTACACAGGAGTGAACAATTATTGGCTTGGTCAGTCAGGTAATTGAGACCCTTATAAGACTGTTTCATTGGAGAAGTGAATGTGGATCCATACTGCGTGGATTAATGGAAACTGAGAAAGTGAAGGCAGACTCTTTCAAGATGACTGACTTTCAGACTATAAAATAGAATATATAGTATTTAGTACTTATTTTATCTTGCATGAAATAAGCCAGGAAGCATAAAATATACCGTTAACATATTTGGGAGATGGATGTTGGCAGTGGTGGGAGAATAAAAATAATTTGGTTAAACTTTTGAAATCTATACACAATGAATATGATTGGCCACTTGTGAAATTGTCTATGAATGTGTGATAGGAATTTGGGAACACATAAAAGCCTAATTAATGTGACAAGATTTAACTCAGGGAGACAGGAAAAGAATCTTTGCAAAACCTGGAAAGCAAGAACATAACTCAATTATATTGTTTCTCAACAATAGACTGCAAGATAAAAGTCAGCCTGGGGGCAGGAACTAGTAAGACACAGAGGTTAGTGGCATTTACCTAGCTGGTGGCAGCCATGGGGTATGCTGCTCAGATCTCCCTTCAAGAGAAAACCTGTTGCTGATGGTCTCCAGCTGCTGTGCTTTCAGGCTCCACCAGAATTTCATGCTGAGGTCATACTTTCTCCTCACCATTCCAGTCAACCACTGAGCTCAGCAGGGGCACAAAAGCCAGGCCCTTCCTGCCCAATGTGCGACTCTGTTTACAGGCAATCTTTCCCATGGGCACTCGTTCCCCATCAGGCTGGCTGAGCCTTTCTCAGAGCTGCGCTTCAGTCTGAGGATCTTCTTAGCCAATCCTTCCTTATTTCCCTCTCATTTCACAGGAATGGTCCTACAAACTGCCCTGTCCTTTTACTCTAGTTTCCTAGTCAATTCTCAATCCAGTTTTCCACAGTGACTATTTCCAACCTTCTTCATTGTTCTCAAAAGCTCTCTTCCCATCAGTGATAATAAATCAGAGACAACTCCCCTGGAATTCCACTATCATACACACTGGTGTCTTGTCATCCATTTCAGGCTCTTGGTCTTTTACAGTGGTTCTAATCAAAATGATGTCCTTTCTTCTATGTGGGAACAAATCCTCTGCCTGAGAGCTCTGGCTTCTCAGAAATGCTGCTCTAGGGACTTCCCTGGTGGTGCAGTGGTTAAGAATCCGCCTGCCAATGCAGGGGACACAGGTTCGAGACCTGGTCTGGGAAGATCCCACATGCCACAAAGCAACTAAGCCCATGTGCCACAACTACTGAGCCTGTGAGCCACAACTACTGAGCCTGTGTGCCACAACTTCTGAAGCCCACATGCCTAGAGCCCGTGCTTTGAAACAAGAGAAGCCATCATAATGAAGAGTAGCCCCCCACTTGCCACAACTAGAGAAAGTCCGTGCACATGCACAGCAGTGAAGACCCAATGCAGCCAAAAATAAAAGGATAAATAAATAAATTCATAAAAAAAAAAAAAGAAATGCTGCTCTAGCCCCTTTCTCTCGATTCAGTCTTAATCTCTTCTTCTCTCTTGGTTGCTTTCCATTCTGTATTAGAACATTGTTGGGGAAAAAAAATTTCCTCTACATTTCTAGGTTCTTCTGGCTAGTCTAGTAATTAAATTGCCATAAGGGAGATTGATAGGGGAAATCACATTTTCATTTCATATGTAGAAATATGAGACTCAGAGAAATGGCCAAAGCAGGCAGCTTTATACCTTTAAGGTAAAGAAACAATGTGTTTGTGAAGAACAGACAAGACAAAGAAACTTAGGCTTGGGTACTATTTAGTGAAGAATCTAAGTAGAGTTTGTTTACACAGCGTCTGGACCCTGAATTCTCTATCCCTGGTGATAAGGATGTCTCTCTACCTCCTGGTGAGAAAGGGTACCTTTCAGAGGGGAGATTTATTTCCTGCTTTCAGGGGGACAAGAGGAGGGTCAGAGTGTTCACCTTGGCACGTAAAAATGCTCAACCAGTATTTGCTGAGTAAATGAAGGGCTCCTATGCAGTAGGATTTAGAGTAGGACAAGGCTACAGCAAACTAACAGTGATAGAAAGTTCCACAGAAGAAGCTCCTCTTGGCCTAGCAGGAAATGAAAGGTGAGATACCCACGTGGGGAGAAAATGCCAGCTAGGAAGGAAGATTAAAAGGGATCTCACAGCACAGTCTCTAAGGGCATTTGTTAACATTATGGTTAAACCATTTCCTTGCCATGGGTTTCTGTAAAATTAATTTCACATATCGTCTTTCCCATTCCTAGAATTGATAAGTATTTAATTTTGAAACGTTTTCATATGGTGGCTTTAAAGTTGAGCTTGAGAAACTGCCTGGCAAATAGGATAAGCTTTCATAGAGGTCATCAGTCAGATTGTGAAATCTATAAAACCATAAGGCTGGGCTGTCCTGTTCCAAATATCCTTGTGCAGATTGAATTCCAATGGCATCCATGCAAATCTCCCAAGGCCTTGTGGAATGACTGGGATTGATCTCAGTCTGGGCTGTGTTCTGGGTTATACTGAACTCACTCAGGTCACACAGAGACCTTTGTTTAGTCTGGGCTTGGGTAAGCAGATGTGTCCATTCTCCCCATCCCAAGTTATGGTCCTTTGCCTATAGGAGTTATGACCTTGTTGAAGGACCATCAATCTCTTTCATTGTATGTGCAAACACATCACTGTGCACATAAACAGGTGGCTTTAATTGGCTACTGCCTTCCAAATCTAGTTCTAGAGGAATAAAATTTGGATTTCAAAACCAGGCTGTAAACTTAAATTCAGAATGGAATGATCCTCAGACTGGCATGCTCTTTTAAGGAAGAATTTTAAACAGAATAACATCTGGCCAGAGGGTGAGGGCACAAGGCAAATGTATCAGTATTGCTCATGATCAGACCTTTCTTTCCCACACCAATCCAGTCAGTATGACAAAGTTTATGATTAGTGGTGGAGAAAGTAGGGCGAGTGCCCACAGTCCCCAGAAAAAAGTGAAGGAGTGTGCAAAAAGTTGTAAGAGCTTGAACATTCTCCAGGGCCTACTTAAAAAGAAACATCTTCACAAGTTTAAATGTCTTCAGCTTTGCGGCCCTGGAAAAGTTACCTGTTGGTGGCATACATGAGCCCCAGTTTCCTCATCTGTAAAATGAAGATAATGATCCCTCTTTTACAGACTTATAGGTATTATAACTAGCGTTGCTAAGTGTACAATAACTAGTAGACCTAATTATTTGTATTAAAGAAGGGAACTAAGATGGTTAGGGAATTCAAAGGGTAAAAACTAATGAAATTATATAAATAACTTCAGAACAATAAAGTATACCAGCCATTCCATCTATTGTTTAATTTATCAAAAAGAAAGAAAGAAAAGATCAATTAATTTATCATTAATAATAGCATCTCATTTGGGATCTAAAAAAATGTTCAAGTTTATCATAGCAGTTGATGAGTAAGTATACATAAAAGGAAGATGGGGGCTTCCCTGGTGGCACAGTGGTTGAGAGTCCGCCTGCTGATGCAGGGGACACGGGTTCGTGCCCCGGTCCAGGAAGACCCCACATGCCGCAGAGCGGCTGGGCCCGTGAGCCATGGCCGCTGAGCCTGCACGTCCGGAGCCTGTGCTCCGCAACGGGAGAGGCCACAACAGTGAGAGGCCCGCGTACCGCAAAAAAAAAACCCCAGAAAACAAACAAACAAAAAAAGAAGATGGAAACAGGATGGCGTGAGGATTGGTCTAGTGTCAAGGTTGCTGTAGAATATGTCTTCTTATCAACAAATTGCCCTATTCCCTACTTGGGGCCTAACACTATTTTTTGCTTTTCTATACAATTATAGCTCACAATAACTTATGCTGTATCTGACTAGCATTGATCAGAATGAAAATAAAAGAGAAACAATGTGCACTGACCAGAAGATGACTGTAATTAAATAAAGTCTCACGACTCAACATGACTGTGTAAGTATGTTTAATATACCAGGCTCTCAGCCTCCTAAAATTAACTCCCTAATGAAAGTTGTCTGCTATCAGAATTACCAGTTTACTTTTTTTTCAACAATATAGCCACGACAGTTTTCAATTAAGATTCAAAAAGCCAAGTCCTGATGAGCAAGGAAATCATAAATGATTTATGAGTGCCCTGCTTTTATGTAATGTTACATCTATTATTCTGCTTTAATCCCCTAGCATGCTTTTTAATTCGTAAAAAGTTAATGCCAAGGCTATTTTATAAAGATTATACCCACTTTGAAGGTAGTTATTCCAGGAAGCATATTCTAAAAATAAGAATGCAATCTTTACAAATTTAGCAAGCTGATTCCTCAAATGCCTAATTAAATATTAATAGTTTCTTTTTGCTTAATTTACATCCTTTTCAGTCCAATGATTCTAATGAACCAGTCGTTATCATTTCTTTTTGCTCTATAAGAGGGTGAAGTATTTCCCAGGTACTTTTATTACTTTTTTCCCATTCAGAATGGAATGACTCAGGAACAGCCACTCGTTGAAAAACATTCAACACTTAAAGCGGTTCAGTCCCTGTTCAGAACGACTTGCTGGGAGTATGAAGCCATCAGAATTCTTGGTTTCCTTTGATCTTCACTTTGGCCACAATGCTATTTGACAATCTCTCCTTCATTAAATTCTCCTGTCATACTAGGATCCCAGATTAAGGCAGCATTCTGGGCGAGCGTTTTAACGATAGCCTCTCTGAATTAAAGGCAGATGAAGCAAAATTGTAAGGATACAAAAGATAATTTCAGAGTCATCCCAAAATAGCCAAGCCTCATGTAAAACGTAACTGCGCACTGGAAAATCAGGAACTGAGATTCTCCTCCATCCCTCAGTTGCTGCGTTATTTCTGCATAATCATTTTGCATGTAGCCAGACTGGGAGTTGGTCCCTAATCCATAGCATGACCCATTTGCTCAAGCATCTGCTGCCAACTTTAGACAGACCACTTCTCTTGATTTGAGTTCTCAAAATGAAAAAACCCTCAAGGGCTAGGTTCATTTCTTGGGAGTGCTCTTTGTAACAGGCCACGTTATAGGTTCCTGGTCAAGTTAAGGATAGGGTGTCCTTGGCTTAGAAGTCTTTCTGTGGTCCCATCAGCTGTGGCCAGGAACAGAGAGGGTCACATGATCGATAGGGTTGCTTTTCCAGGGCCTATGGGAGGGCAAGCCCTCACAGCGAACTTGTCTCTATCAGGATTGCAATTGCTAACTCATTTAAAGATGCAACATTCATTTATAAGTAAGTTCTCATAAATGTTAGCTACCATTATGAATATGTCACTACCATCATTTATTCGTTCATTCAGTATATATTCATAAGTCATCCACTAGATGCCAGTCACTCTCTGAGACTGTGGACATAAAGAGGATGAAAGTCTTTATCTGGAATAAAGTAGATTCTAAATTTTAAGAAACTGATATACTTATGCGACAGTCTTAGGAAGAGGGAAAAGATGGTCACTTTCCCAATGACGGTAGAAAATCTTGCCTCCAGTGCAATGGGAATATTGAACTGATGACTAGGAATGCTTGGCCCAGGTGTTGGTGGATCAAAGGCTGCAAGTCAGGCTGAAAAAACAAATAGCCAAAGGGAAAATCCAACCAATCTGCAAATGTCAGGATGATGCTGGATGACAAGGATCGTTCTCTGCTTTGCCCCGATACCCAGGGACTAACAGAAAGTTTTCTAGTACATATAGAGAAAGTTACTGTCCCTGCCTTCATTATCTGAACAAATGTTCTCTAATATGCATGTTAATGCTGTGGTTTGAGAATCATGACTGTAAACTCCGGTACTTAAACTACAGGGTCCAAACAGTTAAAATAAGTGAAATAGGCTAGTGTAATTCATCATCAGACAGTGCCAGGGACTACGATGAATGGGAAAGCACAAACTCTGTCTAAAGTGGAAAAGGGGAAGCTGTTAACGCAGCCATTTGAAAACACGGCACTGTGATGCCGGATCTCCCAATTAAAAAAAAATTTTTTTTTAATTTTTATTTATTTTTTTCTGGTTCTTTTTAAAAACACTTTTTATTGGAGTATAATTGATTTACAATGTTGTGTCAGTTTCAGGTGTATAGCAAAGTGAATCTGTTATACAAATACTTATATCCACTTTTTTTAGATTGTTTTCCCATATAGGCCATTACAGAGTATTGAGTAGAGTTCCCTGTGCTATACAGTAGGTCCTTATTAGTTATCTATTTTATATATAGTAGTGTATATGTGTCAATCCCAATCTTCCAATTTATCCCTCCCCCACCCACTTACCCCCCAGTAACCATACGTTTATTTTCTACATCTATAACTCTATTTCAGTTTTGTAGATAAGTTCATTTGTAACCTTTTTTTAGAGTCCACATATAAGGGGTATCATGATATTTGTCTTTCTCCGTCTGACTTATTTCACTCAGTATGAGCATCTCTAGGTCCATCCATGTTGCTACAAATGGCATTATTTTGATCTTTTTTTATGGCTGAGTAATATTCCATTGTATATATGTACCACATCTTCTTTATCCAGTCCTCTGCTGATGGACATGTAGGTTGCTTCCATGTCCTGGCTATTGTGAATAGTGCTGCAATGAACATTGGGGTGCATGTATCTTTTAGAATTATGGTTTTCTCCAGATATATGCCCAGGAGTGGGATTGCTGGGTTATCCCAATTTTTAAAGAAATACTTGAAATGCCAATTTTTGTATAAAACCCCCAACTTAAGAAAAAATGCACTGAAGTGTATTCAAAATTTATCTGTGGGCTGCATCCAGACTGAGGTCTACCAAGTTGAAAGTCCTGTTTGACAGCGAGAAGCACAGATCGGCATTGCCACTCACACTCTTGCCTTGAGGAGGGACACTCTGAATGCGGTGTCTCAGGAGATGCTGGGGCAGTCCTGAGCTGCCCGAAGTGGGCTATCATTACCAATGGAGAAATCACCAGGATCAGTGACTGTGGTATGCTGAATAATAGGCCCCCAACGATGTCAACATCTTCCTCCTATGAATGTGACTTTACAGGGCAAAAGGGTCTCTGCAGATGTGATTAAGTTCAGTATCTTGAGATGGGAAATTATCCTGGGTTTTCCAGGTGGGCCCAGTGTCATCACAAGAGTTCTTATAAGATAAAGGCAGGAGGGTCAGGGTCAGAGAGAGTGAAGGAAATATGATGATGGATGGCTGGGTCAGAAGGAAGCCATTGCTAGAAGAAGGCCATTAGCCAAGGAATGCAGGTGGCCTCTAGAAGCTGGAAAAGGCAAGGAACCATTTCTCCCCTAGAGCCTCTGGAAGGAACCAGCCCTGTAGATTCCTTGACTTTAGCCCAGTGAGACTTATTTTAGACTTCTGACCTCCAGAATTATATGATGATACAAGTGTGCTGTTCTAAGCCATTATGTTTATGGAGATTTGTTGCAGCAGCCATAGGAAACTAATACAGCAACATGGAACTTCCCAAAGAGTCGGGCATCCTCTTCTGGTCCAGAGAGGAAGCTGTGGGAGAGTTAGAGAGGGAACTTTATCACAGACTCAGGCCATGAATTCCAGAGCTTCCTGGCACCAAGGGAACCTACTATCTATTAGAAGGCCCTTGACTTTCCTTGCACAGATAATTCTCCTCTTGCTAGAGCCCCAGGAGAACAGCTACCAATCATCTCCAGTCCTGACCAGACCTTTCCCAAAGCCCACAGGATGAGAGGGGATGCAGAGCCATATGGTGGAAAAAGCACTATCTTTAAAAATCAAACGAGCTACTTTCTGGGTGACAACCTCTGTGAGCCTCGATGTCATTATCTGTAAAATGAGAATAATAATATGACATAGAATTATGAACTAGAGGGATGAAGAGCCTCTACCATAGTGTCTTATGAATAGTGGGAACACAATACATGGTAATTCCTTTATTGTTACCCTATATTCTCTAGATTCAACATTATCACAAGGTTGAGTTTTCTACATATCCTTAGTAAATGGGCAGCTCAATGGAAACAACAACAAAAATCTTTCATTCTGATCTTCGGACTCTGTTCCCTCAAACACAGAGGGAGAACAGATGCTTCTGACACTGTGAAAATGGTACATTTACAATACAACCTCCTGTCACTAGAATGTCAGAAGAATGAGAGGCTTCTAGAAAAGTCCACCATGCTTAAGCCATCCTGACAACCATCATGTACAATACACACAGTGTGTTACTAGAGCTTGTTAAAGAAGAGCTTAATTATTGCAGCTTCCAACTATGTGCTTATAGCATTCAGTAGCCTTTAGGCTTTGCAAAGATTCATAGTGACTTGCACCAAGGTTTTCAAGGTTTATTGCATTAACTGATCAGAGGATGTGTAAAGCGGTGTGAATTCACAGATTTGATACTGAAAACACAGGCAAAGGACGTGAACAAATTTTGAAATGGATTAAAAATACAGCCAACACTTGGAATATAGAGGTTTGGTGGATTTTGAAATCCAAAACCAATGTCACAAACTCAAAAGATTTCAGGAGCCAGGCAGGAAACCCGAGGAGTAAAGGAAGAAGGATGTACCATCTGTAGGGCTAGTACAGACTGAGTTGTAGGCCCTGCTTGAAGGCCTTCCCCTGGGATTTCCATCACATTCCCGGAGCCAACAGATTCATCTGTGGGCTGACTTCAGTTCACAGACCTGGAGCATATGACCCCTCTGAGTAATGGATACTCTGCTAAAAAAGTCAACAGCGCCAAACTCAGCCTGAGGGAAAAGAAGGATGTAGGAGCTGTTTGTCTTCAGAGCCATCCCTACATCAAATCACCCTCACTGCCACCTCTTAGGTGTCCACACCCTGTACTTCCCACTCTGAGTCTTCAGATCTCCACTAACCCCAGGCCTGATTTAGCCCAACTTAAAGAATATTCCAGGCCTAGATCACTCTCTTTGTGGGCAAGATTATGTTATTTGAAGACTCATTTATTCCTTTAGGACAAGGCTAGGGATCTACAGCCCCTTATGTACAGCAATATACATCATCATGCCAGGATCAATAAGACATGCTACAGAAGTAATCAATTTGGTGGCAATATTTGGAAAATTTATATGGGGAATATCTCAGTACCTGAGTATTGCTAGATATCAAGAATTTATTCATCCCAGATATCCTGGAAATTCAGTGCCATTATTAAATTATCCTCTACTGGTGGAAATGTAGACTGTTACAGAGTATATATTTGGGGGCAGGGATCTCTCTTCACTTCATATCACACCTTGGCCTCATTTTCATAAAGAGAATAATAATGGTCAGTGGAGAAACCTGAAAGAATTCAGAGAAGTAACAATACGAGCTTTCAGAGTGGCTCTTTTAAACTTATTTTTGAAAACATAGATTTCATCTTTCTGAACAAAAGCCCATCAAGTGGTGGGAACAGGCCAGACTTAACTGTGTGGTAAATTGATCAGGCTGCCAACTTGTGGAACTGAGCTTTGAGACTTTACTCCTCTTGCCAGTGCCTAGATTGTGATGGAACCCTGAAGAGAACGCATGCCAATCAAGATGGCTGGGAGAGCTGGGTGTCTAGTGATTTCATTTACAAAGAGAAGTGATTGCACAGGAACCAGAATTCTTTTTTTGTTGTTATTTGGTTTTGTTTTTTTAATTTCTTGGGAACCAGAATTCTTAAAGCCCATTTTCTTTGGAGTATTTTCATCCTGAAGTTAAGCTGGATGGGAGGGCTAGTCTTGAACAGAAGTCACCTTTGTTGATTCTAAAATCAAAGCAAAAGGAATTTAAATGATCAATGAAAAAAGTCTTTAAGATAAGCTGAAGAATTTTCTGACTATGCATGAACCTATGGAATCCTTTGACAAAGACTCCATTCCCTGGGAGAGTGCTGGGTGTACAGGACCACACTCAGCATGTATTCTCTCTCCTTTTGTGAGCCATCTTCGCTATCTTCTACTGGGGTCATTTGTCTAGGCTACAACTTTACCCTGAGACTATACCAGGGACATGGTCGGGGGACGTAAGAAAGTAAATAAATGTTCCCAGACACCAACACTCAGGACAGTATGAAGACCAGGGTCTGTAAATTTCAGTGACGTGGTGGCAGGATGCAGGGAGAGTGAGTGACAAATAGAGTTTCTCATTAAAGAATCTGTCAGTATGTCATGATGGAAGTGATCACCCTCTTCTAGGCTGGTGATTTGAGGTTATACATTTTTCTTGCTGTGTGATAAGTGGGTTCTGAGGCTATTAATACCCCAAGCACACTGAAAATGGTGTCCAGTGGTTATAAATAACAGACCCCCGCCTTTTAACTGCTGCTCATTAGCTAACATTTTGGAAAACAAATTTTTCTTAAGAACTGAATAATTACTGAAGTATCAAGCTAAACTCATAAACTGTACTCTTTGGGTCTTCATTGAGAGTTTATCGGCTGATGTTTAAATGTTTAGGGCAAATGCTGTCCTCTGGTTTTAAAGTCCAAACTTTTCAAACATATCAGAGACAACCAAGCAGGTAGGGTGGAGGCAGGTACAGCCAGTGACACTGAGACATTCAGAGAAGTAAGGAAACTCACAAAACTAACAGACTGCACAATGTAATAAAGGAAATCAACTGATCTGCCGTCATCCAGGAAGGGCAAGTTATTCTTGGTAGCTTCTTTAAGAAACTAGAAGTAATAATGAGATTTAAATTTATACCTATCAGTCACAAAAATACTGATAACATCGCTGCTGATAGAGATGAAGGGTGGCTACTTAGTACTTATTGGTAGAAATGCAAATTACTACTGTCTTTGGGAAACAAATCCAGCTATATACTATTTCAGTCTGGCAATATCACTTTTGGGAATCTATTCTGTAGAAATAAAAGCACTAGCATGTAGCAGCATATGTACAAAGATGTTTTTATAACATTATTCATAGGGCCAAAAATAAGGGTGGAAACAATGTGAGTTACTATGAATAGAGAAAGGGTTGAATAAATTATGGTATAACCACATTATGAAGTAGTATGACCATTGACTAGAAAAGTTTTCCATGAGTATCAGTGGGACAGAAAGGAAAAAAGAGCAAAGAAGTATTTATAATATTATACCATTTTTGTGGAACATAAAATGACAAAAATTCCAACATAGGTATATGTATACATGTACATATATGTGTGTGATCATGCATATATATGGATATGTATGTATGTGTGGATTATATGAGCATGAAGAAAATAAATAAAAGGATACATATTACGTTCTTAGTATGAATGACCAGGATAATATGGGCGTTCAACAGAAGAAGATAAAGTGGATGAAGGGAAGGAGGACAGGGGAAGGAAAACACAAAACATACTAAACAAGAATGATTACAATAAAAATAAAATGATTTCTCACTTATGTAGAACTATGCATGCATAAGCTTATCCACATATAAAGAAACTAGAGAAAGATAAATGAAAGAGTTAAATGTGCCTTGTAAAAATGACCATGATATATCGTTAAGTAGAAAAAAGAGAGACAGCCACAAAAAAGTTATTTTTAAAAGGAGGCAAATATAAATGTTTGAACACAAAACAATTAAAATTTTGTATAGCAAAATACACCATCAAAAAAGAGAAATGAGAATCTCGAAATAAATCTATGCAACCCACATGGCAGACAAAGGGATTATATCTCAATAAACAGAGATTCTACAAATTGTTAAGAAAAAGATAATTAACCTGATACACAAGCTACAAAGAAGCAACTGCATGAGAGGAAATCCAAATACTCAACACACATGAGAGATGCTCAGTCTTTTACATGGTCACGGAAATGCAAATGTAAGCAATGACGAGGTGCAGTTCTTCCCCAACTCCCCAGATCGGCAAAAATGAAAAAGAATCAACAATCAGCTCCTGGAGAGATTTTGAATCAGTCAGGTGTCTATACATTACTGGTCAGAGGGCGGGTTGCTACCACTGTCCAGAAAATAATAATTTGGTAATATAGTAAATACTCTTGGGATAAATAATCTCTCTTTTGAAAATCTCTTATTCATATATATAAAAATACATAAATGAACAATATATACTTAGGTACATACTATATGTACAAGCACATATGTGTGTAAATATATATACATACATATTATATACACACATACATATATATGTTCCTTTTTCTCTAAGGGTGTATATTAAAGACATTTATTGCAGCAATTTTGTCATGGCGATTACAAAACACATAAAGAACAACTGAATGTACACTGAATCTGAGGAATAGTTTAAGAAAATGTGGTATATAAAAACTTCAAATTTTTAAATTATTTAGAATTAGTCTTCTGTTCAGAATAAGTCAAATTTATATCTAAAAGACTTCAAGGTGTATCTATGACCTGTTATTATTAAGCAAAGCAAGCTGTAGAGTCTGACCCAATTTTTAAAAAACAATTGAAAACACTATATATGCATTTAAAATAAAGAAATGTGTAATATAAATTTAAAAGATTCACATCCCTACATAATTATAAAGGTAAGCTTCAATTTACCTAGAGTATGTGTTTACATGTGTGGAATCCTTATTACCTGATCTTCCCTAATAAATAGGGAATAAATGATGAGGTTATTAATTATTAGGTTATCAATAAGTTAGTCTGCATTTGGATTAATAACACCTTTAAAAAATAAAAGTCTTTTTTTGTAACAGAAACTACTGACAATACAGCAGGTGTTAAGATCCTGACGGCAATTAATACATTATTTTACTTCAGAAAATTCTAGGCAAAAAGAAGGCATTGCATCTGGGAGCGTGACAAGAGGTGAACGCGGAGCAGGTGTTAGGACATTCTGGCTGACAGAAGAGATGGTTAGGCTTTCAGCAGATAAGAACAGCAGGTGGGAGTTTCACAAGACATGGCCAATGGCAACATGAAAAGCTACCAGGAGGTAGAGGTGTGGGCTGGCTGTGACATCCGAGTTGAAAGACAGAACTAGTAATAAGGCAGGTTTCCAGGCTCACAGAAACTGAAGTGCCGGTTGGCCGAACAAAGCAGACACTCAAGAAAGGAAGGTGATGTCAAGAACCCAGGTAATTAGCAATGGAACTTAAGGAGGGTTTTAGTCAGGGCCACCACGTGTGGTTGTGTGGGCTGTGTGATGCACAGCTTCAGGGGATGCTGTTGGCTTAAGCTACAGTGTGAGGGATACCTCCTAGGTATGTATAGCAAGGCAAGAAGCCCATTACAGTCCTGGGATTTTACCCCAAGATCAGAGTAGATCAGTAACAAAACTGACAACCTGCTGATTACCACCATCACCATCATCACCACCACCAACGACAACATGACTGTGCCGGCTGACATTATGGCAATGTGCTATGCTTTACAGAACACATTCACTGGTCCTAGAAAGAGCCAAAGAAGGTAGCCAGGTCAGATATTACAATTGTCATTAAAATGGAAGAACAAAGACTCAGAAATGTTCACTGACTTGCCCAAGATCTCAAAGGTAGTCAGTGGCAGAACAGGCATGTGAACTCCAGACATCTCCTTCTAAAACCATTCTGTTCCCACTGTCTTAAACTGCTCACGACGGGAATGAAGGTTGGTCCATGACATTGGGATTGGGTTGAGGTTGGGGCCTGCTGAGCAGTGAGCCAAACAGATCATCATGCGCATCGTAATTTTAAAATATGAATTATATTTTCTTATTTTTTCAAACCCGAGGGGTAAACAAATTCTCCTTGGAAGGGGATTTCCTGCTGTGTAGCATTCAGACTCAACTTGTCCATACTGATTTCTATTTTGTTGTAGTGACTATTTGTTTAGACAGAATATATTACACAAAGGATTTACGGCAGCTTACAAAAACACATATAATACAAAATAAAATTGAATAAAAAGTAAGGAAATGAAGAAATTGAATTAGAAGGAAAATGAGTGAAGGAAAGAAAACAAGCAGCCAAGAATGAGCTTAGTTCACAAAGTAAATAAGGCCCTCAATAAAGTTCTCTCTATTTGCTAGAGGTAGACCACAAATTTGGCTCTCAGCTTTTCAGCAGTCAAGAGAAAGAGGGAAACATGATTCACAGCATTTAAAAGATACAATGATAAGCCAGTGGCTCAGGAGAAATACAAGTATTCTTGGTACTGAGACTAGAAAGCTATATTTTCCATTGTTTCATATAATGCTAATAATAGCAGTCAGTTTTTATAAGGATCTTACTATGTGTCAGGCATGATGCTAAGTGCTTTGAACGCTTTATCTCATTCAATTCCCACATGAATATCATAGTATTATTAGTATCATTTTTTTTTTTACAAATGAGGAAAATGAAATACAGAGATGTTAAGTAAGTCCCTGAAGGAAACACAATTAATAAGTACCTCATTTGGGATTCCAACACAGTTCCGCTGACTCCAAAGTTATGCTTCTACCAAACAGCTTCCATTTGGGAGCTATACCTTGATCCAATCCCTAAGTATCCCTGAATATACAATAGAACCCCTCAATATCCAATCTAATAGAGTCCCCACCACTTCCTCTCTGCCACATAATTTCATCTTGTTTTCTTCACTGCACTTACCACCATCTGAAATACCTTCAGTTGCTCGACTGATTTTACTGTCTTTCTCCTATCGGAATGTGAACTACACAGCTGCAATGATCTTGTTTATCTCGCCACTCTTGTATCCCCAGAGCCTACTTTACTGCCTAAGACATAGGAGGTACTCAATGATATTTCTGAAAGAATGAATGTTTCAAGGAGCAAGTATTAGGTGTTCATCAAACCTTTTGCATGTCTGAGGATCCAGTTGCCCCTACTTATTCTCAGTTCCTTCTCCAGTCTCCATGATTTATCTATACTAGTTACTCACCAGAAATATATTGTTTTCTATAACTTGGCTATTTTTCATAACCCAGCTTGGCATAGATTTGATTTTATTCAGTTGATCTTGTAATTTTAAAAATTATGTTTAAGAATAAAGATGATACCATTACTTGTCATACATGAAGAAATTTTAAGACATTCATTTGCCCATAAAAAAATGATTGCTGATTTCTAAAAGTCTACTTTCAAAGAATTTGCATAGAGGTCTATTCCATACAGATTTTGCTATTTGCTGCCCAATAATTCCTATTTAAAAAACAGACCAGGGGCTTCCCTGGTGGCGCAGTGGTTGAGAGTCCGCCTGCCGATGCAGGGGACATGGGTTCGTGCCCCGGTCCGGGAAGATCCCACATGCCGCGGAGCGGCTAGGCCCGTGAGCCATGGCCACTGGGCCTGCGCGTCCCGAGCCTGTGCTCTGCAATGGCAGAGGCCGCAACAGTGAGAGGCCCGCGTACCACAAAAAGCAAAACAAAACAACAAAAAAAACCAGACCAGTTCTAAGCAACTTAATGGCTTAAAGCACAAAGAACCACATGTTAACTTGTTCTGGTTAAATACCTAATTCTAGTTGCCATGTTTTCAGGCAGGAAAAGTAGTTAAATTCTTAAACAGTGCAGATTCACTAGGTCAATAATGCTCCCATTATTAGAAAATTAGGAGGCTTTTGAACTATAGACACACGAACACATAGAGAGCCCCAAGATATTCAGAATAAATGAACGACATTCATAAATGCAATCCAGGAAATCTGGGATTAAGACTGTTAGCCCTGATTGTCTTAATTCGTAGGCTCAGTGTTCTCTAAGTCTTTCCGGCTCTCTTGGAATTTGTATCACATGGCTGTCATTTCCAGAAAGGGGGGCAAACAAATCTCACAAACATCGCTCCCTGCAATCTTAGGAACTGTCTGTGAACATCTGGCCTATCCCTCAAAAGTAGGTCTTTTTGCTTCTTGTTTCTTGAAGTTTTCTGTTGCTAACTTACTGTTTCAGTTAAATGACTAAATCATATGAAAATGTAGGCTAAATTGAAAGATATGTAAAGTTGATGATGTCCTCTTGATTTATTTTTCTGGATTCAGGTGGTCCAAATGTAGCAGACAGGTAAGGAAAGAAGCAACTTGGGCTATGAATAATGGCTGGATTATACTGTCACACTTCAAAAAGAAAATTTGGAAAATGTATAAAGTACAAGGTAATGACCCATCTCCTCTATGAAAACACAATGATAAATGGCTAAGGTGCTGTGATATTGTGATTTATAATAAGAAAAAATATTTTGGTCTTCATCCACAGTTCCTGGCACCCTTATAGTTTCCTACATAAGAGCAATGGAAACATCTTTCTTAATTTAGTTTTGTTCCCAGTTCCTGAACTAACTCAAGTCATGAAGGCGAAAGGGGTATGTTTTGTTATTCATAACAAGCCCTTTCACCCACACCTGACTTTATGTTAATGAGGTGACCTTTGGACCACCCATCCCCCTAAAGATGAGGGCACGTTGCCAGGAGAAATAACCTAATGATGAGAGGGACAGAATTTTCAGTCCAATCCCCCAGCCTCTAGGGAAGGGAGAAGGGTTGGAGGTTGAATCCATTACCAATGACCAGTGATTTAATCAATCGTGCCTATGTAATGAAGCCTCTATAAAAACCCAAAAGAACAGGGTTTGGAGAGATTCCAGGTTGGTGGAGGTGCTTGGAGAGTGGCTCACCCAGAGAGGGCAGGGGAGTGCTGTGTCCCGTCTCACATAACTTGCCCTTTGCATCTTTCCGTTTGTCTTTTCCCAAGTTATATTTTTTATAATAAACTGGTAATCTAGTGAGTAAACTGCTATCCTGAGTTCTGTGAGCCACTCCAGCAAATTAATTAAACCCAATAAAGGGGTCGTGGGAACTCCAGTTTATAGCCAGTTGATCAGAAACACAGGTAACAACCTGGATTTGTGATTGGCACCTGAATGGAAGCGGGGGGCAGTCTTATAGGACTGAGCCCTTAACCTGTGGGATCTGATTCTCTCTCCAAGTAGATAGTGTCAGAACTGAATTAAATTGTGGGATACCCAGCTGGTGTCGCAGAATTGCTTGGTATGGCAATTCGCCCCCTCTTCACGTTTGGTGGCCAGAAATGTCATGAGTGAAGTATTGAGAGTAATGTAGAGAGTAGAGGAGAAACACAGGAGGAATTCTTCCTTTGCTTTTTGGTGTTAGAAATGGAATTTGCTATAACAGTTCTGGTTCACGAAAACATGTGGTTTGGGAAGAAAAAGGATGAAAGGGCAGGGGATAAGAATCTTTGATTCCTGGGTGGCCACGTGGTCAGCCATGGTATGAAGCAGCAGCTGTGCTGTGATCATTTACTGAAGATAAAAGTTACCAATGAGTAAGCTTCATAACTTTGCTTAGGGAGACAACCTTCCAGAGACTTTTAGCTCCTATGTTTTCTTAAAACAAGAGAAGGGAACAAATTATTTCTACCATCTGAGTTACAGGGATCATCTTGAGAAAACTAAGTCATTTGCTGAATGGTGCCAATCCCATCATGCACTGGCAAGGCCAGATGCCCAGAAAGCCCAGTTTAATTATCCATTGGTAGTTAGATTTTAAATATAGCATTGTACAGTAAAAAAAAAAAAAAAACAAAAAAACTAAGAATGATTTATAGGTATTTATGATTAGAGAGGAACAGAGAAAGAAGGAAGGAAAGAAAGAAAGAGGTACAAAGTCATTCACAGAGGGTGCAAGAGAACAGTTCTTAACAACTAGCAAACCAAAGGTAATTTTTAGACAAGTAAATATTTGCTCCAAAGAAAAGATATCCTCTTTGTTTATCTGCAGACTCCATTTGTTTATACACTATTGTGAAAAGTTTGGACTAAAAGAAGAGTTTTTAAGCTCTAACATAATGAGGCACAGTACTTTCCATCTTCTTCAATGAAAAGTCCTGAAATACAATATGCTCTTAACAGAACATCCTTTTTTTGTCCTGCTAATTTCTTTGGCTGCTTTAAATATTTCCCTTGCTTGAGATTTAAGGTCTATGGAACACGCATAATTTGGCCAAGTGCAAAAAAATAGATACCATATTACAATTATACAGAGAGTTCATAAAGAAAGTAGTTTCCCTTAAGATAAGCTCCCTAATTCTCTCAATATTATTAAGTAGGTAGTTGCAATGAAAAAAAATACTCTATTTGATATATTCAACATTTATTTCTCCTTCTCAGAATTAGTTGCCTTAACTTACTGAATGTGTTGGAAATATGTCAATACATAGAACTGTAAAATCTATTACACAATGGAATTTTTAGCAGCTCATAAAAGTGATGCTATATAACGATAGTTAATGACATGGAGAAGTGTCCATAATATAAACTAAGTAAAAAAAACTATAAAACCTTATGCATGCAGATTGCATATTTTTATAAAAAATGGTCTACATTCACATATATATAAAAGACCATATAGATACATATATCAAGATGACATTGTTATCTAACAGTTAAGGATTATTTTTACCTCCTCCTTTTCCTTTGCTATATTTCTAAATATTCTGAAACTCTATGAAAATATATTCCTTTTGGAGTTAAAATAAAAACATTACTAAATATCCAATGTCCAATTAGTATGATCATTAAACCAGTTCTCTTAAGACGTCAGTCATCCTAATGTTCAGTCTAATTATGCAAAACAAACAGATGTACTGCGTGGTCCAGTGTTGACACTTCACATAGACATTGCCTAAGCTTGACCTCTAGCTTTCCAGAATGTGCTCCAGCATCCTCCTGGCTGCTTTAGTAGCTAGAAATGTAGAAAAGCAACAGATGGTGACAGTTGTGACTGTCAGGATGCCAAGCTCAAGAATGGAATTTCTACTTCAAGATGATTTTGCAGGGGTACAATAATATCTGGAGAATCTATGCACAAAGTTTTCCAAAATGCAAACGTTTGGGACTTAAAAAGAAAGGTGATTATGTAAGAAGCTCTTATAGTTCAACATTAAGTAGAAAGTTAACCAGATACCTGAAGTAGATTACAGAATTTCTTCTTCTAGACTTTCTTAAAGTGAAATCTAATTTGACATTATAATTCATTTTTTATGATGATCTATAGGATGGCCATTATAGGTCTTTCACATTTTAACCTCTGGCTCCAACATGAACACCTAGCTATCGATGACTGTATTTTCAGAGCATGAGAATTTACATTATCATTAGTTTAAATAGAATATAATTCATAAAGTTAAATTTTCTGTTGGGAAAATTTACAATACTTTCCCAAAGCAAACCAAAAAATTAACTTACATTAAAAATTACATTAAAAATTAACATGTTTGAGTTTTGAAGTCACACAAATCTGAATTTGAATTCTGCCTCTAGCACTTTTTGTTTTTTGGATCCCCGACTCTACTGATTTTTTTTTTTTAACATCTTTATTGGAGTATAATTGCTGTACAATGGTGTGTTAGTTGCTGCTGTATAACAAAGTGAATCAGCTATATGTAGACATATATCCCCATATACCCTCCCTCTTGCATCTCCCTCCCACCCTGCCTATCCCACCCCTCTAGGTCATCGCAAAGCACAGAGCTGATCTGCCTCTAGCACTTTTTATTAAGCGATTAACCTGGAGAAAGTTATTGATTTGGGGCCTTGATTTTTTTGTCTGTAAATTGTCATCTAATCATGAGGGGCTTTTTTTAATGCTCAAAGGTTCCCTGTTGACACAATTTCTTCCACCTTTACAATAGACGACGCAATTTCAGTAGCCATATGGTTTCAGCACACAGCCACCTCTCCTGAAGTTTACACGAGGTCCTTAAATCCTCATGTTCCCTGAACTTTATAGGTAGAAGTGCATAACAAGCAATGGCATAATACAAAGATTCTCCAATTTTGCTTTGAAGACTGTGACACCTAAACTCCAAGATAGTCCCCAATGATCCCTGCCTCCTGGTATTCATGCCCTCTGCAGTCCCCTCCCCGTGAGTGTGGGCGAGACCTAGCAACTCATTTCTAATGAATAGAATACAGTGGAAATGATGGTGTGTGACTTGAAGACGAGGTCATACATGGCACTGTGGTGTCTCTCTCCTCACATATTCTGGGGGAAGCCATGTCTGAGCAGTCCTGTGGAGAGGTCCACGTGTTGAGGAACTGAAGCCTCCTGCCAATAGCCATGTGAGCGAGCTTGGAAGTGAATCCTTCAGCTTAGTCAAGTCTTCAAAGACTTAGCCCTGCCTGACAGCTTGACTGCAGTAAGCCCTGAGGCAGAACTACACAACTAATCTGCTCCCAGATTCCTGACCTTCAGAAACTATGTGAAATAATAAATAGTCCTTGTTTAGAGCTGCTAGATGTTGAGGTAATACGTTATGCAACAATAGACAACAAATACACAGACCAAATCCAAAATGATAAAGGTGGTAGGGTCTACAGAAAAAAATGCCATTTTCAAGGTAGACATAACTACATTTATTTGAAAATCAAGGAAAAGAACTACACATTTGATTGTTTTAATAAAAGTACTACCATATAAAAACATGGCAGAGATTTTTCTCTCAGGCTTTTATATTCATTCCTTCCAGGAACCTGGGTCTAGTGTCCCGGGACAGCCTTGGAAGGCATCAGAGTCGCATCCTACACTGAAGTAGACTTGTGTCTAATATCCATGTAGTATTTTGGACTTGGTATTTACTATATGGCCCCGAATACCCTTGACACATAATAATTCATAATTTTCCCAAAGCCTGCATTTGCTTCCCATGTTCTGTGAGTTTGCCTACCACAAGCAACTCACTTAGCCTATGTACTAATGTAGCTTTTCTGGTCCCCACCACATAAGCAGTCACTATCAAGAAGTATACAGGTTACAGTGGTTTTCACAAATTTGAAACATTCTTGGGATAAAATATCCTGGGTCCAACAGATTGCCCTAAATCACAGTCCTCATAGGCAAACAGTCTGGGCGTTAGGACACAGCCCAGGTACCTTAATTTTCTCCGGTGTCAGAGTGAATCTGCTGCCTTTTTGGGCCACTGTCAGAGAGTTTAGAGTATGACTTTAGTCACCCTGTTTTTGTACAAGAATCATATTCTTGAGGCCAAGTTGTAAGCTGTCATATCCTCATTATTTCTTGAAGGGGCTATCATGTCTTAGTAAAAACTGCAGTCTAGATCTCTGCTTTAGCATACATTTAGCTGCTATCTGGTGTCTATTCTGCCTTTGGTTGTTAATAGTGTCCCAATTTTTATTCAGGTAACCTCCCCTCTCATAAACAGATTATGGGTTTTTAGGGATGCTCTCGGGGTAAGGCATATGGTTTAGGTTTGAGATAATTTGCCTTATTTTATCACTTGGCCACAAACCGTTCAGGGATGAAGTAAGTAATTAACTTAAATTGGTCTATAGGGATGCTCAGGATATTATTGACAGTTGTGAAAGACTCATTCTTTCCCACTGAATATGAACCTCCAAGGATAAAACTCCAGGAGTTTCAGGAAACCATGATAAGATGAAAAAGAATCAGTCTGAGAATAAAGTCACTCCATGGAAAGCAGAGATGGGAGATTGATCCTGGCCAATTATTTGAGCCCTCGATCAAACTATACCTAAAGCTAGATATACTACAGAAGCGTTGTTATTTGAACCATGAAATGTTCTTTAGTTTTGATTGGGTTCTTGTCACTTGCTACAAAATATTCTTAACCATTAAGCCTTCCCTGACATGGAAGAATTCCAGGGGTAGTTATACAGCTTAAACTCACCTTTTGGGACATTCACTATACTAATACAAAATTATGATTAAACTAATTTGTCTATTAAAAAACAATTATTTATCCACATCACATAATACACTAAATGCTACAAAATTTATTTACTGTAGCAAAGAAATGAGAAGGCAAGACTTTCAAAGCCCTTCAAACCACATCTAGGAATTATCTGTTTACCTGCAAGATGAAACTCAAAAACTTGGTCAACAGCAGAACCAAGTTGAGGAGAGGCATAAACCAGAGCTCAGGATGTAACTGAAACACAGAGTTAGCCAGAGCTTTTGGCTTTAATGGTCTTTGAAATCAACCACTTGATAAAAATCTTTGCAAAGAATGTTTTGTGTCAAAAAACAAGAGAATGTCTGTCTGGGTGATGGTCTGGGTGAGTGGTTAGCAAGACAAGAAGCTTCAGGATTCTAGGAATCTCACAGCGACCATCTCAGGCTCTTGGAGACTCCCCATCATCTTCTCATGTGCTCACAGAAGTCTTCCCACTGCCCCCAAAACTGCCACTATATCTTCTCTTTTCTCCTCCTTTCTCCTTCTCCCTCTCTTCCCTCCTTTCCTCCCTCCATCCCTCCATTCCTTCCTCTCCTGTCCCCTTCCCTCCCCTTCCCTTCCTTTTCCCCCTTCCCTTCCCTCCCCTCCTGTCCTTCTCCTCCCCTTTCCTTTCTCATCCTCCTCCTCTTCTTCCACCTTTCCTCCTATTCCTTCCCTTTATTTTCCTTCCTTCAAGGAAAGGAGTAATCCATAATCTCCTCATCCTTTATATTCCAAAGCCTACCTATTCCCCAGTTCTCTCATACTTTGCACAAGCTAAAATGTTCTTCACCCAGCAACCTATGCTGAACTTGCTGAACTGGAAAAGCCTGCATCTGCTTCCACTCTACCATTTTCCCTCACACCCCGGGGTTCCCTCTTTCCTAAAGCGGTAGCCTTGTGGCCTGATGTATATTGATGGAATTCTCAGCACTCATTTGGTTAAAGCCATTTTTTTTTCTCCTACCACAGCCTTGACCTTGAGGACATTCATATTCCCTGCATATTGCATTTGTACAAAAATCTTAATAACAGCTTCTTAATTGAACCTCTGGAACATAATTAGAATGCTTTGGGATAAACATTCTAATTGTGCTGTCCTCTCCTTGGAATAAATAAACTGCATATTTTCCTGACTCTAAAAGAAAGAAGATAAAGGAAAAAATTCATTTGTGGACAAATGTTTTTATGAAATGCTTTGTGCCAGAAACTTGGAATCAGGAAAGGAGGAGGGATACATGCATCTTCCATGTTCCTGTTAAATTTTTAATTTTAAAACTCATGGTTTTGATGATGTCAGAAACAAGTGAGAGAGAAAGAAACAATTGATCTCTACTCTGAGCTAGGAAGATTTAAAAGTTATGTACTTGTATATTTTGGAAGTTGGGAGTGGCTTTTTACTCTGGCTAAAAGAAAATCACAATAATTTCCCCAATTCAGGAAATGAATACTCATTAATACTGCTCATTTTGGTATAAATTAAGCCACAAAATAATTCTTTGGTACCACAAGAATTCTTTTGGTGCCATATATTACACACACACACACGTATGCAAACACATATCAATTACTCAACCAAATTCATTTAGCAGCTGAAATCTCTCCCTTTCATCATGTACGTTCTATTCCTAAATCTCTTTTCTGTAAAGCATAAACCTTCAAACCCGCTGATACTTGGTTAAATGCTGACCCTCTGCTTTTTTGAGTAAGCTGAAAATTATTGATTTATTTAAAAATAACTCCACTTCCCTGGTTTTCCTACTAAATCACCATGTGCATAAGTAATGTAAGTGGACTACAGGAAACATTAGCACTAGCAATGGTTGTTGCAAGCCACCAGCGCCATGGCACCGTTAGAGACTAGATCAAGAGAGGTTAGGGAAGGCTAAGCTGCAAAATCCCCCATTGCCTTCATGTCATCATCACCCAAAAGAAAAAGCACAGCTTCTTCATGAATCTCCAAACCACAAAAGAGCTAAAAGTGAAAGGACCTGCCAGAGTTCCTCACTGATGCCTTTTATTCTCCATAATATTAAATTAACTAGACAGTACATGACATTATAAGATAGAACAAACCTCTTGAACCGTAATTCACAGCGACTTTAAGAGTTGACGACTATGGGTGGATGATGGTCAATAGAGGAAATATCTCTCCTGAGCCTGAGCATTAGCACAGGCATATCCAGATACAGAGACATTATGAACATCATTTGTCTTCACTCAATAGACAGAGTGCATGGCTTTCACCTTCAGAACATCTGTTACTCGTGTAAATGCAGAAAATTTGTTCAAGTATTTCAGGAGGCCAAATCACCCACATATTTTCTCTTAACAACAGCTCATCTTATGTTCTCTATTTATGATTTTTATTGGCTTACCAACATTTCTCCCCAGACATTTCCCAAGCAAAACTAGAGACTCCATTTCACTTGTGGATGCCCCAAATGATGCGTATTTCTAGATACCCCGAATGATGGCCAGATCATAATAAATATTGAATGGATACTAGTTGAAAACATCAATGAATGGATCTTTGATTCTCAATACTAAGTGTCCTATATGTAGTAGATTAAAAAAATAAAGAAAAGGAAAAAGCTTATTAATTTTAATTACATTAGGTTTATAGAGAGGTTGCCAAAATGCAAACATGGTTTCATTGAATCATCTTGCCTTAAAAGTCAACATATTTGGTTATGGTTGGGGGCAGAAATGCAATTAACAACCATTTAGCTACTGACTTGTAGTTTTAACGTGGATCCTCCTATTGTTAATTTTAAACTCGAGAGGGACTATAGTCCAAACAGTGTGTCAACCTTAGCATGTGTTTAAACTATGATACATCCACAAATTGGGAACCTCTGGCCTGGTTACATACCCTAAGAATACAAAAATGGAACCATTACATCACCTTAATTAATAAAAGGTGATGCTTGTTCAGTGATATTAGGAATATTATCCATCAATTACTTCCAAACCATCTCATCTACTCCAGTTATAGAAAACTCTCCTCCCTGTACATCACTCTCTCCCTTTCAGGGTCTCTTCATTTCTTGTAATTTGAGTCAAGTGACCAGAAGATCTTTAATAAGTACTATTTATTTACATAAACTGAGACTCAGGCCTATCTGCTTAGATTATCACAGAAGTCAGGAGGCTCCATACACGATATGATCCAACATAACTGTAAGGACTTCCTGAAGCAATTTTTTGTTCAAATTATTAAACACCTACTATGCACCTTGCATTGTGCTGTGTAGAGAAGATACAGACAAGGTTTCTTATTTTATGGGCTTACGTTCAAGAGGAAGCCAACAGATAATAATCAAGTAACAAAAAAGAAATACCAGAGAATAAGAAGTGCTATGGTAAATAGTCATTGAGATCCAATGATAACTATTCACCATTAGGTTTTGTTTGTTTGTTTGTTTTAAAGTATCAACCACAGAGGAAACCATCAGATGAGCATCAGTTAAATGCAGTACTTACCACCACAATCACATTTGCTGCTGGGATTGGCAGGTTTTCCACTTCAAGGTCTTGACCAGCCATGGCCAGTAGATTGAGAGATGGGTCATATGCAGGTCTAGGAAATGCTGAATTAACAATTTGGTGGCGTTTGCTTATTTGAGCTTTAGAAGAGGAATGGTAGCTATGTTTCTGTATGTTTTGTGGAGCTATATCCAGGCTCTTCTCAATGTCTTGTGAATGGTGATAAATGAAAGCTGGCTTCCCACTCTTCTTCTGATGAATTGCCAAAAAGTGATCATTATTTCTTGAAAGGCACCCTGAAAGGGGGAAGAAACAGAAACGAAAATCAAAGACCTTATTCAGTAAGTTGAATAGAATATCTGATAAAGAGAATTACCCGTTCTTAGGAAGCTTTAAGGCTTGTGAAGGATTTAGATCAGTTCATCTCCGTTTTTGTCCCTGCTCCATTATCCCCGACAATGAGAACACACTTGGTGGTATGGAGGCATCTCAGAGACTTTGGGTGGACAGAAGTGGGTATAGTTGAAAAAGTTCTATTTAAAAGATATTCTAATGCCTCTTTTAGTTAGGAATTTCCTCCTTTATCTAAGCTCATGGTCGTAATACCCCATTGAGCATCTCTTCTTGGATGTCCTAACTATTCCTCAAATGACAACCATTTATATCATATTCAAGCTTTCTTCCCTTTAATCAATAGCATTTCACACAATTCTTATTTTATACTTCTTTTATCCTACTTATAATCAACTATGTGCAATTTTAAAGATACTTATAGACTATTTTAAGCTGACTAAGGGCAGGAATCTGAGTATACGCATTGTGGTAGCAACTTCCAGTTGTGTAATGATATCCATTCTCTCCTTCTTACTTAGTAATATGGCCATCTAGATAAAGTAGTACATGCTCCTTTATTTCTTCTGTTAGGTAAATATCCACTGACTTGAATAACTTTTTCCTATTTGTCATTGGCCACAGGAGGAAACAGATAACATACACATGTGAGTCAAAAGAATATCACTAGGTCAAACACCAATTAGAAAAGTAAATTTAAGACCTTCTGTATAAGATGATAAGCAGATTGAACAGATCACAACATAGTAATGCCACCCACACTGTCCTAGCGACCCTAGGCACCACAGATTTTCCCTGGGTATGCCTATGGCAACAACAGCTGTACAAGTGCTGTCCTTAGAAGATTACTTCCCTCCTTTTATAAGAATTCTGGGGTGCCTAGAATTCTTGCTGAATATTTATAGTAGAGGAATTACTAGTTTTTACAGCTTTTTTCATCCATCAAGCCTCTGTGACCAGTATATATTTCTAGCACCTTCAGCAATCCTGTCTTACCAGTATGCTGTCAAATTTCACTTACAGATAGGAAGACAGGTTATTTTTTCAGTCAGCTCAAGTGCTTTCATCATGATATAATAGTTTGGGAATCATTGGGTCCCAGGGACTTTAGGCTTTTACAGCATTCAAATCACAAATACATTTCACGTGAATTCTGAGATAGTCATATTGGGTTGGCCAAAAAGTTCGTTCGGGTTTTCCCTTAAGGTGTTACAGAAAACCTGAACGAAATTTTTGGCCAACCCAAGAGAAACTAGTCCTCATGTCTTCAATCCTGAGCACGCTGAATTGACTGTAATTTTTTTTTTTTTAAAATCAAGCTACCATAATTTGCCAAAGATGATGATTGGACAATGTTACCTTGAAATGACTGTAAACTTTGTTTCTCTGAATGAAATAAGAGTTCCTCAGATTTGGAAATGACATTGTCATTAGGAACATATGTAAATGAATACGGTCCTTCACTGTTAATATTCTTGCAGTTTTTGTTTGTTTGTTTTTTTGCAGTACGCGGGCCTCTCACCATTGTGGCCTCTACCGTTGCAGAGCACAGGCTCCGGACACGCAGGCTCAGTGGCCACGGCTCACGGGCCCAGCTGCTCCACGGCACATGGGATCCTTCCAGACCAGGGCACGAACCCGTGTCCCCTGCATCTGCAGGCGGACTCTCAACCACTGCGCCACCAGGGAAGCCCTATTGCAGTTTTATTAATGGAGACTAGTGCTAAAATATTTTAGATGTATATTAACTTTCTGACCACAAATGTTTGTTTAGTATTTTACTAAAAGTAATTCACTAAATGATACTGTAGTGTCCTACAGCATTTCTATACTACAGGTGAAGTTTCCTCCCTCCCCTATTAAAGGACTGAGTCTGACATTGTGAAGAGCAACAATGACATGGTCACCTTGGGGTTAAGAAATAGAGCACATATATTATTTTTATCCTAGTTGACTCTTTAAATACTCCTCATTTAAAGATGGTCTCTTGTTTCAGGAAAGCCATACTGCATACTTGAATGAATTTGGGTTTTTCACCTGAGGGATTGGCTCTTCTACCAAAAAGAGGAATCTATAACATTCAGTAGCATGGCAACTGTAGTGCTACCGAAATAGTCATGTTAATAAAAATTAACATGCAAAAAAAGCTTGCAAGATTTGGGAAGCAAAAAAAACCCCATAGTGGGGGATGGCGAAGAATTTCACTAAGAAAGAGAAGCGGCTCAGAAGATCAGAGAATGCAGATTTATAAGGAAGGGAAAAATGAATGAAGAACTGAGAAAATTACACAGTTATCGTCAATCTTTCTTTTTATATGATCTCAGTCACAGGAAACCTTTTCAGAGCCACCTTACGTAAATAGAATAGGTGAGTCCAACTAACAGATGTCTCTTGTGCTAAAATTGGCCTACAGGGAAAGGTAAAAAAATCTAATTTTAAGTGCAGTTGAAACACAACTAACATTTCCCAGCCCTATCCAGTCATATATGTGAAAGGACTTAGTCCTGCTTTGGCCTTGAGTAATGAGAACCAAGATGGCAACACAATATTAGGAACCCCGCCATAGCCATTAGGTAAGAAAAAGTTTTCCAAAGTGTTGTGCTTAGATCCCTACATCAGAATTACCTAGGATATTAAGATGCAGAGTCCCAGATCTCAGCCTAGAACTACCATAGCAGATCTCTGGATATGTAGCCTACAAATGTGGATTTCTAATTGAAATTTTCTCACTTTCCAACCCTAAAGTTGAGGGCCACCAAGCTAGTATCTGGAATAAGTTTTAGTTCTTCTGTCTTCAAACATTACCCCTCTATCATCACCTCCTTCACTTTGACATTATAAATATACTCAAGTAAACATTTTAGAAATGTTAAGATTGAGATGTCTATTAAATATCAAAGTGGAGATGTTGAATTAGAAATTTAATAAGTGTTCAGTTCATGGTTGGAGAGAGAGAGAGATTTGTGTCATCCAATACAGATAAAATTTAAAGTCAAGTGACTGGAGATTGATTGAGAAGAGAATAGTATATAGGACAGAACTCCTGGTAGAATTACAATATTTAGTGTCAAGGAGCTGAATGAAATGGAGCCAGCAAAGATAAATGAGAAGGAATGGTAGTAAAGTAGGAGGAAAACCAAGAAAGAGTAGTTCATAGAAGATTAAGAAAAAAAATGTTTTAGAACCTGTATGCATTATAGGGTCTTAGACAGAAGCAACTGAAAATCAATCTTATAGTGATGTCTCTAGAAACTAGAATATAAATGGAATTTCCATGTGTTTCCATGCAAGCTAAGTCACACTGAAGACACACGCACAGACTTAAAAAATTACAAGGCACATGGTGACCATTGCCATGAGAGATGGTCAGAAGATGGAGAAGTAGGAAGATTCTTATCTAAGAAAGAATAAATAAAAGAGAAAAATAAAGGGGCCTTCAAAATAAGTTAATTAAAACATCCAAAGAGATAAAAGAGAAAAATAAGAATAAGGGATTTGAGGAAAAGAGAACAGGCATGTTTCAATCCAAGTGGAAATCGTAGAAATGAAAAATATCATAATTGATGAAATGCAGTATATGGGTTAGACAGTAGACTAGACACCACTGAACAGAGAATTGGTAAGTTGGAAAAGTTTCGGTAATAATTCAGAAAGCAGCACAGAGAAATTAAGAGAGGAGATAAGAAAAAGAAGGTAAGAGTTTGTAGTGGACTCTTCAGATGGGACTCTAAGACCCATACCTACTGGCATTCATGCCCATTGACAGTGAGCAAGATCTTGCTCTTGACTTACTTCTAACCAACAGGTGATAGGATGTCATTTAGCATTCCTGCTAAAAAAGATGTCACTTCTGTGTTGCTGGGAAACTCCAGCTGACTTTGATGAAGCAAGTTGCCATGTTGGAGAGGTCCATGTGAAGAAGGAGGCTTCTAGCCAAAATCCAGGGAAGAACTGAGGCTCTCAGTTGCAACAATGACTGAGGAACTGAATCCTGCCAGCTATCATGTAAATGAGCTTGGAAGCAAGTCTTTCCTCAGTTGAGTCTTCTCCTAGGAGCCTAGTGCAGGCCAACACCTTAACTGAAGTCTTACGAGACACCTTGAAGCAGAAGTCTCAGTTAAGCCACGGCCAGATTTCTGACTCACAGAAACTGAGAAATAATAAATATATATTGTTTTAATCTGATAAATTTTAGGGCAATTTGTCATGCAGCAACAGGACACTAATGCAGAAAGACTGAGTGATACTGAGGATAACATGATAGGTTGTAAAATACCTTTAACAGCATTGAAGACATGAAGCATTAGAAAAATTGAACATTTTACAAGATTTAAGGAGGGAAGTGATATTATAAAATTTATATTTCTCAAAAATTACTCTGGCCATACAAGAAAATGGATTGGGAGGAAGCAAGACTAAGTGCAAAGGTACCAGGTAAAATATTTTAGATGACAGAATAGCCCAGACAAGGTGGCAGTAGAGCGACAAAGCAGAGACAAATTCCAGAAGTGTTAAGACATAGGAATTGACCAAAAAAAAAGGGGAATAAATTCAGTTATTGAGTTAATGTTGTAGGAAGGAACTAACAGTAGATATTTAAGGATAATTCTATTTCTAGTCAGCAACCCAATGTACGGAGGTGCCCTTTACTGAGACAGAGAAATGTGATTCTGTGGTGCCTACAATATAAAGAAGCAGAAACATCTAGAAAGCAATTATGTTTATGTGGAACTCAGAAGAAAGTTCTGGACTAGAGATAAATACTTAAAAACCATAAGCATAGTAATGGAAAACTGAGTGATGAGACTGCCTTGTGGAATGAGAAGAATTATGAGTCTGCAGCAAAGACCCAGAGGAGACCACATTTAAGGAGCAGCTGGAGGATGAAGAAGAAAAATTAGAGATTGTGGAAGTATGGAAGCCATGGGAAGAGTATACCAAGGATCTGTGATTGTCAGTGTCCAGTGTCACTGACAGTCTGAGAGTTCAAACAAGACAACCCTGAACAATTACATAGGATTTACTGATTTAAAATTCATCAGTGGACAGCTGAGCCTGGATATTCAGAGGACCAGATTCAACACGGAAAAGGTTTGGGGACAGCATTCTAGAAGCACAAAGCAAAGCACCCTCCCTGTTGAGTCCCTGAACAAAAGTAAAATAATTTTAAAGGGTTTAAAAGGGTATGAAAGATTCTGAGTCTGGGTAAGATGAAGCAAACACACTCCGCCTTGTTGCTTACATTAAATAGAGCTATAAAACCTGGACAAAATGCATAAAACAGCTATTTGAGAACTCTGGAAAGTAAACAGTAGCAGAGGGATTGGGGATGAAGAACAGAATTCAAAATTCCACAACATCAGCAGTAAGTTTACCATCTCCCCCTGCCCCCAGTATCCTCTAGGCAACCCATAGTGGACACCAAAGTGCAGACAAAGACATCTCCAGGAGAAAATAAATACAACACCATAATTTGTGGGATGCAGTTGAAGCAGTGCTTAGAGGAAAATTTATAGCATAAATGCTTATATTAGAATTTAAGCTTCCACTTTAAGAAATGAGAAAAAAGAAGAGCAAAATAAATGTAAAGTATGCAGAGGAAAGAAAGTAAAAAGTTAAAAGCAGAAATAATTACATTGAAAATAGGAAAACAATAGAGAAAATCAATGAGACAAAAGCTGATTCTTTGAAAAACATCAATAAATTGATAAAACTCTAGCAAGATTGACAAAGAAATACAGAAGACACAAATTACCAAAATCAGATGAAAGAAAATCACTAAATACCCAGTAGACATGAAAAGGATAATAGGAGAATACTATGTACAATCCTTTGCATATACATTCAACAATTTAGATGAAATGACCAATTCCTCAAAACCCACAAACTAAAGAAACTCACCCAAGATGAAATACCTGACCTGAATTGTCCTAAAATTATAAAAGAAATTGAATTCCTACTTAAATTTGTTTTCTGAAAAAGAAATCTTCAGGATCAAATAGTTTCACTGGTAAATTTAGACATTTAAAGAAAAAATTAACTTCAATTCCAAACAACCTCTCCCAGAAAACAGAAGAGAAGGGCACACTCCCCAAACCATTTGTGAGGCCAAAATTACTCTGATAACAAAACAAGAAAAAGTCAGTACTAAAAAAAACAAACAAACTATAGACCAATATCACTCATGAATACAGATGCAAAACTCCTCAAGAAAGTATTAGCAATTGAATGCAGAAATATAAAGGCTAATACACCATAACCAAGTAGGGCTTATTCTGGGAATGTAAGTAAGGCTGCTTCAATATTTGAAAACCAATCAATGTAATCCATCATATTGACAGTCTAACAAAGGAAAACCACATCACACCAATTGATGCAGAAAAAGCATTTGACAAAATTCACATCAACGCATAGTAAAAAAGTTAAGCAAACTAGAAATAGAAGGGAACTTCTTCAACCTTGTAAAAGGCACCTGCACAAAACCCCACAGCTAACATTAGGTTTAATGGTGAAAGACTGAATGCTTCCTTCCCTTAAGATAGAGGACAAGGCAAGTATGATATTCTTAAAACTTCTATACAATGCTGTACTGAATGAAAGTCCTAGTTACTGCCATAAAACAAAGAAAAGAAGTAAAAGGAATCCATATTGGAGAAGCAGAAACAAAATTGTTCTATTTGCAGATAGCATGATTGTCTCTGTATAAAATCCTAAGGAACTCATCAAAATTTTTGTAGATCAGGTGAGTTTAGCAAGTTAATAGAATATAATGTCAACCTATGAAAATCAATGGCATTTTCTAAGCTAGCAATGTACAATTCAAAACTGAAATTTAAATAAATCTACAACAGTTGCAAAAAATAAAATATTTAGGTATAATTCTAACAAAACGTGTACAGGATATATATACTGAAAACTACAAAACGCTGAGAAAGTAAAACAAGAAAACCTGAATAAACAGACAGACATACTGTGTTCATGAACTGGAAGAGTCTACATAATGAGGATGTTAATTATCCCCAATTACAATGAAAATTCAAGCAGAATTATATATATAATATACATAATTATATACAATACACATTATATATAATTTTATATGTTCTCTGAACAAAGGCAATTTTGTTCTCTGATCATTTTGTAAAAGGACAATCATTGTTTTTCAAGGATTGCCAGCACTTTCTTCTCTAGAAAGGAGATATAAGTGGATAACATCATGGAAGTCCCTTGGGAATTTCTACATGAGAAATGACAAGGTTCTCATTTGATTTGTAAATGTCTCTCAGGCAAAGTTAAAAATACACAAGTACCAGTGGAAGTTTACTTAGAAAATGCCAATTAATAGTACTGAGAAAGGAAAGAAACATATTTTTTTTAAAAAAAGCAATGGAATAAGAGATAAGGGGCCTAGATTGTTGCTTCAATACCCACCCCCTCTCATCTATGTGAACTTGAGCATGTGTCCTCAACCGCTCTAAACCTCAGTTTTCTCATCAGAAAGCAGTGAGAGGCTCACGTACCACAAAAAACAAACAAACAAACAAACAAAACCCCCACTCTTCCAGTTATTCTATAATTCTATTGGTAATGCTAACCCATGGGGTCACCACGGCACTAATCTCCAGTTAGAAGCACCCACAGTACCAACACTGAATCTTCCTGGTGAACACTATAGCCATCCCAAGATGTGACAACTGAGGTCTGTTAGAATAACTTCCCAGGTATAACTTGTGCTCACTCCTACTAATCTTAATAGCAAATTATATCAGTGTTTTGAAAGACTCCACTATGGCTCTGTCTGTATATAAAGCTAATTTTGTAAAATTCAGTTTGTGTGTCTTAGTTATGTTCTTACAACATACGTTATATGTATGTATGTATAAATTTATATGTGTACACATTTGTCTTATATCCTGACACCAACCAATCTGAAAAAAAAAAAAGTACATCTTCAGACCAGTAATTCTGTCATAAAAAGTAAAATAAAATAAAATATGTTTCTAAAAGATAACAGATACAAATTTTAATTGAATTATAATTATATTTATGAAAATTGTAAACAATCATGGGCCCTCCAAAAAAGAGCTTGTCATTGAAAGAACACCTCCCTCCAGAAATGTTTTTCCTAAAATCTAATCTATGCACTGGTCTCTAGGATGTGAAAATATAATCCCGTGATGAAGCTCTGCGTCTTCTTCTGATACTACTTAAATGCTTCACGTGTTTGGCCAGTGATGTACTTAGTATATCTAAAATAAAATAAGAAACGAACACCAAAGTAACTAGTCTTATTTTTATAGAGCTGCCTCTATTCTTCTCCAAGCAGGAAAGGCCCTGAATCCTACAAGAATAAGGAATGATTTTAATTAAGGCATCCTGTAAACTCTTCCTGCATGTTCTTTGATATAAACACTCCTTCACATTTCCTCAAATATTCCATTAGAAAATGTGGCTCCTACGCCCACTTACAGCCCACTGTAACTACTGTGGGTGACCCTCAATTCTTCCTATTTATCCCTTCCAATCAAAGTTGAGCTGCACAGTGGAGAACTCTATCTGGGAGTCACAGAATGGAAAAATGTGTGTCTGCCATGCGCTGGTGGCAAAATTACAATGAAAAGAGTTTCATGTTTCCTGGGTTTTGCCCAGCTTTAATAGCATTATATTTCATCTGATAAATGTATTACAGAGTGAAACATAATACACTTAGGACAGCACTCTTTGGGGCAGCGTGACTAGACATAAGTCATAAAGGAGAAATGGGTGAAGACCACTGGCCTCGGACCCTGCTGAGTGAGACTTATGTTGGCTCAGACAGAAGCCTGACTCCACTGCAGGACAAGGAAAAAGACTTAAAAGCCTGACTCCACTGCAGGACAAGGAAAAAGAAATATCTATTTTAAGAATAATTCTTGTGGTAGATTAGGAATTATATTAAAATATAGCAAAATGAATATTAGAACATATAAAAAATTACAATATTGTCATAGCAATGATACTACAGAGACATAAAGGCCCGAATATTAGGGCAAGAGGAGGGTGAGGAAGGAGGTCCACAGTGGCCACTTGAAGAGATCCCTGACCTAGTATCCTTTGCCTGCATTTAGGGATTTGAGGGGCACTTGGTAGGCCCTTCAGGTCAACACTTCTACTCCATCCTGCCCTAGTCCCTTCATCCATCACTTGAAATTAATGCCACTGGTCTAAGGTACTGCTTTCTCATGGGTCTTTGGGCAAAATGAACATTGGCTAGGGAAAGACCATCCAATTAACAGCTATTTTTATCAGGCGTAGATCAGTGTGTCACATCTCTTCTAAAATACAGCTAGTTGAGGAGAGACCTCTCCTGCAATGGGAAGCAAGAACTACAGACTTTAATCGGGGTGGAGAGGAAGAAGAAAGTAGGAGGTTGAGGTTCAGCCTGAGCACACGGCTCCAGAGGGTGAATGTCAAGACATCAAGGGTAGGGGTGGGCGGTTGCCAGCAGTGAGGGCTGACTTTAGGCTGAAGTATAGGAGACCGGAGGCACCTCTGCTTCAGGCACAGGGCAGGACTGGCCTGGAGGCATGGACTCTGCACCCGCTGAGAATTTATGGTCGACTCAGCAGAATTTAACACTAGGGAAGGCGGGATGCCTGATCCCCAGAATGCACGTGTGGAAACTCTGATTTCATGAAGCCTATACCCTCCCCTGCCACACACACACCAAAGGTATGTGAACAGGGCTCTCAAAGTGGAGTATGCAAACCCTACAATGCACAGCGTTTTCAAGGTGTCCGTGGACATGGAGAGGGTTCAGCATTAGAAGTGGGATATTTGGACTCCTGTTGGATGTTGTGAGTTCAGACAGTTTGTAGAGTGAGACAGCAGAAGGGAAGATACTAGAAATCCTACCCAAACCCTAAGACTAAGAGATACTTTACCAGGAAGACGGTTGCCCATGATTGCAGTGCTTCTGGGGGCTATAGGATTTTTTTCTCTTAGATTCTCCACTTTGGAAAACAGCATTTATTTCCTCCAACACAAACTTGCTAATTATGAGCATTTTTTAATTTATAAGGTAAAGGTTCTACAAGGATTTTTTTTTAATGGAGGCATGAAAATCAGATTTTCATGGCAGGCACTCTTCACAAAAGAAGGCTTTAGAGTGATTTTCTTTTTAGTGGGCTGATAGTCAATGTGCACATTTCTTCCTTTTCAAGTATGGAACCTGAAATATAGGACCAATGAAAGTTTTCACATGCTAATATGATCATTCTTACAACTACTAGCCATTGAATGTATTCAGTGTTCCAGCCCCCATGCTGTGGGCCCTTAGGAATTAGCTCTTTAAATCCTTAAACCACCTTACGAGGTAGTTACTATGTTATTAGCCTTTTTTTTTCTGATAAGAAAAGGGACGCACAGAGAATTTAAATAGTAAACAGCAGAGATGGGATTCAAGCCCAGGCAGTCAGATTCTAGAACTTTTTAATTTTTACTATGCTACATGAGTTAGAGTGTATTTTTGCTGTTTCTGTAGTACAAGAATGTCATTTCAAACAAACTTTCCATCCTAAAGGGCGAGATGATTATCTTATATAAGGCACTTGGGATAGAGTGTAGCACATCATAGGGATTCAGGAAATAGTCCTTTGTATTTTCCTTCTTTTCTTATAAGGAAATCTATTTGTTTCTTCCCTATAAAATATAATGTCTATCTTGGTAGGAGACCCTTTTATTATATTTTCATAGCTTCAGTTAATGTCCAGATTTAGGAATTACAGAGAGATTTGTGGGGGAGGTGAACTGGGATGGGGGGAGGATGTCAAACTATTTTACTGAGGGGCTTGGTGGGGGCTATTGAGGAAGGGCTGGGAGAATGAGATCTGATGTCTTAGGCTTGGCCAGGCTCTCTCCAGCCTCTCGGTGGCCAAAAGCAATAGGTGGATGTTTTGGAACTTCACAGTCCATCACAAACCTGCACACTTAGTAAGTCTCACGCCAAAGGTAGAGGAAAACTATGCAGATAAGATCAAATTGAAGAAATGATTTGAATCCAGAATCTCTCTCGGGCATGCATGCTTCTCCAGCATTGGCTCAAACACAAAAAGAATGAGAAATTGCTCCAAGATACTAGTTGACCATTTAGCATCTGACCTCTCCCACCCCTAGTCAAATAATACCTAACACTTACATGGCACTTACTAAGACAGCACAGTTTATTTTACATTACATTATCCTGTTTAACACACAACAACAACCCTACAGTTGTATAGTACCTGATCTCCATTTTAAAAAGAGGAAATTGAGACTTGGAAAGATTAAGTTGGCCTAAGTTACAGAGATAGTAAGTGATCATGCCTGGATTTGAGCTGGACCACAATATACATGCTCTTAACTACTACCTTATTCTGCTAAAAGTCATCTAAAAATATAGCATTTTCTCCTTTATTTCAATTTTCTTTTTACTTCTCTGCTTACGCCATTTCATTTTCTTCCAGGGAGAATAAAAACACTGTCTTGAATCAACAAGACCAAGAAGGTGAACTACTTTAACTTAAAACCACATCTTTATATTGACGGATTGATGGCCTTTCAAACTAACTCATCATGATGTTTGGCATACTCTGTATTCAGCATCTTTCCCAGGTAAGTGAAAGTAACCCTAGTGATGGGAGCTGACTCTGTGCAGTTATGGGCATTGCTTCATGTCCCCTCTAGTCTTCATCTGGAACTGGATCATTACTGCAGTGAAATAGCTGTAGAGTCTTATTCTATACATGTTGCTGTACAGGCCAGTAAATCACTGTGAGACACTCTTACTCTGTGCTCATTTATTGATCTTTTCTAAAGAGTCAGTAGTTTAGGGCTGCCTTAAGCCATTCTGCACATTTAAGTCAGCAAATGTACATTGCTTCAGGTCTGAACTAAGACAAAAAATAATTCATATCCCCACTGAACTTGGCATCTACTTCAGTGCAATTAGACATATTGATCTAGATGTATTGCTTCATGTAAACAATTAGTTTTGTTTTGTTGTTGGTCCATGTGGCTGCAATTTTAATGGATATCAACATCTTAATAAATTGAAGTCAAGTAAGATTTGATTATGAGAAAAGTCTAGATAGCCATTATGAATAAAAATTTAAATGGAAAGTGCTCATATTCATAATATAAATTTGCTAATTGTCATTCTGTGGCAAGTATCATCTTAATAATAGACACAGTTATATTATTTGGTCAATAAGCATTAGGAAATTTGATCTTAAAATAATGTATTACCATTAAATTTTTTCAGGCTATTAAAATCCCTTTTGTTGGGAAACATCAGTGCTACTCTAAGTGTGTCAGCATTTGTCTAAGTACTTTGAAGATGAAGAATGCACTCATGGCCAAGTGGGAGCTTTCAAAATCGTCTTTTAAAGGGAAAAATGGCTTTCTCTACCTTTTGAATCAGACTTTACAGACACCTTTTAAGAGATTTAACAATAAACTTACCATGAAACATAACATCCATGTTATCATTAATACTAATGGCAATAAATGAGCCTTTGATGTGTGATCCCATCGTCTCATAAAAAGTGACTTTTTCTAATTCGTAAACCAGTCTCCATTCTTCAGGTATAAGCACGGCTCCCATAAAAATTGTTTACAGTTTTATAAAGATTTTGTTTGTATATAAAGAGACAGAAAAAATGTATAAAACCATCCAAATACTCAGAAATTTTCTGCGATCGTTTGGTTTCTGTTTGGGGGAATTAAGGGAGGGTTGGATTATTTTTGGTCTCTGTTTATTGAACCCACTGCCTCACACTCCCACCTGATTTTGAATGTGTAAGTGGTTCATGTTTGTTATTACAAGGTAGCTGATAACCAATCAGTAATCAGAGTCAGGGGTTCTGGGTCCATTCCTTAGTGCAAAACTATCATGCTATGTACCTTACCTAATTATCTGGTCTCTTTAAAATAAAGACATTCATCTCACTCCCATCCTGAAGTAGTACTAGAATATCATATAGGAATGTCTATCTATCTAGGGGGAGTTCAACCAACAACTCCACTACAATAAGCATCATGCCTGTAGAACACAACCTTACCTTAAACAGACTGTGTTTGAATGAAAGCTTTTCTGCCCCATTTCCACTTCTTTGTAACCAATAAATGTAAATTGGATTGAAAGAGCAGTAGTAAAGTCAATTCTACTCTTTATGAGCAAAATGAGATACAATCTGTCAATATAAATTAATCATAATTTATTTTGTCTAATACATCCTGAATATGTTTAGTCATTCATTCAACATTTATTGATGGTGCACTAGATAACAAGCACAGTTCTATGTTATTGGTACATAGAGATAAAAGCTACAATTCTGTTATTGTCCTCAAAATGTTTAAATATTTAGGTTAGGTGCATTAATAGAGAAATATACAGGGCCTAAAAGGAAAACCTAGGAAAGCTACTTGAATGAGGTGGGGTGTCACAGGAAGGGTTCTCAAAGTAGGCAATGACCAAGATTTGAAGTTGGAGAAAAAGTTATCTAGAAAGAGAAGCAGAGTTGGGTATTTAAGATAAATAGAACAGTATGTGAAAAGGATGAGAGGCATGGCAAACCAAAAGAAATTTGCTCTCAGTATGATAATAGTGTGCAAAGCAGAACATGATGACAGGAAATAAAGATGGAGTTAGTAAAAGATTCTCCCATGCTAATAAGTTTAGGTTTATTCTAAGAGAAAAGGAAATAGCTGTATTAGAGAATCTTATAAAGAAAGAATGTGATCGGGTATGCTTTTTCAAGTTTTACCTCTGATATCATTATGAAGGATGGATTTGATGGTAGGTTATTGTGAAATACTATATGAGAAATAAGGACCTAGCACAAGGCAGTGATGTGGACACGGAAAGTGGAGAAGAGTTGGTGAGTAGACTTGGTGACCTTTTGGAAGAAAACACCAAAGGTAGGGTACAAATTGCGAACTTTCAAAGACATGAACGTGCCCCTGTATGCCAGCTGTTGTATTGTATTACTGTACTTTTCAAGGTACTGTACTGTAAAATTTTTAAATGTTTTCTTTATTTTTTGTGTTTGTTTTTTATGTATTATTTGTGTGAAAAGTATTATAAACTTATTACAGGACAGTACTATAAACCTATTTCAGTACAGTACTATATAGCCGATTGTGTTAGTTGGGTACCTAGGCTAACTTTGTGGAACTTTCGAACAAATTGGACTTATCAACATGCTCTCGGAATGGAACTCGTTCATATGTAGGGGACTTACTGTATACATATACCTATGCCTCAAATGCCAAAGAAGTAGACAAGTTTGTCCTAGTGCCTTAAACCCTGCTTGTAAATTAGCTGTATGAATCCTTTCATATAACTATAGCCATTCCCATATGTACAAAGCATTTTACTAAGAAGTAAAAATATAGCCAACCAGCAAGGCATTGGGCTGTATAGCATCTGGCAATCAGTTGGAAGGACTTTGCCACTGAGTTTATAAGTAGTTCAAGCTCACCCCCAGTTGCCCTTCAATTCCCAAAGTAGCAAAGTCTGTTTGAGATGGTATGTCCCCTGGGCATGTGAGACTCCTGGGGAGCAACTTGAGTTTTGGATAAATGAGCTCTGCTGAAGTTCATGCTGGAAGTGGCTAAGCTGACAAGGTGACTTGCATGAGTGCCAAGAAGAAACTAAATGCAAAAAGAGGAGACCAGAAATATTACTGTGTTGTTTTTATTTATTCAATGTATTTATTTAATCTTTAGGAGTTTTATGCCAGGCACTACTCCCCACCCCCAGTGCTAGGCTGGGCAGAATCTGCAGTAGAAACAGCAGTAAACAAAACAGATCTCTGCCTTCAAGTTACTTATATTTTAATGGGGAGAGGGGGAACCATATTAACAATATAAATAAGTAAAATATTTGGTATGATAGATGGTAAAAGACCTCTGGTAAAAAAAAGTAAAGCAGGAGTAACACTATTTACAACAGCCAAGACATGGAAACAACCTAAATGTCCATCAACAGATGAATAGATAAAGAAGATGTGGTATATATACATATACAATGGAATATCACTCAGCCATGAAAAAGAATGATATAATGCCATTTGCAGCAACATGGATGGACCTAGAAATTACCATACTTAGTGAAGTAAGTCAGAAAGAGAAAGACAAACACCATATGATATCACTTATATGTGGAATCTTAAACACGACACAAATGAACACATCTACAAAACAGAAACAGATTCACAGACATAGAGAACAGACTGGTGGTTGCCAAGGGGGACAGGGGTGGGGGAGGGAAGGACTGGGAGTGTGGGATGAGCAGATGTAAACTATTGTATATAGAATGGATAAACAACTAGGTCCTACTGTATAGCACAGGGAACTATATTCAATATCCTGTGATAAACCAGAATGGAAAAGAATATGAAAAAGAATATATATGCATAATTGAGTCACTTTGCTGTACAGCAGAAATTAACACAACATTGTAAATCAACTATTCTTCATAAAATTAATTTAAAAAGCAAAGCAGGGAAGGGGTATCAGAGGGTTTTTGGGGGGTGGGATATGAAATATTAATTAGGATAGCCAGTGAGGGCTTCACTGAGAAAGTAACCCTTGAGCAAAGACCTAAAATTGAGGGATTGAGCCATGGAAATACAGAGAAAGGATAGTTCAGGCAAAGAAATAAACAAAACTTTTTTGGGAGGTGGGCAAGTGCCTGGCATCTTCTTGGAATAGGAAGGAGACTACTGTAGCTGGAGAGAGACAAAAAAGAGGAAAGCAGTGAGAGATATCAGAGAGGTAATGGGAGGATAGAACACAGTAGAACTTGGGCCAGTGTAAGGACTTCGTTGAGTGATTTTGAACAGGAAAAACCAATTTGGGAGTTCTAAGAGACTCTTCTTTGAGGAAAAGACATCTTAAAACATATTTTCCTATCCGTCTACCCTTTCTTTTGAGGATGATGTTTCTGCAAATGACTTCCCTGATCCTCTTGATCCCATAGGAACTCTTCCCTCTTAAAGACTAGAGAAACTGACTATGCACTTCTCTGAGAATGAAGAGGCATCTTCAGAAGATATACTGAAGGTAGTCTCTGTGCCATCCAGAAAGGCCAATAGTAAGAACAATGTAGAAATTTGAAAGAACCTTTTCCAGAGCTTGACGAGAGAGTAATCCATTGACATCAGCTTCTATGTCTTATTGCTATTCAATAGGAAAAAGAAAGCTTTCACATGATAATTTTCAAGACATTCACTCCTTTGCAACTACAATACTACCCAATAAATATCATCTCCTGAAACAGAATATAGTTCTTTGGGAAAAGAAAGAGAAGAAACACTGAAGAAAAGCTATCTATGGCTCTTCCACATAATATTTTTGCCATCCATATTATTGGGTAGCTTTTAGCTGCCTTCTTGTATATTCCTGAAGTGGTCTTTTCAACAGAAGTTGATACATTATGTTGGTTCACAGAAAGGTAAAAAATGGGAAAGGCAGAAGACCTAAATAGACATTTCTCCAAAGAAGATATACAGATTGCCAACAAACACATAAAAGAATGCTCAACATCATTAATCATTAGAGAAATGCAAATCAAAACTACAATGAGATATCATCTCACACCGGTCAGAATGGCCATCATCAAAAAATCTAGAAACAGTAAATGCTGGAGAGGGTGTGGAGAAAAGGGAACACTCTTGCACTGTTGGTGGGAATGTAAATTAATACAGACACTATGGAAAACAGTATGGCGGTTCCTTAAAAAAACTAAAAATAGAATTACCATACAACCCAGCAATCCCACTACTGGGCATATACCCTGAGAAAACCATAATTCAAAAAAAGTCATGTACCAAAATGTTCATTGCAGCTCTATTTACAACAGCCAGGACATGGAAGCAACCTAAGTGTCCATCGACAGATGAAAGGATAAAGAAGATGTGGCACATATATACAATGGAATATTACGCAGCCATAAAAAGAAACGAAATTGAGTTACTTGTAGTGAGGTGGATGGACCTAGAGTCTGTCATACAGAGTGAAATAAGTCAGAAAGAGAAAAACAAATACTGTATGCTAACACATATATATGGAATCTAAGAAAAAAAAAGGTCATGAAGAACCTAGGGGTAAGACAGAAATAAAGACACAGACCTACTAGAGAATGGACTTGAGGATATGGGGAGGGGGAAGGGTAAGCTGTGACGAAGTGAGAGAGAGGCATGGACATATATACACTACCAAAGATAAGGTAGATAGCTAGTGGGAAGCAGCCGCATAGCACAGGGAGATCAGCTCGGTGCTTTGTGACCACCTAGAGGGGTGGGATAGGGAGGGTGGGAGGGAGAGAGATGCAAGAGGGAAGAGATATGGGAACATATGTATATGTATAACTGATTCACTTTGTTATAAAGCAGAAACTAACACACCATTGTAAAACAATTATACTCCAATAAAGATGTTAAAAAAAAAAAAGAATGGGGACAGTTAGTGAAAAAGCATCTGGCACCACTATCTCAATGGTGGCCTCAACTGTCAGAAACAGTGTAGGATTTTATATAGTGTGCAATCACAGGCCTGGAAACATAGGTTTTTACCCTGGCTATACTGTTAATTGGCACTTTAAAGTAATTACCAGCTATCATTTACTGGATCATAGTTTTCTCACCTGTACACTAAGCAGTTTAGATGGACAATAATTAACACTTTTCATGTTAAAGACATCTATGAAAATCAGCCGCCATAGATAAGAGTTGAGTCCAGGTTCTCTCACAAGTTCCATGCTCAGTAATTCGTTAAGGTTATCTTACCCAGAGATGTTAATTACACAGCATTGTACCCCCTCTTCCCCTTTTTGTTCCCACAGACATTACAAACAGATACAATACTTTTCACTGTTAAGGCAATCAGAACTCAGGGTCGGTCAGAATTTTTAAAAAAAATTTTTTTTTTTTTTGCATAGTGACTCAGGAGATCATGACCAAATAATTGGAGATGACGCTCAAGCTGAAAACAGTTTGCTACTTATCATTAGGAGAATGACAATTGAAGTCAACAGTTCCTAGTATAGCTACAAAGAGCACTCACATCCTGGCAGCCAATTTCTCCCATCCCAAAAGGGGTGTAACCTGTCATCAGTTCCACCAGTATAAAGTAGTTGCTGGTACCCTGGACATAACCAAAATGGATCAATTAGCTTTTCAGCCAAAGAGGCCTGACTCTATAGAATTCATTTCCCTTCTTTATAAAGCTCACTTCTCTCCTGAGAGGAAAACCTTCTGCAAGAGAAGCCAAACCAGACATTCAACAAGTAGAGACAATCACTGACTTCTTGATCTTTGCCCCCCCACTTACTCATTTTCTTATTACCCAAATCTACAGGAGCTAAGAGCAAGAAATCAGGCTTGTCTCAGTTCTAATGAAAAGTCCTAACAATGTTATTTAGATAACTGTGATGAATTTTAATCTGATGACAGCTTGTGACCCACAAATTGCTGTTTAAATTAAAATGCATTCAAAATGAAACTGGCACGACAACCACAATATTAAACTTGCAATCTGCTGTGAAAAAACACCTATCAAAAGCACTACATTAAATATGAATATAATTAATTTCTATACAGCATCTTGCAATTGAAATCTGAAGACAGTCTTCAATGCATTGCCTTATTAAATTCAAATTGATTAAATAGTCTTTTTTTTTTTTGCAAATTAAGAAGTCAAAGTAGAGTTGGACTGGTTTGTCTTTGGTAATATACCCTTTTGGCAGAACTCCATGTATAATCTAGGGCTACAGATGCCTAGGCTTCTCCTTTAATGAACAAAAGTCTTCTATTTCCTCATTCCAAATATTCATCTACAATAAATTTAGAAATGTTTTCCACCTGCTTAGTTTTAAGTTTATCTATAGCTTTTATAGCTTTTAAGCTATAATTACTCAAGATATATTCAATGTTATCTTTAGAAATGTTATATATTAGCTTTAAAAATACGACACTAAAATTTTTCACAGATCAGCTAAATCAGCTAAATTGATAGGAATTGAGGCTTTTTCAGTAACAGATGTTTCTATCAGTGCTACAATAAAACAATAACGTAAATAAACCTCAACCCAACGTGTATATTTTCATCCTATATTTCAACATTAAAGAATTGTATGTGGTAATGAAAGTATTCACTATAACTGTTTGCAAATAATTTAATAACCAAGTCATAGCTATTTCTTAGTTTTCAAAAAGTGTCAAAGAACTCCTGAAAATTCCACAATATAACATCATAATTATACAATTAACATGGGTACTTAATTATAGCCAGAATGTCCCTAAACATTACTTGTTCAAGAGATTCACAATATGTTAAAATAGTATTAGCTAGAAATAAGGAAGTACCATAATTCACTCTCATTATCACCCACATAGAAAAGGACTCACCCACACTCTTTTTAAAAGATAATACAAAAATTGTAATTTTGCAACCATTATTTTTATTCATTACCCCTGGAATGTAGTACATACTCTATAAATGTTGGTTGAAAGAATGAATGAACGTGTGTGGTTGGATAACAGGCAAACTCTAGGAAAATACCTAGTCCTTGATTGCTACAGGGATACTGCATGGACAACTGCTGTCGCAGTAGGGTTCCTAAAATCTCTCTGCCATATTCTATTTTGGTTCACGTGTGTGTAAAAATGATAAAGGATTCAGTCCAGCAAGTCCCTGCATTACATAGAGGCTGCATGTATCCAAAAAGCAGGGTCTGTAGCAACATCGCATATAAAATTCCCCAGGTACTTCCTAAGGTTTGCTTCCATACGAAACCTGATACTGGTATCAAATATGTTTATATTTGGGAATTAGTCTCACTGTCACTCCTGGCTAGACCTCATCAAATCTGTCCCAGGGACAGTGCCGACCCCGGGGTTGTCAGCTTTGAAACTGTGATTGGGTTTCTGTCTAGTGCCCTCGCAATCTGACCATGATGCTGAAAGAGAAGAGAGGGTCTTATTTTAAATCTTTCGTTCCTCTCATTGGTTTAGAAAATTCGACTGACAAGAGCAGGGGCCAAAGGAGCCTGGAGGGGCATCATTAATGCGAACCAGGTATTTCGATCTTTGCGGAGGAGATGTGGTCCATCAGGTTACAGCCAGTGCACCCCTGTGAGCTCTCGCTAAACCAAGAGACCTTACGGATGTAGCCGCTGCAGTAGAAAAGGTTACATCCAATAGGATGTCTTGTCTGCCTCCTGAAAACCTGGCAGTCAAGTGCAGAGCCTAGAAACAAAATCTGGGAGTCTACATGGAGGGGAGGGGTGGAGCAAGCCAACCTCTATTCGTACTGCAAATGTTCATACGAGGTAAGGAAAAATCAAGAGCTGATTTTAGCTTTAAGTTTTCGGCCGCAGTCTTCCAACAGGTGCATGACTCCCTCACCGCTTTCCTGTCAGCACCGTCCTGCTTTGCCTACCTAAGGCTTTCTTCGCGAAGCAGGCTTTTCCTACAGCCCTCAAGCATGTGCAGTCTCCCAGCGCATCCACATCTCTGGCTCTATGCCCGGCAACCCCTTACCTGCAGCGTGAAGAAGCAGGCACAGCGCAGGGAAGCCAACCGCCCTCCGCATAGTGTTTGCATTGAGAGGTGGAGGAGAAACTCAGCCACGCCGCCACTTCAGGCAAAGTGTTATTGGAAAGAGCCCTCGCCGATGGTCCTCTGGTCTCCGGGATTCATTCGCAGGTCCTCGGCTCGGGCTGGCAGAGCCGTGTGTGGCGCCCACAGAAGGAAGCACCAGCTTCGCCTCCTTAAGAGAGGAGAGGAAGAGGAGTAGGATGCGGCGGCGAGCTGGGCGGCGCAGGGCGGGGGTTGACGCCCTGGGAGCCGCTACTGCTCGGCCTTCTGGAAGCTCCGCAGGCGCGGAGGGGAAGGCGCGGGGGGGCGGGGCGCACTCCCGCGCCAGCCCTGGAGCCCGGGGCCAGCGCAGCGCGAGCGGCAGCGCGAGCAGCAGCTCCGCCGCGCCGCGGCTACTGAGCATGCCCAGCGCTGGCCCTCGCGCCGCACGCACGGGAGTTTCAAAGTGAAATTCCATTTCTCCGGGTCTTAGCTGCGGCTGCGAGGGGAGCAGGCTCCACCGCGGGGCGCGGGCGGGGGGGAGAAGCATCTTGGGACGGTTGTCAGGGGTACAGCATCTGTCCAAAACGTGGGGATGGGACTAGATGAAGGCCCCATCTGAGGAACCAGAGGAGAGAGCCTAAGAAAGTGTCAACCCCTACACCCACCCTGCTCCTTCCCCAAATCTTGGTTTACACGTGTACAGAGCTCATTGCTAGCAGTTGACGCTTCCTGGGCCGCAGATTGCCCAGCTTCTCCAGGCTGCCTATGCGAATAGAGTACAGGTGTCTTCCGCTAATCAGAGTTGCCAGGGGGAGCGGTCATGGGGCAGCCTGCTGGGTGTAAGCAGTAAACGTGCATTCTGGGGGTGCCTTCTTTCCAACACGGTTCCTTTTCCCTTTCGCCTGTCTCCAGCGCGGTCCCTGTTTTTAAACTTTCTCAAGCTCAAAGTCAATGACCATAGTGACAGAAGTAGGATATATCCATGTAATTGAAGAGAAGAAGGCACCTTTTTGTTTTTTGGAGATAATTATCTTCAGTCTCCATTTTTACTTTCTAAGGGGAAAGGTAATAGAATCACCTCTGTAACTGGTCTCCTGCCGTGCAGCTCTGCGTCTCTAGGGAGTCTGCAACAGGCTAATACAGGTGTTCCTCCCCCCTCATCTGTGACATTGGAGTGTGGAGATGCTTCTGTTACTCCAGTGGCTAATTACTCCTAGTCATGAAGTCCCTTGGCCAGACTTTCTCCATTAACTATCCCAGCAACTCTGACTTTTCTGCCTCTGTGTCTTCATGGGATGCTATTGCCCCTTCCCCAGTTGCCCCCACTTGCTTCAGTACCACATTCAAGTTTAAAAAGGTCTAACCTTGATCTCACTTTTCCAGAAAGCCCTGGCCTAACTCCAGGTTACAATATTTCTCTTCCACACTTGAATGTATAGACAACATTTGCTAAGCATTGCCTCACAACACAGCCCAAGGCTCCCTAGGAACTTCTGCATCTTTGTATTACTTAAATTGAACAAAGTGGTTCTAGGTAAATAAGAGGTAGGAGTAAGTGCTTGTTGAATTGAACTGCATATCTCATTCAATGCTTTCTTCCTCCATCCTCTGTGAATTGGGACAACTAATGGGAAACATGCTACCCACAAGAGCTTAAATTAGACAGGATGTCACAGGATCAGAGCCCAGGCAGTATCATTTCCTTTATAATTTATTTTATCTCTAGCACTGAGAGGCAAGGCTAGGAATTACACTCAAATAGTTGAGAGAAGGGGGAGAATGAAATGTATTTTTAATACGTTGACAGGACTTCTATGCTGAAAATAGAGATAAATGCAGCTTTACCACTCCACCTCGTCCACTTCCCCGCATGGGTGTGTCACATACCATTTCTGTGGCACTACCGTTTCGCCCAAAACCTCTCTAAGCTGTAACCTCTTTCCCTACTGTAGATTCACTTTTCCCCAGTATCCTCTCCCCACAGCATATATCAGTTTCTAACATACCAAAAGAATTACTTATTACATCTATCATTTATTATCTCTTTCCTTACCCCCCTTCCCACAATGGAATCCAACCTCTACAATGGCAGATATCTTTGACAATTTTTTTTTGTGTGTGTGTGGTACGTGGGCCTCTCACTGTTGTGGCCTCTCCCATTGCAGAGCACAGGCTCCGGACGCGCAGGCTCAGCGGCCATGGCTCACGGGCTCAGCCGCTCCACAGCATGTGGGATCTTCCCGGACCAGGGCACGAACCCGTGTCCCCTGCATCGGCAGGGTGGACTCTCAACCACTGCGCCACCAGGGAAGCCCATCTTTGACAATTTTATTCTCTGATATATGCCAACTGACTAGAACAGTAGTGCCTCACACAAAACAGGTGCTCAAAAAAAGGAATAAATCAAAAGCAATTAGCTGATAAAATTCAATTTGACAATTATCCTGACCCTTTGGAATTCTTACTAAGTAGATATTTAGCTGTGTTTAAAACTTAGAGGAGTAGCCCTTCTCATCTAACATCAGGTACCAGAATTGCGGCAGGGCTGAGACTTGAAGCGAAATAACTGTAGTCCACTTACAGTGGGTGTGCTTCTCTTATTTTCTTCCTCCCTAAAAAAAAAAAAAAACTTACCACACTTACATAGCTCTCCAAGAAGAAAATGCACATACGGTAAAATGAAGAAATGCTGCTATAATGCCCTGAACCCTTTGCTTTCCCACAGATAATCCCAACATTTATTTCGGGGGGGGGGGACATTTAAAGTTTCAAATAATATAATTTTTTGTGACTTTGCCAAAAAGCATTCAGCCAGCTATTTTGCCCAGGGGTGCAGGTAGCTGAATTATTAAACTGTGCATGAAAATCCCCTTCACAGCAAAATTCCCAATTTCTAATTCGACTAGATATACTACTAGAAGAGTTCAGCATGGTAAAAATAACCTCCAGATGTAATTTTGGTGACTGGATATTAATTATTAATTTACTTGTAAAAGATAAAGGAGCAAAAAAGTTCATATTCCTTGGTGAGTTGACCTAATATACCTTCAATAGATTTGATCCCATGACATGTGAAGTCAATGGACAGTAAGTGAATTAGCCCATTAGTGAAAAGTCAATCCCTTATTTCTTCGAGACATATTCTCTGTGAGTCCATAGATGCTGCTTTCCCTTGACCTGTGATCTAACACTAGTGAAGGCAATTTGGTGTTTTAGAGAAGAACCTTGGTTAACAAACTGTGCCAAGGTTTTAAAAAGTTCCAATGTAAAGAAGCATGGAAATTAATATGAGAGAGCCATGTAAATTGGTACTGGCCTACAGAGCTGTGTCCTAAAGGAAATCATTTACATTTTGAAAGAGAAACAGAAAATTAGTCATGTGGACTTTTTCTCCCCCCAAAATGCACAGTCTCTGTTTCTTATGAAGTGAGAGTCAGGAAGAATTTATACAGGAAAGAAGCCTTTCAGAGCCTGTCCTCAAACCAAATATAACTGCTATGAGCCTCCACATTAACATGTCTATAAATGGATGAAAACCATTCATCTTGGCTATCTTTCCCCAGGACACTTTAAAGAAATTGGATCCATTGACTGTTAGAGTTTCCTATTTAAATTACTTGATTATGATTATTATTTAAATATAATGAGAGCTAACACTGTTTAGTGCTTCCTGTGTGCCAGGCTCTGCTCTAAGCATATGGATGTCCCATTTAAACTTTATAACACCCCTACAAGGAGGCATTATCATCATCTCATTTTAGAGATGAGACAATTGAGGTACAGAGAAGTAACTTGCCCCAAATCAAGTAGTAGGTAATCAACCAGAAGGTAAACTGGTAGAGGTAGGATGCGCGATCAGATAATTTGATACCAAACCACTGTGATATACTACTGCCCATATAATAAACATAAATAGTGACACTTGTAGGCCGCTCACTAGAATTAGATGAGGGCCAGAGCAGAACACTGACCCTAGACCTGGCAGTAAAGGTCTGGTGAGACACACCCACAGGAGATGGTCTCCAGAAAGGTGAAGCACTGCTTGTGGCAGTGGACTCTGGGGTCTAGCATCTAGTGAACAAAGACACACAGCAGGTAGAATCACGCTTAGAAGAACTTAAGGAGAAGGATGCTTAAAGTAATGTAGAGCAGGATAGAGGAGATTATCTCTCTTTTTTTTTTAATGGCTTGACTTTATTTTTATTATTATTATTATTTTTTGGCTGTCACACAGCACAGCTTGTGGGATCTTAGTTCCCTGACCAGGGATCAAACCCGTGCCCTCGGCAATGAAAGTGCGGAGTCTTAACTACTGGACCGCAGGGAAATTCCCAGAGGAGATTATCTCTTCTTGGAGGGTGGCAGCAGAGGTGGGAATGTGTAGCAGGCAAGAAGCTGTTAGTGGAGAACAGTAAATGAGCCGAGCCCAGCTGGATGAGCAGGTTCTAACTGCTCTGCATGAAGAGAGGCTGTGGGATGGTGTGAGCTGGTGCAAGAGACGTGAGACAGTGAAATGACCTCAAGGAACTTACCAAAGTGTACAGGAGCAATAGGTGACAATGCCCAACATGTTACTGAGATCCATAATGTACTTACCCTGCACCATGCTTCACAGAGCCACTTTATCAATCACGAAGTCCCTTTCCTTTTGCCTGAGAGATATCTACAGATAAGAGGGAAAAAGAAGGGCAATAATTTATCTTTACAAATTAAAGAATTGATGTGAATTAAGCTGTATTCAGAGTAGAATGGCCCAGGATCAAACGGAATGAACTGGAAACTCACAGGGGAAGACATGTTCAGATGAGTGGCTTCACCATTAATTTTTTAAAATATTTTTCCTAACCGCAAAAAAGCAGAACAATCTACTCTTCTGTATGAGCATACAGTGAAGAAAATGGTGAAATAAAAAGCGCACTAAGAATGAGGAAGAAAAGCATTACAATTTACAAAATATATATTTTCACACCAAACTCTCGCAAGAGCTCTGGGAGGTGTTACTCTCCTTTTGTGATGGAGGAAGAAACTGAAACTCAATAAGGCCAGTAATTTGCCCATGGTCATCCAGCCAGTAGGTGGTGTAGCTGGGATCAGAAGTCAGGACTGGTGACTCTAGCACTATGCTTTAACAACTCTGTTGTACTGACTCCCTGATTAATGGAAGGACTTAACTTCAAGACTTAAGTGGAAAATGCAGTGTTTTCAACTCAAGAAACAGACTTCAATCAAGATGGTTAATGACAATTAAATTTTACAACCTAACACAGCTCTAGTTTTGCTAAGATTTATCTATCTAAAGTGTTTGATACACGCACACATACACAAATACATAAAGACAGCAATATGTATTCTAAGAAAAAAATTAGGTACCCCAAATAAGGTATATATTCTTCTATATACATGTGAAATATGCTGTCCTAGTAAAATACAAAATATCAAAGATAGGAAGGCTATGAGTACCTATAGATTCTTCTATTGGTTCATCATTAAAATTTTATTCAGAATGAAGCATACACTTTCCTGGGAGCTAGCCCTTGGTATCAGTGTATTGTACTGTCACCTACTCTGGCACTGCAAAGGTCAGATTCGGCCAAGATGTCGGTAATAGATTTATAAACCACTGACTCTCCTGCATTAGCTCTCTGTCCATCCCAAGACACTAATCAGGATGCACTTACCCCATGCATCATCCTGAGCAGCACACAGATGTGAGAGCCCTCAATTATGGCTTAGGCCAGCTATGTAGGGCCAGTCAAATACATTTTCTGCATTGCTTGATCATTCTCTTGGATTTCGTTGAATGAGGCCGTTTTGGAACAACTCATTCAACCAAAAGCTCAAGACACTAAGAATATCCAGGGAATGTAGCTATAGCTTGATTAGATCATTTAATGCCACTCCATTTCTGTTACATTATTTTCTCCCATAACTATAAGATGACGTGAAAGAACATGTCCCAAATATGGGCCTTCATGCCTCTCACTGACTGCTCACTCTTAGAAACTAAAAGTCACGGTTCTCTCTGTCTTGTAGTTCCTTCTTTCCCTCATTCTTGCAGCTGTATGTCCACAGGAAAGAAGAGGATAATTTATCAGTCTATGCTTCAGGGTTGAGAAACATTTTTAGATTAAAATATTCCTTTGTGGAAGACCTACTCCTCCACAACATGGTAGGGAGAGTTAGAAGTAACCTTACTAAAAATGACTGTAACATGACCACTAATATCCTCAAATAACTAAGCAGTCATCTGTCTGTGACCATGATTTTGACTTATTCAACAGAATCCATGTGTGCGGGAGCAACACCAGTATCTCTGTTCAGTGAATATACTAGAAAATATTATTTGAAGTCAAGTTATAGTGGGATATGCTACGTCACATACATTGTAAAAACTGTGAAATAATCTGCTGACTTTTCATTGATACATCATTTGATTTCAAATGATTTAAAAAAAACATATACTGAGTATCTGTGATGATCCAGGAAGTGTTTTTAGTTCTTGGGATGTATTATTGAAACAAAAAAGACAAAGACTCCTGCCCTCACGATGCTTGCATTCTAGGAGGAAGCGTTACACATTTAACAGTAAATATAAGAAAGAACTAAATTATATAGTACAGTGAAAGTTGATAACTGCTATGGGGAAAGGAAAACATAGATCAAAGTAAGGGAAATTAGGGGAGTGAGGATGGGGACAAAATGTGAGTATAAGGAATTTGCAGAATTAAATAGGATCTTTAAGATAAGCCATGTGGAGAAGGTAAGCAAAGAACAGAGCCTTGAAGTTGCTGAAAGAGTTATCAAAACAGATCCCTGGTTAAAGAACTTTCCAGGAGGAGGGAACAGCTAAAGGCTCTCATGAGTCCATAGATATTTTAACCAACTTGGAAAACCACTCTGTGTCAGAAAAAATTTCCAGCACAACTTTAAATATACTATGCATGTAGAGAGAAATACAGTGGGAAAAATGTCAAATTAGACTAAATGAATAATTCTCCACCAGAATTTTTAAATTAATTCTAGTTCCACTGATTCCAAATTACAGTAATAGAACTTTGCAAATAACAAAAATTCAGAGATTGCAACTACCCAATGGACACAATCACATGGAATTCCACTCTTTATTTCATGCTTTTAGTATAAAATAAACATCTTATTAATTTAGAAATGTGGGTGCATATGTTGATATTTTATTCGCCCTAAGAGACTTAGAGAAAAACTTTGTGAACTGCCCTTATACTAAATTACCAAAAAAGAGTAGATCCAATGTATTATGGATGAGAAATCTAAGCAGGAAAAGAATGAGAAAAATACCCGAGCAAGCATTTTTGTGTTCTCAGTTTCTTGCTTGGTAAAGGGCATCAAAATACATGGGTTAGGTATTGTCCAAATGCTGGAGAATAAAGATTTTACAAATGTCCTGTTCCTTAGAGTAACTTAAAAAATAATTTTGATTTTTTGTTATTTGGGGATAGAATAGAAAGTAACCTCATTTTACATTTTAATAAAATGTCTTTTTTATTCAAGCCCATATAATAAGGGCCCACCAAAATACTACTTTGTTGTTAATACAAATGGAGAAAAATATAAATCATCCCTCTTAAAAGGAGTCATCTGGACCCTCTAGTCTTAGACATACTCTGCTTTAGAAAAGGAAGTAAGTAATCTAGCCTAGATTTTGACTGCAGAACTTAAACTAAATCATATTTTATATTAGGTCTGTTCCAAAAGTGAAAGTCACAAAGATTGAAAAGTATACTCCCTTCAAAACCAAATTCAGTAACAAATGTGGAAATAAAATTAATTTAATTATTTTTGAATTAGTTGTAAACATAATTAGATAGCAGTCTAACTTTACCACACTATTTGTAGGAAGTGGGCAAAACAGACACCATATTTCTGAAATTTACCCTTATCTAAATTAATTGTCTCCAGTCTGAGTTGAACATTCTAAATTACAAAAGTAAAAACATCCATTGAACAACAGACAATACAAAAAGAAAGAAAAAAGTGTGGCCATGAATTCCATTAACTGGTGATAAACACTGATAGCATTTTGCTACGTCTAGTTCCCTTCTACTCCCACCCTGGGGAAATATGGGTCTATGCATGCATGTATTTATAATTATTATTAACTTTAACTTAATTTTTACACCAATGACATCATACTATGGATTTGGAGACTGTTTCTTTACCTAATAGTATTGTGGGAACACATTTCCATGTCATTATTTTTAATTGTTGCATAGCATTGCACTATGGCATTCCATTTTTGACTTCTTAGTTTTTAGAGCTCTTCTTCAATTAATGTGAGCTGCTTTACAAAGCAAGAAAAGGCATTCAAATGATACTCACTTACCCTGTAAAATATTTAGAAACATGTACAGGAGAATGAAAGTTCTAATATTCCTAACATAGCCATGGCAGTTCTAGTACTGGTGAAGCCATTGCCCCATTAAAAGAGGAAATTCTAAAGTGTCAAACCAAGTGTCAGGAATAGGACATCAGGGATTTTGAGTTATACCTCAACCTTTAGCCAATTAGGAAAAACCTAAATGTGTACATTCCAATCAGACTCCTGCCTATCCTAAGAATGATGAATAAAAGCAGGAGATGGATGAGGAGAATTTGTTCCCTTTTTTCATTATCCCTAGATAACTCAGTCGACTAACGCTGAAATTATCATCACAAAAAATACTATGGGGTAAAAAGGACTGAATTGTATAAATAGGAGCTATAAGTAATTGTGTATTTCCTTTCTTTTAAAAAATTATTATTATTAGTTTTGCTTCTGGTTTCTTTTTAAAACCTTAACAATACAGCTACCTTCTCATGCCTATTACCTTCCTGCTCAAATGTAATGACTCTCATGATTTTGTAGTTCCTAATCATACCTTTAAACTTTACTGTAGTATCCATAAACAATAGGCACTAGTTGTTTTATTTTAAAATTTACTAACTAGTATTATATTCTATAAAGCTAAATTGTTTCCCATATTTTCCTCTATTAAAAACAGTTTTGGGGGGACTTACCTGGTGGTCCAGTGGTTAAGACTTTCCAATGCAGGGGATGAGGGGTCGATCCCTGGTTGGGGAAGTAAGATCTCACATGCTGTGAGGCTCAGCCAAAAAAACAAAAAAAGTTCCTTAAAAAAAAAAAAAAGGATGGGTTTAAAAAAAATTTTAATACATCTTTGCACATGTTTTCCAAGCATGTTTACCATAGTTTATCTAAGGCACACACATAAAAGTTAAATTGCTCACTCATAGGCGGTCACCATCTTTACCTTCAAAGCACTAAGTTACTCTATATAGTGCTGGTAGCAATTTATTTGCATTCACAAATTTGCATTCAAAAAATTTGCATTCACACTAGCAATGTATAAAAGTATCAATTTTGCTATAGCTTCACCTGCACATAAGTATCATACTTACCAATTATTTTGCCAAATCAATACATATGAAATGGTATCTCATTTAAAAAATTTGTCTTTTCTTGACTATTAGCACTGCCATTTTATTATTCATTTTTTGTTTGTCCCCCCTTTTTACGTTTCTCTGAGCCTCCGTTCCTTCCTTCTTTTGGATTATTGAACTACTTTTAATATTCCATTTAAGCTTATCTATTGGCCTTTTGGCTAACACTCTTCGTATCATTTCTTTAGTGGTTGCTCTGGGGAGTAAAACATACATACCTTCTGTTCACAGTCTACCTAGAGTTATTATTCTGCTGCTATTTCAAGTAAAATGTAGAAGACACACCCACATAGGTTCCTTGAACCTGCCCTTGTAATTCTCATATATATTACTTTTACATACATTGAAACCCATCATAAATGTGATAATTTTTGCTTTTAACAGTCATACATGTTTTGCAGATCTTAAAAAATATAGTCCTTTATATTTACCCAGATATACACCGTTTATCCTGCTTTATTGACGTTTAATTGGTGTACAAAAAACTGCACACATTTAATCTTCTACGTAACGTGGGGTTTTTTTTTCCTGCTTTCAAAATTTTTTTCTTTGCTTTTGAATTTCAGCAGTAATGTGTCTTGGCAAAGGTTTTTTTGTTTGTTTGTTTTAGTTTATCATGTTTGGAAGTAGTGAGCTTCTTGAATCTATAAATTTATAATTTTGTACAAATTTAGGAAAATTTTAGCCATTATTTAATACAGATTTTCTGCACCCTTTTCCTCTCCTTCTGTGACTCCAATGATATGAATATCAGTCCTTTTGATGTTGACCCACATTTCCCTGAGATTCTGTGCATATTTTTTTCTCTCAGGTCTTTAGATTGTATACCTATATTTCTATTGTCAATTTTACTGACTCTTTTGTCACCTCAAATCTGCAATTAAGCCAATCCAGTGAATTGTTACAAATATTGTGTTTTTCAATTCTAAAATTTCCATTGGATTCTTTTTTATAGTTTCTTGGCAGAAAACGTCTATCTTTTTATTCATTTCTAGTGTGTTTAACTTTACCTCCTGGAAAAGTTACTGCTCTGAAGTCTACTGGTAACTGCAATATCTGAGTCATCCTGGGATTTGATCTATTGATTATATTTTTCACTTGAAAAGTGGTCACATTTTTCTGGCTCCTGGCATATCAAGTAATTTCAGATTTTATTCTGGACATTTTGAATACTATGCTCTTAAGCCTTGGGATCCTATTAGAATCCTCTGGACAATGTAAGGTTAATGTTAGGTTCTGTTAAGACTGCAAGTTCTGCCTTGCCTTCTGGGCTTGTAGTGGTTCTGATATCAATTCAGTAGGTGAAGTCTTTGCTAAGCTGCTTTGGGTCAAGGCCAGTGCTTTCACTGCTCAAGGAATTGTCTATGATGGGTGGTAGTTTAAATTGTAGTTCAGTGCTCAAAGCCTCTGCTATGTTGTTTTGGGCCTGTCCAGTGCACGTGGAGCTCAAGGGTAAGCATGGGCCTTTTGCAGGTTCAGAACATAGAATCAGAAAGGTCCATTCTCTTTAGCAGGAATCTGTTCTCACCCATCCATGATTTGGAAGCAGAATTTATATACATGATTTAGGGCATCCTCTTTCTTTCTTTCTTTTTTTTTTTTTTTTGCGGTACGTGGGCCTCTCACTGTTGTGGCCTCTCCCGTGGCGGAGCACAGGCTCCGGACGTGCAGGCTCAGCGGCCATGGCTCATGGGCCCAGCCGCTCCGCGGCATGTGGGATCTTCCCGGACCGGGGCACGAACCCGTGTCCCCTGCATCGGCAGGCGGACTTTCAACCACTGCGCCACCAGTGAAGCCCAACATCCTCCTTCTTGTTCTCTCTTTAATGGGGTTCTTTCTTTATTTTATAGTAGCAGAAGTTGTCCCAAACTCCACTCACTAGTTCTTTGTTCCAGAAGAACTGCAAGCTTTTTAATGGAGTTCACGATGCCCTCTTTACTAAATGCCACAAAAGTAACTCACTCTTTGCCATTCCCTTCAAAATGCCACCTCTCCTCCACAATATACCTAGTTTTATCTTCTTTTCTGTGCTGCTAAGTTCATCTTTTTTGCATCTTTTGTTCACTGTTTATAGTTAGTATCTGCGAGAGCGTTGGTCCAGTAGCACCTAGACCAAACCAGAAGCGTTAACTCAGGATCTTTACACTTTGTATTTATGACAGTCCTTCAGTGGTTCCACGTACATGTAGAAGTATCTCACTTTTCAACTCGCTGTCTTACTCAAGTTTTATTATTTGTCTGCATTGGGAATTAAAGCCCAATTGCAAAACATGATAGAACTAATTTCCCTCTCCTCTGTGCCACCACATCCACTGCCATTCTAAACTTCTGTCTCAATGTCAAGTTGTGGTTAGTACCCTAACTTCCACTTCCCTGTTGATTTTTGTCATTTGGGGATACTTCTGTCTTTACTTTGAATTTGACTCTACTTTAAATTTAACTGTCACAATTTATTCACCACTTCCAGGTCTTTTCTAACAGAAGGCTTATGAAGAAGTTAGTTTAGTCTACCATTTTGTCAGAATGAGAACTCTTTCTTGGCCTTCTTTACTATTTTGTTCTTCATTTCGGAACACTCTGAAGCAGAAGCATTATATATACTTGCCATAACAGGCACTGTAACTTGGTAGGAAAGAATGATGATGATGTTAGGGATTATAACTTCTACTGAAACAAAAATCCCTATAACCACAAGAAAATGGGAGTATTTCTTTTCTTCTATCCAAATGCTGTTTTACAAAAGTGCAATGTATACAGTACAGCTTGGTGAGATCACCATGGTTTACCACTAGCTCATATTATCAGCAGGGCATTGTTACATAAGTACCGGCATGAAATCAGGTACTGTTCACTCAGTATTAGGCAGATGAATCAGGAACACGTTTCTCTTCTTGTATTGTCCTCAAGAGCTCTTTAAATACACTGAACAGGTATATAAAAGTGAATTCAGTTACTTAGTGCCTTCTGCTTACTTAGTAGGCCTGAAATGGCTTCTAAAAATTAGTTATAACTGCAATCATAGTTATGTCTGTTTGGCTAAAAGAGGCCAAAGACCTTTTCAAAATCTAGAGCAAATAACTGGGAATGTTTATTTGGGGGATGGAGAAAGTCAACACTAAACTGTATTTCCTCAATAACTTTATCATTTCTGCTTTATTAAAAAAAAAAAGACAGAGTGAAACTCCATGCCTATAAGATGTGCCAAAATGCTGATCTCTGTTTTGGTGAATCAGGATATGATTCTCTGATGCCCTCCACTCAATATCTATGCTCGCCCATTTGTTTCTCTCTGTTCTATCACCACAAACACACCATTGGCTTCAGTCAGCTATTTTATAAATATGTGTGTTTCTTGTCACTGGGAGACCAAATAAGCAAGAAGACGTGGATCAACAGAATGTCACTCTATTCTCAGAAGAGAAGGACTTTTCAAAGTAGCATAATCCCCTTACATCAAAAGTATATCCAATAAGGGGTTAATATCCAAAATATACAAAGAATTCATACAGCTCAACATCAAAAAAACCAAACAATTGGATTTAAAAATGCACAGAGGACCTGAACAGACATTTTTCCAAAGAAGGCGTACAGATGGCCAACAGGCACATGAAAAGATGTTCAACATCATTAATCATCAGAGAAACGCAAAGCAAAACCACAATGAGAGATCACCTCACATCTGTCAGAATGGCTATTATCAAAAAGACAACAAACAAAAAGTGTTGGCGGGGGTGAGGAGAAAAGAGAACTCTCCTGCACTGTTGGTGGGAATGTAAATTGGTGCAGCCACTATGGAGAACAGTATGGAGATTCCTCAAAAATTAAAAATAGAACTACCATATTATCCAGCAATCCCATTCCTGGGTATTTATCCAAAGAAAAGAAAAACACTAATTCAAAAAGACACATGCATCCCAATGTTCACTGCAGCATTATTCACAATAGCCAAGTTACAGAAGCAACCTAAGTGTCCATCAACAGATGAATGGATAAAGAAGATGTGGTACATCTATACACAGTGGAATACTATTCAGCCACAAAAAAGAGTGAAATCTTGCCATCTGTGATAAAACATGGATGGACCTATTGTACTAAGTGAAATAAGTCAGACAGAGAAAATCAAATACTGTATGATTTCACTTATATGTGGAATCTAAAAACAAAACAAATGAATAAACATAACAAAACAGAAACAGAATCATAGATACAGAAAACAAAGAGGTATTTATCAGAGGGGCAGGGAGTAAGGGGAGAAAAGAAAGAGAGGAGGGAGATGAAGAAGTAAAAACTTCTAGTTGCAAAATAAATGAGTCACAGGTATGAAATGTACAGTGTGGGGATTATAATCAGTAAGTATATAATACCTTTATATGTTGACAGATTATAACTAGACGTATCATGTTGATCACTTTGAAATGTACTGAAATATTGAAATACTATGTTGTGTAACAGGAACTAACATAGCGTTGTAGCTCAGTTGTACTTCAGAAACAAACAAACTCACAGAAAAAGAGATCTGATTTGTGGTTACCAGAGGTGGGAGGTCGGTGTGGGGGGAGGGGGAATTGGATGAAAGCAGTGAAAAGGTACAAACTTCCAGTTATAAGATAAATAAGTGCTAGGGACGTGATGTACAATGTGATAAACATGATTAGTACTGCTGTGTGCTAATACATGAAAGTTAAGAGAGTCAATCCTAAGAGTTGTCAGCACAAGGAAACTTTTTTCTAGTTCTTTAATTTTGTATCCATATGATATACTGGATGTTCACTAAACTTACTGTGATCATCATTTCATGATGTATGTAAGTCAAATCATGACACTATACCCCTTAAACTTATACAGGACTGTAGGTCAATTATATTTCAATAAGACTGGAAGAAAAAAAAGGAGCATTAGCGCTGCTCTCAAGGTTGATGTACCTGACCGTTGCGAGCCACTGCGATCTGCCATGTGTACTGCAGCAATCGGCAGGTCATTTGGGAATGCTTCACAAGTAGGCATTTGCTGCAAATTATACTACACGTGACTTGAGGAAGGTTTCTGAGGAAAGTTTTCTCTTGAGTGTATGGTTAAATAACTTGCTAAAAGAGGAAAAGGACCACTTTGCATTTTGATATTTGGATCAATGCTTTTGGGACCGATTTCTGAATTTCTTGAAACTGGAAATCCTCAGTGCTTTGTTAGTTTCATAGAGATTAAAATGCTATTTTCACTGATCAGATGGAAGGTGAACTCATGTCGTATGATTCCTTGAGGTTTGCTGGTGCGACATCTTACCAAGTTCTAGAAAACCACAACCCAGTAGAAATCTAACCGAGAAGCAGAAATACAAGTAAGTGCTGGTGTTCCATCTCTGATGTGTTGGGTGTTCTCTCTCTCTCCTCATCCTATCCAAGCTATTGTCAAAGGATCACAAAGGTAATCTCTTCCTGAAACTCTCATAAATAAGACAGATTGCTGCATAAAATCTGCCAGAGACAGGCCACGGTGTTTCCCTATAATGAACTTTTAAATATTGTTTCAACTACTCTTTAAATATCATGCATGATTTTCATAGATAAATATCATTTATGAAACCTGACTTTGAGTAAAAGGAAATAACCATACGATAGGCAGAGCATAACAAGAAATTATTTGGGTTTTTCCCTCTTCTAGATAAAAGAGAGGAAAGGAAAATATATACTGCAATTTGATTACAATTATATACTATCTATTCTGAGCAGTTATTAATATTGTCTGATGAGTCAATTCATACTCCACTTAACCTAACCCTTTTTTTTTTCCTTCTTTTTTTTTGCGGTACGCGGGCCTCTCACTGTTGGGGCCTCCCCCGTTGCGGAGCACAGGCTCCGGACGTGGAGGCTCAGCGGCCATGGCTCACGGGCCTAGCCGCTCCGCGGCACGTGGGATCCTCCCGGACCGGGGCACGAACCCGTGTGCCCTGCATCAGCAGGCAGGCTCTCAACCACTGCGCCACCAGGGAAGCCCTAACCTAACCCTTAATGTACAACTCAGTTTCCACATCCTGTATGAAATCTTTACCTGCTTCTCAGCATACACTTATCCCTCCCTTCCCTGATTCTTTTGGCCTGAACTGCATATACCATCCGTTGTGCTAGTTCTTGTATGAGCTCCTCAAATCAAGGGCAGGTGTGCTCTCTTATGCAAGTTCCTGGTGCCCAGCACAGTGCCTCGTACATAAAGCTCCCATCACACTGCATTGTAAATTTGTGATCGCTCCTCGGTTTATTCCCAAACTAGACTGTAAACTCCTTGATGGTCAGGATCATGTCTTATTAGCTGTGAAATGCCTGGTATACAATAGGTAATCATAACTATATTCTGAATTTATACATTATATGTGATACTAATGTATACAAATTCACAAAGTATACACGTGTACTTTATGAAGCACGCAATATATGTAATTAAATAATGGTTATGAAATATCTTACATCTCTGATTACACAAGTAAATTCCTTCAGATTAAGAACCATACCTTACCCTCCTCTTGTATCCTTACCCTGAAAGCATCAGAAATAAATTCACTAAACACTTTTTAAATTGAATAATAAGGTATAATTATGAGGAACCTCAACATTTAAGTCATGATCCACGTGTCCATAGTGATGTTCAAAACCCCTCTAAGTTCTCATCAGGAAACACTAACTGAGCACTTACTATGTGTCAGGCACTATGCTACTCATTAAGCTAGAAGAATGGAGTAAAAGAATAAAATAGGGAGGCAGCTCCTAAGGAGCTTATGTTAGGGTAAGACTGACACTTAATATACTATCATAAGTAATAAATATGGATGTACACCGGATATTTTGTGAGCACAGAGGAGCACTTATTCCAACCTTGGGTTAATGTATGACTCCCAGAAGAAAATAACACCTTGAAAGATGAGTAAGCATTAGCCCAGAATAGAAAGATGGGTGTCCGTCTTAAATGGATCAAAGTGAATGAAGGCACAAAATGCTAAAGGAATATAATGTATATTTATCAGAGTATGAAATATGAAGTTAAGAGTGAGGGGGAATTAGATGTAGAGGACGACTGGATCAAGACATAAAAGGATTTATATGCCATTCTAAGGAACTTAAACTTCGTCCCATGGCCAATGGAGAGCCTCTCAGTGTCTTGAGGCCTGGAGTGATATGCTCAGGTGTACACTGTAGGGACACCGCTTTGGTTGTGGGAGGGATTGATTAAGGAGTTGGAGCAGACTGGAGTAAAAGAAAACAGGAAGCTACTGAAATTTTACAGGAAGAGATGGAGAGGGCCTCTACTTGGTTAGCAGAAGTAGGTATAAAGAGGAACAGAAAGGGAGTACATTCTAGAAACATTCTGAAGATATGATTGACATGACCTGGTGACGGATTGAAAGATGGATATATAGGAGAGAGATGAGTCGAGAATGACTTCTGTGCTCCTGGAGCAGACTGGACCACACACCAGGAGAATCAGAGTACAGAGCGCAGAGATAATGAGTACTGTCCAGTGCAGGTGTACAGCCTATATTTAGATTTCTATGACTGAATCACAGGGTAGAGGCTAGAACTGAAGGCAAAAGCATATAGGTAAAAGACAAAGACATCAGACTGAATCCGATAACTGATGAGCAGTATGTGAAGACAAAAAAGCAATGCGTTTTCACAATGAAGTCCGAGTAACATCAATATTAAGGAGAAGAGAGATGATGAAGGAGACTTTACCTGGCATGAGTGTAAGAGGAGTGTCAAGTCTTGGACAACATCCAAAGGCATGAACGATTAACAGTAACCAACACTGTCGGGCAGGTATTACTCTGTTCCTCAATGCAAGCATTTTAGCAATGCTCCTCCGTGTTATACCTTGCCATCACACAGTTCCTATTTCTAGTAGATAGCTTTTTAAAGATGAGACTGTCTTTAAGGCACTAAGGATGCACTAAATCGTAATGCATCACAGAATGGAGAAGGGGTAGAAGCATCTGTTCACAACTGTGACCTTCCCAGTCATGCTGGGAGAGCAGAGCAGGCCTGTGGAGGTACGCTTACTGAAGAGTTGATGCCAGCTCAGCATTAATAGAAAGCCACAGATGGTGAGCTGTACGTGATGGGCGTACCCTCCCCGAGACACTTTTGGCAAACTGATGCTCTTGTGGATGGCTATTTTGACTATACCTTTGAAGACCTTAATACTGTGTCTTGATGTATATTTGATGTGGATTTTTAATGTATCTTAGAGTAAACTCTCTGCACAGCTATAGTCTTTTCTGAGCCCCGAAGGGATGTTATTTGTGAATCTTATTAAAAATTAACAGGAATCTATTTCCCATGCTGTGTCTGTCATAGATGAAGAATGGCATATGTTGATAAGCACAAGCCATTCATTGCTTTCTGGACCCAGAGGCACTGGAAAGCATCACAAATCGTGTGATGGGACTGGCAAAGCTCAATGATTTATCTAAATGATGTTCAGAATTTCACGTGTCAATAAAAGCTCCTTGGTGACTATAAATCCAGAGAACTGTATTCCTCTTTCAAAGGGAAAAATATATTATTCCATGAATTGGGTTCCAATTTATATATTCCTGACTGCACCTGCTTTTTATTCAGGCTTTGTATATTAGGAACAAAACCACTCAGGTCAGCATACCACCAATGATGGTTACAGAGTTTGAGAGAGGGCATGTAAGATGAGAATTAACTGAGAAAACCTTGCTAATACTACAGAATCCTTGTTGCAACAGACCATTGTTTAAAGTATTCAAGTTCAATTCATATCTTGCTACCTTGCAAAAATGAGAAGAATGACACCCTCCCCATCAAAACTAGAAATAAAATGAAAGCTTTATGAATCACAGCCTAAAAGTTCTGGGATAATTTTTTCCATCACATGAATATCACAAAGAGATTCAGTTAGAATATCCTTCTCTGTTCATTTCAATATAATTCCCAAGATTATCTGAAATTCAGGGCAAGACAATGATGAAGAAGCAGCAGAAACTTTAAGATGCATTGGACAAGTTATTTATTCTCTGTAACCTCAGTTTCCTCGTTTGTAAAATGAAAATAGAATCCTCTGGTGTTAGTGGGAGAACCACATTATATAATGTATATAAATAAACTCTTAAGCTAGTGCTTAGCACATACGGAACAGATAATTAGGGTGGATATTCTTTATTATTATCATTATGGAGATTGCATTAACACTCATTCACTACTTGTAAATTCATTCTCTCATCTGCTAGCAGGTGGCATGGAAAGAATCAAAAAGTGAAGAATAATCATGAGAGAAAAACACAAAATGGACTAAATGATATTCATTAAATTTACCTATAAATTAGGAAAAATATTTCTATTATTCAATTTAATGGAGAAATATATGTCTATAGAAACACAGTTTGAAAAAGCATTTCACAAGATATAAAGTAATTAACACACTCTGAAAGATACAAACTACCTTCTATCCAGGGAGAAATTCTCTCCTGCCATAAGTATTGAGTCTTCATAGAATTTTTTGAAATGTAGAATATTTCTATTCAATCTTTTCTAAAACAAAGAAAGAAATAAGAAATAAATTACTGCGATAATTATGTCTGTTTCACCAATCTCATTCTTGTTCAAGGATATGTGCATTCGGTGTTGTGATTTTTATCTCATGTACATAGAATATAGCCATGTTTTCCGTAATTAAAATTGCTTCTCCTTTAAGTGGGAGTTCATTACATCAGCATGCATCATTTTTCCAGGCGTTTTGCCACCTGAACAAATTTGAGAAACCCCAAGCTATGGTATGAGGATGGCTAATTTCAGGAGTAAGCTGTAAATCTCCAGCAATGAAGAATTATGCTGAGTTTGAAGGACTCCAGTGGAAGACATGATGAAGTGAGGTGGTAGAAAGACGGTATTGTCATAATAATGGGTAGTTAAACAATCAGGATACAGTGCTTGGGTACTTTGTAAAATAGTTCCCACACATAAAAATGCACTGACTGGATGAATGCTGGTATCCCACCAGAAGAGACAAACACCAAGACAAGTGTTTATAACAAAGAAACATTCCCAAGCATCACGAGGGAAAAATCCAAATATTCAATATTCATTCTTAATGAAAACCTGAGAAAAGCAGGTAGTAGCAGGAGAATATGACTTAATTATAAATAGAAAAGATGAAACGTTTCTGAACCTGACACTATCCCATGAAGAGTTCCAAGAATGTGACATTTAGTAGTCAAGAAGCCATTGTTACGAATGCATTCACATACTCAATTCACACTTACCTCATCCTGGATTCAGAGGTAGACAAGATGCTGCCTAGGATGACAAAACTCTTAGTATATTTGGAAAACAGATGAGAAAGTAAAACAGTCACTGAACAGTGACTTAACTGATGTAGGGTCACAGATGAGGATCACCTCACTTGGCTTGGGGTTGCCAGAATACTTCCAAGAGGAGAAGACACTTGAGCTGGCCTTGAAAGACATGAAGGAATGCCTAGAATGACAAGAAAGGATAGAAAACATTTCAGTACACAGAGACTCAGAAGTACAAGAGTAGACAAAGTAACTAGGAGGATAACAAGTAGTGTTTCATTGCAGAATATACTGTGTTGAGTAGGAGAATGTCTGTAGGAAGATAACAGGGACCCCAGTCATGAAGCCTTATATAAAAAGGTGATTCAAATATGTCTGGAGTCTAGCTTCTTCTGGAGGGCTGACTCCAGTGTTCTGTGTGTTCTGGCACAACAGCAGATGTCAATAGTGTCTCTTATCCATGGCTTGCAATACTTAGGCCACAAGGGCAAATACCAGAATCATCTTGGAGAGGAAATGACCAGCAAATTTTGAGCCAGGAATTTTTGTCTAAAAGTAGCAGGGGATCTTGAGCCAAGCATGAGAAGCCAAGATCTAATGCCAAATGGGAATCTGAGAACTACACAGCTGAGTGCAAAGAGCAGGAGGACAGAATGGGCAAATTGTTATCAATTGGGATAAATTCTGGAGGAAGCTGAAAATCCCACGATGGGATGTTTCAGCACTCTTGGCGGTTTGCTTATATGAGGTTGGTCTGACGATCCACAGTAGATGAGTTATTTGGCACACAGTAGGCTCTCTGTAGGGTGTGTGATTGTGTTAAACCATTTGTCTACTTAACATATGTGCCTATATGTAATGATTCAGCTTAGAGCCAAGAATCTCTAATGGCAGGTAATCATTTAGGATATTTACTAGCCACATGAGTATCTTATCCCTTCAAAATAATTCTGTTTGTCACTGTACATCAAGTCCTATTATAGTGCCCAGAGAAGATGTTCTCTGAGCTGAACTGAACTGAAAGAGCCCTCCAGTGCAGCCTCCCTGCCCTGCGAGTCCCACCCCACCCATTGGAAGGTCTACCGAAATTGTGGCAGATCAGTGATTTCTACACATTCCTCAGTTTCAATTTTCAAATGGACAGATTAGTTTTAAAAGCAATAATAATACAAGCATCAGCCTTATATCAAAATTAAAATAAACAGTTTTATACAAAACAGTAAACTAAAGTTAAGAAAAACATCAGACTATATAACAAGATATTGAAGAATGCTTTACAAAGAACTATCTTAACAGCAAAAAAAGATTTTTTATCATTGACAAATGATGACAAAGAATTTTTATGATTTAAAATGGGTTTTCAGTTTTACAGATTATTTGTAGATGTATAACAAAACCATGGAATTTTGAGAGCTGAAAGAAAAGAGAGAGCTTGTCTGACTCAATCCCTTGCTATTAATGAATGGAGACCCACAGAATGGTTTACTCCAAAGTTCTTTTTGTGCAACTCTTTTTTCAGTACTTGATGATACACTAAAATCAGGTACATCAGAGTCTTTATTTTCCTTAACTACACGTTTTTAAGTAAAGGCATTGTGCAAAGGTGAATATCTTGGCATCTCCATACTGCAGCACAGAGCAAGGCATTTGATACAAAGTCAATGAGTATTTGTTGGATGAATGAATAAGTGAATGCATGCTCCTTCATGTATGTAGTCTGCCTATGTATCACACATAGGATTGCTATCTCACTCATTAATAAGCTCACTAATGTATATCCATTCTCTGCATCATCTATACTAGACTTCATCCTAGAACTCCTTACTTAGTGATGGATACCAGGTACCTGATTTGTTCCATGTTTCTGAATCTAGATTTCTTAAGACCGATGAGTTCATTTGGTGTCAAAGGTTTCCCCATCTCCTATTCCTAGAGGCTTAACACAATTATCTACCCCTAAGGATCTTACCTTTTTCAGACCAATTCTGAAGACTGGTTGATTATGGATTAATTCCAGCATTAGGATCTCAAGGAAAGCTAAATTGTTTTATACCTGATCCTTCATATTTTTATGGCAAAGATTAAGAATTTGCTTTGAATGCATGAAATTGCCCTAAGATGAGACATGCTATCAGCACTAAAGTAAACAAAGTCTGTTTCCAGCTAATGTGAAACTGACCAAGATGGCAATCTGAGTTAACACTTTTTTTTTTTAACTATTTACTCAGTACCATTTATATTGACACATAACATTATAGTAGTCTCAATTGTACAATGTAATGATGCCATATTTGTATATATTACAAAATATCACCTTAATATTGTCTCTATACACAGTTACAAAAATTATTTCTTGTGGTGGGAACTTTTAAGATTAATTCTCTTAGCAACTTTCAAATATGCAATAGAGCATTATTAACTACTGTCACCATGTTGTACATTACATCCCCATGACTTATTATTTTATAATGGGAAGTTTGTACTTTTTGACATGTGTGCTCAGTAACAAAATTTTTACATAAAATCCAATTAACCCAGAAAGTCACTTTAATACTGGTGCTTCCTTGGGAGATTCACAGAAATATTGGGGAAACCAGTTACCCTCTTGGCCAGTGTGGTTCTCTGAAAGACTTGTCTTTTTTTCAGGAACATCTGAAGTGTATCCACACACTTTATTTCCATATCAGTTTGGCTAATACCTGACACACATTGAGTGGCACATATTCCAATATTGGTCCAGATAAATATTACTCCTGGGTGGGTAGAGATTTTATTTCAAGATGAAGAAAAGAAACTTGGAAAATGGAGGTGATTTTCAACACCATTTTGTATCTTTATTTCACTTATATTTTTCTAATACGCTGAAATGTGAATTAACACTTTCTTTGATTTGAATCCACCTAGAAGAGGCCAGGTTGAACCACTAAGCCATTCAGAAAAACTGTCTAAAAGACATAATCCACTAGCCAATGTTCTTTGTAAACAGATGACAAGAGATACTGGCTTAATACTAAAAGAATAATCAATACTTTCTTTTTCATTAGATTTTCTTGCAGAAGATCCCTGAGGTGAGGGGTCAATAGGGTATTTATTCCTCAGAGCTCACAAATAAATAGGGTTGTGTGGGCTAAATATTATTGGGATTGTGATCTTCGGTGGGACCACTGCTTGAGACATATTCTCCTGCCAGTAAGAAGGGGAGGAAGCAGCAGTTGACAACAGTGGGAGTCTTAAGTTATGGGACAGCAAGTTATCGCCATTCCCTTGCTTTCGTATTCCATAGAATTCACTATGCAAAGCTCTGACAATGCTGTTGAATGAATGCTATAAAGACAGAATTTTCAAAGAATTCTCTCTGCGGCAGAAGATACAATGGCAATTTTTTTTGATGTTTTAATTTTTGTTCTTATTTTCAATAGAAAATGGAAATTAACAATAGTACCATTCTTCTCACAATTTGAATTCCTTCCCTTTCAGTGAAACTAATTTCTGTGCCTGTTGGTTATTCATATTGTAGCAGAATAATTACAGAAAAAGATGCTCACCTGTCATTATGCAATGCTCTAGATGAAAAAAACTAAGCATCTTTCTTTTAATAACAGAAACATGTAAAATATAATAGGAAGGTATCCTTTACAAGAACAGTTTATGTTTTCTCTAAGGCACCTGTTTTATTCTCCTATGAGATTGTATTCATGTTTCAAAAGTCTTACTCGTCAGGATATTGAGTAACTTGATAAGTTGCTATTATTTAGAGCATATATTAAATAAACATATTTGCAATGAGTTGACTGAAGAATTTAAATTCATTGGAGGGTTATGATGAAATAGATTTCTTTGTTCTAGTAGCTGCCCTCCACTATCGTATGTTGAATCTAACCTTCCCATTGGGTAAAAGATCTCTTCATAATATCTTGGGTCTGATTCCAAAACTTTCCCGATATGTATTGATGTTAGAATTTTCTCATTTCATATTTAAGCCAATATTTTAAACTATAACACCAAACTCTTTATTAAGTTTGTCTTCATCCAATGTTTCATGCTAACTAGACATGAGCTAAGCACTATGCAGATGTTATTCCCTGACAGAACACTATAAAGTAAATATTTTCATTATCCCCATTTTACAGATGAGGAAATCGAGGTTCACAGAAGTTAAGTTACTTGTACAATATGCATAATAATGAGCAGCAAGTAACCTTAGCTGCCTAATTCCACAGCCTGAGAAATTTCCAGCAGAATACAATAATCAATAGTAAAGATTTCATATCACCATTTTATGACAGACCATTTTTTAAAAAGAAAGGCATTTGTAACTGTCTGTAATTGTCTGTAATTGACATTCCTTAAACATGCATCTTGCTTATTTCCCATGAGGCTTCAGACGTTAAAAATCTATAAATTTATTTTCTCCCTTAAGAAAAAAGGCCCTATTTCATTTTTCTTCAAGAACCTTTGATGTGACCAATTTCTAACACCCAATCATTATAAATACATCAATAGATCAGCAATATCAATATTATTAAGTGTTTTATATGTGGACAGTATTAACTGTAAAATCAAGATTCCTTATTTACAAGTTACATAGCTGAACATAACAGAGACCCTACTGCTTCTTTTCCATGTTATTCAAAGAGGTATAGCAGGGTTTTGTTTTGTGGGTTTGTTTTTGTTTTTGTTTTTTTTTTGACAGTCGTTCCAAAAGTACACATTTCCTATTTTGCCACATTGATTCTTTTCTTGGACCTATGCTCTCCATTTCCTTTGGTTTCTGTTTGACTTCTAAAGCATCAACAACTGTTAGACATTCACTTAGCTTGTCATTCATCCACCGTTTTTACTTCCTTGGCCAACAGTTAACCTTCAAAACCATGTTATCTGGAATTGCTGACAAGTGTATTTTCAATTTTCCCCAAGTACTCCCTTAGCAGTTTTGTTGTAAAGTGAAGACCAACACGTTCCTTTTCTCAAAGACCAACTTAGAAGAAGCTCTGCATAATCTCCCTTTCAAAACTCTCATGATTTTTTTTCTCTTCTTTTGATAATACATTACTTTTGCTTTACTGCTCAAGTCTAATGTATATCTGAAAGCCCTTCTAAGTGTTCTTGGCATTAGATCATTTACTTTGAACAATACTTGATATTAAATACTATATGACTTGGAATTCCCCAAAGAATTTAAAGAATCTTAGCAAATATGAAAAACGTTCATGTTTATCTTAACCAAAATAGATCAAGGTGTGTAATGAGATCCTTTCAACTAATGCCCATATGGTCATGCAAAGTTCAGCTTACCTTAGCAACTCAATTTTTTAGGGTAAACAAGTTTAATTGTTGCTATAACTAGGCAAGTGGGACCCTCAAATTCAACATCTATAATCTAAAATTCCAGCGCTACTACTTATTTGCCCAATAAATTATCCAGATCATTTAATTTAAATGGAACCTTTAAGGTTTTGACTGTTAATCTCTACTTCACTTTACTTTTTGACCCCCATCTGAATAATTGTCCTTTAAGCAAAGGTACACGGAAATAAACTGTAACAGACACTTTTTAATTCCATGGTTTTAAGTGTGATTGGTGTGTATAGAGTTTACCATGTGGAAGATATTGAAAAAGCAGATGGGGGAAAAGGGAAGTTGGCCAGGTTATTGACTTTTCTTAATAGACTTTATTTATTAGAGTAGTTTTAAGTTCACAGCAAGATTGAGGGGCAGATACAGAGAGTTCTCATACACTCCCTGCCCTGATACATTTGTAGATTCCCCACCATTATCAACATCCCCTGCCAGAGTAGTACATTTGTCACAACTGATGGGCCTATACTGACATATCATTATCACCTAACAATCATAGTTTAGATTAAGGTTCACTCTTGGTGCTGTACATTTTATGGGTTTGGATACATTTATAAAGACATGCATTCACCATTATAGTATCGTACAGAGTAGTTTGACTGTCCTAAATATCCTCTGTGTTCCACCTGTTCATCCCTCCCTCTGCCCTAACCCCTGGCAACCACTGATCTTTTTATTGTCTCCATAGTTTTGCCTTGTCCAGAATGTCATATAGTTGGAATCATAGAGCATATGGCTTTTTCAGATTGGCTTCTTTCACTTAGTAATATGCATTTAAGTTTCCTCCATGTATTTTCATGGATTGATAGCTTATTTCTATAATACATGGAGAAGAGTAAAGTTCATCACTATGTCAATCACCAGGAGTAAAAGTCCAAACAATTCTGCCCTTTGCATCTTGGTGTCAGAGTCACCAAGGAAAACACAACACAGTCAAGCACTGGATGGAGCCACACTTTACTTAGATAGAAAAGAGACAGAGCTAGGTCAGCTTCAGCAGTGGGTACTGGTACCCCATGGCCAGAAGGTCTTTCCCCTTCTCTTGCTACAGTGCAAGGAACCCCATCCATTCTTGCTTGGAGAACAGATAAAGCAGTGGGGTTGGCCAAGTGCCATATGACACACACTGTTTAAGCAAAGACAAAGAGTAGTCACGAAGCCTGAAACAAGGAAGTATATTTCCACACAAGGTGATAAGCCCAGCACAGGCTGTGTGGGCACTTTAACTCTTGGTAAGGAAGTGTTCCAGGCCCTAAGGCCAGCCTTGTGCAGACAAGTGGGGGCAGAAAGACTGAGTGCATGAGACTGCCATCTCCAACAGATCGTTTGTGTTTTTATCAATGAATTTTAAGAATTCTTTGTATATTTTGAATCTGCATTTGCAGAGCAAGATTTTCAAAGGCCTTTCTATTGCATTATTTCATATAATTTTCATGATGATTCTGTTATTCAGACAGCTCAGTTATTCCTCTCTTCATCAGGCAAATGGTGAGACCAAACAAAGAGAGGTTACACTGAGAACATAAACAAGAAAATGTAATTCCTTTATCTGGGACACCAGCTTACTATGGAATCCAGCTTGCTTTCCTTGAGACCACGGAAGAACTTTAATTCTCTGAGTGCTATGTGGTTAGCAACTGCATTAGGAACTGTCTCCAAGTTCATTCAAATACTTTCAAATTTCCCTGTTTTCCTATCCTTCTTTAGGCACTTTACCTGACTTACAGTGGGAAAAATAAACCTCCAAAATTGGTGGGCTTGACTCATGTGCAATGGAAAATGACTCCATTGGTTATGAGGTATGATGTGAGACATCTGCTAGAATAATTTGGCTACTACTGGCTGTATGATTCTTTGTATTTTTAGTGATCATTTTATGTGACTTAATTATTTTCTCAACTATACTGTAAATGCCTCTAGGGAAGAAATGATAATTTATACTTTGTATTCTTAGCACCTACGCTTAAACATAGGTAGTCACTAAAATGAATTTTTGTTGATGTTTATGTCAAAAAGAGTTTGATGTATGCGTGCAATATGGATCCAACTGTTTCCAAATGAATAAAAACTGCTGAATGAATAGCTTCTTTCAGGTTACTAAATGTACCATGCAACCTAGGCATGGCCCAGCATCTGCTATATTTGGGCTTTTTATATTGTATCATGTTTCATATAGGAAATGTTGCTGTAATACTAACTTTATGATGTTTTTCTCCATTGCTGCATAGTATATTTTGATCTATATGAAGTTCATTCATCCAGAAAACACTTACTAATCTGCTTTTATATGCCAGACACTGGATATGAGCTCGGCACATAGGATATGCATAAAATTGGCTCAGACTTTAAGAAACTTCACATTTTGTAGTTAATTTAAAACATGCTGTGCATTCCTTATTTCTTCTATTTCCTCTTTTGCTTCTTACTTCCCATTTCTCCTCAACTTTTCTCATGTTTGTTTATATAGTTTAGCAGCAGCTGGTTAATACCAAGAAGGCTTCCATTTATTGCGTATTCAGAATACCTGTGCTAAGTGCTCTTCACACAATGCCTCACTGAATTTCATTTTAAGCCTTGGAGCAAACCTACTAGGTGGCTATTATTGTCACGTTCATTTTACAGCCTAGTAAATAAAGGTTTGGAACTGCTGGGTAATTTGCATAAGACCTATAGCTTATGTGGGAGAGCCAGGATTGAACCCAGGTCTTCTCTCTTCAAATTCCACTTGCTTACCCACTAGGCCATTACTGCCATTTAAGGATAAAGTCACTCATTTATATAATGATAGACCTTTGGTGGCATGCACACTTTTATTTTTCTGATGTACGTGAATCAATAGAAGAACATGTAGAGACTAGGAAAGATGTAGAGAGGGGCTTAAAACAATATCCAGGAGGGCCAAAGGAAGTGACAATATTTAGGTGGAAAAAGAAAACTGACGGGATATAACAACGTTTTGTCTTTAGGGCTGTCATGTGGAAAAGGAATTTTACTTGTTGAACACTATTCCAAGGATAAGGCTAAGAGAAAGTTACATGTTAAAAAGAAACAAGTTTGGGCTCGGTATGAGGAAAGACTTTCTGATAGAATTGTTATAGAAGAAATTAATCCAGAAAGAAGAGAATGCAATTTGTGCAGAAGTTCAAACATTATAGTGTTATGGAGGGGCCTCAGCAGGACGGGGAAGTGGAAGAGATAGTGACTGTGGTCCTGCCTCTGACTCCAAAGGCGGAAGAGCTGAATCACTGGTGGTTCTAGCCTTAGAACATCCCCCAGGATTAGCCCCACCGAGCAGTAGATGTCACTGTTTCATAGAAAGAGAAGTAAAGAGGCACCTTTCTGATTGTAAATAGGATACTTTAGAAAGATGTATTCAGATCTCCCTCTATCTTTGATGGAGAGGAGATTCTAAAAACTATTTGGGATTAATGTTGTAGCTAAGAAACACGCAATGAGAAATCCAAGATTGTACAGCATTTTGCTGAAGAACTTAGGCTTTATTTTTATTGGAAGGCTTAGCTCAACATTGTAGTGGAAGATTATGCTTGTTCCAAAGGGTCTCCATGCATAAGATGAGAGCTAATAAAGGACAAAAAGTCTTGTTCTGATGGTGCTGCTGGTATTAAGGGTGATATATATGTACATACACACACGCATTTTGAATCAGTGCTTTTTTAATCTTCCTTTCTGGCTCTCTATTCTTTCTGTGCTTAACCCAAGCTCTTTAAGGAAAAGGGCGTGACATGAGGCATATTGACTAGGATTTTGCATTTCTCAGTTTGTAAGACACTTGAACTGAGATCACCATGAAACAAGTTCCAGGCAGAAGCAGCTTTTCTTGGCAGTTATCTGTAAAACCCGAAGGTTGGGACTGAAGTGACTTCTCAGCCTCAGAGAAAATTACAGGGTCATTGACACTGTTTAGCAATAGGAGACAGCAGAGCCCTCTGGACCACATTTCAAATGTACCCTCTTCCCTCTGCTTTGTCTCTTCAGTTCAAAGATCCCTACTGGAGCACAGATCCTCATCTGACCTGTTTCCCTGAGGAGCTTTTCTCAGGGTAGAGGTTTCTTTCACTTCAAAGAGACTTCAAAGACAGCGAGAAGGAAAAGAGTATAGGGGGTCCTTTAAACCTGCTCTCTACATTGGCTGTGAACTACTCCAACCATGGCTTCCTAAGAACTTATAAATATATGTAACTCCTGGTTCATTTTCTTAAGAAGCTTATATTCTCAGAGGAGGGATGCAACGTAGACAAATGACATAATAAAAAGTGGAATGCACCCTAAAAGTAGAACAAAGAGCAATATGTTTTAAAATAGGAAAGTGAGCTGGAATAATCACAGAAGGTTTTTTATGGAGCATATGAAATTTTAATTATGGTGCTGAAGGACGGGCAGAATTTTGATACATAGAAAATGCAGAGGAATGACATTCCACAAAAAAAGAAATGGTCATAATGTAAGTTCAAAGGTGGAATAGAAAGGGATTTGGGGCTCCTGTTCAGATTCGTTGAAATGTAGGGTTCCGAAAAAGGAAATAAAATCAAACCAAAATCATGATCATGATATTGCTTTGTATGTGAGGACAGACACTGAATGATTTTCAGGAGAGAAATAATAGTTCTAATAGGGATGCTTTAGCGAGATTATTACAGTATTGATTTATGCTGTCACAGCCTTTGCTATACAGTGGTGATCTTCTTCGTAACAGGAGGCCAGATAATATGTTGAGAGTAAAGAAGGTGCAACTGGGTTCTTTAAAAGAATGTAGATTTGGGGAAGTTACTATGGCAATTTCAATCTAGCAGGAGAGAAATAAAACTTGGAATGAGGACCAAGCAGACTGAGGTCAGAGAGCACAGATTATGTAGCATGAGTTAGTAGCTGCCAACATAACACTGTAATTAGCAGTATTGGAATGGAAACATGGAAAGCAGATGGTGGCAGCAAGTGAAGGCTAGGAATGTGCATGGTGAGTAGGGTAGAGAATAAAGAAGGAATTCTAGGGTTTAGAGAGGGCAGGATTGAGAATGGCTGAATCCTAGCTTCTGTTCAGGTGGAATGGTAAAAATAAAGCTTATATGGATATCTACCAGTCCAAGGACCTATGTGTGCCAGGCAGTAGGTTAAACAATTAATTTTTACACACTCTGTGAATTAGATGTCGAGGTATTCATTTTACGGACAAGGAAATGAAGAGTTGGTAAAGGACTGGTACGACTGGTATGGGACAGAATTAGGATTCTAACCCAGGTCTGCCTGATGGAGACAGAAGAAAGCAGTGGGCGGTTTCCTCGTGAGTGAAGGTAGTGGAAGGAGTGGTCTCTTTTGGAGAAGTCTGGGTCAAAGCACACCAGGGGGCTCTGAGGATGTAAAAGGAGGGTAATCCAATACATGCCGAGGGGAGCTCAGCTATGGTTCTGATAAGTATTCATTTCATATCTTAGATGCTATGATAATGGGATTCTTCAAAATTTACACAGCATGGTAAGATTGCCTCAGCCATGGTAAAAATAATAATAAATCTTAGGATCCGAGTGGCTTTCAGGAGGACCATGAGCTGACATTCCAGTGTTATTGTTGGAATCGCTCACGATCCTGTGAAGGAAAAAGACCACTTTGACCAGCAGGAGTGACCTGCAGCTAGTTACTCTGCTATAACCACAGGCCCATCGAGAGACAGCCTCACGTTGTGAGTAGGAGTACTAGAACACCTGAGAGCACATGGCTGAGAGTGGGAGACAGCGCCAAAGCAGGAAACAAGGAGACGGAGGCACGTGCGGACCGGGGGTGGGGGGGGGAGGCGGGACATTCTCCTGCTGGCCCTGCCTGCTTGGCCGGTCCCAGCCACTACAGAGGGATTTGCAAAGCAAGTCCCACGGGAGAAGGAGCGCTGAAGCTTGGTCCCCTTCTTGGCTCCCAAGGCTGCCCTGCTGTAAGTGTGGTACTGCTTATAACAGACACTAGTGGTGAAGAGCATGCACTCTGCAGTCAGAACTGCTGTGGGTTCCCAGCCCTACCACTTCCTAGCAGGTAATTTTGGACATCAGCTCTCTCATTTCTATAAAAGTGGGACTAAGATCTCTCTCTCTCTCATCAGCTACTTGATATTAGCCCAACAACTAAGAGTACAGTAACCGGCACTTTGCATGAATCGATAAATGGTAGTGGCTACTTGTAAATGGCTGCTAGTAAATGATGGAAAAAAGGAAAGAAACTGTCTAACGATAGAAGTTGGCTTTACAAATTCAGACTACTTTGTATAAAGTCACTAAATAGTATTCATGGTAGGAGAGTTGGAATAAAGTGAGAGACAGGGTGGGGATGAATTATAGATTGTTCTTTGGGCTTTTTTGTGTATCTTATGTTGCTTTTGTAATAAAAAAAAAAAGGAAAGAAAAGGGGTTGAAAGCGAAAGCATAGCTATAAGGAACATTTTTAGGTTTATGTTTCACACTGTTCTCTAAGTCTCAAATTCAAAATGCTCCAAAGTTTACAATATAACATTTTTGGTTCATTTAGTGTTTTAACTTCATTATGAAACCATATACCTAGTGATTTCAGAAGAGATACATTTGCTCATATATACATTTAGGGCTCAATCTATATGACTCCAAATTTTCTCCACTCAAAGACAACTGATTTTTTTTTCTTCTGTTTCACTTCACTTCTTGTCCATAGAGAAACATATACCACATATTGTAATCATGACGAATATAGAGACTTTGTATTCCTTTTTTTTCACTTAACGCTTTTTGCGTTGCCCCACTGCCTCCATACTTAAAACTTTTCATGGCTGCTTAGTAATATTCTAACGAGAACTATGATCTTATCTCTCCATTCCTCTGAAGTGTAACATTTCGGGTCCTCCCACATTTTTACAAGGATGAACCAATCCGGCTGCCACAAACGTTTTCACAACTATAACCTTTTTCTTCTTGTGAACTGTTGCCTTAGGATAAAAATTTTCAATGGTAGGGAAATATTTTCTGGTTCTTAAAATTTATTGTCAGATTGTTTTTCAAAATGACTCTACACATTTACAATGCCAATCTCCTGGCAGCTGCCACAGCTGCTTGAACTTCTGGCCCAAGCTCAAAGGATCCCTATTATCATTTTAATTTTCATTTCTTTAATTACTAGCAGGTTTAAGCATTCTAATTTATATGTTTACTTTTTTATGTTTCCTCTTAGAGCTCTGATATTTATCAATAAATGTAACCTTTTGAAATGTGACTGGAGACAATAAAGTCCTTTTACTGTTGGCTTTTCTCTATTTGGGTTCAATTTAACCCAAAATATTCATTCCTCTTTTAAAGTGCCCCCCAAATGCCAAATGCCATAATTGGAGAACAAAAGTAGAAAACAAATATATAAATTGTTTTGTTTCTGTGTCATTCCACACTCAGGAAAGAAACCGAAGGCCTCAGTAAGTCCTTTCTCAACATTCTGAGACCTGATGGCACCAATTCAATAGACTTCTGATGAAATTAGTTTGGGGACATTCAAAACAGTCATATTCTGGACAACAGATTGGATTACTGACCAGGATCAACCCTTAATGGGCCAGTTAGTTTGGTTGTTATAGCAACAAAATTTGATTTGACATTCAGTTATTCAATCAATGGCTCAGCAATAGACCTGCAAACAGTACATTCTGTTGAGACTGAAGGCTGCCTTCCCCTCCTTTATAAACCTTATGCCAACATCCATTTGAAAAGTTTCAGAGCTTAGTATTTCATCTGAAAAATTTCAGGGCTTAGTATTTCAAATTTGAAATGTGTTCTCCACCGCTTCCTGAAAAACGTCTGAGCTCTTCCTTGAGACATCTGCGTCACCTTAAGTCAGAAATCCTAAAAGATGTACATGGGTGCACAACTGGATATGATACTATGCCACTCATTAGATCTGAACCTTGGGAAGCTGAGGGGATTTGATCTACTTTACTCAATTTTATAAGAGAAGATGGCTGCCCTGGAGGATCAAGTAGTTTCTCTTTTTTCTGGAGCTTCCTGAGTTTTACCCTTCCCTTCATTAATCATTCTGAAATTGACTCTTCCTCATGGCTCATTGAGTTAAATGGGATCAATCACGACATTTCAAAGTGTTGTAATGTCATATATATGTCAACACAGACCTAAGAGGTTACATATACTTTTACCATTTGGGGTAAATGCATTATAGATTGGTAACCCAATATGCTAGTAACCCCTTAGGGAAGTAAATATAGTATTTAACTGCAGCTCTAAAAGTAAAACTATACCTGCATATCTGTTTGTTCCACTTAAAAGAAGTTTTACCTTCTATCTTTAGCTAAATGTTACTTATACAACTACACAAAAAATGCATGACATTTTTCATCCAAGAACCTATTTTGAATCCAAGTTAAAACTGTACATGTATGCATTTATGAAGGCTTAGAATTAAAATAAGAAACTTAGGGGTGGGGGTGATGCTTGACTGAAGCCAACTTATGAGGTCCACCACCAGTAAAGAAGCTATAAATATTGTCTGCTGCTGCTTTTGTGGCAACATTAAAAAGTGTGTTGAACTGAATCTAATGTATCTTCCTGTGAGTTCTTCCACAAATTATGATACACATTGTAAGTATGTATATTCTATTTAAGAAAACAATGATCTAGATACATTTTAATTTCTGAGCTTTTTTATGAGGGGTCACTTTATTTTTGCTAATCTTTGTCCAAGAAGACAATGCTACCACCCATCAACCAATGTACAATATACATTTTGAAGGCATTTATTTGCTTTTCCAGTAGTAGGGATGGATTTGGTTTCTTACATATTATTCTACTTTCTGTTTCCAAGCAACAGTATACACGGGAGAAATGGTTAGAATTTAGAGCACAACAAAGCTAACTGACCCACAAAATGATTGAACCCAGAACACTGTCCTGTTCAGTTTGCCAAGTCAGTTTTCTGTTACATGGTAGCCTTTTGCATGTCAAGCTGGAGTTGGTTACTCAACCTCATTTCTTTAAATGAAGGAAGAACTAATGGTCACTTGTAAACAAGGTTGCTTCTTTCTACTTGCTTTGTTATTGACTACATGCCTGAACAATTAAGCAAATTTAATGAAGCAGTTTTTTAAAAAGAACTTTCTTCTAACCTTTTTCATAATATCAAAAAGCTGGGAGGTTGGCTGATAGCTCCTGACTTTGCTTGGATAAAGGTATTACATTATTACACTCTCATGCAAGAACTTTGTAGCCCAGAATACCGAACCAGCTCCTAGACAGAGAGAAGTTTCCTAACTATGTGTCCCTACGTTTTTTTAAAGAACACATTACTTCTATTTTTTTTTATAAACTAGTTTCAAACTGAGGTCACAGGTAGTGTTTCAAGAATCAAGGTCATGTGGCTTAGGGCTTTAATCTTTGAGGCTGACATATTCCACAGATTGATACTGATCTCTCTCTCTCTCTCTCTCTCTTCCCCTCCTCCTTCTCCTCCCCTTCTTCCTCCTATTCCAATCTTTTCCCCCAAGCCCCTCTCTTAAAACTGTTTTTGGTATGAAATGTTTTCTTTTGGCTGTTCTTAGTGCATTTGGAATGAAGCTAACTCCATGATGGCCTTGGGATTGCCTATGGGGATTCACACAGGCTTGGGCAACCTCCCTGAACAGGGTGATGAAAGCTCCCTCAAGCCCCTCTACTAGGGAGGGTCTCCTGGGCATCTACCCCACAAACTCCATCAAAGCACAAAACGCAGATCCCCAATCAAATACCTGACTCTTTTCTTGAAGTTACCTACCTTTGTTCATCTCTTTCTGCTCCCTAGGGTAGAAGGTAAAAATTCATTTTTGTATAAATACTCTCATGGTCATTCTTTTCAGTTCTATATCCTTTCAAAGGTCCCTTCTTTGGATCTGGACAACTCCAAAAGAGTGGTGCCAGGGCATTTGATATGTATGGTTTACACTGTGACCATTTAACCATGCTATTCAGCTACTTATGTCAGCCATTAGTCTTATCAGTTTAGCTGACATTACTTTAAAGCTTTCAAATCTCGTTCAGCTTTAGTTATAGCTAATATAAAAAGAAGATTTGGACAGATATGAAATTCAGTGCTACAGATAAATGGATTCATTTAAGAGCTGAGCAGAAGATGACTTTCCAATAAATACCCTGTCTGTCCTAAATTCTCAATGAATTGTGGTGTGACCATGTAGGCATGCACACTCTAAAATAACAAGGGTTACCATTTTTAAAACAAATGCATATGGATAATTCAGGATCAATAATCAAACATATTCTATTTCTGATATCTCAGACCACTGTCAGGAAAAGAAAAGGTTCATTTTGGAAAGAGACCTCACTTTTTTCCCTCACACTCTGATGATGAAAAACACTTGATCTTGGCTTTCTTGCCTGGAAAAAAGAGCGCTTGTGCAGATTTGGATTTAAGTCCTGGCTCTGCCTCTAGTTGTTTTGACCTTCAGCAAGTCACAACCTCCTTGTCTGTTTCTTCAACACTGCGTGAGCAAAGTAGATTTTCATAACCCTTTCAGCGTAAAAAGTCTAGAGCTAATGCAAAACTGAAAGGATCCGTCAATTCAGAAATAATTAAACCATTTTATTTTTCATTGTGCATTTGTGAAGCAGTCACACTACATGAGTTGGACTGGTATTAAGTAGAAGACCCAGCCTGAGCTGGGTCAGCTCAGCACTAGGGTTAAAGGTGCATTCAGTCAACCTCCTAAGAACTCATCAACCAGGTGCTGTTCCACAAAGGCTCCTTCCAGAAACTTATCATAGGATATTGTTCTCGAGAACCCAGCAGTCTACCTGGGTCCTCCTGATAACAGTGGCTAAGTAATCGTCACCCTTTATAACTTATTTCTGCAGTCAAGAAAGAAAAGCTACTGCATCCAAGACATTGTTTGGGCCAGTGTGGGAGATGCATTTATGGTCTACGTTTTTAAAGATCAAACTTTGAAAGATTCTTAGCAATAAAGCAGGCTATAGTACACATGTGAAAATATATTTTTCAATGGCAGGAAAAAAATTCCGTCTTTTACAATAGCAAAAATTTTGGAATCAGAATCTTTGATTAAAATTCAAATCCCTATGAAGCTTTTCATGTTTCTTATCACTGAAAAAAATCAGCAAACATTTTTGTTCAAGAGGTACATCTCTAACTCCAATAGAACCTGCATATTTTCCCCAACAACTGTATCAAAGCAATAGTGTTAGCTAGTCTGGGAATAAATAATACTCATTTTAAGCCTCACCATAGTCTTAAGCCAAATGATATTGCCAACAGCCCAATGAAGATTAGCTCTAATGGAGAAGAAATGACAGCCTGCAAAATTTCTTCTCAAGTTTCTTCCAATTGTCAGTGAGTCAAAACCACAGTCACTAACGCAACAGCTCAGAAAGAGAGGCGGAGTTGAAAAACTTCCAATAACTGTCAAAGAAAATTCTAGTCTTTCTTAAGTTTTTAAATTAAGTTTTACTCATGTCAACCCCATCAACAAAAAGGAATAAACTAAGACTGTGTTTATGTGACACCACAACAACTAGTCAATTAAGTGGGGAGTGAACTCAAATCTTTTGATTGACTCAATTTTATACTTTCAGTTTGCTATTTCAGTGTATTTAATTGGTCACAGTCTTAACATGGGCATATTCATTCAATAACATTCATGTGGCATTTGATCACTATTAACAACTTTCCTGGAGATCTAAGAATATATAATACAAAGGCTCTGAGTCCACTTAAGTGCATATTAATTTCTGAAAAGCATTTTTGCTTTGAGCTGTCACTGAGAAATCATGCAAATGAAACCAATGTAAAGATGGTGGTAAATATGGTATCCAAACAAATTAGGTCCAGATTAATTTAAACATTGCTAGGGTAGAAAGAACAAATCTTACTCCTTTGTTATTCAAAGATGAATATACACACATACACATGAAAAATGGTGAGTATATCAATCATATCCTGTTGTAATTATAAAACTGTACTTTGAAGAATAAACCATAATGTTTTACATTGGCACTTATAGTGATCAGAAGCAATATCTTCTTATTTACCAAACAAATTATTAGATAGGAATCATATTTCACCTATAACATTGCCTTGATGTACAATTTATATATGTGGCAGACTCTAAATATTAGCTGTATTTGGTCAAAAATAATATAATAATAAGTATTTATTTATTTCAAAGAAATTGTGCCTGGTCTAATGAAAAGAAATTTGAACATGGAATCAAAATATTTGCGGTTATTACCAGGCTTATTGCCTCCTAGCTGCTTGACCTTGGGAAGGTCATTAATCTGCCTGAACTTTGGTTTCTTAAAATGGAAGTGAAAAAAAGAAATCTGCTTCACAAGTTTGGATAAAAATTAAATAGTCAGTGGACATAAAAAATGTGTTATAGAATGATAAAGCACCATAAACTGTCATTATTATTTATAGTATGAAAGTGTAAATACTCAGTAAAAATAATTAGTAAAATGCCTACTATGTGCTACACAATATGTGAATCATTAGTCTTTACAGTTATCTTGCATAATGGGAGGTTTTAATGCACATTTTTAAGAAGTTGATAGATTAAGCAGGCAGAAACAATCAAACCTTAAAAATATAGAAGAGAAGATGGGAACAACACAAATAACAAGTTTTATCTAACAAATGTGCGTGTGTCTAACAGTATTCAACATGGGCAGAATGCATATTTTCATCCAGAACACACCATGCATTTACAAAAGGTGACCGCACACTGGGCCATAAGACATGTCTTAACAAATGTCAAAAAAGTTTATTACGGTCATAGCATCTAACCAAGATGTGATTTAATTAGAAATCAGGAAAAAAAAGTAAGTGTGTTAGTTTTCCATTGGTGTGTAACAAATTACCACAGACTTAGCTGCTCAAAACAGCACCCATGTATTATCTCATAGTTCTGTATGGCAGAAACCTGAGGAGGCTTAAATGGTTTTTCTGCTCAGGATCTCCCAAGACTGTCATCTACACGTGGGCTGGGCTGGACTCTGATCTGGAGGCTCTGGGGAAGAACCTGCTTCTGTATTAGTCAGGATCCTCCAGAGAAACAGAACCAACTGGATAGAAATACAGAGATATATACAAGAGGAGATTTACTACAGAATTTAACTCACGTGGCTATGGAGGCCGAGAAGTCCACAATCGTCCATCTGTAAGCTGGAGGTCCAGCAAAACTGGTGGTGTAATTACTCCAAGTCCAAAAGCCCAAAGAGCAGGGGCACCAGTGTCTACCGTTCAATAAGATTGTGTAGATAGAAAATCTAAACAATAAATTATTAGAATTAATACGATAGTTACCAAGTTCGGGGAATGAAAAATAAATGTAGAAAATTATTGTATTTCTACATATCAGCAACAATGGAAGAATTAGATACTGAAAGTTTTTAAATGTATCACTTAGTCACAAAAACATAAAATAGCTACAAATTTAATATAGATACACAAAATCTTCTGAAGAAAAATTTTAAACTTTGAAAGACTTTAAAAAAGGCCTAAACAAATAGATAGATATCCCACATTGATGGGTTGGGAGACTCAATAAATAAAATAAATATTTCCATTATTTCCAAATCGATGTTTTATGCAATTTTAATCGAAATCTCATCAGATACTCTTTGGTAAAAGTGATAATATGATTCTAAAATTTATATGAAAGCAATGTATAATATCTAAGATGACACTGAAAGAGAAGAAGATGTGACTACTTACTCTTCAGGTACTTAGAATAATTACAAAGCTATAATAATTAAAGCAGTGCAGTACAGAGCACAGAGAGACAAATAAACCAGTGTAACAGGACAGAGTCTGTTATTTCTAAATGGACATGATATATGACAGAGGTGCAGATCAGTAAAGATGAATGATAAATATATGGTACTGGAGCAACTGGTTATCCATATGGGGGAATAAAGTAGTGGGATTCCTACCTCGTACTGTAGACAAAAAAAAATTCCACTTTGATTAATGATCTAAATGGGACAAATATAAACCTTAATATAGAAGAATATCCTTGATTTTGAAATATGCAGGATTTCTTTGAAGAAAATAAAAAGTACAAAACAGAATATTTAAAAAACTGGCACATATATGAACCATGTAACAATTCATATCTTATCCTACTATCATCATATTTTGGTCAACTTTGGGAACAGGCATGGTGCCAGAAGCAACTTCCCAACTTCAGCCTCTTCTCCTTGGCCATGACAGCAGTACATCAGGACCAAGTTGGAATAAAATACAGATGCTGAAGAGAGTTTTAGAAGAGACTGCAGAACATAAGAATGTGGACAAAGAGAAAGGAGAAAACTAGAGGAAAGTTCAAGGGGAGAAGCTGCCCCTCTGTTCAAGCCCCTTTTAGCCCTTTAGGAGCTCATCAGGTTCCAAGGGTGGTTCACCATTGGAGGGGTCTATGTGTACATTATGGGCAATTTGAATCTAGACTAGAGGACTTCAGAAAAAGTCACTGCCCTTTCATTATTTGAAAAGGATGTCATACGAACACTGATTTTACTTCTTAATTTATGTGTTAGTCATGTGAATAAAAATCAACACCTGCAATACTGTGTGTAAAAGTAGCACGTGAACTTTGCCAGAAACTGTACTTGTAATCTTCTACTCAACCTGGAACAACACAGGTTGATAGTGTGTATTGATAATCACAACATCCAGCACACTCCACTGAGCAAAATTCATTAATTTCTCTATGCTGAATGAGACAGATAGAAACCAATTCAAGTTTGGGGGGTTTTTTTACTAAAAAACTTTTTTTCCACTTTAGAGAGTCAACCTTTTTAAAGACACACTATAGAAATGTGCTCTCAGGGGTGATCATTAGGGGTATAAAAGTAGCTTAAATAACACATAAAATGATAGAAAGTAATTTGAAATGATCTCAAATATTTGAAATAAGGTTAACTAGAAAATATATAGAAGTTAAATAACTGTTATTCAGGGAAAACAAACTGCAATGGCTCTTAATTGCTACTAACATTTATTGAACAGTTTGTTTATTAGAGGTTTCACATAGATTTTGATTTTCAAGGGTAACATCTGGAGAAATGTCATTTTGCCCAGCCTAAACTCTGTAAGCCAAAATACCAGTTCTCTCTGAAGGCAGCTCTCAAAAATCACATTCATAATTACCAGTAGGAAATCATTATTCTCTTGGGACTGGACTTTGTATATCTAACCACTTCAGGTACTGCAAATATCTCACCACTGCATGGATTTATAAACTAAGAACGACATGTGCAAGACACAAAAACAGAAAGACAGAGAATTCTGACAGGTCAACAGTCCAGTCACATTTTATTTCCTTTTCTCTTATCAATGCCAAAAATTATACAACAGATACATACTCAGTACAAGTAAAATTTATCCATGGACACCATTCTCACAGAAACAACAAATGACCTCATGTTATAGAATAACATATCACCAGAAATGAAGGAAGCATGGATTGTCAGCAATTGCTTATGCCCACTGAAATATCCAAGGGTAGTCTTGGATTATTGTAATATTTTGAGAATATTCTTTTTAATTAAAAGTGAAATATTGGCTCTCCTCTTAAAATATGCATCACAGCATATTTGGAAACAATGTTATAGGAAAGTGATTCCAGATGTTCTCTGAGAAGTCATGAAAGCCCATTTGAGAAATACTGATATACAGTGATGTATGTGTGTGTGTGAGCTAAATCTATGTGTATACATACATTCATGTATATCATATACAGACAGACACACACACACACTCATACACGATGACAAGAAAATAAACCAGAGTAAATGTGGAAATTTGGGGAAAGAAATTGATAACTCTCCATAAACAATTTGCTAAAGTAAATCACTGAACTTAATGGTTGACATGAAACACACAAGGGAGCAATTAGGTAGAGTGATGCAAAGGCAAATAAATAAGACCAAACTTCATGTAAATATAATGCATTTCAGTGTTGCTGATAAGTTTCAAGAAAAGTTAGCTTGACTAGTTAAATCTCAGGAAGGAGAAGTATTATGACCATCTTCAGAATCCAGATGGAGCTACAAGCTCCATTTTTCTGTTCAAAAACCAAGAGTAAATATGGTGAACATGAAACAGTAGATTTAAGTAGATCCTTAGAACAAATATTAAGGATTAATGTTTTTCTAAAAGAATTAGTTAATAGAAGAAATAAAATATAACACTTTTTTCAACAAAGAAGTAAAAGACAGTGAATTAAAATTTTAAGTTAAATATTTAATTATCTTCTTGAACATTCATTTTCCAAATCCTGAGAAACAATGCTTATTGATTTTTTTCTGACTATGAAAGCAACAACTATCTCTTTGCAGAAAATTTAGATAAATAAAAAGAAATAAAATCTCAATTCAACCCTCTGTAGGTGGAAATACCAAGGCAATAAATAAATTGTATATAAATTGGAATAAAAATAAGTTTGTAAATATATAGATTAAAAAGAAACAAAGTCATTTACCTAGAACTTTGTGAACTAGAGTTCAGTAAGGTAACCACATAGAAAATGAGCAAAGAAAAATTAGTAGCTTTCCATCCCACACAAACACACACAAAGATTAGATATTTTTAGATTTCATTTTAAAAAAGCAACAAAAACTTTATTGAATTATAAGTAAACAATTGTGCAACAAGTTATGATAATCTATAAAACGTTACTGAAGGATCTAAAGAAAAACTTAAGTAGAAAGTAAACTATATTTATGGATAGGAATGCTCAATATTGTAAATATTTTAATAACCCAAATTAGTCTACAAGTTAAATAAAATCGCAACCAAAATCCTCGCAAGAATTTCTTGGAACTTGATAAAGTGATTTTAAAATTCATATGGAGGAGCAAATGCTTAAGAATAACCAGGACAATCTTAAAAAGGAAGAAAGCAATTGTGTGATGCATTCAACTAGATATCAGAGCAAAGTATAGAGCTAAAATTAAAATAGTGACAAAGCAGCATGCATGATATAGCACAAAATGGATTAATCATATATACCGGAGTGAAGTTCTGAACTTTTCATTCTGGAAATACGGAAAATCCGGAATTTTACTAAGGTACGTGTGGTAATTTAATGTATGATAAAGGCCAGCATTACAAACCAGTGGGAAATGATAATGAACTCAATGTTTTGGGTAAATGAAAAGGTATAGGAAGAGAGTCTTATCTCAAATCATTAAATAAAATAAATTTCAGCTCATCTAGAAACCTAAATGAAAATATTAAGTATTAGTAATGAATATGGTGGAGTGTTTATGGTCTGGGAGGAAAGAAGGCCTTAATTAGCAAAACACAAAAATCAAATGCCATAGAGGAAAAGACTGACAAGTTTGCCTAAATCGGAACTAAAAGTAAAGTGAAAGAGTAATCATTACCTTGGGAGCTCATATTTGCAATATGTATAACAGATAATCGATTAATACCCAGGAAAATGTGAGTGTATAACATAATTTATATGTATATATCCTTCAAAATCAATAAGCTAGAGACAAACAACCCAGCAGAAAAATGGGCAAGGGATATAAACAGATAACAAGAGGAAACTTAACTGACCAATAAACATAAAAATATGTTGTTTTCCTGACAGTCAGAAAAATAGAAATTAAAATAAAATGATTTATCAGTTTTTGATCTCACAGGGAGGCAAAATGTAAAATTTTAATAATATCCACTGTCAACAAGGGTGTAAGGCAACATGTGCTCTTTGCAGAGCAGATGGGAGTGTGAATCAGCACAGCCATTTGGGTGGACAACTTGGGAGGCTCTGTTAAAAGTGAAAATGTGCAAACCTTAGCTTTGTTTACAGAACAAAAAATTGGAAACAAGTTGAATGGCCATTACTAAGCAGAGGGGAACTATGGAATAAAGTAGGTTTTTATATACTAGCATGACAAATGTCTTAAGTCATGCTTAAGAAAACAAAGAGAACAAAAGATCAAAATAAACAAAAAAAGAAGATTGCAAATTACTATATTACAGTATGATATTTTGGAAAAAATACAATGAAAATCAAAACTGTGTAATTTTACAAATGTAAATACAAGAAAAAGTTCTAGATATACGCCCATGAACTTCATAACAATGTTACTCCTATGAAGGAGGAAGGGACCAGGACAGAAAAGGGCCAAATATGGAGAGAGACTATATCCTGGGATATCTGGGACAGTTCATATATATTCTTATTTTAATCACTGGTTAACTTACCTCTACTCAAATTGCTTTCCATTCACACCACCAGTCAGTATTTTTGGAGCAATAATAACAATAAATACCATTCATAAAACTGTGCCAGGCATTATTCTAAAAATGCCAGATTAATTTATGTATGTTCCATATAGACATTGTGCTTTTCAAGATGGCTACAATAAGATTTCTCATTCCACATCCCCTTCATACAATGTGACACTTACATCCATCCCTTTGAGAGGTGGGATCTATGTTCCCTTCCTGTGAATCTGAGCGGGTCTATGACTACAGTGGAAGTGACACAATGTAGCTTCCAAGATTCTTGGAATATGTGCTCTTGAAATCCAGCTACCATGCTGTAAGGAAGCCCAGGTTACATGAAGAGGTCACATCTAGCAGTTCCAGGTAAAACTCCAGCTGATCTTTATCAAGTATCTATTGCTTCATGATAAATCACCCCCAAATTTAGTGGCTTACAACAATAATCATTTTATTATTCTCTCTCATGATCTGAGGGGGTGACTTGGCTCAGCTGGTAGTTCTTACCCAGGATCTCTCATGCATTTGCAGTCAGAAAATGCCTGGGCTAAAGTCATCTCAAAGGCTTCCTCACTTACAGTAGCTATTGGCTGAGACCTCATCTAGGGCTGTCTGCTGGAGCACCTAAATGTTTAGGCTTCCTCATGGTTTCTGGGTTCTAAGAGTGAGCATCCCCAAAGAAAGCCAGACAGAAGCTGTATAGCTGTTTATGTCCCAGCCTTGAAAGTCACATAACTTCATTTCTGTCATACTTTATTGGTTGAGTCAGTCACAGAGTTCTTCCCAGTGTCAGGGAGAAGAGATTCCAACTCTTGAAGAGGAAGTAGCAAAATCACACTATAAGAACAGGTGAGATGAGAGATGTTATTCCAGCCATCTTGGAAAAATATTGGGTTGGCCAAAATTTTCGTTCGTTTTTTTTTTCCATAACATCTTACAGAAAAACCTAAACGAACTTTTTGGCCAAGCCAATACAATTTGCCACAGTTCACAACAATGCTATTATCATGTCCATTTACAAATGAGAAAACGGAGGCACAAAAAAGTAAGTTAACTTGCTCACAGACACATAGATAGTATGCATGAGAGCTAAGATTTAAATCAGGCAGTCTGATTCCACGCAGTCTAAATTTTTGACCTCTAATCTATGCCATGCTATCTCTCTCTAATACAGCACATTCTTGTGTGAGTGTGTATGAAAGAATTTAATTTTATCACACTTAATAAATCCTAAGATGACATAAAACATTTATAACTGGTCCTGGTACATACAGGCTTTCAATAAATATTAGTTATTTCCTAGCTGGAAGATGGGGATTCTTGCTATAACATGTATGGATGGAGAGTGAGGGGAAGAGGCATGAAGAAGAAGGGACATTCCAGGTAAAGAAGAGTAGTACTAAATTGGTTTCAAGAATAGATGAGTTTTCAGCCATAAGAAAGAATGACATAATGCCATTTACAGCAACATGGGTAGACCCAGAGATTATCATATGAAGTGAAGTAAACCAGACAGGCAAAGAAAAATATCATATGTTATCACTTACATGTGGAATCTAAAAAAATGATACAAGTGAACTTATTTATAAAACAGAAATAGACTCACAGACATAGGAAACAAACTTATGGTTACCAAAGGGGGAAGAGGGGAGGGATAAATTAGGAGGTTGGGATTAACATATACACACTACTATATATAAAATAGATAATCAACAAGGACCTTCTGTATAGCACAGGAAACTCTACTCAATACTCTGTAATAACCTATTATATAATGGATTCCACTGGAATCTTGCTGCCAGACCTCTGCTCAGCCCTTCCTAAAAATAGGGAACCTTTTCTTACACACCCCCAGAGACAGGAGGGACTGTCACACTGGTCCTGAGGGACCCAGGGGCTGCTGGAGTCCTTAATCCTTTCCAGAACCATCCATCCCTAGAAAAGCACAGAACCTGAGCGCTGGGCCAAGTCCCTGGTCTTTTCTTACAGTTCACAGAGGCTTTTTAACCAAACTAAACCCAGGAAAGAAGATGCAGCAAAGCTAGAATGTGAGTATAACTTTAGTGGACCAATAATAAAATGCAAGAAGCCCAGTGGTGAGAAAAGTGAATTCTCTCAACATTGCTTCCTGTTTTCTTCCTCATGGCCCTCCAGGGAAAACTACCTTATTGCTTAATTTCTGCCTTTCCCCCTCATACATGCACTTTGGGGCCTTGTTTTTAATAGGTGGGAAAAAAAATACCACCCCACAAACCTGTATTTAAAAAGAAACGGAAATGACCGTGTGAAATTTGCCTCTGTCCAAACATTTCATCCATGTCTGTGTGAAGCTGTCCGTTCATCTTTCTATATGGGGTGCTTGTCTTTTCTTGGTCTGCTTTGGTCCCCTCCTTCGTGGACTTGTGCTTGGGATCAAATCTTTCTGGCCCATTATGATTTTGAACGTTTGACTTGGACCACAAGTGAATCTTTCTCCTGATGATGCAAATAAAAGTATAATTTTTAAAAAACCTATAATGGAAAAGAACCTGAATGTATGTATGTTTACTGAGTTACTTTGCTGTACACCTGAAACTAACACATTATAAATCAACTGTACTTCAATAAAAAAAAAAAAAGAACAGATGAGTTTTGATTCCTTCATGGAAGTTTTCAGTAGGCTGAAACTCTCCCTAGTACAGCCAGAAGCAACTTTGGGTGTATTGTTCGGGGAAAAGGAGATGGACAACTCTGAAGCACTTATGTTGTGTCAGGCACTGAGACAGCTGCTGAACACTCATCATCTATTTCAAGAGAAGAAATGGAAGGTTTCTAACTGGAACAGATTTTGGTAGTGTATGCACAACTTAAATTCAAGACAAAGAAAATCAGGGGATTTTACATTTCGTCAACACCAATAAAACTTTCTTGATCCTCCCAGCAAGAATTCATATCTTCTATAGACTTTATGGTACTTTATTTGTACCACTATAATTGTAGTGTTTTTAATATTGGCATTTATCTATAGCTTGATCACTCTCAGAGACCCACAAATAAGCTTTGTTCATCTTCCTGCTGCCTGTAGGAAGGCAACATCTTGAATATAGTTGGGGCAGGCATAAAAGAAATTAAAAATTGAGTAAAACGCTTGGTTTCAAGCATGAACTTGCATGTTCAAATAATATATTATTTCTGGTACAGAAGAGCAAGTTACCATAATTCAAGAAGAGTCATGTACCACAATGTTCATTGCAGCTCTATTTACAATAGCCAGGACATGGAAGCAACCTAAGTGTCCATCGACAGATGAATGGAAAAAGAAGATGTGGCACCTATATACAATGGAATATTACTCAGCCATAAAAAGAAATGAAATTGAGTTATTTGTAGTGAGGTGGATGGACCTAGAGTCTGTCATACAGAGTGAAATAAGTCAGAAAAAGAAAAACAAATACTGTATGCTAACAAATATATATGGAATCTTAAAAAAAAAAAAGGTTCTGAAGAACCGAGGGGCAGGACAGGAATAAAGACGCAGACGTAGAGAATGGACTTGAGGACACCGGGATGGGGAAGGGTAAGCTGGGACGAAATGAAAGAGTGGCATTGACACATATACACTACCAAATGCAAAATAGATACCTAGTGGGAAGCAGCTGCATAGCACAGGTGCAATGACCTAGAGGGGTAGGATAGGGAAGGTGGGAGGGAGACGCAAGAGGGAGGGGGTATGGGGATATATGTATACGTATAGCTGATTCACTTTGTTACTCAGCAGAAACTAACACAACATTGTAAAGCAATTATACTCCAATAAAGACGTTAAAAAATAAAATAAAATAAGTTATGTCTAATTGATTACATTGTTTTTCAAAAAAAAAAAGAGCAAGTTACTGACTTACATAATTGTATTCTGCCAATAACAAGCTTACTTAAGAAAACTTGACTCGCAATTCATAGTACTGGCTGGAAATTTATGGCACATTCTACACTACCAGATGTGTAAAAGTGCCATCAGGTGGTAATTTATTCAAACTACAGACACAATTCCTGACATCCTGAAGTCTTGATGATTCAGTGCTAGGTATCTTAGGTTTTCTTACCTTCTCCCTCTCTCCCTCCCTCCTTAGTATAAACTGCTACTGACAATGAGTATAAATTCTAGAAAAAAAGAAAAACAGATTGAGGTGTTGCAACAAAGGTTGACTCACGAAAAATCGTTCCATGGGATTTGTATAGATACTCAGCATAGACTGAGACTCGCCTCCACACTGTGAGACCCAGTAATAGTACCATTACTAATGTAATGGCACCTCTTTCTTTGGCCTGAATTCAAACACAGTATGAAATCTAAAGATGATTTCCTCATTTCTGTTACCAATGAAATAGTATGTGGGCTATTTAAAATACATAATAGGGGCTTCCCTGGTGGCGCAGTGGTTAAGAATCCACCTGCCAACGCAGGGGACACAGGTTCAATCCTTGGTCTGGGAAGATACCACATGCCACGCAGCAACTGAGCCCGTGCACCACAACTACTGAGCCTGTGCTCTAGAGCCCGTGAGCCACAACTACTGAGCCCGCGTGCCACAACTACTGAAGCCCGTGTGCCTAGAGCCCATGCTCCACAACGAGAAGCCACCACAATGAGAAGCCTGTGCACAACAAAGAGTAGCCTCTGCTCGCCACAACTAGAGAAAGCCTGCGCGCAGCAACGAAGACCCAATGCAGCCAAAAATACACAAACAAATAAATAAATTTCTTAAAAAAATAAAATACATAATAGTCTTCATCTTGGTAAACTATAATTAAGTAACAAATGTGCAGAATCATCTTATTCTCCAATTAATTTTATGTGTGTATTGCTTATCTAGAATAACCAAAACTAACGTTAACAAGCATTTCTTTAACAACTAACAGAAATGGGAGACAATGAAAATAGCACTGTGTTGGAGATCCAGAAACTTGCCAATTCTGGTGCTACTCTACCAGCGACTCCCTATGTAGCCTCAATATGTTGCTTAGTTATGTTATTTTCCATCTCCATAGAGGAAGCATTTGTTTTCACAGTTTTTAAAAACTATTTTAATCTGTTCTATTGAGATAAAATCAAAATTCACCAATTTTAGCTGCACAAACCTGTGTTTTGACAAATGTATATAGTCTTTTAACAATCATCACAGTCAAGATATATATAACATTTCCATCACCCCCGAAAAGTTCTCTTTGCAGTAAAACTACTCTCAGCCTCTAACAGCCTACTTTTCATCATTATAGTTTTGCTTTTCTAGAATTTTGTATAAATTAAATCAATCAGTATATTGTCTAATATGTCTGGTTCCTTTCAACAGCATAATGATGTTGAGATTCATTAAGATTCATTTTTAAAAGACTATATCACAGCCCACACTGAATGCAGGCACCTTTGTAGAAGATCAACTGATCATATATTTTAGAGTCTGTTTCCAGACTCTCTTCTGTTCCATGGAGATACATGCTTATCTTTAAGCCCATACTATGCTATTCTGATGACTATCACCCAAGTGAGTCTCGATATCAGGTATAAGTCCTCCAATTTTGCTCACCTTTTGGATTTTTTTCACTCTTATAAGTACTTTGAATTCCCATATACATTTTAGAGTTAGCTTTTCAATTGGACAGACAAGCCTGCTGAGATTTTCTATGGGACTATATTGAATATATAAGGGAGAACTGAGATCCTAACAATATTGAGTCTTCTGATCCATGAATACTGTGTGTCTCCATGTGTTTAGTTGTTCAGTTTCTCTCAGCAATATTTTGTAGTTTTCAGTGTACAAGCATTGCACATTTTTGGTTAAATTTTCCCCAAATTCTTCTCTCTCTTTTTTTTGCTATAGTAAATGGTATTTTAGAAAAATCAATTTTGTAGTCTGTACAGCTTTTAATTTTTATGTATTAAACTTGTGTCTGTGACCTTGCTGACCTCCCTTATTAGTTCCATCAGCTACTTTTTTAGATTCCTAAGGATTTTTTTATAACATAGCTAATTACATAATCTGCAAAAAAGAGTGAGCTTTATATGTTCCCATACAATTTGTAAGCTATTCAGTTATGAGTGTGAGACAGAGATCAGGAAACTTTTCCCCCCATAGGTAAATCCAATTGACTCAGTACTATTTTTGAAAAGGTATTTTTTTTCCCTTGGCAGTGCATTGCCACTTTTGTCATCATCAGGTGACTGTGTGTGTGTGTGTGTGTGTGTGTGTGTGTGTGTGTATGTATATACATATATATCTCTCACAGGATTTTGTGCTACAATTTTTTTTTAGAATTTTTTTTGCATTTATGTTCCTGAGAAATATTTGTTCATAATTTTGTTGTTTGTAATGTTCTTATCAAGTTTTTATATTTAGGCTATGCTGCTCTCAAAAGAGTTCAGCTACATTAAGTCCTTACTTGGTTTCCTTTCTTAGTTTTTTTTCTTGGATATGTTAACTGCTTTGAAATGTATTAGTTTCAATCTTTTGGGAAATGTTTCCTCTGTAAATCTCTTTTTCTTGTTTCTTTTGTTGCTCTCTAGGTGTTCTGCACAACCATCATCCTAGGGCTTTCTTCTGATCCCCGTCTTGGAATTCCCTTTGTTATTTTCTCTGGGCTAGATTCCCTGGGTCCTTGAGATTGGGAATGACATATACAAACTACTATATATAAAATAGATAACTAATAAGGACCTATTGTATAGCACAGGGAACTCTACTCAGTACTCTATAATGGCCTATATGGGAGAAGAATCTACCGAAGAGTGGATATATGTATATATATAACAGATTCACTTTGCTGTAGAGCAGACACTAACACAACATTGTAAATCATCTATACTCCAATAAAAATTTTTTAAAAAAGAAATAATAAAATTAATTTTAAGGAAAAGTGCAAAAAAGTTGCATTTATTTGAAAGACATCAAAAAGAAAATGAAAAGAAAAGCTACAGAATGGGAGATAACATTTTCAATATATATAACTGATAAAGGACTTAAAATCTGAATAGAGAACTTCTGCAAATAAGAAAAATAAAATTAAATAGGATAATGGAAGAAAAATTGTGAGCACTCATGAAAAAAATAGAAAATCCATATGACCAATAAACACATGATAGAATGTTAAATCTCCTTAACTTTCTAGAAAACATTAAGTTGAAACTAAAATGAGATACCAATTTCTGTGCATATACCCTATGCTGGAAAAAATTAAAAACTCTGAATATACCAAGTTTTTTTTTTTTTTGCGGTACGCGGGCCTCTCACTGTTGTGGCCTCTCCCGCCGCGGAGCACAGGCTCCGGATGCGCAGGCTCAGCGGCCATGGCTCACGGGCCCAGCCGCTCCACGGCATGTGGGATCTTCCCGGACCGGGGCACAAACCCGTGTCCCCTGCATCGGCAGGGCGGACTCTCAACCACTGCGCCACCAGGGAAGCCCTATTCCAGGTATTTTTAAAAATATGGAACAACAGGACTTATTCACTGTTGGTGAGTGTGTAAATCGGTGCAAATATTTTGAAATATTGGCAATATCTTCCATTAAATTTAAACATACACATGCCTCACAACTCAGAAATTCTAATCCTGGTATATACCCTAGGGAAATATGATTATATATGTCCCAGAAGATAGGCACAAGAATATGTATGTCAGCATTGACTGGTAACAGCAACAAACTGGAAACACAAATATCCATTAACAGTAGAATGGATAAATAAACTTGTGGTAAAATTTCAATCAAATTAATAATATAAATCAAAAAAATAAACTAGAGCAACACACAATAATGGAGATGGAATTAGCCAATATAATGTTAAATGAAAGTAGAAATTCTCAAAACAATGGGCAATGGATATGTAGAGATGGGACTTCAGGGGTGCTGTTAGTGTTTATATCCCAACTTGTTTGATTATTCTATGAATGTCCACTTAATAATTACTCATTATACTGTACATTTAAAAGTATTTTTCTTTATATATGCAATATTTTACATTTTTATGTTTATAAATAGTTTTAAATGAAAGGAGTTCATATTATACATGTCTTTATAAAAGAACATACTGACAATAACATTATTAAACTTGACACAATAAATAAAAACTTCAAGATTTCATAACAAATATATTGTGTCTAAGAATTTAGGTCTTTTGCTATTTGTAATAATATTCAATGCTTTTTAGAACAGTACACTGCCTCCTCATGACTTAAGTGATAGTAAATTTAAAACAAAATTTCTTTTTTGACCTGCACATCTTAAAAGTTAAAGCCAACAGAGTTGGTGAAACTCCAAATATATGAATAACAGTTTGTGGTATCTTTTCAAGTCTCAATTACAATTGATTTAGTTCATCTATTCTGATAAAAATACACATTATCATTATTTCATAAGTATAAGTTAATAAGGATAAATTATCCATTAGGGAAAGAATGTTTTCTATGACTCTATTTTTAAAAATGGGACAGATTAATCCTATTAGTCTGAGAGGCCACTATGTAATATTGGCCATGCATTCTAGAATACTTTGTTTTGTTGGCATAGGTGATTAGGAATGTACATAGAGACATCTTTACAGGTCTGTTCAGTCAAAAGCAAGTAATTTTTTTCCTCAGAATTGACTGAAATGATTAGTGATCTACATGCTTTGAGATTTTGTAGTTCATTTGTGCTTTTGGGGAAAGATGAGAAGTATGGCAGGAAAAAACACAAACTTTGGAATCATATAGAACTGTGGTTCTGGGCAAGTTACCCATTTTTCTGAGCCTTAATTTCCTTATCTATAAAAAGGGGGATAATATTAGGGACTTTTCAGGTTTCTTGTGGGCATTTACAATGAAAAAGTAATTTATGACATATGATAAACACACAATAAACATCAGTTACCCACTTTCCAGTTACGATCTTTTCCAACCCTTTGACTGTGTATCTAATTTAAATGGAAATTTTTCTATTTAAAATTTAGTATATTTGCATCATATAAAAATATTTCACCCAACTAATTTTGGAAATGCTAGAAATAGAAAATAATATTAAAAAGAAACAATGTTACAGTCAGGCATTTTTACAAATACATGCACATATGACAAACTTCAACTTGTATCCAATTCAATGGCATATATTGATTACCATTTCCTTTCTTCAAGCTATTTAGGAAAAAGGCACAAATCTATCTTGAGGAAAATCTGATGATCCTCAACCATTCTAAGGCCAACAGTGATATGCAGTAAAAAAATAAAAAATAAAAAAAGAAGACTGGACTAAAAATCAGACAAGGTGGTTTCTAATATTATGAATTCCACTAACTAGTTATGTGACTTTGTACAGTTCATGTGTCTTCTCTGAGTATCAGATTTCTTAACTCTAAAATGGGGCTAACAATATCTGCCTTGCCTCTTTTACAAGATTCTTATAAGGATCTAAAGAGAAAAGAGAGGACTTCTCTGGTGGTCCAGTGGTACAGAATCCACCTTACAATGCAAGAGACGCGGGTTTGATCTCTGATCAGGGAACTAAGATCCCACATGCTGTGGGGCAACTAAGCCCATGTGCCACAACTACTGAGCTCGTGTGCCTCAACTAGAGAGCCTGCGTGCCACAGCTACAGAGCCCACCCACTCTGGAGCCTGTGTGCCATAACTAGAGAAGAGGAAAAAATCCACATGCCGCAACTAGAGAGAAGGCAGCGCGCCGCAAAGAGCCTGCGCACTGCAACGAAAAATTCCGCATGCCTCCACGAAGATCCCACGTGCTGTAACTAAGACCCGACGCAGCCAAAAATAAATTAAATAAATAAATAATAAAAAATAGAGAAAAGAGTGAAAAACGACATCTAATTAGGAACCTACATCCCTTTGATTTAATTAAAAAATAAAAGATATCTGGTAATACTGGACAAGAGAAAAAAAGGGAGCATTCACTTTAAATATAAAATAAATTTCCTTCTGAAAAGTCTTTTCTAAAACACAGAAAGGATTTTAAAATATAAATAAATAACCTACACTTTACATAAGCAAACCTTACAGATTTCAGAGTAGAAAATGGAGCCAAGCCCTGGGCAATTCACAAAGTCCTCTGAAACACAGCGTTTCATCTACAAAATAAAAGGGTTAGAATAAAAATTTCTCCAAAGTTCTTTCCAACTTAAACTTTCTTACGATTTCATTTAAGGAAGAGCTTTAGGGCTTCCCTGGTGGCGCAGTGGTTGAGAGTCCGCCTGCCGATGCAGGGGACACAGGTTCGTGCCCCGGTCTGGGAGGATCCCACATGCCGCGGAGCGGCTGGGCCCGTGACCCAGGGCCGCTGAGCCTGCGCGTCTGGCGCCGGCGCTCCGGGGGGGGAGGGCCCAAAAGGGGAGGGGGCCCGCGAACACAAAAAAAAAAAAAAAAAAAAAAAGGAAGAGTTTTAGTAATTGGAAAATGACCGACACTTTACATCAGCATAATAAGATCTCTTTGTGAACCAGAAGGCAGGATAAAATGAGTGAAACAGAACCTGAAATATTAGACTAGTTTAATCAGAATTACCAATTTTAATGGTTGCAAATCTACAAAACATCTGTACAATGCTTCTCTCTAAATGAAACAATCTAGGTGAAAGCATTTTGGAAGCCGTAAGATGCTATGTGAATGTAAAGTATTATTGACATCATCATCTTCTTTGCTTGAGCCCATTTCAGCTGCACCAGGCATCCAGGATGGGCATGGAGGGGAGGAAGGAAGAGGAAAGAGGAAGAGGATTTGCTTTTCTTGTGTTCTAGTTTCCCCTTGTTCCCTGAGCATGTATGTCTGTGATGTAATACAAGCATTTTTTCCCCAAACATTAAAAGGTAGTTACTTCCTAATACATAAATAGACAAATAGACAGTTAGGTCTTTTTGTGTGTTTAGGCTAAAGATATAGTTACTTTAATTTCTCATTTCTTGATTTGAGACATTTTTAAACAAAGCAGGTGGTAGGGTATGTATTTTACCATTGTATCCAGTATTTTCCATATACTAGCTTATTTCTTTTCTAAAATAAGCTATCATTTGAATAACTGGAAAGTGCTTTAAAATAAGAATTGCTAGTTATGAGTCACTGCAATGATAGACAGCTTGACAGTGTTATTTGCATTTGGCCATGAGAGAAACTGAGGGGATTGAGACAGAGGTAGAGCAAGAACTAGACCTCCCAGGCTGTCTGCAGAATGCCAAACCTCTGGGAAGGAGTAATAGAATTGTAGTTTGGAAGATGCCTGAAGACGGACAAACCTAGCTGCCTAGGCACCTAAAAATCCTCAGCAGATAAATCTGTGTCTTCATGACCTGGCTCAAGGGCTTATTGGAAGTTGCTTGTTTAAATTGAATGTTAATTTGCAAGAACCTTTTGGGAAATCATTGTGACCAATTACGAATGAGATCATTAAGAAGGAAAGCTGGGACCAACGTGGATACCCCGGGAGGTCACTCTCCCCGGGCTCTGTCCTGGTGGCGTAGGGGAGCATAGGGCTCTGCCCCATGATGTACAGTCCCTTTCCACAACGTTGGAGATGAAGCCGGGCCTTGAGTCTGCGCCTGCATATTCCTACAGCTTCTCAGAGTCCTGTGGACAACGACTGAGGAGACAAACCATGCAGGAAAACAGCTCTCTAGAGCAGCATATCTGAATCTAGGTTGATCCGAAGTGAATGAAAAATTTGTTTTAATCAGTTTGGGTGTACTACTGGATTAAAGCTCTTACCTGCCTTGTTTTGCAAAAAAAAAGAAGGACAGCTGGGCTTAGCATGTGCTTGAAGTCGTATTTTCATCAGAACTCATCTCCCTCCTAAAAGAATGATTGTTAAACAGTGCATCTTGGCCTGGGGATTGGGGTGGAGGTGGGGATTGGAGAGAATCTTGCTTTCCTTTTTTTTTTCTCCTCTAATTTCTAGCTATTATAGCCATGGCTAAGCCATTAGTCAAACTCCCTCATGGTAAAAGAGGGATAATGTCAACATTAAAAGCTCCAGAGCAAATAAATAATGTATTTATTTCCCTAAAGTTTTCCTAAAATTACCTGCTCAGCTCAGCTCAGGATAGAGGACTTGCAGCTTGAAATACAAGTCTTTTTCAAACTCAATTTGAGAATCTCTCTTGTATCCTCTGATAATTATAAAAGGAAACCAATGGGTGCCATTCAAACGTGCATAACTAAACAGTAATGTTCAGAGCTACTGTGGCCTGGAGAGGTTTGAATGGCATTACCCAGCAAGTTCCATAGTCTGACCCAAATGGGAGAAGGAAGATTAAATTGCTGAGTGGGGGAGGGAAGCTGCTTTCAATTTTAACTACAATCCAGAAAACTCTCTCCCTGCTATAAGAACATTAATCCTTCACAAACGAGAAGAGTTAACAACCAGTTATATGGTAGCACAGAGCATTACACAGTGATTCCTGGGGTAAACAAAAAAAAACTAAGAAACATCAGTGATCAAGACTTTGAAGCAAGAGGTGGACATTCCAACAAAGACTATATAAGAAGAAATGAGTGAATCGGGGAACCTAAGAAATGGACCCAGACTGAATCAAGACAATACATGATACTATCAGAAATCCCTGTATTGTTAGGATGGTTTATTGTGCTCCAACTTTACGTATATAGTAGGGTAAAAAAAATAATTAATTGTTATCTTAAGAGTGAAGTAAAGTTACTCTTAGGGAGGGAACTGCCTTTGGTAAGAAAATAACATGGTAACTCATCTTGGGTGTAGAAGGTGAAGCTTTGCAAACATTTGGAAGCAGGCAGCAAAGCAGAGTCAAACTGCTCTGCCCAAGAAGTTTAGGAATTTATGATCCTGCAAACCGTGAGTGGGTAAAGGAAAGGCTTTTAGAGCAGAGGCAGAGAAGGCTGAACTGCATGGTGGGAAACTACAAGGAAAAGGGTCCAGTGAGAAAATCCCTGCAGTGGTGCAAGGGAGATTACCAGGAGCCTTTTAAGAACAGAAATGCTAATAATTAATTCTAAATTGTTTAAGGTTTTCCAGGCTCTGTTATCCCAAACTTTTAATACAGGGATGGGAAGCAGGGTCTAACAGGGAGCAATGCAGTGCAAAACAGTGGAAGCAGGAACTCAGAGCCAGGGGGACTGGATGAAACGTAAATACTTTCTCCCCAGCCTTCCAGCACCCCGAAGAATCTCTGGCGAGATGACAGCAGCTTCCACCTCAAGCATCTGAGTCTCTCTTCTCTGCACAGCAAGTGTGGAGAAAATGCTCCAGGGGTGCTCTCGACCATGGGGGAAGGTTAAGAGTGAGGGTGGGTGGCTCATCCCGAGAGAAAATTTTGAAGTGTGTTTCACATTGTTTCTGCAGGAGTCCCCTGTGGGACTGAGCCCTGTTTGTCCAAAGTGGTCATATGCTCATTATCATACTCTTTGGATTTTCTACTTTTCTGGTCTCACTTTCCCCACTCCTATACTTGTGCTTCCTGCCATCACCTCTCAGGGATTACCTGCACCCGAGTTCTTAACTCAGCTTCTGCTTTGGAAGAATACCAAACTTAGACACCCTCCCACCCTTGTCCCTGACCACACTATTCTAATCCTAGAGGCAGCCACTTATACCAGTTCCTTACCATCCAAAAGTATCCTTTGCACAGTCAAGCATTTAAGTATTATGTATGTGTGTACATTTATATATATATAGCATACGCTTTTAACAATTTTCAATTGTCCAAAATAGAGAGAAAAAAATCCACACCCTACACAACAGTCTAAGATAGCAATGTCTCTTTTATAAAAAGGTACATCTGAACTTGAAAGAGAATAAATCTTATAATACTGTTAATCACATTTAAAATCAGGCGTAATGCATGCCATGTAGTCTCAATTGTGTGGCCAAGGAGTGTTCGAGGGCTCACCATTCACTAGTGGCTTGCCAGCCACTATACTCATCTTCCATCCGTGCCTTCACATTTTGTTGCACATACGCGAAATACGTAGCACACTGGACTTCCTACCAAAATTGTTCTTATATTTGAGGTAATCATTTCAAGTATTTATTGTCAAAGACTGAAATTTTACATAAAATTGTCTTAAAACCAAGAAGTTTAACAAAATTGGATTTTAATGGTGCTATGTCTGAAAAGTTATTTTAACATTCAAATGGTCTGTTAGTTGTGCTGGCTATCCATGTGCTGAACCAGAAAAATTAAATTAGTTCTTTGTAGCTTACTATTCCTTCTGTTAGGACATGTGGTTTTCTCCAACATATGAATGCAACATTTACTATAACACTTAATACTTCTTATTGTTAAATTGGAAAAGATTGCTTTCTTCTGAAGCTAAACTGATCTTACTACTGCTTGCCTAAAGATAAATTTTTCTAAAGGTTTATACTATGATGAATATGCTGTGATGACTTATAAACACACACACACACACACTCATGCATTACTGTTTTATAGGTACCATGGGAATTCAAAATGGAACGGGTACCACTAGCAATGCAAGGATAACAACTAGTGGTTTATCTTTTGTCATTAAGTTTTATAGAAACTATTTACATTCAGCACAATTATATTCAGCTGACTGAGCATCACAGGAACTACTTTTTTCACCTTATAATGAGTCAACATATTTTAAAGGGGGATGTTCAAAATCAGCTATGTTTCCATGGTTACTTTGCTTCTTTGAGTTCTTGTGAAATACTTTTGTATTTTCAGATGTATCTTCACGTTATTTTTAAATGCCAAGCATACATGAAATAATAGCTGCATTCAGAAACAAATATTAGGAACTCATTTTAATGTCCTGCCTATTACAGGCCAATGTTTCAAACTATGTATCATTTTTCCATCCAGATATGCTTTTTGGCCAGTTCCCTACTTAGCAATTTTAGGGGCATCCTTTCTTCACCACCCCACTAATATATGCTGTGCACTGATTTCATCCTAGCCTTCCATATCAAAACTTGCTCTTGGGAAATGTATCTGGATCTAATTCACTCTTCTATGTAACTTAGTGATATCATTTGTTTCTTGGAAAATTGGGAGCCATGAGGGGAAAAATTCTTTTTTTTTTTGCAGTACGCGGGCGTCTCACTGCTGTGGCCTCTCCCGTTGCGGAGCACAGGCTCCAGACACTCAGGCTCAGCGGCCGTGGCTCACGGGGCCCAGCCGCTCCGCGGCACGTGGGATCCTCCCAGACCGGGGCACGAACCCGTGTCCCCTGCATCGGCAGGCAGCAGGTGGCAGGCGGACTCTCAACCACTGTGCCTCCAGGGAAGCCCGGAAAAATTCTTTTTTGAACATAAAAAATTTAGGGGGCTTTTCTGGTGGCGCAGTGGTTGAGAGTCCGCCTGCTGATGCAGGGGACATGGGTTCGTGCCCCGGTCCAGGAATATCCCACATGCCACGGAGCGGCTGGGCCCGTGAGCCATGGCCGCTGAGCCTGTGCATCCAGAGCCTGTGCTCCTCAACGGGAGAGGCCGCAACAGTGAGAGGCCCGCACACCAAAAAAAAAAAAAAAAAAAATTTGGAAGCTTGGGGGAAATTTTAAATATATTTATAATTTTTATTGAATAGTCTCAACATGGGTTTATAACATGAAATGTTTTTAGTTTTCTCTAGTCACTTTTTTCAGTCATGCTCTGTCTAGTGCCAGCTCCTTACTCGTTATGGACACATCTTGGAAATGTGCCATACCTTCCACTAGAAGTCCAGGTCTGTTTAAGCCTCTCATCTCATATGGGCTTAAATGACATTTGCTAATCTTCCCACCCACTCCTCTTCCCTCTCCCCAGTAGACCAGGCTTGTGGGTGAAAGATCTGCAGTGGGGTGAAAGAATGGTCTGATTCTGGTTACTCCTTCCCTTCTGTATTTCAACAATCAGTTCCTCCGATTTGGGAGGTCGAAAGGAGAAACAGGAGAGGCAAAGATCTTGTGGAGTAATTGGTCACCTGCTCGTGGTGGGGAGGCAACCAAGGTCTTAGGCTCAGGTCCGGAATCTCTACTCTGCTGATATAACAGTCTCCATAGAGATTCTGTGCATGGCTCTCTTGGGAAAGATTTCAACTTTCTCTCAGCTTCCTCAGCCCCTGGGGCCCTCAAAGAGGGGCCGCCTGGTCTCCCTTTAGTCTCTCTCAATTAGTCCATGTACCAGTGTCCCCCAACCCTACCCCCCACCGCAGAGTGGTGCATCTCCTAACCTCCTCCCTGGGAGTCTTGGGAACTGGAATGGGTGACTCTCTCCTCTTCTAAGGCATACCACATCACCATCTGTTACCACCTCTCTGCTGCCAAGTATTCCGCCAAGTCTTCTCCTTTTCAGAAAATACACTGGCTGTAAAAAGGAACAATTTTTATGTATAACCACAAACTTCAGGGAATGTGCCTCACATTCTCCCAGGAACTCCCCTACCATGCTCTGTGCTGGTCCAATAGCACCAACAGGGTAGAACTGCAGTAAGAAACAAGATTCTTCTCTCCCATCTTAGATCACCTCTCACTGCACTTACAGAGCTCCATAAACCCCTCCCATAATGTCTTTGTGGTGCACAGAATTATCAGGGCACCCCCAATATTCTTACCCCTTGTGTACATGTTTGGTGTAATGCTCTCCTCTTGAGTGGGCAGAACCTGTGAACACGATGGGATATTACTCCTTGAATGGGTTATTAATGAGTTGACTTCAAGTTCATCAAAAGAGAGGTATCGGGGTGGACCTGATCTAATCAGATCAGCACTTAAAAGACACTGGGCCTTCCCTCCCCGAAGGCAGAGAGATCGGAGGTGTGAGAGGGCCAAGGGCAGGGACCACATGGTATGGGCCTGAGAATGGCCTTTAGAAGCTGAAAGTACTTCTAGGATGAGAACAGGTAAGCCAGTGGGGACCTCAATCCTACAAGCATACAGAAATGAATTGTGCGGACTTTCTGAGGAAGCTTGAAAGCAAACCTTTCCCTAGTTGAACCTCTAGATGAGGACACAGTCTGGCTGATGCCTTGATTTTAATCTCATGAGACTCTGAGCAGAGGACTCAACTAACCTGTACCCAGGGAAACCGTTACATAATAAATTCATGTTGTTTGAAGCCATTAAGTTTGTGGCCATTAAGCCATTTGTTATGCAGTAATAGAAAACTAGTATACCCTCTCTCTTCCCTGTCTGTTCCTCTTATTTCATCTTAAGGTGGGCGTCAGTGCTGGCATGATATCTAGGAGGTAGCAGGGCCAGTTAACAATCTCATAGCAAGCCTAGAAATATCTGGCTTAATTTCTTGATAACTCTCTTCAGAATGGAGAAATGTGGGATTATTGATACTTCTTTATCCTTAGGTAGGATCCTTACAATCCCAGAGCATCAACATATTAAACATATACAAATGTCTTGTTATATATGAACGACTGGATATTTTAGTAGCTTTCTTATACTGTCCAGTTCTAACTAGAACGTGTGTGTGTGTTTGTATGTGTGTGTGTGTGCGTGTGTGTGTGTGTGTGTGTGTGTGTGAAAGAGAGAGCAGGAGTAGGGCTTGGCTTATTCACAAAATTAATACATGATAAACATTTTTCCATTACAAAGTACCATACATTCAGGCATTAAAATGTTGCAGCATTCACTCAACCTTTGTTGAGAAACCCCTGTGTCCAGTCTTTGAATTTGCCCTTAAATATCTATAACTGGTGACAAATTGAGCTCAAGTAGCTGAAACTCAAGGCATCTATTCATTCAACAAATATATATTGAGCGTCCAGGAGAATAAACCTGGATAAGGGATAGACCTCATCTTCTAGGAGTTTAGCATCCTGGAGATGGTCAAATACATAAACAAATATTCCAAATACAATGACAGATGTGGGCACACCATCAGCGTCTGGCAGTGCAAGGATTACTTTGTAGGGGACTCTGTCTAAGCCAGGCAGGGTATGCAAAATTCTGTGTATGTGCATTTAGGAGAAAAGAGTCCATTACTTTATATTTTTCTAACAAATCCACGTTCAGGTTTACAAAGGAGAGTGCCCTAAGCAGAGAGAATAAGATATGCAAAGACAAAGAGATGACAGTATATTGCCTGTTCCAGTACAGGTTGACATCATTACCTCACAGGGTATGGAGAGGGCCTTCTGGCAATTTTTTACTGTTACTGCTCTGGGAGAAGTTCATAAATATGTAAAAACAATAAAATTCTGAGAGGAGAGCCAAGCAAAAGATTTTCTAAGCAAGGTTTTCTTTTTTTCTTCTTTCTTTCTTTTGGCCGTGCTGCACGGCTTGCAGGATCTTAGTTTCCTGACCAGGGCTTGAACCGGGGCCCTGGCAGTAAAAACACTGCCAGCGAAGTCCTGCAAGGTTTTCTAAGTTTAGAATGAGCAGTATCACACAGGCAAAAAGACCACTCACTTTCAGAAAAGCAAGAGACAAAGAAAAGAAGCTTTCCTAGTACAAATTTTGCTCCATCGAACCAGGTTTTAACCATTAGAATCTTCTTTTGGTATGTCACTTTATCTTAATTTTAATTTCATTAAATTTTTAAAACTGGACTGGTGCCCAACTTGAAAGATAATTCTTTACCTTTTCATATTTTCACTTTTTATTTGTTGATTGGATGCAAATTTTTATTGCAGAAAATAAAGGAATCTGAAACAGGAGAGGTCAAGAGGGAGGGATTCAGTCTGTTCAAATGTGTTACAAGTGTTCTGTAACATACTTGCAGAGCCCCAAACTGTATTACTGGACCAAGCCTCTGCAGACAAACGGGCATCCTACAGCAAGGTAAATTTCCACCATTCACTCCAAAAGGTGCTGCTTGTTTTACAATCCTGATGCTATAGCAACGTTATCATCAGTGATAGTTTTGCATTCGATTCCAATTACTACTTTCTAGATTCAAGTCATTTGCAAGAGCATGATTTTGTCTAATGAAACAGCAGTTGAAAAATTTTAAAGTTCCTCTGCTTTATTTCTAAGCCCCTTCTTCGTTTATAGTAGATATATTCCTAAGAGCCCAGTGAAAAAATCTAATATCACATATATTTCTATATTAACAACTTTCCTATTGCATAAATATATTTGACTTCATTGGAAACAAAGACCAAAAAGCAATGTGAGCACCTTATGTTAGATATCTGATTTATCATCCTCAAAACACTGTAATTATATAATTATAAAAGTATATACTATAATTATAATCAAAGAAGTTATAATTAAATAGTAAAATTATATTATTAAATTACAAATTATAAATTATGCATAGAAATACATCAATATTATAATGAAAATTCCTAAAATTATTAACCTTTTCAGAGATTATTTTCTTTTAACAGTGATCAGAACTTCAAAATGAAGTTAATAAATGTGGAATCTGAGGCATGAACCAACGTTTTAAAAAATCAGCCTTCTTAAAGCCCTGGAAATCCTCACTCATGTGATGCCTACTCATGGGTGGATAAGACTACCTGCATGATCAACAGGCCAGTTTCCCGAACCTTCCCAACTGCGTGTCTGCTGCTCGTCTGCAAAATCGATCAGAGACATTCCATAAACCACGTGACTTTATATATATTTGCATGTAGATCTGAAATGAGCAACCCCAGCATAGCGCTCAGAAATGCCCCACAGCCCATAGCTACTTAACCAGGATTTTCAAAGTCATGGCTCATCTCACTAATCTGATTCTATTTCATCAAGTTTCCAGGGCTGTTTAGGACCTAACTGTGACACTACTCTCTCCTCCCAACCATCCCATTCTCACGTTACAGGAGCGCTTTGAAAGGGCTGCTCTGATTCTAATGTAGCTCCCCATTCTAATATCTCATTTACTCATGTAAAGAATTCACTGATCTGGGTCAATATTATGTCAGATCTCGACCTTCTTCCACACCTCAATCTCAAGACAGTTCCCTTTCCTGTGGAGAATACTGACCTTGCTGTCCATTGGAATAAACAGTGGTGGTACAATGTTGGGCTAATTTTATACATTTCATGAAATGCCTTCTACTGGCTAGAGATTTTGTTGTTCATGGACTTAAATATCAGTGTAAAGAGACATTTATCCCTTTCTCTTTCCTAAATTTTGTGCTTTTTGAACCAGAAAAACTCCTAGATATAGCCTGTGAAGAAAAATTCGAATCACCAAGCCAGCCAGTTTTTATTTGCAGTATTCTGTAACTCAGAGGCCCCTGCTGTGCATCTCTCAGAACACTGCTGATCTCTATTTGAGATGAAAGGTTGTTAATGATTTTGTGAGGAGTGTCCCAAAGCACTTATTTTTATGGAAGGAGTAAGCCACACAAAGTTACTGTATTGCAGAGTTATTGTGACGATCTCATAAAATAATATATACAAAGTGCTTAACACCGTGCATGGTGTGTAGCAGGTGCTCAATAAACAGATGCTGACTAATTAAGTCTTAGCCGAGTTGGCCAGGCAAAGGTCTGTCTCATGATGTCTGTTTCCTCTGTGACAAGCTAAGGGCGCCTTAGTTCTTCATCACAGGAAGACTTCAGTATATTTTGCACACTGGTCACTCTTTCCTTATATTCAGTTTTTAAAAGCTATTGAGATACAACTGATGTACAATAAACCGCACATATTTAAAGTATAAAATTCATTTAATTTTAACATATGTATATACCTGTGAAACCATCTCCACAGTCAAGATTATGAAAAATTCATTATCTCCAAAATTATCTCTTGCCCCTTGGTAAACCACCCCTTTCTACCCTGCCTCCTTCCCTCAGTAATCATTGATCTGCTTTATGTCCCTATAAGTAATAGTTTACATTTTTTAAGACATTTACATGAATGGTCTCTAGACGCTGAGGGCCTCAGTCCTACAAATGCAAGGAACTAAATTCTACCAAAAATTGCAGGAGCTTGGAAGAGGACCCAAGCCTCAGATGGGATTGTAACCCTGGGCAACACCTTCATTATAGCCTGTGAGACACTGAGGAGAGAACCCAGTGATGCTGTGCTCAGATGTCTGACCTACAGAAGCTCCGAGATAATAAATGTGTATTGTTTTAGGCTGCTAAGTTTCTGGTAGTTTGTTATGCAGCTATAGAAAACTAGTGCACTGCCACAACAGGGACTCTAGTCAGGCTACCATTTCTGAATATTTTAAACTGTTCCATTATGTTCTAATGAGAAGTTTTCCACCAAAGGGTCTAATACCATTGTTATGGTAGCCTTCCTCAACTGCAGCTAAAAATGTTAACTGCAAACTCCATTGACGATGGCATCGGTCTGCCGAGATACTGCAGCTGCCTTTTTATTGTTCACAGGCTCTCTCCAGTGCATTTGATCATTCTGATGACTGATCACATCTCTGCATATGTTAGTCAAAGACAGATGAACTGGAAAGCATTTTTTCTGAAGGTTGGCACTAGGACTAAAAGAATGATGGGTATCAGAACTCTTTCTTTGAATCTCCTTTTCCTCTTTTGTTCCCTCACTCTTAGATCCAAATGAAGCTAAAAATACAACGCAAAGCCAAGAAGCGTCCGTAAGATACACTTGACAGTTCTAACTGACATTTCCCACTGCAGGTGAATTCGATATCTCTACATGCCTGCTCTTCTGGGAGAGCAAGGCCATGAATACCTGCTCTCAGGCTGGTCTAGAGAAAAATGTTCTAAAACTGTGTCATTGGTGTACATACTGCTAGAATGCAGCCATTCTGATACTTTCACATATACATTTTAAAATTCTGTACAACGTTTTGATGACAGAAAGAGACTTTAGACACAAGTGACCTGAGTTTTACTCCTGCATCTCTCAGTTCCTTGCCATACACTTCTGTGTAAGTCAGCTAACTGCTCTGAGCACCAGAGTATTTATCTGTGAAACAGAGATGAGATATACCATCAATTGTAATTGTGAAGTTCAAGTGAGATCATGTATGACATGCATTTAATGATGACTGGCATAGGGCTATTAATGTTATTAATATTAATGTATTAATATATAAATATATTAATAGTGGAGAGTCTTAGACTAATTTTAAAATTTGCATATTAGTAAACTCATGTTAATAAGTACCATTTATTAACTATCTATCTATTATTTGCAAAGTTTAGAGCAAGAGAAAGGGGAAATTCTAGGTTAGAGTAGTACTTCTCAATCACAGCTTCTTTTTAAAGAAAAATGTTCGGGTGTACCTCTTTGTTAATTTGAACAATTTTTATTTTAACACCACACACACACAGCTGTACCATTTCTTATGAAGTGTATTACAGATGATAGATTTATTGATTTGTTCATTCCACTTGACCACAGTAATAATAATTATGATTTGACTGTTAGGCACCATCCTATGCAATTTTAATGTCATCCCATTTAACCATCTACAGCCCTAGTAAGTTCAATTATTATCCCTAACTGTCCAACTAGAGATACAGGGGAAAAAAGCTCAGGAAAAAGAACAGAGTTAGAGATATATATTGAGAACTAATAGTTAAAATTAAGATCATGAATATGAAACTTGAAGAGTTAAGAAAACTGACATCTGCTCCGCCACATATAAGGGATTTACTAAGACATATATACCAGAGCACGGTTTGAACCACAGTCTCTCTGACCCCAGGATTGTACACTTTCCAATACTTTGTTTTAAAATTGAATCAGAAGTCAGGTCTGGTTTTATTCATAGTGGAATTAATAAGCTCCAGTGTTTGAACACCACCATTTAATCCATGCTGTGAAAAATCTGAAACAGTCTAAAGAATAGTTGGGACACCTAATGTCTGCCCTTGTTAGGTCTAGGGGGAAATTACCATTGCAGTCAAGGAGATGTGAATCTAGATTTAGATGCTCTGTTCTTTTTATCTGTGTGGATTCAGTGAAAGACCATTGTAGAAAGCAAAGACAAGAAGAGGGCTGTTTCTAGAAAGCAAGTCTAGAAAGGAAGATTAAAAAAATAAATGCTTATTTGGGAGACAATCCTTTGGTTTCTGTGGTTTCCAACATTCTTGTTCACAGATGTCCTATTAGTTTTGTGGTCTATGGAAATGTTATAAAATCTTCAAGACCAAGAAATGTATGTTGATCTTTCCAGGAGGTTAATTACTTTGCCAAACAAAATAGAAGTTCTTCAAAAATGCTCTGCCACTTTGGAATCCATGAGCACCAATTAAGTTCATACTTGGTTATTTCCTTCTAAGAAGGGAAAGGAGAGAACAGTTATTGAGTGATAAAGTGAAAGTCACCCAATGTCTGTAAAGCAGATGAACAGCGATGCCAACGTCGTACAAACATTCTTAGTTGGGATCATGGCTGCTCAGTTAAAGACCTCATTCATTTTCTAGCCTTCCTTACAGTGAGGTGTGGTCATGTGATTAAGTTCTGGCTAATGTAATAGGAGCATAAGTGATACAAAACTCTCAAGTCATGTGTTTAAGAGAAAGAAGGTACTTTCCCTCTCTTAGTTCCTGCTTCGCAGCAGCTATCATGTAAGTGTGATGACTAAAGCTCAAGAAGTCATCTTCAACCACAAAGTGGAAGTTGTCTCAAAGCTGCCTTCCCTGCTCTGGACCGCTTTCATCTGGCCTACCATGGAAGACAGAAATAGGCTTATCTTGTTTAAACTACTGTTATTTTGGCATTCCGTAATAGCAACTGTGTCTATAGCCTAATTAATTTAGAATTTGATACTAGAATTGGAGTTGCCACAACAGAATCTAATACATGGGACCTTGACCTTAAGAGGTAGGCAGCGGGCAGATGGGACAGAGACATTAGAAGCTGGAAAATCGGTGACTCTTACTATTTCTTGGGAATACATTTAAGAAAACTGTTACCTCCAATGCCTTGGAAGGCAGAACACATTCGAGCGTGGCCTGCGAGTCTAGGAACTTGTTGCAAAAACTCAGAATGCTGGTGTATATTGGCTGCATTTTGAGACTTTCAGGAAAGACCTAGAAAAAACACCTAGAACATTTGTGAGCGTAGATTGAACGGAATACATTTAAGGAGGTTTTTCTCTGCATATAAACTTCAATCTAAATGGACAAAGAGTCCAGTAATTTAGAAACGTGGATCACTGAAAAAGTTCATTACTTCTACATCCAAAACTGAAACAGAGCTAAGAAGTGGTTCTAAAGATGAAGACTCAGCATGACCTAAGACTGTGCCTCCAGGCCCTCTCAAGCATCCCCCCATACGTCAGTGAGTCCAGTTCACAAGCAATGATCTTGTTAATGTCAGAGGCTTCCTAATTAACCCTGTTGCTCTGGATACCCTCAAGCAGGCATTAATAACATGGGGAGAATGGGCAAAGGAACAAGTCCAGTTAATAAAAGGTCTTCAGATGTAAGTCTGACTAGAGAATATCTTTGGCTACTTGTTTGTGAAATCTGCCTGAAGCCAACAGACTATAAGCCTACTAAGATTTTAAGGAAAATATATTGCTAAAGAAGCCATACATATAGTGTGAAAAAGCCTGTGTTAGCTCAACCTATAAAGCAACCCCTGAGAATATTTCCCAAGAGCAACATATGGTCTCCTGCTTACCTAAAGTTACTACGGAGGATCACAGACATGGAAGAGTGTCCCAGAGGGCAAATCCAGGGACCACAGAGCACAGAGGAGGAAGAATTTCCTCAGAGAGCAGAATAAGAGGTTTCCAAATGAACCAACCAAGGACTAACCAAGCTGCCAGACATGGAGGTTCTGCAATGTCCTCCTCAGCAAGATTTCATGATTGCTAAAAGCCAGTGACTGCCCTAGGGTTTCCCATTCTTCCCTGCTTTGACTGAGCATTTTTACTGTGGATATCCTGTCCTTCCTCCATGATTTTTATTGAGTTTGGGTGCAGAACTCTCAAAGACAGGGCCAAGGGCTGGGCCATTCTTGACCTGGTCAAAGGGCCACACTGGCCATAACCTAGAAGGATACAGACCATACCAAGGAGCCATTATGTCTGCTCTGGGCTGCTTGCTCTTAAAGCATTCCATGAGAGAGAAATAAATTTTATATTGTTTATACCACTGGTGTTCTGGGTCTTTGCTATAATAGCTATACCTATATCCTAACTATAATGTCTTTAGGCAATATTTACTGAGATTTCACTGCCATACAATACTACGCAAAGAAGGATCTGAATCTTTTCTCCTAAATCTTCATCCTGGTATGTTTCTGCCATGATTGTGGATAACTGTATTCTTCCATCCAGCTGCTTACATGTATGGTTAACATCAACTACATGAATTTTCTTTTTAGCCTCTGCCTCTAATGTCGTTTTCTTACTGGTTAGGCCTGAACATTGTTGACAAAATGACAGGATTCCATTCAAGCTTGATCTAAACAACAGTGACAAAATCAATATGTGTCTCAAAAAACAGTAAAAAAATAAAACCATAATCCTGGATGCTTCCTGTGGTTAGGATGCTTTTCTCACTTTTAAAACAATTTAAACACTTTTCTCTAAATATAATTTTTTCAGCACTTTGTTTAGTCTATTTATGAGTGAATAGGCCAATGTATATACCTGTACTTAACACACTTCTTAGTATACATATGTTTCCAATTCCAAGCACTGGTCTTCATAGACGATGCGGATATTACAGTCTCAGAATGTCATATAATTTAATTATCATCCTTTAGTGAAAATAAGTGGCACTTATTCATTTATACTTTCTTACCTAATGACTGCAGGGACCACATCCTGAAATCTTCAGACATCCATCTTCAAAAGTTTATTGATCCTAAAAGAGATAAAACCTATGGTCTTGGCCTCTCTGGACTTGAAGTAACTGAGGAAAGGGGAAGGTATTGTGTTCCTTCAACAGGTCAGACACTGTATCACAATCTTTCTTTTAATTTTCCTATTTAATAATCTAAACTACTTTGTGAGGTAAGCATAACAGACAGGGAAGTCAGACTACAAACTGGAGAGTACAAGAAACACAAATTTCTAATTCATTCATAGCTAAACTTAATTTGTACTTTAGGCCCCCATTCTGTGAAGTGAAAGCAACTCAGTCTCATCCACGTTAAGGATACTGACCTTAATTCTTCCCAGAGCTGGCATCTAAATCGGGAAGACTTTATGAGTGTCATGGTAAGGGGGACATATTAGGGGAGCATCTAATCCTCAGTTTTCATCTTACAGCCACTCTGATATTACCTAAGACAGGTACTTTCTTCAGGCTCTAGATCTTTGTTATCCAATGTGGTACTGACCACATGAAATTGGCTGGTCAGAATTGAAATGCATTATAAGTATGAAATATACACAGAATTTCAAAGACTTAGTACCCAAAAAAGCCCCTCGTTTATAATATGCAATTGACTGTATGTTGAAATGATAACATTTTGGATATATTCGGCTAAATAAATTATTAAAATTAATTTCTCTTGTTTATTTTCACTTTTTAAATAAGGCTACTAAGAATTTTAAGATTGCATATGAAGACTGCATTATTTCTATTGTTCAGTGCTGCTTTGGCTAAGCAAAGTCATTTCCACTGTTACTTTGCAGACCAGTGGACCTACTGCTATGAGAAATTTAACTGAGTTTACTCTGACTCAATTCACACAGTATTGCTTAGATATTCTCAGATACAAAGTCTTACATAAGCCTATTTCATTTTCTCTAAAAATTAAAATAATTTTCATTCGAGGGTCATCTATAAAGTTTTTTTCTACAGGGCTCTGACAGACACTCATGAACTCATACTTTGTTACTTAAAAATGAAAATCCATGCTCTGTTCCTGACCATCAGGAAAACATCAATTTGTGTCACAAATGAATAAGGACTTCCCATAAATTAAAAAAAAAATGTTTGGGGATCTCTCTGAGAGGTGTACAAATGTGATACTATTACAAGATTAGTTGCTATTTGAACTATTTAATTTTCAAAGGGAAAAATTACTCAAAGTCCCTTAAGCAGGGCTCTGTAGAAGTTTATAAAATGCTTTAAATTGCTAGGCACACCTGACTCAAAAAGAAACCAAAATTGTGGTTAACAAAGTCACTAATTATTATTATTATCATTATCATTATTATTACTATTATTTAAGAACACTTAAAATGAGATCTACCCACTTAGGCAATTTTTATTGGTTAATAATGATGTGCAATGCTGTATAATGCTGCACAGCTGATCTCTAGAACTTATTCATCTTGCACAAGTAAAATTTATACCCATTGAATAACAACTCCCCATTTCCTCCTTCTCCCAGACCCTGGCAAACACCATTCTCCTCTCTGTTTCTTTGACTATTTTATATACTTCATATAAGTGGAAGCAGGCAGGATTTGCCCTTCTGTGACTGATTTATTTCACTTATTAGCATAATGCTCTCAAATTGAATATGGAAAGATTTCCTTTTGTAAGGCTGAATAATATTCATTGTATGTATATACCATATTTTCTTTATCCATTCATCTATCAGTGGGCTTTTAGGTTGTTTCCACATCTTGGCTACTGTAAATAATGATGCAATAAACATGAGAGTACAAGTATTTCTTCAAGAACCTAATTTCAATTATTTTGGATAAATACTCAGAAGTGGGATTGCTGTATCACATGTTATTTCTATTTTTAATTTTTTTAAGGATTCACAAAAACCAACTCAACATTGATTAGAGACTTAAACGTAAGATCTGAAACCAAAAACTCCTAGAAGAAAACATAGGGGGGAAAGAATAATGACATTAGACTTTGCAATGATTTCCTGGATATGACCCTAAAAGCACAGATAACAAAAGCAAAAAATAGATAAGTGGGACTACATCAAATTGAAATGTATCTGCACAGCCAAAGAAAACAATTAACAGAATGAAAAGGCAGCCTATAAAAGGGGAGAAAATAATTACAAACCATGTGTCTGATAAGCGGTTATATCCAAAACATATAAGGAATTCCTTCAACTCAATAGCAAAAACAAACAAACAAACAAACCAAAAAAAACAATTAAGAAATAGGCAAAGGGCCTGAAAAGACATTTCTCCAAAGAAAACATACAAATGAACAACAGGTATACGGAAAGATGAACAAAGTCATTCCTTAGGAGGGCAAAACATCCTGACAGATCAGAAAGCAGAGGAGAGGAGAAAACAGAACCAAGAGAGAATAATTTAGTCACTCTCTTTTCTTTGCAGGAAAATCTTGGAGGCTTGGAAAAGATTTGGGGGAACATTCTTGTCTCTATCCTTTGAGTTAGAACTTGGAAATGGGAGAAAAGTAGAGGCTGTTGAAAAAGCAATAATTAAGGTATTCCTCCCTGCTTGTTGCTAGGACTTGAAAGCAGTCTCAGATAAAGAAAAGGGATAGCTGAGGTTTTAGAGAGAGCAGCTAGTTAGAGACGATGCTCACAGTGAATGCACTGAAAGGAACAGGCTCAAGGCTTCTAGCAGAGGCACCACATAATTGATCAGTAAGGAAAATGTGACCGCATTGTGATGAATTCAGATGATAGGGTAAGGCTCCACAGTAGTTCTCTAGCTGTCCAAAAGAAAGTCAAATTTGTTTACCTTCGCACGGTGATACTATAATAACAAATAATTAGGAACAAAATATCTTATCCCCCGTTCTCCCCCGCCCTTTCATACAGACACAGGGTAAGAAGGGACATCAGCTGGACAGGCAATGTCATGGTGAGGGTCGTTTTCCAAAGCAGTTAAAACAGAGAGGTCCAAAGGGCTGGTATAAAATACATCCAAGAGAGAACAAGTGCCAAGATCAAAAGAAGAAAAGCTGAACCGAACGTCAGATTCAACGGCAGCAATCACAAAATAGCGTGCAGGAGAGAAGCCCAGATGTCCAGAAGCCAATGAAATATAGGAACGAAATCAGGAGTAAGGGGTAAGTGGGCACAAGGTAATATTCATCTAGCAAGTATAAAGCAACTACCTGTTATGTGCCAGGCACATAACATCACAGGTACTGAGGACTCAGCACTGAGCAATACATGGTGCTTGTCCTCGAGGAACTCGTGGTCTAGTTGCAAAGGTAACAAATAAATAGGCCATTACATACAGAGTAGTATGTCTTATGGGAGCACACAAGCATGGCATTATCGAATTCAGTCTGGGGAGTCAGAGAAGATTTCCAGAGTGTACAACATCAAGGTTTATATCTAAATGATGAGTTCAACTGGGCAGGCAAGATGGTTTGTCAGGGAGGAGGGGGAAAAGGCAATGGAAGAGGCAGAGGGAGAACAGAAGGAGAGCATCGTTCCAGGCCAAGGGCAGCATATGCAAAGGCTTAGGATCAACAAAGAATACGAGAAACACAAAGAAGCTGGAAACATGAAAGTGAGAACTGACGGTAGAGAGGGGTAGAAATACCACGTTGAGTTTGGACTTTATCCTGGTGACAAAAGGAAGCATCTGAAGTATTTGCATTTCAGTAACACTAAAATATAGACAGCCAACTTCTGGGAGGTGAGACCGAAGGCCAAGGTGACAGTAGGGAACCTTGGCAGTGATACAGACAAGAGATGATAGTGACCAGAGCTAGGATAGTGGTAGTGGGCATGGAGAAAAGTGGATGGATTCTGAGATTTACAGGTAGAATACAGAGGACTTATTCAATGACTGGATTCAAGATTGAAGGAGCTCTTAGATTTGGAGTTGGGCAAGGGACTGAGGTTCCAGTACTTTTTCTGTGAATAAGGACAGAAGTATCTTAGTTCCAAATTCTAGGGACTTGTGTGGGCCAGCCTACTGTGTAAAGACAAAGTCTATGAGGACTCTTCGTTCTTTGAACAAAGCTTCGTTGTGTAGGGAGGGAACATCAGAGGAAGGCTGGGGCTTCTCTGTTCTGATTTGTGACAATAGCCTCTGAGAGATGAATGACAAAGGAGCAGTCACAAATATAGTCCTCTCAAAGGCAGACCAGGTCCTGGCCCAGCTGGAGGAAAGCCGTGTAAAAAGCTTGCCATTTAAAAGGAACTCTATGGTACATCACTTTGTAATACAAAGACTATTTTTATATCTCAAGGACTATACATCAGATTAAGCTTCTAAAACCTAATAATGACAGGTAGTACAAAACTGGATGTAGCAGAGTCTAAGAGGAGAAGACTGCTTGTCAACCCCTGTACAAGCAGTGTGCAACCCCTGTACAACCCTGTACAAGTGTCTTAACGGACTCCAGTATATTTTATGACTAGAAAATGTGAAATAACCATCTTGGAAATTGCCAACTTATTAGAAGCCTACTTACTTTAGGCAGTATCCAGTCACGATATCCAACTGACATGATGATTTTCCATTATTTTTGTAAGATAAAAATCTAAAGAATCTTTCCCAATCATACCTGTAAATTAAATATTTTATACTGTAAAATATCTATGGATTATAACAAAATATTACAGTCAATCTGATACTCAATATCTCATCCAAAGATGTTGACTTTATATATAAATATATCTAAGAATATTGGAGTGGAATAACCTTACAGATTTTGGAAAACACAATTTAAATGGAAAAGAATAACTTGGTTTTAGGAGCCACTTGGCACTACTCACTAATATTAACAGCTACAAAAAAATTGAGAAGCTAATGTTAATAGCACTTTTTAAAATTTGAAAATTACACTTTGATATCTGATACATTTAAAACAACTGAATTTGTTCTGAGTACTTTTGGCATGTAATTCAATCTTTCTGTAAAATACTGTTTTTCTCCCCTCCAGAATCTTACTCTTCCAAAATAGACTTTTGCTTTCTACACCTTATGATAAATACACAAAATTCATATTCAAATAGTTTAATATATGTGCTAAAATAAAAATCATGTTCCACATTAAGTACACATTAAACTGTTTATAGGATACAATCTATAATCTATACATATGCACAAATTAACTATACATTTTGATGAAACTTCCCAAACTAAAACAATTTGGATGAAGTCTAATAAGTTAACTATGTTTACATATTTTCATATGTGAAGTCATCATTTTACAAATTACAATTTTTCATATCATCTTTAGGCTCTCTCATGGGAGAACAACCAATCAAAACTCTAATGGAAGGTTCCATAAACTTTCTATGGAAGAAATTCTTACTTCTCTAAAGCTTTGAAATGAGACTGTGAAACAAAAGTACATTCAGAAAAGACCCTGAGCACACAGTGAGGGATAAAGGGAGCTGATCATAAGCAGTGTGGAGGGAGATGATGCCCCCCCACACACACACACTGTGTTCTTGAAGAACAGAAATGCTCTCTGGGGCAGCGGGAAGATGGCAGTCCTACGCTAAATAGGTTCAGCTTTGCAATGACTGGCCCATCAGGATCAATCAGGTAGAGAACCTTGTAGAGCCAAACACTGAGTGGAGGCTTTGCATATTTAGAAGAAGCTATTATATATCAATAAGACAATATGAATTTGAAGACTAGAAAAAATTACATTGCTTTTGAAAGAACAAGTATTTATTATGATACAAAAGCATTGAAAAAAAAATGTTGAGGCAACAAACTCAATAGAGCAAAAGGGGAGAGGGAGGTTGGTTGTCTAAACTGATTCTTCATTTACCCAGTTGCCTGAGTTAGAAAATTCCACCACTAACAAACATTTGGGAGAAAAGACAGAGCAAGATGTCAGAAACAAAGGCCAGTTGAGAAAAAGCTGAGAATGGGCAGGAAGCATGTTGGAGGAAATTAACTTGGCAGTAAGCTTTCTCTTATGAGAGCAGTCAGATAATTGAATAGCCAAATGGTTTAGCAAGGCCAGAGGTAATACAAGCAAATCCTAGGACCAAGAAATACTAATTAATGTAAGTAGAGGGGGTCCATACAGCAACAATTCTAAAAGAAAATTTGGCGTGGGGTAATCAAATCACAGTAGGTTCTGAATTGGGCCTGGCAGTTGAGAGACAGAACCTAACCTTCTAGGAGAGGTTACTGAGCCTTCTCAGTTGGGGTATCAGGAGCCAGCCAAGGAGCCAGGGTACATGGCGTCGTTAATCATCCATTCATGTATTCATTCAACAAATGATTTTGAATGCCCACTATGCGCCAAGCACTCCTCTGGTAATGCAGTGGTACACCAGGCAGGCAAACCTCACACTCGAGGAGCTTATTTATGGTGGAGGAGACACACAGCTGGGGTTTTGGAAAAAAACTTTCATAATAGATAAAATTAGAGTCAGGAAATAAAAACAGGAGTCAGGAAAATCAGGGCCCTATCAGTTTTACAATATGGAAAATTGAGAAATTCTGATATGCATAAACATGCATGCCTAATTAACCACACCACAAGCAATACAGGTGAATTAAAAACAAGATTAATCCCAAATCTCATCAGATTCTCCCATCTATCCTGAATCTCTCCCTATCACACACTCCATGATATTGCCAAGCCCTACAAATTCCACCTCTAAAATGCCTCTCAAATAAATCTCCTATTTCCCATGCCTCACTATTACTCCTCTACTTGTCTCTCATAATTTTTCATTAGCGTTAGATCTTTCCCCATTCAATCCAATTTGCACACTGATCCTAAAGTTCCTTTTCTGAACCATGTATCTGACCATGCTCCATTCCCTTGATCAAAAGCCTTCAACAATTCCCCACTGGTAATTTTCAACATTATTTTCCACCCAACTGACAGGATAGATAAAATTGAAATCCACAATTCCATGAATAGAGCCCAAATTTGAAAAATCTGAAAATATTTCTCAGGGAAGTGTAACAAATTTCATAGCATACTTTAGTTTGGGTAGGTTTGGGAACTCCCAAGCATTCACAAAAGCATTTTACAAGTGTTTGAGTAATAAATGGGGCCATTAACAATCCATTCATGTATTCATCCAACAAATGATTATGAACGCCCACTGTGTGCCAAGCACTCCTCTGGTGATGCAATGGTACACCAGGCAGGCAAACCTCACGCTCGAGGAGCTTATGGTGGAGGAGACACATAGGAAATGTTGAACAAATGAAGACTTATTTTTAATATAATTATTTATATTATAGTTGTTAAAAGTACTATGAAGGAGAAGGATAGGATGTGAGGACACTGCGTAAAAAGGACTCCTCCTCTAACTCAGCAAAAGCGGTTGGGGGAAACTCACCTGATGAGATGATATTTTAACAGAGATTTGAAGCAGGTGTAGGAGTTAGTCCTGGCAGATGAAAGAACTTGGGTAAGAGTTCCCAAGAAGTTTAGAATTTAGACAAGCGTGATTGCAGCCTAGTGAGTAAGAGAGAAAATGTCTTAAAATGTAAGACAGAGAGGCAGGAAGATTTCTGGAGTGAGTGGTTAAATTATGGTGTCTTATGACTGAAATAAGTAAGACTAGAAAAGGATCAGGTTTGGAGGCTGTTGGAGGACGGAAAGACATCAGTACCTGGGTTTAGTTTAGGACATATTGAGTTTCAGGAAACTGAGATATTCAAGTGGAGATGTCAAATGGGAATGGAACTCAGAAGAGACACAAAATTCCATTGTACATAGATCGTTAGGTTTCATTAGAAACAAGATGGTGTTTAAAGTCATCTTAATTTACCTAGGAAATGAACACAAAAGGAGAAGAGGGTCAATAACAGTCATAGAAATTCTAACATTAAAAGATGAAGACAGAAGGATTAGTTCCCATGTAGGACTGAAAAACTAAAGAACCGGAAGATAACACACTATGGAAGCCAAGGGAAGTCAGTGATTCAAGACATAGGGAGTAGTTTACGGTATCAAAAGTGATGACTGGTCAAGTGGGGCAAGAACTGTAATGTATCCATTGAACTGATGATCTCTCTCCTCCATAAAACTATGACTCAAAACTATACTGTCAAGTTAAAGGTAAACCAGAAGCAAACTCAACTGATCCCCCTCTCCCAGGGGACTGCAAGGAAAATCCTTGGGGCTGAGAAGCAGCAGGGAAAAAACGGTTATTCGTGGGACAGTGTGGGAATACACTGCCCTCCCCAGAAAAGGCAAAATTTCCTTATATACTTGGTTATGAAGATCATTTATAAGGGTTCTTTGAAACCTACTATAAAGGTAAATTCCTCCAGAAAGAATTGCACTTGCTTTACCCTAGGGCCTTGGGCAACTAGAATTTTAAAGTAAAACTATGACTTCAGGTTTTTGTATGTTTTTCTACTGGACAACTCAGGACTAAAAGTAGTTTCAAGGGGCAGATAAAATAAATAATATGACCTTGTATTATACCTGAAATAAACAAAAAAGAATTTATAGGAATGGAAAACATAATACTTGAAATAAATTTTTAAAAATTATTGAAGGGATTAACAGTAGATCAGATCCAGGGGAAGAGAGAATTGGTGAGCAGGAACAAAGTTCAGAATACAAGAGAGAAAAGCAAAGAAATTATGAAAAAGAGGTTAAAAATAAAAAATATTGAGAAGTTTAACATACGTACAATAGTAATTCTAGAAGGAGAGTAGAGGGATAATAAAAAAAATGTAGTATTTGAAGAGATAATACTTGATTATTTTCCAAAACTAACAAAAGGTAATAGTTCCCAGATTTAAGAAGTTCAAGCAGAATAAATTTTTAATGATCTATATCTAGAAATGGAATAATTAACATTTAGAATATTAAAGATATACAGAAGATCCTAAAAGCCACCGGATTACCTTCAGAAGACAGACATGAAGTGAAACCAAATTTTCCACAACAGTAATTAAAGCCAGAAAATTGTGTAATAATATCATCAATATACTCAAAAAACACAACTGCCAAAATGTGCTTTTGTACTCAGAGACTAAGGTACTTCTACACAAACAAAGAAAGATAGCCTGCCACTTTAAGGCCATTTACTAAGGGAAATTCTAAAGTAAGCATTTTAGGAAGAAAGTGACCCCAGACAGAAAGTTTGAGATGCAAGAAGGAATGAAAAGCACATAAGATTATAATTTTTTGAGTAAATCTAAATGAATATCAACTGTTTAAAACAATACTAATACTGTCTTGTAAGGTTAAACACCAGAATTAAATTACACAAAAACAGTAACGTATAAGAACGTGGGGTGAGGGGGATAAAGTTAAACTGTTCAAAGCCTTTTAAAATTATTATTATCCCAGAGAAAGTTAAAGTTATTGATTAAATTTAGATTTTAGTCTTCTTTAGTTTCAAAGGTAATCAGTAAGTAACAGAAACAGTATACAGCTTCTAAACTAATTGAGGGAGAAATGTAATGAGAAAAAAATTAGTTGTAAAGAAGGCAAGCACGGAGAGAGAAAAGAACCTAGAAAAAATAAGCAAATAGAATATATAAGACAGTAGATGTAAACCCAGATATATCATTAAACTAGACATACAGTCAGTGCAACTGACTAAATGATATAGTTAAGATTGTCAGATAAAAAGAGAACATCTAAAACACAGAACAACAAAAGAAAGGAACAGTGAAATGTACCAGGCAAAATTTTTTTAAGTTGCTATTTATCAAGGAAAAGATAAAAGCAAAAAGCATCACAAGATAGAGAGGATCTCTTCATCATAATAAGTGGTACAATTCACCAGGGAGATAAAATAATTTTAAGTGTGCATGCAACTAACTCCATGGCCTCAAACATATGATTAAAAAATTACAAAACACAAAAAGAAATTTAAAAATTCATGAGTATAAGACATATGGCAATAGTACTTTCCAAAAATGGATGCAACAATTAAATGATCCCACATCCAGGGGTGGACCCCATTTCTCCACGCCCTTGAGCCTGGGTGGGCCCTGTCCCTGCTTTGATCAACAGAGTATGTGGGAGTAGTGCTGGGCCAGTTTGGGGCACAGCCCTTAACTAGCTGAGCAGTTTCCTCTTCCTTTCTCCTGAGTCTATACGTATATGTCTCACAGAAGGAAAAAAAAAGAGAGGGGAGAAAAATGAGGAGAGCAGTAAGAATGTGGAGGAAGTGTGTGCAAGCAACCTATCTGAAAGTCTGGCTATGATGGTAGCAGAAAGATGGAGCCATAACCAGAGGGAGATGTGGAGGTGGAGAGGAGGTTTGTGGGATTTTTGTTTGTTTGTTTTGGTTTGTTTAAGGTGGGGGCTATTGGATGTGTTTAAAATGTCTGAATACTGTCAGGAAGGATCCAGAATAACATCGAAGGTGGAGAGATAGGAAAAGATTTTACCGAAGAATCGACACCACTCAAGGAGGCAAAAGGAGCTGGGAGTCAGGGCACTTAAGAAGGGAGAATTCTTGCGCTGTGACTGAGAGAGCCATTAAGTTCCCCTCAGCCTGAGCAAACTTTAGACAGTTTTCTTCCTACTTAGAGGCTCCTGATCTCCTTTTTCTTAGAGTATTTACTTTAGCGCAATTATGAATCCTTTCTGTGACCCTTTGAGATGTAAATTTTCTACCACCCAGGAATGTCCTTCTCAAGGACCTGGGAGCCATCCCATTGAAATGTAATCGTCAACAAGGATAGGGTCATTATCTCCCAGTCTCAGTGGGAGGATAGGTGCCTGACTTCAATAAGTGCCAATTAGCAAACACAGATGATCTAACTGCATTGCCCAACCTCTTCCTAATGCCCTCCAGTATTTTCCTACTAGTTCACCCCAGCATTTAAAAACTCTCCCACTTTTTGTTTCAGCAGAGTTGGGTTCAATCTCTCCCCCACAGTGCAAGAGTCTTGTATAAAATCTTCCTTGCTGTTTTTAATGAGTGTCTGGTGCAATTTCTCTTTGACACCTGTAACAAGAGAGGAGAAAGGATGGGTACAGAGGCAGTTGGGTTTGCAGATACAACCTCAGGAATTTGAAGGAGTTCCCTAAAATGGCCTTGATTAGCAACATATATATGAGGAAGCGTTACCTACTGAGAAGGAAAGAGTGCAAAGGTGTTCAAGGGCTTGAGGAAATTAGAGATGGTCTGCAACAGTCATTGTGGAGAAATGAGGGAGCAAACTGACCAGAGAAAGTCAGCAAGGATGCTGGAGAATATTGAAGGCCCAGTTGAGGCCAGTAGTGATGAATGTATAATGATACGACTGTGATAGCTCCCATTTTATAAGGGAGAAAACAACTAAATTTAGCTAATTGAACTTTGAATTTTGAACTTCATCACTAAATCTTTTCCTCACACTTTGCCTCTTCACAGAACATTAGGGTACTTTAGGGTAGTAAAAATACACCACATTTACCACAATACACCAAATCTTCATGTTTTGAATCCCCTCTTGCTTTTCTAAGATGGAGTCCAGTATGTCCTCTGGACCTCCCTCACTGAATGTTCCACCGAATTCCTAAGGATGCTGCCTGTAACCCACGTGGGAGTCACCTCCTCTGAGAATTCTGGGGGATGGGGCATGGGGACTGTCTCACGTATAATCACTGCCCCTTCCAAGAGCCCCAGGTTCTGCTCCAGTGTCTGCTGCTGCTGCTACCTTTCTGTTCACCTGACTGCAGTCAGTCTTCTTCCCACAGGTAACGGTGCCAGCTGCTGACAACCTTCTCTGGTTCTTCCTGTCAGTAGGAAGGTTGCCACTTTTCATGACTAGCTTTTTCAGAGTGGCTTTTCCCCAGAAGAACAGCTGAGCCCCAGAGGACTAGTTCATTCTTTTTACCACAGCCTCTCCTTCCTAGAATACGGGGAAACTCCAGGTGTGAGGGGGGTAGCATGAGGCAGCAGAAGTCACATGCCTCCCAGGGCTTAGTTGTGTTTACTTTCTCCCTTGTGGTGACTGTCTCTGAAGGACCTCAGGGTCTCTCTTCCTCTAGTCCAGCTTCCTTAAGAGATCTTTCCCCTAGTCTATGAGACAAGTGTGCATATATATGATCTCCAAATGTTTTGTTCATGGGCTCATGGACTTCACGCACAGGAAGGAATATAACTGATCATCTCTCCCCATGCTACTGGACAATCTAAGAAGTGTCTAGAATATCACTTGCCCAAAGGTCCGTTGACTCAGCACACTGACAATCTCTGAGAGGCAGGTTTGCTTCATTTCACAGTCTCAACTCTGTCCTATGTGCAATAGTTTGTTGACCCCTGGTCTGTAACTGTTATGAATGTTTGTGCCCTCCCCCCGACCCTAAATTCATATGTTGAAGCCATAACCCCCCAATGTGACTATTTGGAGACAGGGCCTGTGAGGAGGTGATAAAGATTAAATGAGGTCCTAAGGGGAGGGACCTAGTCCAATAAGGCTGGTGCCCTTATAAGAAGAGGAAGAGGCACTAGCAACCTCTCTCCCTCTCCACCGTGTGAGGACACAGAGAGACACCAACACTGCTGGCACCTTGATCTTATATTTCCAGTCTCCAGAACTGTGAGTAAATAAATTTGTTGTTTAAACCACCTAATCTACAGTATTTTGTTATGGCAGCCCAAACAGACTAGGACAGTAGGATAAAACAGGATATGGAGACTTTTTCATATGGAATTCAAGGCTGCCCCAGCCGACTACTGCCCAACTTTGAAGTCTTTCTTATGCAAAATGTACTGTCCTGCTTATTTTTCTAACTAACTGCCCAGACTCTCTCCCCACTCCAACTTTTATTCATGTTTTAAGATCCCATTCTACTGTTATACTCTCTGACAGACGGCTGTCATGGGTTGAACTGGTTTGCCCCCAAAGATATGTTCAAGTCCTAACTCTCTGGTACCTGTAAACATGACCTTATTTAGAAACAGTCGTTGCAGACTTAATCAAGTTAAAATAAGGTCATACTGGATTAGGGAGGACGATGATGCAATGACTGGTGCCTTATAGGAAGAGGAAAATTTGGACATGACACACAGGGAGAATGCCATGTGACGATGCAGGCACAAACTGGAGTTATATGCTGCCACAAACCAAGGAGCACCGAGAGCTAGCAGCAACCGCTGGAAGCTAGGAGAGGAGCAGAGTCTCCTTCTAAGTCCCCAAGGAATAACAAAGCAGACACCTTGATTTCAGACTTCCAACCTCCAAAACAGTGAGAGAATAAATTTCTATTGTTTTAAGCCATCCAGTTCGTGATACTTTTTTTTTTATGGCAGCCCTAGAAAACTAATACAATGACTGTCCTTACCCTTTCTCTAATCTCAACAAAATTAACTGCTTCCTGTACTCGTCGAATAGGGCCTTGTGATTCCTTCACTCTTAGCATAAATATTTATTGAGGGACACTGTGTACACCAAGCTCTCTGCTAGACGTTGAGAGTACAACAGAGACCAAGATGCTGATTTCATGAAATCTAGTGGAAGAGGCAGGAAAAAAAAAATCCAGAAAACAGACAAAAATAAATGCACATTCAATAAAGGTGAAGAACAAAACAGAAATGGAGTTTAAAGTGGAGAACTTTGGGCGACCAAGAACTTTCTAAGGAGGTGACATTTAAGCCAGGGGACATTATTTCTCGGTAGAGAAAAGAGCTAGCAGCAGAGTTCTGAGCCAGAAAAGCATTTAGCTCCTTGTGAGAAAGACTGAGACCAGACTGGGAGGGGCAGTGCTACGAGATAAGACTGGAGAGATTGGCAACGGCCTTCCCTGCAAGGCTTTATTAATGTTTTTGATTACTCTGGTTGCTATGAATTGGATGGGGATGGCAGTGGCAGGAAAGGACATGTGAGGAGCAGACAGCAGGCTGTGGGTGGTCCAGGAGTGATAACAGCATCTTAGACTAGGATAATGCCAACAGAAGGATGCGGATAGATTCCACATAAATGCTGGAGTAGAAGCAGCAGGAGTTGCCGGTGGAGCAGTACATACCATTGTCACAGCAACGCCTAACATCTAGCTTGTCACTTATATTTCTCGCTTTCCTTATAGACTTCAGGGTTTGGAAGACAGGTATTGTCAGAATTATCCTTCAATTTCTAACACTTGGCATAAAACTCAGTAATCATTTGTTGAAATTAAAGAAAACATTCTCTGACTTTGCATCATGCAGACACAGTTTATGTCTAAGATCCAGGTAAGCCAGATGGCACAACCATAAAATTCAGGTGATCCAGTTTACTATGGGTTTATAATAGTTGTATTCTGAGATGATTGTTTCCAGGTCCTAAATGGATGACTCTTACAATCACAAACTATAGCAAATCACTTGAAATGAGACTGCTTTATTTGGGGGAAAGAGACAGAGGCCAAGTGGGTCTGAAAATCACTGTAAATTTCAATCATCTCTTAAGTCCTTTTCATTTCCCAGGAGCAATGGTTTGTATTATGGGGACTTTAATTCAGCTTCTTTTTGGGTGGTCCCTTCTGGAGGGGTTCCTCATGGTTAGCTCATCATGTTGGTACCACCTCGTCGTTAAAGCAGGGTATGTGTTGAAGGGTCAATGTTAATAGAATCTGCAGCAAGATCATAGCTGGACAGCACAAAACCACATTAACTGACCAACATCTCTTTCCTCTTACTCGGTGTGCAGATCGTCTCTAACGATCAAGAATGGTCAAGACCATGGTGCTATAGCTCTTTCATACATTTCTGTGCATGTGGCATTAAACAGTCTCTAGTTCAAAAGTGATTCCTTTTGAACTAAAAACAAGCCCTTAAGTCTTAAAATGTGGGCTATATGAACCACTGAGTACAGAGGTGAACTGCTGAGATGTCTTTTCCTGGGTTTGTTTCATCCGGGGCAGAAGTCACAGCAGGCAGCTCCCAGGCCAGATCCAGCCTGCTGCCATGGTCGTTTTTCTTTTCCAAAAAAAACTTGAATAATCAGAATAGAATATTTTTAAATTACAAAATTGCATCTAAAAGATAGTCTGGATTTTGTGTTTCTTTTGAAAATAAAGAATGGAATCTCTAATAACATGGGTCATGTATGTGTCCTGGTTGAGAGCTGAGTAGAAACCTCTCCTTCTGTCTGGGCTGTGCTGCCCATTCACTGCAGGCCCACTTCACTCATTTATAGCTCTTGATTGCAATCTGTGTGCTTTTTTATTTTTTTAAGTTAATTTTTATTGGAGTATAATTGCTTTACAATGTTGTGTTAGTTTCTGCTGTACAGCAAAGTGAATCAGCTATATGTATACACATATCCCCTCTTTTTTAGATTTCCTTCCCATTTAGGTCACCACAGAGCACTGAGTATAGAGTTCCCTGTGCTATACAGTGGGTTCTCATTATCTACAGTAGGTTCTCATTATCTATTTTATACATAGTAGTGTATATATGTCAATCCCAATCTCCCAATTCATCCCACCCCCTCTCCCCCTTGGTATCCATAAGTTTGCTCTCTACATCTGTGTCTCTATTTCTGCTTTGCAAATAAGTTCATCTGTACCATTTTCCTAAATTCTACATATAAGTGATATTATATGATATTTGCTTTTCTCTTTCTCATTTACTTCACGCTGTATGACAGTCTTCAGGTCCAACCATGCCTCTGCAGCTGGCACTATGTTGTTCTTCTTTATGGCTGAGTAATATTCCATTATATATATGTACCACATCTTCTTTAGCCATTCCTCTGTTGATAGACATTTAAGTTGCTTCCACGTCCTGGCTATTGTAAATAGTGCTGCAATGAACATTGGGGTGCATGTATCTTTTTGAATTATGGTTTTCTCTGGGTATATGCCCAGGAGTGAGATTGCTGGGTCATATGGTAGTTCTATTTTTAGTTTTTTAAGAAACCTCCATACTGTTCTCCATAGTGTTGTGCCATACACTAACAGCGAACGATCAGAAAGAGAAATTAAGGAAACAGTCCTATTTACCATTGCTTCAAAAAGAATAAAATACCTAGGAATAAACCTACCTAAGGAGGCAAAAGACCTGTACTCAGAACTAACTGTAAGATACTGATGAAAGAAACCAAAGATGGCACAAACAGATGGAGAGATATACCATACCCTTGGATTGGAAGAATCAATATTGTGAAAATGATTATACTACCCAAAGCAATCTACAGATTCAATGTAATCCCTATCAAATTACCAATGGTATTTTTCACAGAATTAGAACAAAAATTTTTACAATTTGTATGGAAACACAAAAGACCCTGAATAGTCAAAGCAATCTTGAGAAAGAAAAACAAAGCTGGAGGAATCAGGTTCCCTGACTTCAGACTATACTACAAAGCTACAGTAATCAAGACAGTATGGTACTGGCACAAAAACAGAAATATAGATCAATGGAACAGGATAGAAAGCCCAGAGATAAACCCATGCACATATGGTCACCTAATTTATGACAAAGGAGGCAAGAATATACAATGGAGAAAAGACAGCCTCTTCAATAAGTGTTGCTGGGAAAACTGGACAGCTACATGTAAAAGAATTAAATTAGAACACTCCCTAACACCATGCACAAAAATAAACTCAAAATGGATTAAAGACCTAAATGTAAGGCCAGACAGTATAAAGCTCTTAGAGGAAACTATGGGACTTGTGTGCTTTTGTGTTTGTAGTGCTTGCTTCTAGCGTCAGTGCAACCATCAGGCACATCAAAACCTTGGTAGGAAGTGTAGGGCACCCCCCGGGTCACAGGTGAAAGACCGGGAAGGGCACCACAAAAAGCCTAAGCCAGAACACAGGACATTAAGGTTCAACGCTTCCCAAAGAGCACACTTCTTATTATTCCTGTTTGTTTCAAGGTGAAAAGCTGGGATTTACCTCCCCCTAGAGACGTCACTTACAAAGCCTAGTCCCCTGCAGTTGTCCTGCCAGCAACTGTTTTTAAACTCACCTTCTAGCTTCTTGCTGACAATATGCTCAGAAAGGCAAAAAGATTTCCTTAACACATTTCACAATACAATTTCAAGCACAGCATTCAGAAGCATTAGAAAAGAAGTGTTTAGTCACTTTCTATAGACTCTGGAGTTTTATTTATATGTTTAATTGTTTTTTGAATAGGTAAAATAGTCACATGAGTCAGCATATCAAGACAAGAATTTGGATGAGAAAATTTCCCATGGGCACCCTTCTAAAATGAAACTTTCAGATCCTTCCTTGACAAGGTAGCTAAATAAATTCTACACGGGGTAATTTGGGAAAATGTATTCCAGGGTCAACAGATAAGCAGGTTCATTTTATAACAAAGGATTAGCACCCTTCAATTCAATTGAAATCTCCCAAGGAATTCAAAATGGTTTACAGATTAGCTCTCCTTTCCTATAGTTTCCATCTAAACTAAATGATCTCTCGTTTAAGTGGTTCTCAAAGTGAAATTTAAGAATTGCCATGACTACTACATGAGGCTTTATTTTTATAAGGCTAAAAGTGGTATAAAAATGATTTTGGTAGTATTTTTAAATCTCAATAGAGGATAGCAAATGCCCACTTCTCTCCTTTCCCATCTTTTCTCATACTTTCCCAGTGTGGGGAAAAAAAGCAAACAGATGAGCTGACAGACACAGTCAGGCAGAAAGAGAGTGACAGTGAGCAAAAGATGATTACAGAGAGAAAGACACAGCCAGGGGTATGGGAGGAGGGTCAGGAGGAAGGATACAAGAGGGAGGGAGAAAGATGTCACCAGGGAAAATCCAGGGTCAAGGAGAAACAGGAAGTGCAAGCCACCCAACGCCCATCCTCCTATGTCTGGGTTATGAGAGCAGGCTACTAGTTCTCTGGGTTGCCAAGTCTCAATGCAATTCTAGTAGGGTTAGGCAGGGTGATTACATGGATAAATTTAGAGCATTAAATACCCCTAATCCTCCCCACAAATTCCGTAGCCAGAACTATTAATGAGGAACTGAATTAACTAATTTTAGTTTTACTCCTACTCTCTCCTGATTAAGACTCGATCTGGGCCAATTTAGATGAGTTACTTAAAGCCAGATGTAAAGGCATTCTAGCTTGGCAGTTGTCCCGCATGGGGTAGATATATCAGACCTGGCTTTCATGGAAAAGTTCAATTTATCCAGATAATCTTTCTCCAATGATACAGGAGGATCAGTCTTTGGTCAAGGATAAACACGTAGTAGCTGGATTTTCTAGCTTTGATCTCCACATGGGTAATGCTTGAAACTAGTAAAGCCCAAACGATAGGTTCTATTCTGTTATACACCATGGAGAAAACTGCACACAGTCTAAATACTGATCACTCAGCATGTGTGATCATACACACAATGTGACATCTCTGATGGTCCCAGACATGTCACAGCGAGCCAGCTCACATGTTGAGCGCTCCTCTAGGCCATGTGTGGCACTGGGTCTTTCCCATGTTAACCAAGCACAGAGAGCACCACCTCCAGAGCACCAAGTCACGGTGAGGGTTGATGGCTGATGATGGAGCAGCAATTCGCGTTGTGAATCAAGGAACAGAGCAGGTAGCATTCACCCTCTGGAAGAGAAGCTCCTGTGCAAGGAAGTTGTTTCAAGCTGAGCATCAGAAAGGAGAGGATGATTGACAAACAGGAAAATAAGCAGAAAGCATCCCAATTATTCACAGACTATATATAAGGTCACAAGCCCTTCTCCCAAACCTTGGGGCCAAAATGTTTTAGAATTCAGAATTGTATGTATTTCAGAAATGTACTAAAGTGTGTATATTATATAACCTCCCACCAAGGTCTGAAATGGGACTGAGAAATCAAATGCACCAGTATTTTTGCAGCAAAATACGTGAATATTTACACTAAGTGGAATAAATAAACAACCCAAATAGCCTCTGTCAGGTTAGGTCTGGTTTTACCCTCAAATAAGTTACAGAAAAGGCCTTCAGTTTTTTGAGCTTTTAGAGTTTTGAAAATGGATATAAAAGATTGTGGGCCTGTATGCTTTCCTTCAACATAAATTACTAGTTTGGTGATAAAGATGCTACAGATTCTACCACTGGTGCTTTTATTGCTACTCCATTTCCATGCTTTGCTTCCAAAACTACACTGCCACTCTGAGAGAACCACTGGTTGTACTACACATTAACGCACTGAGGCCACAAATTTATTCATTCAACTAGCGTAGATGACTGATTTACTGAACACCTACTATGGGCCCACCTGAAACTAGGAACACACTAGGAATAGTGACTCAGCTATTCTATTAAGTGATTCTCTGGAGCCAAAAGTCACATATTCTTAAATTCTAGACTTCCCAGCTTACAAATGCTATTTAAAAAAAAGGAAATACTTGGCTTTATACCTTCTACTCTAAGGATTTTGATGGTAAAATCTATTTTTAATTTTTTATTTTTGAATTATCTAAGAAAACACCACTGCTGATCGAGTTTATGTGAAATTTATCTTGAGCAGCAAGTAATACTAAAATGGCTGTTCTTGAATTATCTGGGATTTAAAAAATTCATTTAATTATTTTTATTGAGAGATAGGCTCTCTCCTTGCCACTCATTTCCTCTCTAGGAAAAAATTTTATAAAACAACGAAGCGCTAATCCAAATAATCCAATATTTACTGATTATCCAAACAAATGAAAAATATAGCAAAAGATTTATTATGCCACGTAAGTTAAAACTTAGTTTAATTAATTTGAAAAATTACTATTTTATGAGGCACAGATTTAATTTGACACATTGGAACCAATGATTGCTATTTAAGAAACTGTTTTAATGTTTTTTTTTATTCCAATGCAATGCTTCCCATATTCCATCTTTGTAGAGTGGCTGTATTTTACCTTTAAGTATTAAAGTGGTCATCCAAAGGATTTTTAGCAGTCTTCCAGATTCGGAATTCTTCTGGTTTGATAAACACAAGCCAGAGAATAATTTGAATAGGAAATTTGAAAGAGGGACAATAACACAAGATCATGTCAAAACAGAAAAAATAACACTAGTGATATAATTTGGCACTGAAGTAAGGATATGAAAACCATGGCTCTGAACTTACGGAAAATCAATCCAATATTTTTAGCTTCGTGCCAATACCTGGAACAAAGCTTTTAGCTTTGTTGGAACAAAGCCTTTAGCCATGTTGGAGTATGATTTACACCTTCATAATTTTCTGTGTCTTATGCCAGCAACCTATAGGAAAATCTAACCCATGAGTTACAAGCAGACAATCTAGGCCTTCCATTTGATATGAGCAAATTCTATGAATAAAAGTGTTGCTAATTTTTACATTTCTTACAAATCCTATTGACTCAGGGAATGAATATTAGTGCAAAGCTTTAAGCCAATTGCCAAAGCATGTATAAGATGATAACAATCTGACATGCTTTACGTTGTAGATAAATAGGTCAAAAATGATGCACACTAGGACAGAATTTTGTCACCACATGAAATATTAAAACTGAATACAATTAAACTCTACCAACCATATATATAGCTGGATAGAAGACTCCTGGGATGTCAGGGGCACACATTTGTTGGTCAGCATACTTACTACAATTCATATAACAGGTTCATTGGATATTTAACTATATAGGGAAGTTAAGCTCCCACAGGAAACATGTCATAATTGAAAATTCACAGTCCCTAGAAAGAGCTAAAAACCTTAGTGTTGCTCTATCACCAACGACCGAATATACAATATTTATTAAAACAGCACCTTACTGGGCTTCCCTGGTAGCACAGTGGTTAAGAATCCACCTGCCAATGCAGGGGACAGAGGTTCGAGCCCTGGTCCAGGAAGATCCCACATGCCATGGAGCAACTAAGTCCGTGCGCCACAACTACTGAGCCTGAGCTCTAGAGCCCACAAGCCACGACTACTGAGCCAGCGTGCCACATCCATTGAAGCCTGCGTGCCTACAGCCCGTGCTCTGCAACAAGAGAAGCCACCACAACGAGGAGCCCGCGCACCACAACGAAGAGTAGCCCCTGCTCGCCGCAACTAGAGAGAGCCCATGCACAGCAACAAAGACCCAACACAGCCAAAAGTAAAAATAAATAAAATAAATAAATTTATTTTAAAAAATAACAACAACAAAAAAAAACAGCAACTTACTTTTAAGAGATAGTTCTGCTTAAATCAGATTATCCTCATATCTCAAGCTGTATTTCAGTTATCTTTTTCCAAATGTTAGAACATTTTTTAAATTGTTTACTCAAAAATTCCATCTGCTTAGATATCGTTGTTCATTCAATATTTTTATTACTGCTAGTCATACTAGCACAATGCTTGTCAATGATGACTTTTATGTTCTGTCAACTGACAGCTTTGTTAAATATAATCATATAATGCACTTGAGATATTTCATAAAATATGTACTGAAATAATTCCTTGCTGAAGAACCTGGTCAGTCCTGTATCCTTGTGTCCCACCTATAGGATATACAGTCAAAATACTGTAGGTTCTATTCTTTGTAATTTTCAAAACTGGTCATCTTATAGACAGATAAGATTTTATATAAAAAAACATAATGATAAAATATATAGTTCCCTACTTCAGAATGAGGAAACTAAAAACAACTAGCTAGAATTCAATTCTTAAAGCTTTTAAGCCTCATATCCCAATTTTGTAGCAGATCATTAGGAGAGAAAGCAATATAAATCCAATTTTGCTTATCTTGTTTCAGTCCTTGAACAAACTGGGCCCTTCTTGGAAGTAAAACCTGCTCAGAAGTATGATCAGAGGTCACTTGACTCTTGGGGTCCTGTTTCTTATTCCTGAGCTTAGTGGTATCCTTGGATATAGACCAAAGTGGCCCAGGTAATTTTCTTACCAGAGTCATTTCTTTCTAACTTATCACTGCTGAAATTTGTACATGTTTGGGAAGTGAACAAAAGAAATAAAGATTGAACCTCTAATTCTAGTTCAATGAAATACATTGTAAGAATTAGCCAAATAATTCAAGCAAAAATGTGGTTTCATTTTTGCATGAGTCAGCAACCAAAGAGCCAGAGTGGAAAACAGAATTCAGTCTTTCAAGTTTGAAGTTCAACACTGCTACAAATTCCAGCACTATATCCCAGCACTCTGCCTGACATTTATTACAGGGCTGAAGGAGAGATATTCTTCTTTGTGTATTTCACATCTTCTAGCCTCCTTTCTGACAATTCCAACCTAACACTTAAAAGCATAGACTACTTTTTGTGCACCCAATATGTTGTCTGAACTTCTTTTCCTTGAGCAGTATTGACATCCAGTGGAGATACAGAATAATTACAGGTGTGTCAAAATCCCCAAGGACTATAGCCTCAAACAGATATATGGTTTGAGATAGATATCACACAATGCAGCAACAAAAATTCATTTTCCCCATGCACACGACTGAAGTAGAATGAAAGGAACAATAGCTTAAAAAGTAGAAAAGGTGGAGGAGAAAACTTTTGTGACCTGGACGCTTAGAAAAAGAGTTCTTGGCTGTGAGAGCGAATTGAACATCAAAATTAAAACCTTTTTCTATGCAAAAGACACCATTAAAAGAATAAAAAGACAAACTATAAGTTGAGTCCACCCCGCTCCGGAGGAGGAGCTGTGTGGCTGACAGGGTCTTGGTGCTTCTGCCGGGTGTCAGGGCTGTGCCTCTGAGGTGGGAGAGCCGAGTTCAGGACATTGGACCACCAGAGACCTCCTGGCCCCATGTAATATCAATCGGCGAGAGCTCTCCCAGAGATCTCCATCTCAATGCTAAGACCGAGCTCCACTCAATGACCAGCAAGCTACAGTGCTGGACACCCCATGCCAAACAACTAGAAAGACAGGAACACAACCCCACCCATTAGCAGAGAGGCTGCCTAAAATCATAATAAGGTCACAGACACCCCAAAACACACCACTGGAAGCGGTCCTGCCGCCAGAAAGACAAGATCCAGCCTCATCCACCAGAACACAGGCACCAGTCCCCTCCACCAGGAAGCCTACACAACCCACTGAACCAACCTTACCCACTGGGGGCAGACACCAAAAACAATGGGAACTACAAACATGCAGCCTGCGAGAAGGAGAACCCAAACACAGTAAGTTAAGCAAAATGAGAAGACAGAAAAACACACAGCAGATGAAGGAGCAAGATAAAAACCCACCAGACCTAACAAATGAAGAGGAAACAGGCAGTCTACCTGAAAAAGAATTCAGAGTAATGCTGGTAAAGGTGATCCAAAATCTTGGAAATAGAATGGAGAAAATACAAGAAATATTTAACCAGGACCTAGAAGAACTAAAGAGCAAACAAACAATCATGAACAACACAATAAATGAAATTAAAAATTCTCTAGAAGGTATCAGTAGCAGAATAACTGAGGCAGAAGAACGGAAAAGTGCCCTGGAAGATAAAATAGGGGAAATAACTACCGCAGAGCAGAATAAAGAAAAAAGAAGAAAAAGAAATGAGGACAGTCTCAGAGACCTCTGGGACAACATTAAACGCACCAACATTGGAATTATAGGGATCACAGAAGAAGAAGAGAAAGGGACTCAGAAAATATTGGAAGAGATTGTAGTTGAAAACTTCCCTAATATGGGAAATGGAACAGTCAGTCAAGTCCAGGAAGTGCAGACAGTCCCATACAGGATAAATCAAAGGAGAAACACGCCAAGACACATATTAATCAAACTATCAAAAATTAAATACAAAGAAAAAATATTAAAAGCAGCAAGGGAAAAACAACAAATAACATGCACGGGAATCCCCATAAGGTTAACAGCTGATCTTTCAGCAGAAATTGCAAGCCAGAAGGGAGTGGCAAGACATATTTAAAGTGATGAAAGGGAAAAACTTAAGACCAAGATTACTCTACCCAGCAAGTATCTCATTCAGGTTCGACAGAGAAATTAAAACCTTTACAGACAAGCAAAAGCTAAGAGAATTCAGCACCACCAAACCAGCTTTACAACAAATGCTAAAGGAACTTCTCTAGGCAGGAAACACAAGGGAAGGAAAAGACCAACAAAAACAAACACAAAACAATTAAGAAAATGGGAATAGGAACATACATATCAATAATTACCTTAAATGTAAATGGATTAAATGCTCCCACCAAAAGACACAGACAGGCTGAATGGATACAAAAACAAGACCTGTATATATGCTGTCTACAAGAGACCCACTTCAGACCTAGGGACACATACAAACTGAAAGTGAGGGGATGGAAAAAGATATTCCATGCAAGTGGAAATCAAAAGACAGCTGGAGTAGCAATTCTCATATCAGACAAAATAGACTTTAAAATAAAGACTATTACAAGAGACAAAGAAGGACACTACATAATGATCAAGGGATGAATCCAAGAAGAAGATGGAATAATTGTAAATATTTATGCACCCAACATAGGAGCACCTCAATACATAAGGCAAATGCTAACAGCCATAAAATGGGAAATCGACAGTAACACAATCATAGTACGGGACTTTAACACCCCACTTTCAACAATGGACAGATGATCCAGAATGAAAATAAATAAGAAAACACAAGCTTTAAATGATACATTAAACAAGATGGACTTAACTGATATTTATAGGACATTCCATCCAAAAACAACAGAATACACTTTATTCTCAAGTGCTCATGGAACATTCTTCAGGATAGATCACATCCTGGGTCACAAATCAAGCCTTGGTAAATTTAAGAAAACTGAAATCTTATCAAGTATCTTTTCCAACCACAATGCTGTGAGACTAGATATCAATTACAGGAAAAAAATCTGTAAAAAATACAAACACATGGACGCTAAACAATATGCTATCAAATAACCAAGAGATCACTGAAGAAATCAAAGAGGAAATCAAAAAATACCTAGAAAGAAATGACAATGAAAACACGACGACCCAAAACCTATGGGATGCAGCAAAAGCAGTTCTAAGAGGGAAGTTTATAGCAATGCAATCCTACCTCAACAAACAAGAAAAATCTGAAATAAACAACCTAACCTTACACCTAAAGCAATTAGAGAAAGAAGAACAAAGAAAACTCCACAAAGGTAGCAGAAGGAAAGAAATCATAAAGATCAGATCAGAAATAAATGAAAAAGAACTGAAAGAAACAATAGCAAAGACCAGTACAACTAAAAGCTGGTTCTTTGAGAAGATAAACAAAATTGATAAACCATTAGGCAGACTCATCAAGAAAAAAAGGGACAAGACTCAAATCAATAGAATTAGAAATGAAAAAGGAGAAGTAACAACTGACACTGCAGAAATACAAAGGATCATGAGAGATTACTACAAGCAACTATCTGCCAATAAAATGGGCAACCACAAAGAAATAGAAAAACTGTTAGAAAAGCACAACCTTCCAAGACTGAACCAGGAAGAAACAGAAAATATAAACAGAACAATCACAAGCACTGAAATTGAAACTGTGATTAAAAATCTTTCAACAAACAGAAGCCCAGAACCAGATGGCTTCACAGGCGAATTCTATCAAACATTTAGAGAAGAGCTAACACCTATCCTTCACAGACTCTTCCAAAATATAGCAGAGGGAGGAACATACCCAAACTCATTCTACGAGGCCACCATCACCCTTAAACCAAAACCAGACAAAGATGTCACAAAGAAAGAAAACTACAGGCCAATATCACTGATGAACATAGATGCAAAAATCCTCAACAAAATACTAGCAAACAGAATCCAACAGCACATTAAAAGGATCATACACCATGATCAAGTGGGGTTTATCCCATGAATGCAAGGATTCTTCAATATACGCAAATCAATCAATGTGACAAACCATATTAACAAACTGAAGGAGAAAAACCATATGATCATCTCAATAGACGCAGAAAAAGCGTTTGACAAAATTCAACACCCATTTATGATAAAAACCCTGCAGAAAGTAGGCATAGAGGGAACTTACCTCAACATAATAAGGGCCATACATGACAAACCCACAGCCAACATTGTTTTCAATGGTGAAAAACTGAAACCATTTCCTATAAGATCAGGAAGATGACAAGGTTGTCCACTCTCACCATTATTATTCAACACAGTTTTGGAAGTTTTAGCCATAGCAATCAGAGAAGTAAAAGAAATAAAAGGAATCCAAATCGGAAAAGAAGAACTAAAGCTGTCACTGTTTGCAGATGACATGATACTACACATAGAGAATCCTAAAGATGCCACCAGAAAACTACTAGAGCTAATCAATGAATTTGGTAAAGTAGCAGGATACAAAAGTAATGCACAGAAATCTCTTGCATTCCTATACACTAATGATGAAAAATCTGAAAGAGAAATTAAGGAAAAACTCTCATTTACCATTGCAACAAAAAGAATAAAATACCTAGGAATAAACCTACCTAAGGAGACAAAAGACCTGTATGCACAAAACTATAAGACACTGATGAAAGAAATTAAAGATGATACAAACAGATGGAGAGATTTACCATGTTCTTGGATTGGAAGAATCAACATTGGGAAAATGACTATACTACCCAAAGCAATCTACAGATTCAATGCAATCCCTATCAAACTACCACTGGTGTTTTTCACAGAACTAGAACAAAAAATTTCACAACTTGTATGGAAAGCCAAAAGACCCCAAATAGCCAAAGCAATCTTAAGAAAGAAAAATGGACCTCGAGGAATCAGGCTCCCGGACTTCAGACTATACTACAAAGCTACAGTAATCAAGACAGTATGGTACTGGCACAAAAACAGAAATATAGATCAATGGGCCAGGATAGAAAGCCCAGAGATAAACCCACACACATGTGATCACCTTATCTTTGATAAAGGAGGCAAGAATATACAATGGAGAAAAGACAGCCTCTTCAATAAGTGGTGCTGGGAAAAGTGGACAGCTACATGTAAAAGAATGAAATTAGAATGCTCCCTAACACCATACATAAAAATTATCTCAAAATGGATTAAAGACCTAAATGTAAGGCCAGACACTATAAAACTCTTAGAGGAAAACATAGGCAGAATACTCTATGACATAAATCACAGCAAGATCCTTTTTGACCCACCTCCTAGAGAAATGGAAATAAAAACAAACAAATGGGACCTAATGAAACTTAAAAGCTTTTGCACAGCAAAACAAGATGAAAAGACAACCTTCAGAATGGGAGAAAATATTTGCAAATGAATAAACTGACAAAGGATTAATCTCCAAAATATACAAGCAGCTCATGCAGCTCAACATCAGAAAAACAAACAACCCAATCCAAAAATGGGCAGAAGACCTAAATACATAATTCTCCAAAGAAGATATACAGATTGCCAGCAAATACATGAAAGGATGTTCAACACCATTCATCATTAGAGAAATGCAAATCAAAACTACAATGAGGTATCACCTCACACCAGTGAGAATGGCCATCATCAAAAAATCTACAAAAAATAAATGCTGGAGAAGCTGTGGAGAATAGGGAACCCTCTTGCACTGTTGGTGGCAATGTAAATTGATACAGTCACTATGGAGAACAGTATGGAGATTCCTTAAAAAACTAAAAATAGAACTATCATATGACCCAGCAATCCCACTACTGGGCATATACCCTGAGAAAACCATAATTCAAAGAGAGTCATGTACCACAGTGTTCATTGTAGCTCTATTTACAATAGCCAGGACATGGAATCAACCTAAGTGTCCATCGACAGATGAATGGATAAAGAAGATGTGGCACATATATACAATGGAATATTACTCAGCCATAACAAGAAACGAAATTGAGTTATTTGTAGTGAGGTGGATGGACCTAGAGTCTGTCATACAGAGTGAAGTAAGTCAGAAAAAGAAAACTACCGTATGCTAACACATATATATGGAATCTAAAAAAAAAAAAGGTTCCGAAGAACCTAGGGGCAGGACAGGAATAAAGACACAGACGTAGAGAATGGACCTGAGGACGCGGGGAGGGGGAAGGGTAAGCTGGGACGAAGTGAGAGAGTGGCATGGACATATATACACTACCAAATGTAAAATAGATAGCTAGTGTGAAGCAGCCGCATAGCACGTGGAAATCAGCTTGGTGCTTTGTGACCACCTAGAGGGGTGGGATAGGGAGGGTGGGAGGCAGACGCAAGAGGGAGGAGATATGGGGATATATGTATATGTATAGCTGATTTACTTTGCTCTAAAGCAGAAACTAACACACCATTGTAAAGCAATTATACTCCAATAAAGATGTTTTTAAAAAAAAGACAAACTATAGATTGGGAGAAAATATTTGCAAATCAAATATTTGACAAAAAAAAAAACTGTGTCCAGAGTAGTTAAAGAACTCTCAGAGCTCAGTAGTACACATCTGCCTCCACACAAGATCAAGAAACAGGGCTTGGACTTACCTTCCTGGATAAAAGAACCAAAACAGAATGGACAAAATATATGACACAATGGTTTTTAAGATACTGGACATCCAGCAATAATGGACAGTGATCCCAAGAGAAAGGAAACAAGTGAGCCCTAGGATTTCCTAGCCTACCTTGGGAAAGTTTCCATTCCACAGTGCAGGGAAGGAAAACCCAGGCAGAATCCAGTGACATTCCTGAGTTGAGGAGGGGCTGAGAGTCTGGGGAGGTAAAGGCAGCTAGATTTCACAAGACAGGATCAAAAACAGAGTCTGTCTTATTTTTATTCTTCATTGTATTCCCGGCCACTCGAGGACTGGCATATACTAAGCACTGAAAAGATACTGGATGGGGCTTCCCTGGTGGCACAGTGGTTGAGAGTCCGCCTGCCGATGCAGGGGACAAGGGTTCGTGCCCCAGTCCGGGAAGATCCCACATGCCGCAGAGCGGCTGGGCCCGTGAGCCATGGCCGCTGAGCCTGCGCGTCCGGAGCCTCTGCTCCGCAACGGGAGAGGCCACAACAGTGAGAGGCCCGTGTACCGCAAAAAAAAAAAAAAAAAAAGATACTGGATGGATTAATGGATGGATGGGTGGATGAAGAGATCAATAAATAAGTGCTAAGGAAAACAGTCCCTAAGCAAGAGCAAATTTTGAAGTCAACATTCATGAATGAAATGAAGGATGCATTCCTCCACGGTTTGAAAGACCAGGTGATGTATACTAACTACAGAAGTCCTAATCTGATCTCCATTGGCTTGTAATTGTGTGTATTCCGTCGCTACCCATCACATGCTGCATATCCACTCTGTTCATGTATCTTTAAAGTTCAGTGTAAAGTAGAATTTAAGTCAGGCGTTGTGGAATAAAAATATGCAGTGATGCTGGAAGGCTTATTTCTCAAGTCCAAGAGGTGCTGTGGTTCAATGTTCTGTTTATGTTTCTTACAAGTCTCAGAGGTTGTCTCCACTGATCCAGGACAAAGCTAGACAGCAATATCTTAGCCCAGTGAAGCACATTCTGTTGCAAGCTTCCTTGACTCTTAATACTTCTACCCCGACACATTAGCTTTCCTAAAATTCTCTGAAAAGATATGCTTCATTTAAATGGCACCAATGCTAGAAACTTAATACCAAAACTTTCCAGTCATCTCTCAAAGAGATGATCATATTAAGGCTTTGGAAAGTCCAAAGTGATCTAATAATTTCATTCTACTTTCTTCTGGGCACATTTCCATATCACTTAAGCTTGGGCAACTGACACTCCTGTTCACCATCTTATGCAAACAGTCTACCTCCATAATGCTAGATGTCTAAAATTAATTCTAGTCTGTTCTGAAAGTGGGTGTGGGGGAAGTATGTTTGCAGAATATTATACACAGCAATTGGGACTTACGTTTTATATTCATGTTTTTTCAGTATCTTACAAAGATATATGCCTTTAGGGTATATGCCCAGTAGTGGGATTGCTGGGTTGTACGGTAGTTCTATTTGTAGTTTTTTTTTTTTGCAGTACGCGGGCCTCTCACTGCTGTGGCCTCTCCTGTTGCGGAGCACAGGCTCCAGATACGCACACTCAGCGGCCATGGCTCACGGGCCCAGCCGCTCCACGGCATGTGGGATCTTCCCGGACCGGAACATGAACCCGTGTCCCCTGCATCGGCAGGAGGACTCTCAACCACTGCGCCACCAGGGAAGCCCTATTTGTAGTTTTTTAAGGAACCTCCATACTGTTCTCCATAGTGGCTGTATCAATTTACATTCCCACCAGCAGTGCATGAGTGTCCCCTTTTCTCCACACCCTCTCCAGCATTTATTGTTTCTAGATTTTTTGATGATGGCCATTCTGACTGGTGTGAGATGATATCTCATTGTAGTTTTGGTTTGCATTTCTCTAATGATTAATGATGTTGAGCATTCCTTCATGTGTTTCTTGGCAGTCTGTATATTTTCTTTGGAGAAATGTCTATTTAGGTCTTCTGCCCATTTTTGGACTGGGTTGTTTGTTTTTTTGTTATTGAGCTGCATGAGCTGCTTGTAAATTTTGGAGATTAATCCTTTATCAGTTGATTCATTTGCAAATATTTTCTCCCATTCTGAGGGTTGTCTTTTGGTCTTGTTTATGGTTTCCTTTGCTGTGCAAAAGCTTTTAAGTTTCATTAGGTCCCATTTGTTTATTTTTATTTCCATTTCTCTAGGAAGTGGGTCAAAAAGGATCTTGCTGTGATTTATGTCATAGAGTGTTCTGCCTATGTTTTCCTCTATGAGTTTGATAGTTCCTGGCCTTACATTTAGGTCTTAAATCCATTTTGAGCTTATTTTTGTGTATGGTGTTAGGGAGTGATCTAATCTCATACTTTTACATGTACCTGTCCAGTTTTCCCAGCACCTCTTATTGAAGAGGCTGTCTTTTCTCCACTGTATATTCTTGCCTCCTTATAATTCAAAGAGTCATGTACCAAAATGTTCATTGCAGCTCTATTTACAATAGCCAGGACATGGAAGCAACCTAAGTGTCCATCAACGGATGAAAGGATAAAGAAGATGTGGCACATATATAAAATGGAATATTACTCGGCCATAAAAAGAAACGAAATTAAGTTATTTGTAGTGAGGTGGATGGACCTAGAGTCTGTCATACAGAGTGAAGTAAGTCAGAAAGAGAAAAACAAATACCGTATGCTAACACACATATATGGAATCTAAGAAAAAGAAAAAAGGTCATGAAGAACCTAGGGGTAAGACGGGAATAAAGGCACAGACCTACTAGAGAATGGACTTGAGGATATGGGGAGGAGGAAGGGTAAGCTGGGACGAAGTGAGAGAGTGGCATGGACATATATACACTACGAAACATAAAATAGATAGCTAGTGGGAAGCAGCCACATAGCACAGGGAGATCGGCTCGGTGCTTTGTGACCACCTAGAGGGGTGGGATAGGGAGGGTGGGAGGGAGGGAGATGCAAGAGGGAAGAGATATGGGGATATATGTATATGTATAACTGATTCACTTTGTTATAAAGCAGAAACTAACACACCATTGTAAAGCAATTATACTCCAATAAAGATGTTAAAAAAAAAAGATATATGCCTTTAAATAAAATTTGGGAATTAACAGAAAATAGTCGAGTGAATCAAAGCTCCTGAGAACTTTCTCTTTTTTTCATTAAAATACCTGTAGAATCATCCAAGGGAGAGAAGCCACCTCATCAATTGCCAAAGCAAATGGAATTGAGCACATTCCTATTTGTGATCAATTGAGGCAATACTGGCCCCCAAACTGACCTACAAATATTGTCTCAAGAAGGATTTCTATCAGAAGCCATATGGCCCCATCCTAGTCTTCACTAACATGAGCTTCACAACAAGTACGAGGTAAGATTTTTTTTGTCTGCCCCATCTTCCCCTTCTGTCTAAATTGCCCAGTACATCATTTACTAGCTCCCTATAGTCTTAGGGATTTAAGACTCAACCCTCATCCCTCCAATCCAAAGCCACTTACTTCGCTTTCCATCCCAGGGTTTTACACCAAGTCTTTGCCTCTCTTTCTTCACACTGCTGCCTTGCTTGGACTTTCTCCTTGGATCTTGACCCTGGCTTCATCACTCAATGTTGCTTTTCAGATTTTTTTCTCCCCAACCTTTAACCCACAGGTCAATCTTAACCCACTTCTATGTTGCTCCTGGAACCACAGCCTAAGTCCAGCATCCTGGATACAGGAAATTATGAGTAACGCAACCACACTAAGAAAATACCCCACGACAAGAGAAAAAGAAACGTGCAGAAGAAGTCTCAAAGGAAATGCTTGAGTTAGGACTATTAGCCATCATCAACAAGATGAAAAGAAGAATGGCGAAGACAGACTAGATTGAATTCTAGAACTATTCTGCTGACAGCAGTGGCAGTAAAAAGTATAGACCTTCCTGTGAGAATCACATTCATGAAACAACAGATAGTTTCTAGGAACATATGTGGGATACATAACGACAAACAATAATGTAAGAGAAGATGACAGATGTGGAAAGTAGAACAGCAATCTAACTAAAAATTAACATGTATTTCTGAATGTAGAATAAATACATCAGGACAGATAATTAAGGATATAACTGAAGAAAAATTTTCAGCATTAAAAAAAAGGAAAACTAAACTAAAATTGGATATTGAAAAGGCTTACTATTTTCTAATCAACATCAATAGCAGTAAAGTAACCAAAATCTGGTAAAATCTTTAAATTTCAATAAAAATGAAAGAATTTTCCAAACTTCCAAGTATAAAAATAAAATTGCATTAAAAGAAGCCAAAATCAGGAAATTCTCAGACTTCTTACTATAACACCCAATGCCAGAAGATAATCAAGATAATGGGGTGATGACTTCACAGCCCTGACAAGAGTTTCTGCAGGAACACTTTATAGGCCAAGCTGCCACTCATTCATATGTGAATGTAATAGACAGATGCTCTTTGTTCTGCACACTTGAGTACCCTGCCTTCAGGAATCACTGTGGGTATTATCCACAACTCCCAGGCCCTGAATGAGAGGACAAAATGATCATCAGATTAGCTTCAGGGATAAGCAAATGAGAGAAAGGGGACAGGAATTTTCTTAAGAGAGAGAGATGATGCTAATAAGTCAACAAAATTAAATCTCATTACCAAATTAGGACACCCATATGAAATGGGAATGTCAAACCCTTATATGAAACTGCTGAAGAGCAATGAAAGGGAGAAGAAAAAAATGGTTAAAATTCCCTATAAGTTTAAGCAAAAAATTATTTGATTTGATTAAGTACATTTAAGTTCATTATTTTAGTATTGATAGAATTTATGGAATGTCAGCAATATTATGAGCACCACTAAAAATTTGGCATTTATCTCTTATATTATACCTAAATATTCATTTTTGATCCTTGCATTAATTCAACAAGCATATACTGACATTTAGCTGTGCCAGACTGTGCTCTAGGTTTCAGGGCACACTTGAGCCTTTATCTCTCCTCCTGACTCCAGACATAAGCAGGGGTACTCATGAGTTGGGTCAAGGTCAAGCACATCATTACTTCCTAGATTAGTTGGGTGATGCTTTTGGTGAGATGAGACAAGATGGTCATGTTTCCTGTGTCTATGTGTTTTTAAACTGAATCTTCCTTTGAAATGTCTATTGAAACCAAAACCCATTGATAGGTAAAATGGGACTGGGACTGACTTCAATGTAGGAGGAAACCTTTGGCCTGGGAAGGACTAGCAGGACCAGAGTAGAGTCACAAAGCACGAGGCAGAAGGCCTTGGTGAGCCACTCTAAGCTTAAGGGAGAAAGGTCCCTTCACTTGGATTCTTGAACTAAGGTTGGTGTTTCCTTGCTTCTTCTCACACCAGAAGATAAGTCATCTTACCTGCATAGGGTGAGTTTAGGGAAAAAAGGCCAAGGAGGCCACATGCCTATTTTGTGTCTAGGCCACTCAGCCCTCTTTCAAAAAGCACATTGTGGTTCCTTACGATCCAGTCAAGAGGGCCAGGTATTTTACATAAAGATTAAGGTCAAAATCCTTAGAGTGGCATTTCCATAAAAGTATTCTCAAAAACAAAAACAAAAAGTTTGATCATAAAAATCAGGGTTTTTCAAGCTGATTTTTTTAAAAAACCCTCTTAGGGTTTTATAGAAAAGATCAGCATATTGATGTATCCAGCAGCAAAGTTTATTTAATCTTGGTTAATTCTGCATTTCCAAACCAAAACTGACCACAGAAGTCTTTATGCGGAAGGCCTATTTACATGTGGAAAAATAGTAAAATTGTTTATTTAAAACTGTTTTAGAGTAATAGAGTAACTTTTACTTGCAGTTGTTCTCACATTGCATAAAGTAACAATAATAATTACAGCTACTACATATTGAATGCTTACTGTATGCCTGTATGCACCAGTCTAAATGCTTTATGTGTTGTCATATAATCCTCATATCATCACCATGCGATAGGTCCTGTTATTATTCCTACTTATCAGATGAGGAAACTAAGAGATGACATAACTTATCCAAGAGCACTCCGTTTGTAAGGGACAGAACAAGAATTTGAACTCAGGCAGACTAACTTCAGAATCCAGCACTTGATTGCCTCCTACCCAACTATTAATGTCTTCCTATAATACAGTTAATACGTGGTTAAACAGCCAGAAAGTAAGTTCTAGATCCCAGCCAACTCCTCACCTCTTTCCAATTTGACGACTCCATTCATATCAGACAGTGGATAAAATGACAAATATAATTCTTATCTTTAGACGAGGGACAATCTGGGAAGAAGAACAGACAAGTTAGTCGATAAATATAACCCATCATGATCCATACAGTAATAAAGGAATATATCCAGGAATTTTACATTATTTCACAACAGCTGGCAAAGGCACCGACCAATCAGAATAGAAGCTAGCCATAAGGCAGGTGCAAAGTCCCAGAGGCTCCCTGCTGTACTGGCATTTCCCCTTTCCTTGCCGGATCATGGGGTGATCCAGACAGTCCTGAGGTGAGGCCAAGGTAACCAGGGTGTTGAAGCTCTGTGTGGGCTCAGAGCAATAGCTGTTTTTCAGCTTGCACAGAAGTCTTTCAATGTTTTAACAACAGATATGGCCATAAGGCAGCCATATTGTCTGCATATATCATGGGGGTTTTCCTGTCTACTGCATTCATGTAGCCCTCAGGTTATCAACCAAAGGTAGCAAAGCTGCTCCTAAGCTGGCTAAATTCAAGACACGGGAGGAGGAGGCTGATTTTCTCCCTCCTCTATTCTCCCTATGCCTCCCCCTCCAGCCCGCAGCAGACTTGATCCTCTATCTCAGCATTTCCCAGTGTGGTATTCATGCCATTAGTAACAAAAACAATCACTTTAGGAGGTCACAATGAGCTTAAAAAATTCTAATAGCCATGTATTTCAAACTAGCAAATCAACCCATAATTATGTTGCCATTATTGCTTAGAACGAGACTACATTTTTTTAAGCTTAAAAAGTTAAACAGATGTATACCAAAAAGGCAAAAATCACGAAGCTATTAAATAAAGGATTAGATCTGAGAAGCACTGTTCTATCTTAACCAAGATGACTTTCTTCATTCATCTGACATTTTTCTATATTATCTCTCAGTGCTGTGCTTAAATACCCTTTTTTTTTTTTTTTCACTTCATCCTACTATTCTAGGTCACTGTTCTCTCTGGCAGCCCAAAGCCTATTGCAATCTCTTTTTCAGGAATGAACAAAATGATTTCCATATTCATCACAGCTTGCAGCTTTTGAAAGCCAGTGATAGAAATGCAAACTATCTAAAGCAAAGGAATACAATTTATTACCTAAGTATCCAAACCACAGAGATGTGGATCCAACTTCAGGTATGACTGGATCCCTGGGGTAGGATATTGTCAGAACTGACACTGTTATCTCTGAGTGTTCGCCTCTTTCTTTCTCACAGACTTTTCCACGACAGTCAACGTGGCAGCAGATAGCTCCAGGGTCGCGCAATCTTACAACGTTGAGAACAATTTAAAATTTTCCGATAAGCCCACTTAGAAAAATTTCAGGGAAGGACTCTGATTGGATAGAACTAAGTCACATATTCAGTAGAAGTACATATTTAGGGTGGGAGAAAAGAATTTCCCCTAAAGAGAGAAAAGAGAAAAATGTGGCATAAAATTTTAAATTCAAAAATGTCAACTATATAAACAGCATCTTATGTAATTTTATGCCAAACTTTGGGTGTTTGAGAAGGCTTCTCTCATATTAAGGGAGCTCAGATATTTGAAGGGCAAGAAATTCTGTAAGATTATGTAGAAAGGTGGTCCCCATACTCTATAAAGTGCTCCTAAAAGATTTTATAGATGTGGAGATGCTTGCAGGATGAGTTGGAGTTCGCTCGGTGAGCAGTAGGTAACAATCTAGGCAGAGGGAACAGTACATGAAAATTCAAAGAGGGAGAAAATAGCATAACCGGAGGGAAAACAATGTTTATCAGCTGGTTGGTTTATTTCTATTTCATCATTCCCTACAGGACTTGTGGTAGCCAGGACAAAAGTGGGAAGTTGTTGCATTCCTCAAGAGCAATAATAGAGAAAGGAATAGGAAGCAGTATTAGTCAAGATGGGCTAACTGCTGTAGAAAGTAACCTGAAGGTCTCAGGGGCTTAATGTAATACGATATTGTCTTTTGTCTCAGTCCAGTGAAGTGAGAAGGGGGACAGGAGAGGAGTCTCTGTTTTGTGTAGTCATCCAGGGACCTATGATTCTTCCAACCTCCGGCCTTGCTATTGTCCTGAAGGGTGTTTCTCAAATTCAGAATCACCTAGAGGGCTTGTTAATACCTAGATTGCTGGGCCCCAACTCCAGAGTTGCTGATCTTGGTAGGTCTTGGGTGGGTCCCAAGAAACTGCATTTGAACAAGTTTCCAGGTGGCATACGCGCTACTGCTCCTGGGACCCCATTTTCAGAACCACTGCTGGATAAGCCTCCAGCAACTGCCTTCAGTGTTCAGCTAGTGGATGGGGAAGAAGACAGTGCTCAGAGAAGGCACACCTGCTCTTAACTGCCTTCGCTAAGAGGTGGCAAGCATTACTGTCGATAAAAACTAGTCACCCAGACCTATCTAGATATAGGAACTCTGAGAAATGTACCCCAGCAATGCGTTGGGAAAGGAGAAAAACTCAATTTTTGTGCGCACTAACAGTTAGTGTCACAAAGCATAACTGAACTAAAAACATCAACTAAAACCTGAAAGGCCCTCCTAGGGGCAAAAAGTGATTGGATTACTGAACTATTACAGACGGAAAAAATATTGGTTTTGTAGAATTATATTCAGAGAATATTTTCACATTGCTGGGGTTTTTTTTTTTTTAATTTTTTTGGCCACACCCGTGGCATATGGGATCTTAGTTCCCCGACCAGGGATCGAACCCGTGTCCCCTGCAGTGGGAGCTTGAAGTCTTAACCCCTGGACCACCAGGGAAATCCCTCCATATTGTTGTTTAGCCCTCTTATTCTTTCACCCAAAAATATAAAATATCTAGAATTCTTCTGGATAGTTTTATTAGTTTGTCCACACAAACACACACACACACACACACACACACACACACACCCCATACTTTAGTTTGCCTTGTATCCTAGTTTGCTTTCTCTTTAGAGTGGAATTAGGCTGTATCAAGTCCTTTGTGGAAGCACGCATATTGTAAATTATTTTAAAAAATATACATATATGCTAAAATAAAAACTGTTTCCATTGGGGGAGGGTCACCTAATGAGTAAGCGTCATTTCAGTCCGGGGTTCACAATTTAGTTGAAGTTTTTGCTAAAATCATCCTTGCCTTCCACTAACATGGTGACGACCTGAAAGATTAAAATATCCTCCTGCTGCTTACGATACAAATGAGCTGCTACACGTTATGTGCACCAATATGCTCCTCGTCTGGAACCTAATTCATAACGCAGTATAAATGATGGGGCAGTTACCTCCCAAGTTGCAAAGTTGCCTTCACCTGTGGTTTAATTCTTCCAGCTGCCTTTTCCTCGTTGTTTTCTTTCAAATACAGAAGGGCAGTAATTACGTCCTATTTTTAATTACGCATCCACTCTCAAGGGAAGAAAGGAATCTGATTGTTTCCATACAGACCAAAATTCTTCCTCCTCACTCTGGACTTGCCTTTGCTTCGACTAGTGCTGCGGTTGACAGCTGAATTTTCGGCTTGTATTAGGCTCACTTGAATTTCGGATTTTTCTGGGATTGCAGTTCCTGAGGATGACAACATGGCATTACAAAGGATTGTGAGCAATAGACTTCTCATTCTCTAATTAATTCATTGTCCTTTGCAGAGACTTTGTCAGAAGCCACAAATTGCAGTGCTTGTAAAATTTTATGAACACGCAATAAAAAATCCTGGGAAACTTTCATCAAATTTCGGGCTCCCGAGATATATTTAACTTCTATGAGCAATTTAACATCATATTAAATCAGTATAAACTGATTGCCAAGAAAGCATAGTTTTGAGGTTTAATATTTACTCACAAAGCAAGCTAATACTGAGATATCACAGAGGCCACTTCCACTATGGGTTTATAAACTAGCAAAGTCAAGGAATGATGTGAAATCCACTACATATGTGAATATCCAGCCCCACATTTCTGCTTCCTTTCCATGCCCAGTACACAGTGCTTAGCAACTGGCCTCTGAAAGGCAGTCCCTGTAATGAAAAGAGCCAAGGGCTTTGCCATCAGAAGACTCCAGGTTCAAGCACTGCCTCAGCAATTTTACTAGTTGTGGCCTTGTGTTGTTAATCTTTCTAAATTTCAATTTCATCATCTGGAAATGGGAATTAGAATATGAAAAATGGAACCTCCTTCACTGCATAAGTATCTTTTACAGCTACAAATCTGGGTTGTTCCCATTGACTCAGCACTGAACCTAAGACAAGCCTAAGACAAAGTAGGAGAAGTGTAATCCCCTTGCCTGAGTCCCACTTCCTTTGGCCAACAATCTCGTAATGCTAATGCCTGCCCAGCCTCACCCATCTGTTCCCCTTCTGTACTTTCACTCAGTCAATGCTCTACATCAGGCTTTGTCCCAAACTCTCCTATCTTTTGGAGACAGACTTCCAACGTGGACACTTACAGCCATGACCATTGTTTACAGAATCTCTTTTGGACAGGCAGTGACTTTCAAAACCTTGAAATCTGTATAGTGTATACAGTGTATATACTGTATAGTGATGGATGGAAACTAAACTTTTTGTGGTAAGCACGCCATAGTATAGACAGACATCAAATTATAATGCTGTGCACATGAAACTTATATAATGTTATAAACCAATGTAACCTCAATAATAAGTAAATAAATTGATAAATAAACAAATAAACCTTGAGATTACTTCGAGTACATGGAGTCTTATTTCAGCTCTCTACCACATGCAGGCCAGTCCTGGATATTAAACATTTGTTCTATCAGATGTACAAGTACCATCTCAACTTTGCAGCAGGGTGCAGAATGAAACTTGGTATAAAATAAACTAGATTTCTTGCTAGTCTGTTTGCTCTTCATCTTAGGCAAGTCACCTAGCTTTCCTGAGTCCAGTTTACCTATCTATAAATAGAGATAATATGTGCCTAAGAGCGTTTTGGGAAGGATTTAATGAGGTAATACGTATAGTAGCTAAGAACTATTGAGCAGTTAAGTTGTTCTAAGCACTTTACATGTAGTTTCTCAAATCATCTTCACAATAAAACCATGAGGTAGGTGAGATTATTATTCCTATTTATAGATACAATCCAAGGGGAGTAAGTAATTTGCCCAAAATTATACAATCAGTAATTGCTGGAACGGAGACAATCCCAGACCACCCGGCTCCCAAGAGCTTATCACACATATAAGGTGCTTGGTTAATTGAAGCCATAATTATCCACAGCAGGGAATATCACAGATTTACTCCTGGACAGCATGGCTTAGGAAGTACAAGGTGTAGTAGAAGGAGCATAAAACTCAGGACAAAAGTATTTAGATTTGAGTCCTAGATGCATCATATCACTATATGATCTTTGGCAAGCCACTTAATTGCTCCTAGGTTGTTTCCTTGTGTGGTCAACAAGAATACTTACTCCTAAATCACAATTTTTTTTTGAGAAAGAAATAAGATACTCTTTTAAAGAATGCCTGTTAGGTCACAGCTGAATAAATCTGGGAGTTTCGTTTAGCAGAACGTTATTTCTGTTTCCCAATCTGCTTCTGCCCCTCTTTGCTGCAATAGTGCCCTATCTCTTTTCACATCAGGGCCCTGCAACACTCATGAAGGAAAAAGTTATTGATATAAATACCTATCAAGACATATTCTTTGATTTTTTTTGACGTGTATGAAGAGAGAGGTTGGTTAATCTGAAAGAATGCCTTTATAATAGTGGAATTTCAAGCACCGTTCCATTCATATAAGGGAGCTATTTAAGGCAAAAGAAACTTTCTCAGTGTGCTGGAAATCATAAATCAGACCATGGAGGTCACCTCCAAGTCAGAGGGTACAAACAGGCCCAACCAGTATTGTTTGCCACACAGTCTTTTTTTTTTTTTAAAGTGACTATAAATGACTAGAGGTGAAATATGGGCTTAACTATTCTCGCATTAATTTAAATCCCTGAAGCTTGGCCCCTATCATAGGCTGGTGAGTTTGCCACCCCTACAGATCAGCACCTTTCTAGAGCTTTGGGGAAAGCTCAGTTGCTTAGATGAGCCACAAAGGACGGACTACCATCTGCTGTTTTCATTCATTCAATCCTGTACTTAAAGAAAAAGACCTTAGAATTTACTGTCAATGAGAAAAATAACACCCCTTTGGATCTCCACCTCCAGTCAGTTTTAGCCCACCCAAAAAGTCACTAATACACTTAGACCTATTGTATGCACTGATTTATAGGGTAACGATATTTAACTAGGCTATAACTAAAGCACCTGCACCAGAGACCCACACTCTGTGAAAACTACAGTAACAGGTTTATACTCATGAGATAATCCCGATCGCTTTCCATTAACACCTACCTTGACATTCAAACAGCTATGTACAAAGAATCCCTTGAGTGGATCTCCACAGTAGTACTTGCTTGAACAACTGCCCCAGAATTGACTAGTGTAAGACTGAATTGACGGGCAGGAATTTGAGGATTCAGACTGGGATGTGAACACCTCCCAGCCAAGCGAATCTCTGGGACACTAGACAGAATTACTATCTTGAGAGACAAAATGTCTAAATAACCACAAGGAAACTGATTCCGCAGGCATCAACTATCACTTCTGTTGACAACTGTTATTTATTGAACACCATCAGCAAAGCCTTTGACTCTACGAAGCATAAAAAAAAAAAAACCCAGTAAAATCTGTGTAATTGAGTCATACACACATACCTTGTGTTGATCTGAGTTTGTCCAAGGAAACTTAGGGGCCTTAGTGCAGGTGAAGAGATCAATGTAAATGCTTTGGGGCAAATGTACCATCCAACTTCCTCTTGTGCAGTCACATAACGCTGGTCACTCGGACCCACTCCTAGCATTCGTGGAGTCCAGAGTAACAGTGCAAATGGAGATCCAGACATCAAAAGTCAAATACCTAACAGACACTAAGCTAACACTCTATTAGGTAACACATGTTCATTTTTGCTAGCTGGACATATAAACCTTCACAGTGGTCTGGAAGCTCAGTTTGAATTTAGGTTTCTCAGACTCCTCAAAGCTCCACGCTAGAACCAGATCACCAGCCTGCAGTGACTTATCCCACCTTTCGCGAACGTCGTGAGGGGCCCCACCTGCATGTGTGTGGACTCCCCAGCCGGTATGTGCGAACTCTACCCACGGCCCTGAAAACAGCCACCCTTTGGCCACATCTCAGCCGAGGGGGGCACACGCTGGCAGCATGGGCAATCTTTGGGAGGACTGAGCAGGCAAGAACGGCAGGGGACTCTGAGGTCTGTGGCATATTCCCTTGACTGCTTCAAGGGGAGGAACATAGCCAGAGGAGTACCAGTGCAGGACCCTCTAATGTAGGGGGGCCTCTAAAGTGGGGGAAGCTCAAGGTAGGGGTCCTTTTTGCCTCTTCTGTCTAGGTCTTAGGCCTAAAGGCAACACTGGGTCCACTTGGAGCCAAATCATAGTACTTGATTCATACTTTCCCCTGCAGTGTTGGGAATGATGGCACTGCATAAAGCCACAATTCTTGCTTGATTCACAGAATTCACAGAAGCCTGTGTGGTTTTAGGCCTCTCCAAGAATTTTAGATGATCTGAAATCTGAACTACTTTGCAAGAAATCTAAGGCCCATGGATGATCCTGGGCTTAAGAGACACTCTAAGCGTTTTCCCAGGAAAGTAATGTCCCTACAGTTAGTTGTCTCAGCCCAGCCCTTTCACCTCCACTCCACTTGGAGTAAGTAAACACTTGACTCAGATGTTCCAGGATCTGGGTCAGAATCAACCCAATGTCTCAGGGTGTAAACTATGCTTCTTCCCAGGACTTTGCCCCCCTTTTATTTACCAACTGAGAAGTTACAGTTATTTGTATTGATTGTGTAAGTTTTCTATTCTTCACACACACTTTCCCAGAGCCAAGTAATGTTTATTATTTTCTCCCTCACAGTGAAAAATGCAGTGCCTTTCTTAAAATATGCTATTAGAAAGGGTAAGCTCAGGGATTTCCCTGGCGGTCCAGTGGTTGAGACCTAGCCTTCCAGTGCAGGGTGTGTGGGTTCAATCCCTGGTAAGAAAGCTGGGATCCCACATGCCTTGTGGCCAAAAAACCAAGACGTAAAACAGAAGTGTGGTAAATTCAATAAAGACTTTAAGAATGGTCCATGTCAAAAAAATCTTAAAAAAAAAAAAAAAGGGTTCGCTGAGTTACTTTTAAAGAATGGAATAAAATATAATTATCTAGCCTTCTTTTAAAAGCATTGCACATATCTTTCTTTAAAGTATTATTTGTAGGGGAACTTGGAGATTATCGATCTAACCTTCTCACTTCACATGACAGAAACGGAGGCCCAGAGTAGTCAGAAAACCTATGTAAGGTCATGCAGCACAATTCACGGCAGAACTGAATCAAGTCCAGAGTCCTGTGTGCTTTGCTAGCCCCAGTCGATGACAATTTTAATATATCACATGACTTGACTTTAGAAGGAGGAAAAGAGAGGGATTAGGGAAATTGACCAGGGGAGCCCTGGTCAATTTGGGTGAATAGGCCATGGATCTTGGGCTTTTGCCATTTTACCATTTTTTCCTTTTTGTCTGTACCTCCTACATGGAGGTGGTGGTAGGGAGAGGGCATCACTAGTTCTGTTGAAACTTTGGAGAAAAAAAAATCACCAGCAAATGACTGAGAAACGATAACTCATTATGAGGCCAATAACTCATCATGACCGAATAAGACAGCTTATTGCTCAAATAAACAAATATTTATGTTTCAATGGCTTAACACAACAAAAGTGTATTTCTTGCTCATGTACCAGTACAGTGAGAATGTTCCTGGTTGTGGACGATGTTTAGGAGCCCAGACTCCCTTCCACCTTGTGGATCCATCATTCCCAAGGGTCTCTGAGATCTCTTCAAGACTCAAAACTCATCTGCTGGGGCTTCCCTGGTGGCACAGTGGTTGAGAGTCCGCCTGCCGATGCAGGGGACGCGGGTTAGTGCCCCGGTCCGGGAAGATCCCACATGCCGCGGAGCGGCTGGGCCCATGGGCCATGGCCACTGAGCCTGCGCGTCCGGAGCCTGTGCTCCGCAACGCGAGAGGCCACAACAGTGAGAGGCCCGTGTACAGCAAAAAAAAAAACTCATCTGCTGTCTAAAATCTCTACCCCATATGCTCCATCAGTTCTGCTCACATTTCATTGGTGAGAACTAGTCATGAGGCCACACCTAGATATATGGAGGGGGTGAGATGGGAGGAGGCTGGCAGATGCTGTCAATGACAGGGCAGCCCTTTCCCAGGGGTAACTCCACCATATGGAAAGGGAAGCATGTATTTTTGGTAGACAGCTAGGCATCTCTACCACCTTAATAAACATCATCTTGAATAGAAAGTAGAAGGTGAAAGGTCTTCAAATAGAAAACCTTCTAATTAATGACTATGCCTTAGAGTTCTAAACTTTGCACTTATGGACTCATTCAAAGAATTAATTAGCTTAGGATCTGGTATGTAGAAGGAAGTATCACTGGTCTTTGACCGAACAGTCTCCTAATATACAAGTTAAAGGAAATGTTATTGTGCTAAGGTTGTAGCTATACATATATTAAGTTTCAGATGGATTCTAGAAAGCAATAAGACTCAAGAATGATGAAATAAAATTGAAGATAATTAGTGTCCCAAATGTTCTTGAGGACATTTAGAAAAACAGGATTCAAGAATATCTACCTTTAGTTCAGGCAATGATTTATTTTTACTTTCTCCATCCCTGAGTTTTATAGATATAAAATGGTAATAGTAATCACAACTTATGTCAAATCTTTCTAATGTCTTAACTTGTGGTTTCAGTGTTACGGAACTTGAGATAGATGAGAAAGTTCCAAGAAGATGATGGCAGTCAATAAGATCAAATGATGCACTAAATAGAAACACGACACAGACTGAGAAAAGGTCATTGGCTTTGAATATTGAGACACCACTGGAACGCTGTGAGAAATGAGTTTTGATGGAGGAAAGAAATTGAGAATTAGCATGCAGTAAGAAAATGAATTAATATCTTATAAGAAAAAAAAATCAAAGAGTCTATACCAGCAGTTCCCCAACACAGCTGCTCATCAGAATGATATGGAGAACTTTTTTCAAATAGACTCTGCTGTCCCCACCCCCTAGAAAAATCTGATTATGCAGATCTGGGAAAGAAACGTGCATTTTTACCAAATACTTCAGGTGACTCTGTTAGCCTCGCTAAAAACTATGACATAAGATAACAAGGCGGGAAGGAAGAATTATTTGTTAAGGAAAGTAGAAACAGTAGAATGTCTTCAAGAGAAGGAAAGGAGCAGTGAGCAATGAGAAAGAAAATTAAACTGGAAGAAAAAGGTAAGAGACAGTGGTTTAAGGCCAAAGTCACACGCACACATGTGAAAAGGTACACCTAAAGCATGGGTGGAAAGGGTAACATTTGGAAAGAACGGCAGATTTCTATTTGAAGACATAAAATAAGGAACTTAAACTTTCCATCACATTTTGAGGCAAAGAGAAAGTGTCTGATAGATGGCCTTGATCTTCAAGGAGAGTAAGTGATAAGCTACTGAGGAAAATCCTGGTTCGGTTGGAGTCTGGAGCTCGAGGACCATGGAGAGATTTGAAACAGCCACTGGGCAGACTGGTCTAAGGAGCCACGTAAGCCAACACGAGGGGAATAAAAAATATTTAGAAACTGGGTTTGAGTTTTATGGTAAGGAAATTCTGCGCTTTAAATAGGCTCCAAGTGCTGAACTTAGATTAAAAGGAGTAAAACCGAAAAGAATCAAAGGTGACTTAAAGTCTACTAGTAGCCCTAACATAGTTAAGGAGACCTTTATAAAGAACTTCTTGTAGACTGTTTTGCTCTTCCATGCATCTTTCCACCAACATTTACACTGAACGTTTCCTCTGCCTCAAACATTCTGCTCTCCCCAGCACCTGGGCCACCTTAGAAGGTAGGGGCAACTTTAGCAGAGTCTCGCACAAATGGTACCTTATCACAGAAACCTTCCTTGATCACCCATATAAAATAGGACCTACCCTCCTATTAGTCTCTCTCTCTCTCTCGTAATCTGCTTTTTGTCTATAGATTCATCATCACCTGACACGTTACACGTTTATCTGTTTATCCACTGTTCTTTTCCACCCCAACTAAAATATAAGTTACAAGGGAGCAGAACTTGATTTGTTTTGCTCTTTGCAAAATACTCAATGCATAAAAGAATGCCCAGCACATAGGAGGTACTAACAAAAAACTTGTTAAATAAGTAAACAAAATTTTTGCAACTACTGCCAGAGCTAGCCCAGACACTTTTACCCAATAGACACTCAGGGAAATTTGATCAACGTATTAATAAATTAATGAGTAATTATGGTAGTCAGCTTTCAAGATGACTCCCAATGGATGCCCTTATGCAGTCCCCTTCATAATAAATAGGGCTCACTTTAACAACAAACAGGATTTTGTGGAAATGATGGTATGTGACTTTCAAGGCTAAGTCCTAAAAGACATTACAGCTTCCATCTTGACTTCCTGGATCATTTGCAGTGATCTCTGGGGGAAGACAGTTGCCATATATTGAGGACACTCAGCCAGCCTTAGGGAAAGGTCCACATAGTGAGGACCAGAAACCTCTTGCCAACAGCCAGCACCAATACACCAGCCATGTGACCGCCCTGGAAATGGATCCTGCAGCCTCGGTCAGACCTTCACATGACCGTACCCTGGCCAACATCCTGACTGTGGCATCAAGAGACACCCTGAGCCAGAAACACCCGGCTAAGCTGCTCCCAAAGTTCTGAATTACATAAACTGTGTGAGATAATGTTTACTATGATTTTAGCCACTAAGTTTTGAGATAATTTGTTATACAGCAATAGGTAATTAATACAGTGCCTTAGAAACGATTTTCAAAACATGGTCCTTTCCATTTATGTTTAATGCAAGGACAGTTCCATCATTTTATAAAGTGCACATTTCCCCCCAAAAGCCAAACACCTGATGAAGCAGCAGGTTGATTTTCCAAACAATTATTTTAATGGGTTTTGAAGTATATTTCATGCCCTATTACTGACAAGACTATCAGCCCCATGAAAAACCTAGTACGTGTATATAACATGAATTCTTAGCATGATGGTCATTTAAAGTTTCTCAACACCCAGATTCTACCAATACTCTTCTAGCTCACAATCCTAGAGATTCTTACTCAAAGGAGTACTAAAGTTTTGGCTACGTCATCACTTTCAGCATTCGGCTTTTTGTTTGTTTGTTTTCTTTGCCAAAGGATAAGAGAAGTACAACAATGACAAAAACCCCTTGATTTTATAATTTACTATACGTTTTTTATAAATGAATGTGCTCATTTTCCCCACAGAGAGGAATATATGAGTGTATTCCTTCGTGTGTGTTAAAAAAAAGGAAAAAAAAGGCGCCTTGGCAAATGTGTTCAAAATCTGACTCCGTGTGCATGTGCTATCGGGAAAAATGGTAACGCCTTCAAATGAAGGCCTGGCAAGTGTGATGCTTGAAAGCTAAGGAGATGCAGACCGTAGTTAAAATTCCAACACTCAGAATTCTAACAAGCACATGCTATTGTCACGAGGTGGGAAGAATTACCGGGTAAGCATTACAGTGGAGAGTAGAAAATTCTGGTGCACGTGTGGAAGCAGGAGCAGAAGGCGTGAATCCTCGAAGCCCCCTGAGAATGAGGCCGTCATGGCTGAGAAAAGCATAAGTGAGCTGAAAATCAGAGAATCACAAATTCATAAATAATGAGAATGAAAAGAGTTTCTTAGATTGCAAGTCAATTTGCTCTATCTTCCAAGGAAAGAGTCACATGACAATCGAATGCTTTGAGCAATTAGAAAAAGAATGTTCTACCTTTCCTTTCTAGGACCATCTACCTGCTGGTCACAAGCAGCTGACAGAAAGTAAAAACAGAACATTTACCATGGATTGGAGCGAAGACAGAGATGGGTCAGTGAAGTGTGATTCAAAGGAAAGGAGAGGAAGTACAATGATGGGACTGCGTTAGGGCTGTGTACTTAGATGATATGGAGGGTACAGTGCAGTGGAATAAAGCCAGACATGCAGGGAAAGGTCAAATTAAGGATGATTTGAGGTGAACACCTGAGCAGTTGCATTTTCATTCTCTGTGCAACTGAGAGTCACCAGAACTTTTAAAGCAATTTAAAAATTATATTTGCTGGGCTTCCCTGGTGGCACAGTGCTTGAGAGTTCGCCTGCCGATGCAGGGGACGCAGGTTCGTGCCCCGGTCCGGGGAGATCCCACATGCCGCGGAGCGGCTAGGCCCATGAGCCATGGCCACTGAGCCTGCGCGTCCGGAGCCTGTGCTCCGCAATGGGAGAGGTCACAACAGTGAGAGGCCCGCGTATCGCTGAAAAAAAAAAAATTATATTTGCTAAAGTAACCTCAATTGATATAGATAAACATCCCTTTGATAACTCTAGAAGATAAAGTGTTAAAAACAGAGACTGTACAAAGGGTTGAACAACCAGTTCCCTTACACTCACTCTTTAGGTTTTGTTTTATAGATAAGCTAAGAGCTCATATATCTAGACCAGAGGGAGCCAGAGCTTTAACATTAGATGAAAGAAAAGTGGGAATAGAGACACTTGTCTCTCAAAGTGAGTTTTTCCAATTGTAAGCACAGTAAAATCTCAAATGAACAGTAACAGAAAGTAGTATCTAATCTATAATACATGAATTGCAGATCAGGGGAAAAGCAGGTGGGAAGACCCTGTCCTGTTAAATAAGCCACCTCAGCCTTTGCTCCACACGGCACCAATGTCTACAGACCACGATCCCAGTGAAGACAGAGAGCTTTGATAGTTTTGTGAAACCAGGGTCAACCATCAGTTTGGACTAAGGAGATTCCAGAGAAACAAGGTGCTCTCTTGTAAAAGAAAAGGAGAGAGGGTGGTGCAGAGAGAGAGGGAGGGAGGAAGGGAGGGAGAGAGAAAGGGAAATTGGGAAGCTAGAGGGCTTCTCTTTATTAATCTTGTTCCTTGACCTTCTCCAGGTTTCCAAGTTTAGATCATAGTTCCATCATTTTCTAGCTGCCAGATCTTGGAATGCTTACCATGCTTCATAAAGTAAAAGACTCCATTAATTGTAAAACACACTTTTATCTTATGTGACACTAAGAAAGAACAAAAATGCTGCTAACTATGACCTATATTAATTGTAAAGTGAATCTCTATTTCAGAGAGGTTAAAATGGAGGGGGAAAAAGCACCTTGGAATCAACAGAAGCATTGAGTAAACTGACAGACAATGCTGTATGATGTAAAGAACCCAGATTTCAGTGTCAGGAAAACCCAGGTTCAAATCATGGCTCAGCCACTAACTAGCTCTGTGCCTTTCAGAAGTTTTCCACTCTGAGGCTTATTTTGCTCTAGTACAAAGTGGAGATTGTAACATCAATCTTTTGGTGTTTTTATGTAGATTCAACATGATATATATAACTATCTAGTAGCAGCAGTAACATAGGAAGGGCTCAAGACTTCTAACTACTCAGACTTTTTTATGTATTAATAAACTGAAATGAAACAAGCCATCATAAAATCATCAGAATGAACAGGTGCTTGTTTAATGCTACCAGACTGAAGACTGCCTATTCATCAGTGAGATCACAGTGAGATTTACTCCTTCCCTGAAAAGAAAACAGAATGAAACATGGAAAAACCACCGGGCAGTTCTGCTCTCTGTGAGCCTCCCCTTAGCTCCATAAAGTAAGGGCATGATAGAGTAGGCCCTGGATAAATAATTCTTTAGGGCTCTAGGCAATTAATAAGGAAAACTACTCTCATGGAAACACATTGTACATGAGTTTTTCTCCATATTTCCAAAGGTCACTAGAACAATTCATTTGTTCTCTAGTCTATAATCCTAATAACTCATGTAAAAATTAAAACAGATATTGCTCCATCAAAGAAATGTTCTAGTTTGACACTGATATGAGTTAAATCTCCTCATCCTTAAAGTAAGAAACAGCCTTCAATTTTGTCCTAGATTTCTGTAAGATAATTGATTGGTAGTAAAATTAAGATATAATAGATGCATGGCATTTTATAGACGCAGTTTCAGGCGGTCTTAAGCTACCCCGAAGGTTTATAGTAGTTTTTTTAAAAAATTTTGCTGAGAAAGTAATGTGAATCTCATGAGTCGTAAGGCTGGTGTGCTATAGCTGGTGAGTCTAGCACAGCCAGGATCTCAACTTCTTTGACTGCTCACCCTTATTAATAAAACATTTTGAGCTTGGTGTCTCTCTCTCTCTCCCCTCCCCCTTCCCTTTCTCCTTCCATATCCCTCTTTGGAGAACACCGTTCTAGTAAACTGTCTAGTGTAACATCTCAGTGGGCCTGGATTATTCTGTATTCAAGCATTCACAAACTGGCTGCCTCTGGGGTTAATCAGCCTGCTGACATATTTTGTTTGGTTTTCGTGGCACTTAAAAATCTAGCCAAAGTTTAAAAACTGAAAGAAGTCAGATTCTTTTTAATTAAAAAAAGAAAATATTTATAGCTTCTCGTAAAAAATTCCTATGTGGCAAGAATTAGCTGGATGTGTACTCTTTAGTTTGCCACACTCCTTACTCTGTATTACTCCCAGATGAAACCAGGTTAAGTTGCCTTTTATTATTATACTTGATTCATTATGTTTCTTAAAGTAAAAGAATATTCATCTGAATTTTTTAAAATGGTTCTCTTTTTTCATTTATGTCAACCGCCAGTGTTTTTCAAGCATTTAAATCTGCCTCTCCTGTTTTACTCATCATTGTTTATTCAGCATTTCCTGAGAAGTAATAAAGTTTTGTTTCTTGGTGGAATATGGTCATGAAAAGAAAGCCAATTGCTAGTGCTGGTAATGGTAATGGAAAAAAAGTGAATGGTTCTTGGCCAAAAATTATAAGGAAGTTTAGAACGGAATGTTTAATTAAGCTCTCAAGATGTCACATTATAGTTTTGTTATACTTTATTGAATTATACAAAAAATTAGATAATCTAGTATTTTTTGCAAATTTGAGAGTTCTTTAAGTTCTTAGGACATGCCTCTAAGTTTGCTTAAATGTCTTGGGTTACAGGTCCTGTTCCTTATACCTGAATTTTTAAATTCAATGTCTGGTCACGTTAAAAACAAAGTTTATCAGTAGTCACCGAGGTTGTATAATCTATTACATTATGTCAGGGCTGGGAAAACATTCATCAATATAAAATCATGATATTAAAATTATTCCTCTCATCTACTCAGGCTCATTGTTACAGCTATTGCTCTGGTTGCCTGCTCAAAGCACTTTATCCATTCATCAAACGGAGTGAAACAAGCCATAAAGCATCCCACACAGTCATGGAGCTTTCTTAGAACAAAGACTGGCCCAATTTTTCCTATGGGAAACAACCTGTGAAAATTCTTCACAAAGTAAGGAAGCTATAATTTTCATCGCACCTCCTGATTCACAAAGATGATGTCATCAATCAACAGTTCTCTTTAGTAAACTATTGAAATATGCTGTGGGAAACTATTCCACATCACATAATGAGCCAAAAGATTATTGAAAAAATAGTGTTTTGCTTCCAGAATTATAGGACCATCCGATTCTCTAAAATAAAGCCCCAAATCCATAACATGGCCTGTTAGGTCCTTCATGCTCTGGTACCCTCTTATCTCTGCAGGCAAGTCATCCCTTCCATGATCACCACCACCATCTCCACCGCTACCTCCATGACAACACATACAACACCACACACACACACAGCTTTCACAAAAACACACTCCAAGATTCCACCTCACCTGTTCTCAGGCTTTACATAAAAGTCATCCTTTTGACATTTTGGAAGTACCCAACCCTAAAGATACCTCTTCTCATTTAGGGAACTCTGTTGTATTTCTGCTGTCAGGAGTTGACCTTGACTTTTCTAATTCTTGAAGGAAACCAACTGCTAATAATTCTACTGACAATGCCAGATGTGCAAACTTTTCTTTGTATCTTCTATGTTCTCAGCTATTGGCCTACATTGCCTTCCAGGTTCTTATGTGCTATGAAAGTGAGAAGGATTTTAAAGCTTGCTTGGTAAAAAGTGCAAATTTTGCTACAGAATCCAAACCTAACACAAATCACGCATTTGTCCACTACCTTGACACTTCCTTCAAAACGCCCTTCAGGGAAGTTGCATGAACAACTTTGTTTCAACATTGCATGCCCATAATTTGCTGGGCCCTACTACAAAATGAAAATGTGAGACGCCTTGTTCAAAAAGCAGGGGAAAAGTACAATAAAAGCACAAAAATATACAAAAATAGAACTACCATATGATCCAGCAATTTCACTCCCAGAGAAAATGAAAACACTAATTCAAAAAGATACATGCACCCCAATGTTCATAGCAGCATTATTTACAATAGCCAAGGTATTGAAGCAACCTAAGTTTCCATCAGCAGACGAATGGATAAAGAAGATGGGTGTATACATACAATGGAATGTTAGCCATTAAAAAAAATGAAATTCTGCCCTTTGCAACCACATGGACGGACCTAGAGGGTATTACGTTTAGTGAAATAAGTCAGACAGAGAAAGACAAATACTGTATTATTTCACTTATATGTGGAATCTAAAAAATAAAACGAATAAATATGACAAAACAGAAACAGACTCACAGATACAGAGAACAAACTACTGGTTACCAGTGGGGAAAGGGATTGGGGGAGGGGCAAAATAGAGAGAGAGGATTAGAGGTACAAATTACTATGTACAAAAAATAAGATACAAGGATATATTGTACAGCACAGGGAAATATAGCATTATTTTATAATAACTTTAAATGGAATATAATCGATAAAAATACTGAATCAGTACGTTGGAACTACTATTTTTGTAAATAAACTATACTTCAATTTTAAAAAAAGCAGAAAAACAAAGTTTTCTCTTAAAACTATGTTAAAACTATGTTAATATTTATAAAACGTAACAAGGGTAATAGTGATATACGAGTCCCAGCATAAACTTACAAATTGCAAAAAAATCATTTTGGTTTATAATTTTATATGATAAAATTTAAAATAATATTTCATATTATATCTTGATTAATTGTAATCTTGGATTACAAGATTACTGAAACTTGGATTGCTGAAACTACTTTTATTAGTTCATTAAAATTATACAGTTAGCAACTTAATTTTCAATTGATATAATTGAAAGTGACGTCAGCTACTCTTGGCAAATGGAATACCACAGATAATTTGGTAACTTTTAATTTAGAGAAAGATCCTTCTGCTAATGCAACTGTTAATAGAGCTGTTAAGAATATTTTATAGACTGTGACAAGAAAGAAATAAATTTTGGATAAATTATTTCAAAATATAAATTTTAGTACATCTAGAACTAATGATTCTTGTGGAGCAATTTTGCGGAAAGATTTAATTCTTCACACGTACCAGTTTCACGTAAGTCTGAATTTAGATGTAAATGTAAATTTATACAACGGCATTTTAACGTTTCCTCTGACATTTCCTGTAACTTGTGGAGTTTGTACCAAAACCCGAAACTGGCTTCATGACTTTCGCATAGTTCAAAGTGCCTCTTTGTGCATTCTATCTCCAGTCATGAGGAATTTTTAAAACTGTCTTCCTCTTAATAATTGGTTCATCCAAAGTTTTATTCAAAAATAGCATTGTTTTCCAATGGCTGTGATGATCTTTAAATTTAATTTCTAAGTCTACAAATGCAGAATTTGTTTTGCAATCACAGAAGTTTTCAAAACCAGAGATTATAAAATCTTTGGAGAATTCTGGCAACTCCCTGATTATGCTTTACTGGGCTATCCATGTGAACAATTTTATTTTGTAATATTTGCTGATTAGCTTATTACCTGAGTGCCAGCAGGTCCTGTCCCAATGCTCAGGCCTGAAAGTTAATACATTTGCAGACGCCACAGGAAGGAGACTGGCCACGGGAACGACAGGCAAGCAGGCCTCCCACGCTGTCGTGCTGCTGCTCCCAAGTGGAGCCCTCCTCTCTCCTGGGAGTCAGGGTGCTGCGGCGGCCACTGCTGCTGCATTCATGGGTCCCATCAGTGCGGAGCCAGGTTCCAGCCTCAGCTGCCTCCTCTGAACCCCCGGGCGCCCGGACTGGCCCAAGGCGCATGAACGCTGGGCGTGCCTGGTCCGCCGCTCGGGGCCGCGAGGGCCTCGCCCCTCCTGTACGTACGCTGCGTTCAGTGCCACGCCTCTGCTTGTGCGCATGCTCCAGTGTCCCTTCGGACTTCACCTACAAAACTCGAGTTCAGACACAGTGAACACTTAGATGGTGCCAGCAGAGCGTTAAACAGACACAGGGCCCCTTCTGAGAGCTGGGCCTTGTAGGACTGCCCAGGTTGCCCACCTATGAAGCCACCCTGCTAGTACGCTGTGCGTTATACCAACGTCCCTTGGGTCTCAGTCCATCAGCAATTCCCAAACCATGTTCTGCAGAAGAGGGGCTCTGTGAAGAGGTGGCAATGGGAAATGCTGCTTGGGTCCCCACCCTAGGATTCCGAGCGCACATTAGTAAATTACAGGCTCTGGAAATCCTGAATTAAAGGCACAATCTCGTTTAACCCATCCTTTCTGAAACCTGTCTGGCACCAGAATCCTATTTACATAAAATACCTCTGCATATGTTGGGAGATGTCAGTAGCCCATAGAACAAAAATTTTTAAATGCTGTGCTAGGCTGTAGTCCAGTCTTCATTCAAAAAACCCTAAAGGCTCTTTTCATTTTTATCCTCTACCTCAGAACAGGCATTCTGTTTAAACCACTATCTTATAAGGATAAAGTAAACTAAGTCTATCAAGGCTTAACATAATATATAAAAGTATAAGAAAGTATATTTTGTTTGGTAATAATAAAATTTTAATTATTTTAAAATAATGTTTTTATCCTAAAAGTCATATAGCAGTTATTGCCCCTCTAGACTAAAAATTACATGATATCAGGTTATTCTGCTCTATAGAAGGAGTTATTTTTAATCTCACACAAGTGATTTTTGTTAAACAGAGTTATATAAAGCAACTGAAAATACATTCATTTACGACAGGTCCATTGAATTTATTCCTGAGGTCAATAAAACATTCAAGCTCACAGACAATTTCATTGAAAATTTTTTAAAATGTAAATCAGGTTGTATCTGCTCCTTCTTAAAATCTTCAATGGCTTCTCACTTCTAGGGAAAAGTACAAACTTCTTAAGATGGCCTACAATGCTTTACATATTTTAAAAACACCTACCTTGCCTGCCTCACTTGTACCACTCCTCTCCTCATTTACCATATATCAGCCATACTGGCTTTCATTCATTCATTCCACAAATATTTATTGACATACTAGAGAAAATATGCCAAAGGAATAAGGACCATGTCTTCAATAAAACAAATGAATATGGAATCTCTAATACAATGTCAGGTAGAGGTAAATACTATAAAGAAAAATAAAACAGGCAAGTAGCAGAAGGGTGCTTTTTTAGTTAGGGTGCTCGGGACCTTTCTGAGAAGGAGACTTTTTAAAAGACACTTAAGTGAGGTGAAGGCACAGCCATGCACAGACCCAGGGGGACAGCATTAAAGGTAGAGCTCGGGGCATGCACTGCACCTTGTGAGGAACAAGAGGAATCTTGGGGACAGATGAAGGAAGGTGAGAGTGGCATAAGATGGTAAATGAAAAGTAGGCAGGGCCAGAAAAGGTAGGACAGCATGTGAGTTGGAGTCCAAATGTCACAGGAAGTCCTTGCAGGGTTTTGAACAGGGAAGTCCCAGGATCTGATTGATGTTTAAAAGCTACGCTTTGCTCATGCTTGCAGAATAGACTGAGGCAGTGCAAAGGTGGAGACAGAGAGAGAAGTCAGAAAGCTCTTGCTTTGGCCTGAAGGTGGTGATTTAGACCGAGGCAGCTGGAGAAGAGCTGTTGAAAAGCAGCTGTATGCGGGGATGTTTTAAATGCATATCCATCAGAATTTGCTAAGGGAGTGAATGTGAGAGCAACAGAAGACTTAAATATCCAAGGTTTGGGGGTCTAAGCAGCTAAGTAAATAGCGATGCTAAAATGCCAAACATTGGAGGAAGAGCAGGTTTTAGGAGAAAAAGTCAAGAGCTGTGTTTTGTCCTTGGTGAGTTGGAGCTGTCGATTAGACATCCAGGTGAAGATGTCACCTTGACAACTAGATAGAAGAGAATGGATTTCATGGGAAGGTGAAGACTTGGAGTTGTAAATCTGAGCGTTACCTTCTGCCTTTTAGCCCCTCAAATGCATCATGTTCTGCCTCTAGTCTTTTGGACGTGCTGGTCTCTCTGTCTGGACCTCTTCTCCTTTGCCCCTCATTTCACTGGCTTCCATTTATCTTTCAGAAATTTCGTTTAAATGTCATTTTCCCATGGAGGATGTCTTCCTGGATTCCTCAGTCCACGTGAGACCCCTCTGAAATATGATCTCCTAATACCTTGTAACTTTTCAACATAGTATGGGTCACAATATTAATGGCAAATAAGTATTTTTGAGACTAATGATTGTCTTGCCTGAGTCTCATTTCTATTATTGCAGGGATATCTATCTTATTCATTTTTAAATTACCAGCACCTAGCACAGTGTCTTTTATGTAGCAAGCACTCAATAAATGCTTGTGGAATTAATTAATGAGTTAATTAATTAATTGGTTCCAGAGACACCTATTTCTTCATGACCACCTCATTGCCCCTCCGCCTTCTCTTGTTTCTCCAACATATGAAGACATATGTGCTTATTGCCAACCACACCTGAAGGTTACTCTCAATTATTATTTTTTAAATCCTATGAAGATGTAACTCACTGGGAGAAGAGAGACCAGATGTGCAGAATTGCTTTTAGGTCCAGAATTACATTTAAGGCCAATTTTTTGGTGATGACTGATAGGATTGTTTTTGAGAAAACAAAAGTCCTCATTGGTGCCAAGAAATAATCAGAGAGACATATTATCATGACATGTCTTTTGTACCATAAAACTAAAGTATGAAATTGGACCTATAACAGTACAAAAGCTTTCTGACCAATGAAGTATAGATCTGTGTTTTTCTGCTTCATAACAGTGAATTACAGCTGGAAAGTTCAAAGACCAACCGAGTAATATGTAATTTACTACGTTGCCTTAGCTCATGTTGGGGGAAGAAGTGTTCAACTGGAAAACTAAGGCATTTAAAAGTGAAGTAGACTTTTTAAAAATCTTTTCAAAAATCTTTTTCTAGCATCAAATTAGAAATGGGTCCAGAAGGAACTAACCTTATCCACCCAGCTCAAACATAAGCTTATTTCAGGTAGAGTGTTTGAGTGAATTCCCCTGTCCTTCCACTTCACTTTCCCCATCTTTTACCTGAATAAGTCTTGTATTTCCTTGGAATTTCAAATAAAGCTCCAGGGAAATCTGAAAGTATCTTACAAAGTCATGGGTCATGATAAAGTTTGAATTTATATCTCTCCTATAGTGTTTATTTCGTTATAACAAATAGTTAAAACATCCCAGTGGAAGATTATTGCAGACATTTGTCTCTTGGAAAGGACATCTCCACAAGGACTTAACTTGAGAATCGTAAACTTCCTGTTCTCCTCTTTCTAACTTAGGTCTAACACTGTTCTCAGTATTGGTCACCTAACGTGGCTGAAAGATAGATAATTTAAGGTGAAGTTGTTGCTAAATGAGACGATGCAACCATCTCAAGTAGAAATAATTTTTACATATCACATTGCATCCAAGTGAATGAAACAACAGCAGCAAAATTACTACCCAGATACCGGACAACCACGTAACCATAATTGCGTGGTTTCGAATTTAACTTTTTCTAGTAACCAAATACCTGAAAAATAGATAGTCTACCTATTGTTTACATTGTCTTTAATAGTTGACAGACATTTATGAGTGAACTTAAGCTGGACTGAAACTATGAGCCCAGAGCCCATAAATGCAATGTTCATGGCAATGTTTTCAAGACTTAACACAGTGCCAGGCATTCAGTACATGCTCAATAAACAGACATTATTCACACAAAGAAAAGGTGGGGAAAATATAAAGGATGGTTGTATTATAAAAGCTCATATATTTTTTTAAACCAAGTGACCTGAATTCTAATCCCAGTGTTTGTTGGATGAGATTTAAGTTACCTCTCTCAGCTTCTAGGAATGATGCTGAAGTTCTCTTTTAGATCTACAATTCCATTGTATTAGATGCCATTTTTCTGCAAATACCGTACTTTATTTTATGGGACTAAAATATTACAAAAGCAATGCAAGTTCATCGTGTCAAATTAAATTATATAGTTACATGAAGAAAAAATTAATAATCTCCCTCTTCTCTTCTTCCTGTCCTAAGCCTTGGGGTGACAGTGTGAATGCTGGGGCATAAATCCTCCCAAATCGGCCTGTAAATTTACACATGTACTTTTCTCTGGGTCACTGCGTCTCCAGTCCAGAGCTGAAACACACAGACACCTCACAACCATTCTCCTCCTGGTTTAATTGTTACTCTTCTCTCAGATGTCACCTCCTCTGTGCATCCCTTCATATCTCCCTAAGTAAATTCCTCTTCGTATTGGGAACTGATAGCTGTTGATTAAAATCTATTCTCTCTTTCTAGGGAGGTCTTATGATGGCATAGCTAGGAAATGCCTTGTAGCTCCTGTGTTGCAGTGAGGTGTGCCCACGTGACTAAACTTTCTCACATGCAAGTTGAAGCACTGTGGAGTGTATGTCCCCTGAGTCCTCATCTCCACCCCTCATACCCACCCACCCTTTGGAGGTCACAACTATTCCTTCATAGATCGCCATCAATTGTTTGGGATATCTTTGAAGTCCTGTTGCTTTTATGTGCCCAGCATTCATGTCTTCTTATTCTAATAACCCTGATTTTCATTTGGAAAAGTGTTCCTCCCTCACTCTGATTTCTGTGATTTGGACGGACCCGACTCCACCTTTTGGGGTCCAGGGAAGTGGTACCTGACATAAGCCTTGCCGATAAGCCTACTCCATCTGTCTGGCAACAAAAATTAACTCATGGCTAGGCACTTTACCAAAGTTATTCCAACAAGAGGGCATTCCAAGAGTTTTGCTGAAATTCTTAAGAAGAGGTATTCTTTTGCTACTACTATTACTCAAGTGGTACGGCATAACTACAAAGCTGCCAATGGTCATCTTTGCCACAGCATGGATAGAGCCTGTCTTAAGACTGTCCCAACTCAGAGGAAGGCAGAGCCAAAATAGTGGAGAAAGACATTCCTGATAGGTCATCGGAACATCTGATCAGCCTAAATCTAGTAACACTCTACTTTGCAGTTGACTGAGCCAATAAGTTCCCAGTTATGGTTTAATCCACGAATTTGAGTAGAGTTTCTCTCATTTGGTATTGGGAAGCCTGAGTTATATGCTCCCCCCTCCCTGACAGATAAGCCCCACGTCTCTTTGATTTTACCTTATTGAGGGCAGATATTATATTCCAACTTGTTTTACTCTCTTCCCCGAAGTTTTAAGTGCTGTGAGGGTAAGGATGCCTTATTTTTCTTTGGTATCTTCTAATGCCTTTGTGTACTACCTAGTACTTAATAAATTTTGAACGACTAGATGGACAAAACAGATTCTATGGCACCCAGGAGACTGACTGAGGAAGGTGAAGACATAGCTCCTTTCCTTAAGGAGTTTATAAATTACTATTAATTATTCCCAGATGGAGGTGTATTCAGCCTAATTCATCAGCTCCAGCTACGAATTTGAGGAGCTATTAATTGTGTGTTTCTATTGGATGGTTCTACAAATATGTCTTCTATAAATGATCATAACTCCATTCACCCTTAGATTTTTCCATCACTTTATCTTTTGGGGTCTGGCTTGCCTGCTTAACTGAATCCTCTCCAGATATCCTTCCAGTCAAATGATATTAATCCATCAGTATCAGAGAAGGGCTTCAGGGGGAGGGAAAGTGAAAAGGGAGGGAGGAGAGAGGATGGGGAAAGTGAAACCACATGAAATGGGCACAGTACCAAAAACATTTTTGAAGTCTCTGGTGAAACTTTTTCTGGCATCACTACATAACAATAGCACATCATTTTCATTAACTTGAACAAACAAAACCAAACGGAGATTAAAAACCAGTACAGATGTGATATAACTTTCCACTCCTAGCCTGGTCTAGGCAGCCACATGGAGCCCCTGCCCTTAATAAGGCAGGACGTGTCCTTTCAGTCCATCCCAGGACAAATAGCACATGGCACCAGGATACAGCCATAAATGCACAACTCTGGACGGGGCCACTTGTCCTCATTCTGCTCCTCCCCGTGATGCTCCTTTTGGATGGCTGCTGTCATCCTGGTGTTCTCACTTCCACCCCCCGCTTTTTATTCCTTTTGTTGCTGACCTTCACGATGCTTCCCGTACCTGAAACATGTCTTGTTCCTTCAGTGTCAAGCAACTTTCCCCCCTTCCTCTCCTATCAAACACTTCCTTTAGCTGAGCTTTCCAAGGCTGATCTCATTGCAAACCATGTTTGCACACCCTGAGTAGCTTTATTGTTATCTCATGAATCATGACCATCTGAATTTCATTTCCATTTCCTTGGGGGAAAACCCTGTCTGGTGTGTGTTCCACACGGTCCCATATAAAGGGATGGCACTCAATAAATAATAAATTGTGATGATAACAATACCATGAACACACACTCCAGAAATAATACATAAAAAATGAATGACTGTTGGACCTAGCCCTTGGTCCAGGGACTGAACTCATCTGATCCTGATGGGCTTTGGTCTGAAGGTGTCTCTCATGCTGTCAGTGGCTTCCCAACTCTCAGTAGTAGCACATGGCTCTTCAGGATCCCGAGAACTACAGGGTAAACACATAACAAAACAGCTGCAAGGAATCTCGGAGATAATATTTTCCTGACAAGGATTATGAAATCCTGAGAGACTACATTGTTCTTTACTCTACCAGAAGATACTCATTCTAGTTCTGGTCAATCCTGAGAGACTACATTGTTCTTAAATACCAGAAGATCTCAGGGATACTCTACCAGAAGATACTCATTCTAGTTCTGGTCTGACATTCACAAGGCAAGACCTGTGAACCTGGGAAGTGCTCCTGATTTTTTAAAACCTTTCTTTCATCTGAAATGAGAATAACCTGTTCTTCCTCATTCATAGGGTTGGATGAGAATCAAATAAGATAACCAATGTGGAAGAGCAACAGAAGATAGCAGCTCACACTTTATTACATAGTCATCATATGCCATGTACTATTGGTAAAAGTTTATATGAATTATCTAATTTAATCCTTACCACAACCTTAGATATTAGTTATCGTTTCATCGCACACTTTAGAGATGAAAAAACTGAAGCACAGAGAAGACAAGTAATGTTTCCAGTGTTTCACAGCTAGTAGGTGGTAGACCAGTTACTGACGCTGGACATTTTGAATTTAGAGGCCACTCTATGATATATTATCTAACCCAGGAGCATGGTAAAGTGAAGCAATGTAGAAATGTGAAACATTGTTTAAATGACTCTGGAAATATGAAGGGTTATTATTAGAACAGGTGGTGTTATAAAAATAATTCATAATAGTATAAATATAAATCAATTCTGTCTTCATCTTGTAAGAGAACATCTTACCAGGATGCATTCAAAGTAATGTAAACATGATCTGTGGGATGGCATCCTGTGTGCTTAGAACATATTCTGCTTCCCCTATGTGCATATAGAAAGAAAAAGAAAAGGAATAAAAGAACTGAATATTGCGTGTGATTCACCTGCCTTGCACTGAACGAGCACAGGCCTTTGCAATGGGAGACGTGGATCAGCTACTTCTGCAACAGCCTCACCCCTAGTGAAAGCATCTCTCACACTCTGTGTGACTTCAGGATTTAGAGATATATATTTTTCAGATACATGGTCCCTAAATATATGCCAATTCTTTCATCTGGTGCCCATCAAAAGAAACCATGATCTGCTCTTACCCTAACGGAAAACTTGGCTCTTGCTTGAATTTCTGAGACGTTGTCATTCTTCAATATGGAATCTTCCTGAGGATCCCTATGGTATTTCAGCTATGCACAATGGTCACATTACTCCCCGAAGCTAGAGTATAACCCCAGATGAAATGGAGGGATAAGCCAAGTACTGGAAGAAAATGTGTGTGGTGGTGGTGGTGGTGATGGAGGGGTACTCTGTCCTGCTAAGAGGTGGGAATACCTAAAATATTTTTGAGTAGGAGAATGAATTTAGGAAGAATATCTTCTCTGAGTGAATGAGTGAAAGTACCAAATGCATCCCAGTTTCTTATTCTCTTCTTCCCTCACTCCCTTGTGCAAGAATAGCCAGTCATCAAACAGTATTCTCCATCATGTGTATATACTGTCCTAGACATATACAGCCTTTTTCATACATGAAAAAGGCAGGCAAAGTACCTGCCTGCAAGGAACTTAAATTCTCAAGGAAAGAGACAGAGAAACTCGATGTAATAAACAAATAACGTCATTTCAACTTCTGATAAATGTTACTAAGAAAATAAAATATTGTATTTCATCAATTTTAAAATGAAATTTGTCCCATTTCACCACTTCTGAGATCTTGAAGCATCTTACAATCTGACTGTGTATCTGAGTTTAACAGGCAGCATTTTTTTTTCTTTGGGTATGTAAACGTATCACATTTTACAACTGATGACAACTTAGATTCAATGAAAATGATACAAAATGTGGGCACCTTTGCAGAACCATTTTTAACATCCATGATCATGTGACAAATTAATAATTTGACTATTTCCAACACTAAATAGCTAAGGTGCATCAAATAACCTTGACAGTGTGAAAAAGCATATAAAGGGTAGGATGAAAAGGGAACATTTCAAATTTTTATAAAAAATTTTACTTCCTTTTAACCTAACTTTCAGTTTTTGACTTGATTCTTTCTAGCTTGTGCTAAACTTCCCTTAATTTAACTTTTCCTTGAAATGCCTATGTTATCTCTTCCACATATATATTTATAAATAGCTGCTCTAGCCAGAAGATTCTTTCCTTACATTTTAGTTTTTTATCTTTAAAATTTTTCCTTTCATATTTTAGTTTACTTTAAAAAAATCTCCACCCCACTTTTTTTCTTTTCCCTTACTTCTGTTAGTTGGAGGTTACTTCCTCTAGACTTTCCTGAGTACATATCTCCCTTCCTCACAGCCTTGTACACAAATCTTACCTGTTGGTCCTCTCAATCTGCTTTTAATTCATCCCTACTCTGCACTTTCCCTCCCAGCTACCTGTGTTTACTGAGGTCTGACACCAGCCGATACTGATACTGATACTGCACGGCCTAAGTACTTCTGTGCTCTCCGTACAGTTTTGGGTTTCCCTTCATGACTTAATATTAAGACACAGCAGCACATGCTGGGCCTTCACATTTTTCTTCAACATTTAAGTCACATTTTATTTTTGGCAACTGAAGTTACGGTTAGGGAAATCCCTTTTCCCTTCTCCTAATGTTTCTGTGGGGGAACCTCTACTCCCAGGCATGAATGGTATTGAAGTAACATGTGTAGCCCTCCTTCCCCCCTTCCCTCCTTCCTCACCAAGGAGAAGAAATGATTTATCTGACTAGCAAGTTGGGGAGAGAGGACTGAGCATGCTCAGCTCTGCCCTGCTGTCTTTCCTGGCAGATGGGATACCTTGGGTCTGTTCCTGGGGCAGCCTCTGACCCTGTGTGGGGAAAGGGTTCCTACTGCACTTGTGACCTGGTGGTTAGCAGGTCCAACTGAGCATTGGAAATCCACATAGGCTCCGTCTCAAGCTGTTATTGCCCATCAGTTTTACCAAGGTAGCTGATGTCTTGATGTCTGTCTGACACCTGTGCTTTATTTTTCAACTGGTTCAGAAATATGGAAGATAAGAGAGGGCTTCTTTTTTGGTCCCAAACACTCCCTCTCACTGTGTGTGTCTAGAGGTTTAAGAACACAAATGACATAATCAGAAGAAGGGATTTAAAAAAATCAGAGGTGTCCAAAAATAAAATTAGCTGCCTGAGAGTATAGTAGGCCCTCATTTCTGGAGATGTCCAAACATAGAGAAGGGAAGGGTAAGGTAAAATTTATTATGTCTCTGTTATAAGTGAGCATTTTTTTCCATTCAATCTTTACAACTGCCCTTGGAGTTGGATGTCATTAGACAGTTTCACAGTTGACAAAACTGTGGCTCAGAGAGTTTGAGTCTTTAGATCTCACAGATGATAAAAGAAATGACATTGTATCAATCAGTTCTGGCTTCCATAACAAAATACCAGCTGAGTGGTTTAAATAACAGAAATTTTTTTTCTCACAGTTTGGAGGCTTGAAGTCCAAGATTAAGGTTCCAGCCGATTTGGTTTCTGGTGAGAGCGCTCTTCCTAGCTCGCAGATGACTGTCTTCTTGTTGTATCCCCACAGGACCTTTCCTCCGTGTGTACACACAGTTGGGAGGTCTAGGGGAATGAGGAGAGAGAGAGACAGAGAGAGAGAAAGACAGAGAGAGAACACTAGCTCTCTGGTGTCTCCTCTTATAAGGACACTAATCCTATCGGATCAGGACTCCACACTTACGACCCTCAGTTAACCTTAATTACTTCCCTGGAGGCCCCATCTCCAAATACACCCACACTAGGGTCAGGGTTTTAACATATGAAGTTGGGGGGATGCAACCATTCAATTCATAAAAAAAGATTAAACCCAAATCTATCAGATTCCAAAGCTAAAGGAGAGGAAGTGATTTGAAAAAACAACTAAGTAGAAATTCCAGAAATTAAAAAATACAGCACACTAAATGAGAGATTTGAAGATAGAAAAGGAGGGAGATGTGGAATGGTGTGAGGCAGGAGATAGATGAGCTCCAGGCTGAGCAGCTGGAGTCTGTCCCCTGTGGACAGATACTCCAAGACAAACATAATGGCAGGGGCAGAGAGGAGATGAGCCCTGCCCAGATGAGAGATAAAGAAGCCATATATTTCTCATTCTCGAGGTCAAGGAGACCTTCCCAACTACACATGTGCAGGAAGGCTCCTTGGGGGCCAGAAATGGAGGGGGCACCACCCCATAGTAGGTGATGTCAGCCTACCCATAGGCCTCTTTGCAAGAATCCATCTTGGCTAAGAGATGCGCATGCGCACACAGGGGAGGACCCTGAGATAAAGCAAATATGGACTCAGAGCCAGACAAAGCAAGATGATTGGCCAGAGGAAACTCAGAAGAAATGCTCCATAGAAGTGATTCAATCTCCATGAGGGCACAACTCTGTCTGAGCCCACCCGTGTGTCTATCCACGCCTAGTGTACTCTTTTCCTCCTAATAAACACTTTACTTGTTTCACTACTTTCCGTCCCTATGTGGAAACTCATGTCTACAAAGCCGACGGACCAGGGCCTTGTCACTGGCCACTGTCCCTGGTGGTTTAGTGGCTGGGATTCAGCGCTCTCACTGTCACTGCCTGACTTCTGTCTCGGCTGGGGAACCGAAATCCTGCTTCAAGCCCCTGCAGGCCAAGGCCACCGGAGATCAGGTTCAGAAAATCTTGAAGGGTTCTTCCAACTCTGAGTGTCTCTCTCTATTTTATAATAAGGAAATCCAAGGTCCAGACAAACCTGTATCTCATTAAGTGAATTCACATTTCCTAGTTCCAGGAGCCCAAGAAGATGTTTGTGTCGAATGGACTGACTATGGGTAATATGTTCGTCTGTTGACATGATTCCTCACCCACATTTAAGTCAGTCTTGGCTCATTCACTCGGCTACCCCTTCTCTCCTCAGGCAAACTCTTAGCGTTTGAAAACAGGTAATGCCTCTAAGTGTGCAGTGGCCTAGATAGAGACCTTTGACTTTCTGTCGGAAAAGCTCTTTTCCGAGTGAGTGTGAGTGAGTGTCAAGTGTTCCCTGGAAAGACTTCCCCACATTCAGTTACCTCCAGGGTCATGTCTCAGACTCCAACAGGTTGAGCTCACATGCTTTCCCTGTGTGACTACTTCAAATAGCCTTTTCCCATTTTTTTAACTGAATTTGCAAGTAAGTAAATGTTCGATTCCTCTCCTCCCTATTCTAGGGAATTAACAGTTTCACTATAAGAATTTTGCTTGTAAATTTCCTCATCCAAAAGGTATTTGTTTCGTATTTACATTTTCAAATTAAAACGTCCATAAAGTGAGGCTATTAAGGAAGTACACTGAAAGGACCAGCTGAAGGAAATGTAAAAGCTCTTCGGAAATGTCTTTTTGTCTGAGAAAGGAGGAGGCTAAGAGATGATGCTGAGATACCAGTGCAGAACCAAATATTATTAGCAAAAACTATTGTGGGAGTAAATAAAATGGTTTAGAAACTTGGGATTAGGGAGTCTCCCACAAGCTAAAGAAGCCCATTGCCAGCTACATCTAAGTGTCATCAGCCCGTCCTGAACAGATCTATGTGTGCATGTTAATTGTTGTTAGTTGCTTTCTGGTAAGAGACCTTGATTTATTATAGATCCCCTCTAGAGCAACTTCTATTTCAAACCTTTTCACCTACCTCCTTCTGCTTTAGGTAGTCTAGCCAGATCTAGAAGCATTTGAGGAGAGTCTGAATTCCATTTATCCCTCTCTCCCTTGGACCAGATGCTGGCCCAGGTCTGTATGACACTAGGATCTACATGAACTCACAAAACCCTAAACATACTCAGGGGCTCCAGAGTTTTCCTAGAGCTTACAAATGCAATTAGAAGGATGTACCCCTGCAAATTCTGAAAGACCAATATTTTCCGCAGTATTTTTAAAGATATTAACCTTCTGGGAAAATTTTATTTAAAGCTCCCCGTTTGACTCCTATCTTGCAAAAATGAGGAGTTCACCAGTTGTCTTCAAGTCCACGTGTTTGTAGCGTCTCTGGCTGAGTAAAATGGATGGAAGGGGTACCAGTAACCAACTCAAACAGTCAACATGCTTATGTTTTTAGGGGCAACAGCATGCAAGAGCATGAATTTCTTTGAAATCACTCAAACCTGGATCTTAATCCCATATCACACTGGTAGTACCATCTGTGAGCTGTGGGACTCGGATTTTAATTGTAGTAATTGCATTATCTCACAATAATCCTTTTATTTTTATTTTATTATTATCCTATTTTATGGATAGAAAAAAATCAGGCTCAAAAGAAACCACCCCAAAATGTTTTCATGAGGGATATAAGAACAGAGCTGTGTCTTGACTGATCAATAAAATAGAAAGAAAAGACTTGCCTAGAGTATTATGAGCCAGAGTCCAAAGACAGAACCCCAGAAAGCATGTTAGGGGCATCAGATTGCATTTGTTGGTGCATAGGGCTCATATAGAATAGGAGATGTCAGCATTTAACCTGTATAAGGATTATTTGAAGAGCTTGAGTTTCAACTTTAATAAACATTCGGTTTTATTTTGGTACATGTGATCCGATGACCATACTTTAAGAATGAGTGATAATAATAGGAAATAAGAATGGAAATCTAGATTACAGAGGCTCTTGAATGTCAGACTAAGGAGTCTGAGCTTAATCCAGAAGATAAAGAGAAATTAACTAAATACGTTCCAGCACGAGAATGGCATAAGTCAGGCATTTATTTTTACGCAAGGTAATTCAGGTACCTCTGTGCTTCGGAGGAAATATTATCTGAAACCTTCTCAGCACAAAGAGAAAATCTGAAGTTAGTATTTTCTCAGATTTATGATCAAATCTAGCTTCTCTACTTCTGTGGTTACCTTAAAGCTTGCTTTTATAAAGTGCCTAAAAAGCTAGTTTAAAATTGCCTGATTAGATCTCCATGCTGTGGGCACTGTAGACAGAAGACACGATTAAAATGGTACATTTCAAATAAACTATTCCCTCATTTCTTCTTTTTAGTTTTTTTTCTAATTTGAAGAGTTATTTTTCAAATATAGTCAGTAATGGTCTTTTTGATCCATCTTGTTCATATAGTCATTATGCGCAAGGATTGAAATTCATGCCTAGACAGGCATGAGGCATGATTGGAAATAATGATATTGTTTCCACAAGCCACTCATGAATACCAATCTCATGACTTAAAGTATCCTCTTATAGTTATAAAAATATATCTGGAAAAAATATTTATGTTTATTGAGCACTCAAAGAAAAGTAACATACAATACTATAATATTGTCCTTATTTGTTTATAAAACTTAAAAAAGAGGATACTTCCGTTCCAATGCAAAAGCCTCAAATACCTGACACCTGATTTACTCATATCACTTAGAAATCATTCTAGCCCTAGTTAAATCACACAAAGTCCCCACTGATCTCTTCTATAGGATGCTCTTTGTTAATCTGGACCTCACTCCTCTTTTCTTGATTTATTTTCTTTCTATAGTAAGTCCCAGAACGATAATGCTGGGTCATGTGCCTTGATCTTAAATTGATGATCATTATAGGTCAAAAGTCCACAGAAGAAAGAAAGGCAACATTTGCTGATGAAATCACATGAGTTGATGAAATCCATAAAGAGCAGCTGTTCTTCTAGTCAAGTCAACCAACATTTCCCTAAGAGTCACCCCCAACTTTTTATCCTGTGGGATTGATGGTGGCCCAAGTTTTGTGCTTTGGTGTGTATTTAGAAAGTTTCCTATGTGAACTTAGGTAAGATTTCACAGAAATGAACCTAATAAGGTACTGATTACCTGAGTGGATTCTGTGATTTCTTCAGGAAATTCTTGATGGTAGAAAAAAACACTTTTGTTCCTTCACTACTTGTTTATATGTCCTCTTATTTGCCTTTTATTATCAAGTTAAAATATTTCTTTTTTTTTTTTGACCTTTCCACAAACCAGTAAAAACTGCTCTGCTCCACAAGAAAGAAAAAGAGACCAAGAGTTAAGCCAGATGCACAAAGATTCAGCACACACGCATGAAACTCTCTTTGGTCTTATCTCCACAGAATACCCTTTCCTAATGCTTCAAAGACTGCCCGATACAAGCTCACACATACATTATGCCTAATATTTGATGATAATGTTCCCTTCACAGCTAAGAAAGTAATGAACAGAGTCTTCCACGGTAGTTTGTCCAAACCAAAGTTGTACAATTTGTAAAGATTTTTTTGGAAGAATGCCCAAGTGGACTAGTGAGAGTCCACTCCACTTAACTTTTCCTTTTTTTTTTTTTTGGCTGTGCTACGTGGCTTGTGGGATCTTAGTTCCCCTACCAGGGATCGAACCCGGGCCCTGGCAGTGAAAGCACTGAGTCCTAACCACTGGACGGCTAGGGAATACCCTGACTCTACTTAACTCTTAACTACAACCTTTTTTACCCACAGAATTTATATAGTAAAATTTAAAAATGACATAGAATTATTTTTTTCCTTGGGAAAGAGGAATATTATGGCCCTTAAACCCACGTGATTTTAGAAATCATACAGCCTACAGTGTTTAGAAGAGTGCAGGGATGGATTGTGTGATGTTTCCTGCCCTTTTTTTCTTAAAAATGATTTAAACTTGTGGATATTTGCACCTGGGAATGCTTTTCCCTCTAATCAGCCCGAAAAGACTATGAAGTTGGTATTTCCAATTTACTGGCAGACTCTGAACTGAAGTGGCATTTCACACATAATGTAACGGTCTTCCTTGACTCAAAACCTCCAAGCAGGGCTTGGAAATAGGCCAGCACATCTGCTATATATCCCTGGATATATCATCACCATCTAAATAGAGATACATTTTGAAACTTGAACATTTTTAGAATAAGTTGTTTCTTCATTTCTTCTTTAGAGAATTTTAAATTGTTTCCTCGTCATTTTACTTCCAGATTGCCAGACTGGAACATTCACACAACTTGATTTTTTAAAATATTTTTAAATTAAATGTCAGGATAAACATCTATATTTTTGAACTTTGTTTCATGCACTATGAGACATCAGGGATTTTATAGAAAGCATTATTTTTAAAATTTCATACCAGAATTAAAATATGCTCTAAAATCTAAAGTAAATCCTTTTGGTTCTCTTCACACAACAGATTTCCTTTCTGCTTATGTGAATTCTGGGGACTATCTCTTCTTCCTAGTGCACAACAGATTAAATATTTGTGCATGCCACTGAAGTTTTGAAGAGGATCTTTAAACAAAATGTTGAAGTCCCTCCTATAAACCAGTAGGAAAAAGACAGAAAACTTATTAGAAAAACGGGCAAAAGACTTGAACAGATATTTCACAAGAGGATTTCCAAATGGCCAATAAGTGTGAACAAATGAAAAGGTGCTTACGTTAACCATCAGAAAAAAAACAAACAAAAAAACGTGAATTAAAACTACAATGAAATATCAGTGCACACTAACAGTATGGCTAACACAGACAATACAAGTAATGATGTGGAGCAACCAGAACTCTCACATTGCTATCAGAAGGGTAAATAGATAAAAAACACTTTATAAAATAGTTTGGCAGTTTTCTAAAGTGGAATATTTGCATTTCCTACAACCCAACAACTCCCTATTTCGGCATATGCCTAACAGAAATTCCTACATATGTTCACCAAAAGACAGGTACTGAGTCTTTTTGGCACCACTATTCGTAGCAGTCCAAAACTGCAAACTATCAAATGTTTTTCAGTAGTAGAATGGATAGATAAATTGTGGTATTGTCCTACAATGGAATTCTAGCAGGAGTGGAACAAACGATCCTCAACTATATGCCATGATATGGATGGACCTCACAAACAATGAACACTCTATGACTCCATCTGTATAAAGTACAAAAGCTGGCAAAATAGTTTATGGTCCTAGAAGTCAATGTAGTGGTTACCCTTAGCCAATGTAGTGGTTACCTTAAAGAGGAACACAAGGAGGGGTTGTGGGATTCCAGTAATACACTACTTCTGGTTCTAGATGCTGCTTTGATAAGCTGTACACTTATGGTTTGAACACTTTTTATGAGTTATCTTAAACTCCAATATAAATTTCTTTAAACGCTCTGATTGTTATTCCTACCAAGTCTCGTTCTAGGAATTCAACCTGAGGAACAATATTACAGTAAAGTTCAAATATATATCCTATCCTACAAAGATGTTCATTATGACGTTAATTTAGATTGAAAAATTGAAAAAATTCCAAATGTCAAAGCGTAGGAAATTTGTTTAAAATTTTGATATATTAAAAAATGAAATACAGTTAGTTATTTTAAAATATATTTGAGATACCTATTTATTTTACATAAAAATATCTTGAAATATTAATAAATGAAAATAGGTTATATGAATACATTTGATACGTCCCAAGTATGGGTGTCAGGGCTATGAAGTGCGCAACCAGTCTAATGGTACATGACCATCCTTCCAGGCACCTACCAAACGTTTAGTTTAAAAACTGAAACAGGGAATTCCCTGGAGGTCCAGTGGTTAAGACTCCATGCTTCCAATGCAGGAGGCACAGTTTCCATCCCTGGATGGGGAACTGAGATCCCACATGGCATGTGGCATGGCCAAAAAAACCAGAAACAGAGTCACAGAGAACAAACTAGTGGTTACCAGTGGGGAGAGAGAAGTGGGGAGGGGTACAATAGGGGGAGGGGATTAAGAGGTACAAACTGCAATGTATAAAATAAATAAGCTATAAGGATATATTGTACAGCACAGGGGGTATAACCAATATTTTATAATAACTTTAAATGGAGTGTAATCTATAAAAATGAATCACTATGTTGTATACCTAAAACTAATATAATATTGTAAATCAACTGTATTTCAATACAAAAATTTTTTCTTTATCTCTCTGGAGAGATTATAGACATTTTTATTTTCCTCTGTAAATTTTCTGTGCTTTCCAGAAATAAATTTTTGTTTCTTCTTTTTTAAATTAAAAAAGAAGTTAAAATAATTCAAATCCCAGAACACTTACTTCAAATGTTATACAAGACAGCTAGAAACTACAATTTCATTATTTATTATTTTCACCAATTATATTTATTATTAAAAGTGAAAGAAAATTTATTTTTTACCTCCTGGAACCTATGATCAAAGTCAACCTACAATAATTCAATGGATATATGGATATAAAGTAGAAACATATAGGAAAATGAACATTGGACATAGAAACCCCGCTGAAAAAATATACCTTTACAAAACTCTCCCCTTTTCTTGGAACTCTCCATATTTTTCAATGGCCAGTTTAAGTCCCAGACTCCTTTATGAAGAACTTCTGGACCAAGCCACCACAAATGATCTGCTCTCCCTTCTCCAAACTCCAGTTTCATTTTTAATCACTACAACTTGTTCAGTTCTTAGAAAATTCTACCTAAGTTTTCTTCCCAATTAGAAGTTAAGCTTTTTGAAAGCAGGAAGGGCCAAGGTAAATTTTTACTTCTGAATAACTTCTTCTCTTCCCCACTTCACCTGTCATAATGCTTTGTATTACAAATAAAATATGTGTTAGTGCCCAATATTTGTTAGTGGTCATTGGTGAATCTTAGTGAAGTCTTCCATTAATACTAAGTTGTTAAGGAGGACACCTATGAACTCAATAGGAAGGAAAGGATGTAAGAAGATACTCAGGATCAGCTCTCACCACTTCACAAAAAGTGACTGCTTAACCATAACAGGACCAAGAATAGAGGTCATCCATTTAATTAAATCATTTCAGAGAGAGTCCAGCTCTTCCCATGGACAAGAAGGGCCAAATACTGTGGGAAGGAGGCTTCTGGGACGCCCCAAGCCCTAGCACCCAGCCTGCAGGTGGCAGAGATTAAGAGGGTGGCTTCAGATGGAGAGTACCCATCCATGGCAACTGGATGAAAAGCACTTTTATCTGAGCCACTCTAGCCAGATTATCATGGAGTGATAGTCCTAAAGAAGATGAAAGCTAAACTATCAAAAAAGCATGTATTCAGGAATATAAGTCTGGGTGAAGTTACTAGTATTAAAAACTCTGGACATTATGGTTAACAGAGACAGGAAACAAGATGGGAACCCCGAGTAGAGTCCCTTGGACAAGTGAATTTCAGGGGAGGAGTTTCAGGAAAACAAAGTCAGGTGTTTACTAGTCGAAGCAATTACATAAATAGTGGAAGCATCACATCAAGTTCTAATGCTGTAAATGGGTGTTAGGAGAAGTGAGGATGGGAAAGAGACAGAAAAGGAGTAGGGAGTTTGGAAAGGGGTCCAACATGAGGCTGGGCCACCAGATGAGAGAGTTCCCGGGCCTTAAATAAAGATCTTCCAGTACCTTTTCTACCTGATCCAGGCTCCAGCTCACCTGCTCTGTTTCTTTCAAGTTTCCTACATTTCTTTACAGAGGTATCAATTTGCTTGTATTGTATAAACTCAACCACTGTTGGAAATCTAAGAGAATAGAGAGAAAGCTTTTCTAATTCCATGGCTCAAGGTCACAAGCCTTGCAGCCTGCTGTGTTTAAAAAAAAAAAAAGAGAGAGAGAGAATTTCAACATGATTATGGTCGTATTTCCTCACTGAAAAAACTGAGAATCAAAAGAAACTCATGTGTTTTTTTTTCTTTTATGGCTGTTTTATTGATCAAAGTTTAGCTCCTATTCCACTAAAAATAAAGTCAGCTGTCCTAAAATCTTCATCACTTGCAGGTTCTGCAACTGACCCATAGTGAACCAGTTAGTGAGTGCAGATGGAGAACTGGAAGAGAAGGGGTGTGGGTTTATAAAAGTTTCTCCTGGACTTTAACTAGCCTCAGGCTACAATAAAATGTTAATGAAAATGCATTAGAAGAAACAGGACAATAATAATTAATCACATGAAACAACATCAAATTATTTAAAACAATGCCCACCCCCCTCCACTATTACACCTGCACAGAGAGAAAAAGTCAGATGGAAAAGATCTCAAAGCTTTGCCTGAAGGTCAAGGTCCTAGGGCAAACTACAGAGGGCAAAGAATTCCAGAGGACAGGATGGAACATCTGCCTGAGGTCAGATCTGGGGAGGTTACCGGAAGCACATCCCCCTGGATGCTGTCTCCAAATCCATGTTCAGATCCCTCCTGAAGGAGAAGTGTTTGGAGGATAGTCAGAGCAACTCAGTCTCTGCTGAAGATGTAAAGAGTTTACTTGTTAGTAAACTTAACCAAAATAATAGGAGTCAGTTGATGACTATAGTTTTTCACATAAGTATACATTTCTGTGTTTATCCTCTATCCACCACCATACTGAACACAATACTAATTAGTCATACTTTGAGAAACAGAGTTTTGAAATCAACTCATTTGAAGTGATGGAATGAAATGAAATGTTTTTGTAGTGCAGACAAGAAGAGTAAGATGCTCTTTCAAATGCACTCATGCCCTGACCTGACACGTTCACAGGCCTTAAGTCCCACAGAACTCTTCATACAACAGAGTGACATTTGTTTTCCTAACCACAGGAGAAGACACCCTAAAGATGAGAAACTGTCCCCAGGGACGCAAAGTACTGGTAAAGCAATATGGCAACATGCATAATGCAAAAAACAGGTTAAATTTAGTGATGGATGAACATCAAACAATTTCTAGCTCTGTTTCAATTTAGATACTTACTCAAAGCATGTCGAAATGATATAAACCTCGTGAGCCTACATAATTGAGCTTAAAAATTTTTTTTCTTGAGCAGTTTTTCCTCACAACATTCTCTCTCTCTCTGTCTCTCTCTTTCTTCTTTTCTTGCTTCTCTTTGCTTCTCTGTATTTAATCTGGAATGTAAAAGTCAAGGACTACACAAATATGAAAACAAACATTACAAAGTTTATAAATATGGTTCTGTTTGCTAAAGTGGGATTCAATTTTCATTCAGCCACTTTTTCTACACCATCATATTAAACCCGTTTTCCTCATGCCTCACAGGATGGAGAGCCAACATGACCCCAAAATCCCAACTGTCTGCCAAGGATACTTTGTGGGTAACAAGGAGATATAAGTCATTATCTTGGATAAAATAATACCTTCCTTTCAAATTTTTGAGTTTAATTTGCTTCTTTTTCTAATACTACAGTAATATATATAAGAATACATATTTATGTCCCAGTTAAGAGTAATGTAAAGGACAGAAGATTTGGAATCAGTTGGCCTCCCTGAGAGTCCAGATTTGCCACTTGGTTTCTTTACAGTAAAGTGTTCCCTTCAGTAAATTTGGAAGATGCCTTTGAAGTTAAAGTAAGAAAGTAGAAACGGTCACACCTGAAAGATCTGAAGACAGTTGTAGTGCCGTGTTTAAATATAAAGACAGAGAGACTCAAGGATTTGCCCTAGAATCAAGAATCCCCAGAAATCCTAGACAAAAGCCCCCAAACTTTTGAAGTTCTAATCCTGGCCCTCACTCGATACCAGATGCCAATGTTTTGAAATATGCCACATGAATTACTTACTGAGTATACTTCACTTACCAGAAACTATACCTATCAACAGAATCAGAACCAGAAGGAAGAAAGGGTAAGGGAAACCAAAAAACAAGTCTCTGAACAATACAAAACCAAGATTCTAATTCCATGCACATTTCTTAAAAAAGAACCACTTAAGCTTTCTCTACAACTATTTACTCTTACTTTATATAGAAGCCTAACAACATTAATAATACAGTTTGCCAACCCAAAATAAATTAGAAAAGAAAAAAGGAACTCCTAGACACAGGCAATTTATAGAAGACATTCACTTATTTTTTTTAACATCTTTATTGGAGTATAATTGCTTTACAATGGTGTGTTGGTTTCTGCTGTATAACAAAGTGAATCAGCTATACATATACATATATCCTCATATCCCCTCACTCTTGCTTCTCCCTCCCACACTCCCTATCCCACCCCTCTAGGTGGACACAAAGCACCGAGCTGATCTCCCTGTGCTATGCGGCTGCTTCCCACTAGCTATCTATTTTACATTTGGTAGTATATATATGTCCATGCCACTCTCTCACTTCGTCCCAGCTTACCCTTCCCCTTTCCTGTGTCCTCATGTCCATTCTCTACATCTGCTTCTTTACTCCTGTCCTGCCCCTAGGTTCTTTAGAACCGTTTTTTGTTTTTGTTTTTAGATTCCATATATATGTGTTAGCATATGGTATTTATTTTTCTCTTTCTGACTTACTTCACTCTGTATGACAGACTCTAGGTCCATCCACCTCACTACAAATAACTCAATTTCATTTCTTTTTATGGCTGAGTAATATCCCATTGTATATGTGTGCCACATCTTCTTTATCCATTCATCTGTCGATGATCATTTAGGTTGATTCCATGTCCTGGCTATTGTAAATAGAGCTGCAATGAATATAGTGGTACATGACTCTTTTTGAATTATGGTTTTCTCAGTGTATATGCCCAGTAGTGGGATTACTGAGTCATATGGTAGTCCTAGTTTTAGTTTTGTAAGGAAGATCCATACTGTTCTCCATAGTGGCTATATCAGTTTACATTCCCACCAACAGTGCAAGAGGGTTCCCTTTTCTCCACACCCTCTCCAGCATTTATTGGTTGTAGACTTTTCGATGCTGGTCATTCTGACCAGTGTGAGGTGATACCTCATTGTAGTTTTGATTTGCATTTCTCTAATGATTAGTGATGTTGAGCATCCTTTCATGTGTTTGTTGGCAACCTGTATATCTCCTTTAGAGTAATGTCTATTTAGGTCTTCTACCCATTTTTGGATTGGGTTGTTTGTTTTTTTGATATTGAGCTGCATGAGATGCTTGTATATTTTGGAGATTAATCCTTTGTCATTTCCTTCATTTGCAAATATTTTCTCCCATTCTGAGGGTTGTCTTTTCATCTTGTTTATGGTTTCCTTGCTGTGCAAAAGCTTTGAAGTTTCATTAGGTCCCATTTGTTTATTTTTGTTTTTATTTCCATTTCTCGAGGAGGTGGGTCAAAAAGGATCTTGCTGTGATTTATGTCATAGAGTGTTCTGCCCATGTTTTCCTCTAAGAGTTTTATAGTGTCTGGCCTTACATTTAGGTCTTTAATCCATTTTGAGTTAATTTTTGTGTATGGTGTTAGGGAGTGTTCTAATTTCATTCTTTTACATATAGCTGTCCAGTTTTCCCAGCATGACTTATTGAAGAGGCTGTCTTTTCTCCACTGTATATTCTTGCCTCCTTTATCAAAGATAAGGTGACCATATGTGCGTGGGTTTATCTCTGGGCTTTCTATCCTGTTCCATTGATCTATATTTCTGTTTTTGTGCCAGTTACCATACTGTCTTGATTACTGTAGCTCTGTAATATAGTCTGAAGTCCGGAAGTTTGATTCCTCCAGCTCCGTTTTTCTTTCTCAAGATTGCTTTGGCTATTCGGGGTCTTTTGTGTTTCCATACAAATTGTGAAATTTTGTGTTCTAGTTCTGTGAAAAATGCCATTGGTAGTTTGATAGGGATTGCATTGAATCTGTAGATTGCTTTGGGTAGTATAGTCATTTTCCCAATGTTGATTCTTCCAATCCAAGAACATGGTAAATCTCTCCATCTGTTTGTATCATCTTTAATTTCTTTCATCAGTGTCATAGTTTTCTGCATACAAGTCTTTTGTCTCCTTAGGTTTATTCCTAGGTATTTTATTCTTTTTGTTGCAGTGGTAAGTGGGAGTGTTTCCTTAATTTCTCGTTCAGATTTTTCATCATTACTGTGTAGGAATGCAAGAGATTTCTGTGCATTAATTTTGTATCCTGCTACTTTACCAAATTCATTGATTAGCTCTAGTAGTTTTCTGGTAGCATCTTTAGGATTCTCTATGTATAGTATCAAGAAGACATTCACTCTTTGATGCATATCTTTGACAGCTGGGGCAAAGCTGAGGCTCAGTTATGCTTTGCATGAATTTAGGTGATGCCATCACTGGTATCTAACAGATTTCCAAGATTTTAATTGTGCAAAACTATGTCATGGGAAGAACAAGGGCTCTATAACATAATTGGAGACTGGACATATGTCTCCATGTGAGACAGAATGAGAGAGAGATGGTCACAGAATTCAAGTTGCATGGGGCCCTTGCATGGAAAAATCGCCATTATTTTAAAAGTTGGTTTAGAACAGAACATGATGTGCTGATAGGAAGCAATTTTTCTGGGATAGACCATGAGGGCGGCATCTAATTCCTCTCATTCCATCCCTGAAAGGTTATAAATATATATTCAGGAGTCCTAGCAACTCTGCTTTAGGAACACTAAAAGGTGGATGCTAGCCAAAGACAGAAAGTTAAGAGCCTGACATCCAGAGATGGACCTGCAAGGTACTTAGAGCAGTAGTAGCAGACAGAGCATCCCAAGGAGATTTATATCACCTATTTTCTGCCTCCCCTGACTTGAATACTCCAGGAGAGCAGGGATTTTTGTCTGTTTTGTTTAGTGTAGCCCAAGTCTATAGAAAAGTGCCCGGCGAATAGTAGGTGCTGAATAAATGATTTAATAAATGATGATTTTGATGCCTGATTCAATTAACAGACCTGTGTAGGAAGTACAGGCAATGAGTAGATCCACAGCAATAATCACAAGAGAAAGTGAGAGCAGCTGGAGCAGAGGATGAAGAAGCTGGGAGGGGTGTGAATGCTATGAAAGGCAACCCTCCCTTGAGGGAAAGAGCTGAGACCCTGTCACCTGACAAGTGGGCACTACTGATTCAGCGGACTTGGACACAATGGTTAGAATGACCTTATTTAAGATCTACTACCTTGGGCTTCCCTGGTGGTGCAGTGGTTGAGAGTCCGCCTGCCGATGCAGGGGACACGGGTTCGTGCCCCGGTCCGGGAAGATCCCACATGCCGCGGAGCAGCTGGGACCATGAGCCATGGCCGCTGAGCCTGCGCGTCCGGAGCCTGTGGTCCGCAACGGGAGAGGCCACAACAGTGAGAAGCCCGCGTACTGCAAAAAAAAAAAAAAAAAAAAAAGATCTACTACCTTGTGGGATCCAGGGGACATTCACGTTATAAGTAAAAACAGCATTATGCATATCAAATGTTCTTGAGGACCTTCTTTCCTAGAAATGGAATTTTAAAAAATGTCCTTGATACTATCTTGAGATATAAAAAAGATCTATCATGTTCATTTTGCTTTGGAAAATCCATGATATATTTTAGAACTATTTTCATCAAAAGTATCTAAAATGTAAAGATAGTGAGGCTAGGTTTATGTTATCTTCTGTCTTCTGTAAGTATCTCAACCGCGGACAATGGAGCAGTGGCAATGCAGAACCACAGAACCCGTTCTCTGCCTCAGTCACACCAGAGATGATGCCTCTTGATTCGAGATGAACAGAAGTCTGGCTCCAGAGCTGAGCATCAGCACAGGAAGTGAATACCACAGTTAAGCACATTCAGGCCAGAGAGACCTAGAACGAAGTTCCCAGGAAAGAAAACATGCTTAACAATGAGTCAGTGGACCCAGGAAGGATGAGACAAGGAGAAAACTCAACTTCAAAATATTGTCAGGAAACTGTAACGGTAAAGAGAAAAAGAGCTGTAAACACTGCATTCTAGTAGCTCCTAATGGCCAAAGCTAGAGCAATTTGAGCAATAAATAAATGATGGTGGGATTGGATAACTTGCCAAAGAATAGAATAGACATCCATAAGTCCATACTGATATAAATACATGATTGATTAAATAAATAAAAGACAACAAATATGTATTATAGAAGAATTCAAAATACTAAATGTAAAAGGAACGAGGGAAATAGGAAACCAACATTAGAACACCACGGTATAACTGCTGCAGGCAAGATCCATGGATGAATGCTAAAATTAGTGGGTGAAACTTTTAGGAGAAACAGGATGTTTGTATAGCCTCAATGTAACTCCCCCAAAATATATATTAATTACTGTGGTGGTTTTAACATATGTCCACAAATTCTTTGATACTCCTCTTTCCAGATGTGGAGCTTAATTTCTCTCCCCTTGAGTGTTGGCTGAACTTAGTGACTTGTTTTCAAAGAATAGAGTATGGACAGGAAAAAAAAATAGAAACTTCACAGTGGAGAAGCCTGGCAGACACCATTTTCACAAGGTGATCAAGGTCAACATCACAAGTGATGAGTCATGTTGCCATCATGTACCCTTGATGTGAGAAGGGCACTTCACCTCTGATATTCTTCCCTAAAATACACTACCCCAGTCTAATCATGAGAAAAACCTCGATCAGCCCCAAATTGACGGGCATTTTACAGAATATTCTTTAAATGCATCAAGGTCATAAAAAGCAAGGAAAGACTGAGAAACTGACACAGATTAGAAGACACTAAGGAGATATGAGTAGTAAATGCAATTTGATATACAGGATTAGATCCTAGAACAGAAAAAAGGACATTAGTGGAAAAACTGGTGAAATCTGAATAAAATCTATAGTTCAGTTAATAGTTTAATACCAATGTTAGTTTTTTCGTTTTGATGAATGTACCGTGGTTACATAAGATGTTAACATTAGAGGAAGCTGGGTAAAGGGTATAGGGGGATTCTCTCTACTGTCTACAACTTTTATGTAATTCTAAAATTATTCCAAAATTAAATGTGTGTATATAATACAAAAAAAGAATAAAAAATAAATGCCAGGAAACAGGATAAAAAATAAAAATCATTCATGGTGAAAAAATAAATTTAGACTCAGCCCTAACACTGGCAAATTGAGGTTGAGAAATCTCAGAAAGGTTCTCAGGTTTTTGGCTTCTTGTTGCCAAATAGTTGATCACCGTCATGAACAAAGGCTGGGACAGGCTAGGGAGTGGGTGATAAGCTTACTAAATCTTTATTATATGCATATAAGGTTGAGAGAAGAAGTCAACATCCAACTGATCTATTGATAAAACTAGAGTGTTCAATTACCTAGCTCATTTGTCACTCGAAAGAATGGTAAAGTGAAAAGGTCACATGATTTAGAAACACAAAAATTGGGTTCAAATCTTAACTCTCAGCAAACTATTTAGTTAAGTCAATCCCTTTACTGAAACACAGTTTCCTTATCTGCAAAACATAGGTAATAATAATAAAAATAATAATATCTATCTTATCCACTTCTAAAGTTTTGAGGAAACTTAAAAGAGATTATGTAAGTCAGAGGACTTGGCAAAATTCACCAAATGTAGTCCTACAGGGCCTTCTGCATTCTCTAAAAAGATGAAATTATAAACTGTGTACTTTTAATGATTAACAGATTCTAGGCATACTGTGGGATATGGGAAACTTTCCTGTAATAAAGATATTTAGTTAACTATAAAGTCTTCCTCCTTCATGATGCTCAAAAACAGAGTTTTCTAAACTGGGTTTCAAGTAGACTAGAAGAACATATAGTTACAATAAAATTTGCTTCATTTCCTAGGGTTTCATCATCTCAGTATATAACAGGGAAAATGATAAACACTCTTCATTTCCTCACCTGTAAAACGTAGAGATTGGTAGGTGATCTCCAAAAATCTTCCCAGTTCAAAAGTTTTTAGGATGTCTATATTCTTCCAAAGGAGTGATAATTCAAGACAAGACTTTGCCAGATTACAGTTGAGGCATAGGAAAAGAAATCTATAACCTCTGTAAGTGCACTGTAGTTTTCAACACATTACATTAAAAAAAAAAACAACAGTCTTTGTGGTGAACGTCTTAACAACGAACACACCCTGAGGAGATCCTGAGCAAAATAATCTTCTTATTATAAATTGCAGTTTCCTGCTGAGATTTTTTGGGGATCTATCATCCACAATGTTCAACCACCAACTGTCAATAATCTAACCAACAAATGAGCCAGAGTAAAAAATGTCACTGTGTTTGTTCTTGTCTCAGATGTTACAACTGAACTCAGTACGTTCAAAAATTCCATTTATGTAATTGTGTGTGTGTGTGTGTGTGTGTGTGTGTGTGTGTGTGTGTGTGTGTGTTTTCTTCATATTAAGGCCTCTGAATTAAGTGAAATTCTTATTAATTGTTTTCAGGCATATAAAATTGCCCAACTGACTCCAAATAGGCAAAATCAAAGCAATCAACTCATTTTATTTTCAACTTTGACCACGTCATAGGAAAGGAACTTATAAATCTAGTCCAAATAAATCTGTTACATATCAGTCCAGAATAATTACCAAGCCCAGCTCAATCCCAGTTCAATTGACCAATCCTTTTATCTCTGTGATGTTTACATAAATCTTATCACAATCATCACTCAGGGTTTGGCTTGAAGGCTGCCCAAAGAATAATAATTTTTTTTAACGGTAAAAACTTCATATTAGCCTCCACTTTTACCAGCTCTGGAGTGCTAAAAAGAACCTTCAGGATACATTACTAGATGTTGCCTTCTATTTTCTGAATTAAGAACCATTTAACATGTGAAAAGGTCTTCCTACTCTGTTCAGACTACCTCAGAGGTGTGTCTCCCTGTAAACACCCATAGCTACTGCCACATTTTGGCCTGGGAAAAATAAAAGTACCGGGTGTGGCATCTCCAATCCATCAACCCTAGAGAGCATTTTCATTCTTGTAAATTCACAAGTTTGGGCATATTCCTAACGTAAGCCAGATATACTTTGGTATTCATATTTTTCAGATTTTGGAAAGGTAATAAGGATCATATACCAGGTACCATGCAGCATCCCCAGGGAAGTCTGAGGAAACACCCAATCAGTCATAGGATCATGACTCCAGTGAAACATGAATATTCACATTCAGTAGAATAAGTAAAGATTATTAATAGCCTCAAGTCAATTCAGGACAAGTTTTGTCCTCAAATGAATTATGAAAACAAAAACTCACTTTCAAGAATTTTTTGGATTTGGAAATTGAGGCTCATGAATTGTGGACCTGTAGTGGAACCAGGATTTGAGTGTGAGAAGGGAACAAGGGAAAATAAAATTCATATTATTTTAGTGTCTTCCTGTCTAGAAAAGAAACTATTTCTCCACTTGCAATAGTTAAAAGAATCTTTTGAGGGTTGATCCTAATTGAGACCTCAGCATCTTACCTTCAAAAGGATCCTTGCAAGTAGATAGCATGCGTATGTGCTTCCAACATATACTCTACAGTAATTTACTGCTTCCAAACTCCACCCAGTTTCTTTTATGATGTTCACAGTTTCAGAAGACAGTTCTGCTCAGGCCTGAAATAGCAGCCCACCTGGCTCCATTTATCCCCCTTTCATATTAAGGACAATGTAACCCCAAACCTTTACCTTCAACTTTTAAAGATTTCACACAGGCCATTTGGGAAGTTTATTGTCGTCTTAACGAGACTTGTCTTTTTCATTCAGTGGACCCCACTACAAAAACCAGCTCGGTACCTGTCGGCCATCTGGTCTCTGTGTATACACCAGGCCAAAATTTCCACATTTCCTCCTTTGAGTTTGCTCTGTAGAAGACAAATCCGATTAGGTGAAAAATAATGCTGCAAGACTTACAAGCCATTATTCTGAATGCAAATGACATTTTCTTTGATAAGTGTTCCCAGTCTAAATAAGCTTTGAACTTCAGATCTGCCTGGGTGCTGGGGTTTGTTTGCAATATTCATGTAGCCAACATGACGACACCTTTGGCTGAGACCCAGATATTTTTTAATCAGCAAAGCTGTAGTGTATGAAACAGATTCAAATGGCCCTTCCTTTTCCATGTCAGAAATTTCTGGGAACATAACCTAGTGATTCTAGCACAGAGCAAACAAAATTAAACCAAGGTTTATTGTATCATAACAGCCAGTGTCTACTGGTAACTTGAAATCTAGCAGACTCTCGTAACAATAAATAGGGAAGTATTTCTTTTTTGAGAATACATAGAGTTATATGACAGTGACAGGTGGCAAGAGTTTTAGGTTCTGAACAAGCCATGTTAGTAATTTACTAACAATTATCCTTTCCTCCAGATCACTGTTTCTTGTCTCTACCTGTATATCAGTATCACCCGAGAAACTCTTTAAAAAATACTAATGTTTCACTCCATAGCAGAAATTAAACCACAAACTCTAGAGGTGGGTTTCAGTGTCTTTAGATTTTACGGTTTTCTTGGTAATTCCAATGCGTAGCTGATTTTGATAACAGTTACTCTGATATTCATTCATTCATTCAATTATTCAACAAGTATGTATTGACTACCAATTATGCCCTGGGACTACTCTAAACACTGGAGATTCAGAAAAAAATGTCCAGAATGGCTGGAGGATGGTCATCAAAGGTCACAACTGATGTTGGACAGAGTGCAGGAGCTGGGTCTTGCAGAACCTTGAAGGACTTTGGATTTTATTCTAGGTGCAATGAAAAGCCATGGGGTGGGAAGGGAGAGGGTTAAGCAAAGGAGTGACATAATCTGACTTATATTTTTAAAAGATTATTTTGACTGTCTCCTTGGAGAATATCATTAAAATGAAATCAAGTCCAAGGACAGAACAAACCATCAGTTTGGGGAACAAAACAATAGAAACTATTGGACACTTGCTTTTATTACTGGTTTTGTCTTAGACCAACTGAGTGGTATGCCAGCTGTTTTATAGTCATCATTCCTCTGGGCCACGTTTGGATAAATTACTCCAGCACCAGTGCACTTAGTGAGCTTCCAGTGTTCAGAGGAGACTGCATATGACTTCCTCAGCTACTAGATAGAACTCACCTTCCGAGCACAGCACACATTTCTCATCTTGATTGTGCATGACTGACTGCTTCCCAGCCGAGGCATTCTCTCAGTAATAGGAGGATAAAAAGAATCTAAGTGACAACTCTTCCCAGCTGAGGCTTTATATGCTCATAGCCTAACATCTTCTCTTTGCCAAATATTGTTCGAATTATACGTTCATTAAATGATGTCACGGACAGCATCATCTTTCTAATCTTTGCAAAATGGAATTAAATATTTACTCCATTATATCCTTAAAAGCACTTTAAACTTTAACTGTTTTTAAAAAAATGTTTAAGATATGTATTATTGTGATTATAAGAAGGGAGTAAGCCTCCAGCCTAGCTTGATTCTATTTTTATCCTAATTACACTTTAGAATGATAATTAAACAAGATATCTAGGCAAACTAATTTTAGTTGGCTGCCCAGTGAGGATACATTTACTTACATTTATCTACTACGTTTATTAGTCATTAACTTATGAATAAGTAAGTAGAAAGCCAGTATGTTACTTAAGCAATGTGGGCATGTCCTCCAGCCCCCAAATACCTCCTTTTAAGCATGGTGCCAAAAATACGAGACATTCATTTGCTTGGGTCTCAGTCAAGTATTCATTTCATTTTGTAGAGCCCTCAGCTTTACCTTCTAACACCTTAAGTGATAAAGAATAGCAGTCAATTAAAAGCAAAAAATGCACATGAGGCTGAAACATCAGTCATAGGCTCTAAGTGTATGGCTACAGGGTAGGAGGAGCAATGGAAAAAAGGGCATTGGAGAAAGCTTTCTGAAAGAGAATGTAGAACAGTACAAAAGAATGATATTTCTGACTTCACAGTTATGTCCAAGATGATCCCTATAGTCCTAGACTTCCATTGTGAGTCAGAGCATAATGTTTCAATTCTTAAAAATATTAGCTTTTCTTTTCATCTGATGCCACCCATTGATAAGATTACTAAGGGAATAAATGGAATTATTCTTATTTCCTGAGCTCTTTATCCCCTCTCAAAGGGTCAAGTTCCTAGAGGATGGTTATAAATGAACCATGATAGAGCAGTTTGTGGAAATTTTTACTTGACCTGTAACTTAGCTTTATAAATAATTCTAAACAGCCATAAAATGACTATGCTTGAAAGATAATTGCTCGTTGAGGTAACAGAAAAACTCGCTCCATGCAATTCAGCAAGAATATAATATCCAGGACTTCCCTGGTGGTGCAGTGGTTAAGAATCCGCCTGCCAAGGCAGGGGACACGGGTTCAAGCCCTGGTGCAGGAAGATCCCACATGCTGCGGAGCAACTAAGCCCGTGCGCCACAACTACTAAGCCTGCGCTCTAGAGCCCACAAGCCACAACTACTGAGCCCGTGCGCCACAACTACTGAAGCCCGCGTGCCTAGAGCCCGTGCTCTGCAACAGAGAAGCCACCGCAGTGAGAAGCTCGCTCACCGCAGCGAACAGTAGCCCCCGCTCGCCGCAACTAGAGAAAGCCTGTGTGCAGCAACAAAGACCCAACGCAGACAAAAATTATTTAATTTTTTAAAAAAGAATATCCAAAAAAAGGCTCTCATTTAAAATTATGTTTTCTAGCTATTATTTTTGTATACTTTGCTAATTCTATAACTTTATTTTTAGAAAGTATACATTTTACATATTTTAAAGGAAGAGGAAAAAATACTGTTCCAGGATTTTTTTGTTTGTTTGTTTTTTTGCGGTACGCAGGCCTCTCACCATTGTGGCCTCTCCCGTTGCAGACCACAGGCTCCGGAGGCGCAGGCTCAGCGGCCATGGCTCACGGGCCCAGCCACTCCACGGCATGTGGGATCCTCCTGGACCGGGGCACAAACCCATGTCCCCTGCATCGGCAGGCAGACTCTCAAACAATGCGCCACCAGGGAAGCCCCATCCCATAGACTTTGGATAATCGTGTTTTCACTGTCGTTTGTTTCTAGGTAGTTTTTTATTTCCTCTTTGATTTCTTCAGTGATCTCTTGGTTATTTAGTAGTGTATTGTTTAGCCTCCACGTGTTTGTATTTTTACAGATTTTTTTCTGTAATTGATATGTAGTCTTATAGTGTTGTGGTCGGAAATGATACTTGATACTATTTCAATTTTCTTAAATTTACCAAGGCTTGATTTGTGACCCAAGATATGGTCTATCCTGGAGAATGTTCTACGAGCACTTGAGAAGAAAGTTTATTCTGTTGGTTTTGGATGGAATGTCCTGTAAATATCAATTAAGTCCATCTTGTTTAATGTGTCATTTAAAGCTTGTGCTTCCTTATTTATTTTCATTTTGCATGATCTGTTCATTTGTGAAAGTGAGGTGTTAAAGTCCCCTACTATTATTGTGTTACTGTCGATTTCCCCTTTTTAAAAATAATTAGTTTTTAAATTTTTGGCTGCATTGGGTCTTCATTGGAGCATGCAGACTTTCTCTAGTTGCAGTGAGCGGGGGCTACTCTTTGTTGGAGTGCACGGGATTCTCATTGCAGTGGCTTCTCTTGTTGCAGAGCGTGGGCTCTAGGTATGCGGGCTTCAGTAGCTGTGGCATGCGGGCTCTAGAGCACAGGCTCAGTAGTTGTGGCACACCGGCTTAGCTGCTCCGTGGCATGTGGGATCTTCCCAGACCAGGGATCGAACCCATGTCCCCTGCATTGGCAGGCGGATTCTTAACCACTGCACCACCAAGGAAGTCCCTCAATTTCCCCTTTTATGGCTGTTAGCATTTGCCTTATGTATTAAGGTGCTCCTATGTTGGGTGCATAAATATTTACAATTGTTATATCTTCTTCTTGGATTGATCCCTTGATCATTATGTAGTGTCCTTCTTTGTCTCTTGTAATAGTCTTTATCTTAAAGTCTATTTTGTCTCATATGAGAATTGCTACTCCAGCTTTCTTTTGAATTCCATTTGCACAGAATATCTTTTTCCATCCCCTCACTTTCAGTCTGTATGTGTCCCTAGGTCTGAAGTGGGTCTCTTGTAGACAGCATATATACGGGTCTTGTTTTTGTATCCATTCATCCAGTCTATGTCTTTTGGTGGGAGCATTTAATCCATTTACATTTAAGGTAATTATCGATATGTATGTTCCTATTACCATTTTCTTAATGGTTTTGGGCTTATTATTGTAGGTCTTTTCTTTCTCTTGTGTGTCCTGCCTAGAGAGGTTCCTTTAACATTTGTTGTAAAGCTGGTTTGGTGGTGCTGAATTCTCTTAGCTTTTGCTTGTCTGTAAAGGTTTTAATTTCTCTGTCAAATCTGAATGAGATACTTGCTGGGTAGAGTAATCTTGGTCATAGGTTTTTCCCTTTCATCACTTTAAATATGTCCTGCCACTCTCTTCTGGCTTGCAGAGTTTCTGCTGAAAGATCAGATGTTAACCTTATGGGGATTCCCTTGTATACTATTTGTTGTTTTTCCTTTGCTGCTTTTAATATTTTTTCTTTGTATTTAATTTTTGATAGTTTGATTAATATGTGTCTTGGCATGTTTCTCCTTGGATTTACCCTGTTTGGGACTCTCGGTGCTTCCTGGACTTGACTGACTTTTTCCTTTCCCATATTAGGGAAGTTTTCAACTATAATCTCTTCAAATATTTCCTCAGACCCTTTCTTTTTCTCTTCTTCTTCTGGGACCCCTATAATTCGAATGTTGGTGTGTTTAATGTTACCCCAGAGGTCTCTGAGACTGTCCTCAATTCTTTTCATTCTTTATTCTGCTCTGCAGTAGTTATTTCCACTATTTTATCTTCCAGGTCACTTATCTGCTCTTCTGCCTCAGTTATTCTGCTATTGATTCCTTCTAGAGAATTTTTAATTTTATTGATTGTGTTGTTCATCATTGTATGTTTGCTCTTTAGTTCTTCTAGGTCTTTGTTAAATGTTTCTTGTATTTTCTCCATTCTATTTCCAAGATTTTGGATCATCTTTACTATCATTACTCTGAATTCTTTTTCAGGTAGACTGCTTATTTCCTCTTCATTTGTTTGGTCTGGTGGGTTTTTACCTTGCTCCTTCATCTGCTGCCTATTTCTCTGTCTTCTCATTTTGTTTAACTTACTGTATGTGGGGTTTCCTTTTCGCAGGCTGCACATTTGTAGTTCCCGTTGTTTTTGGTGTCCTGCCCCAGTGGGTGAGGTTGGTTCAGTGGCTTGTGTAGGCTTCCTGGTGGAGGGGACTGGTGCTTGTGTTCTGGTGGGTGGGGCTGGATCTTGTCTTTCTGGTGGGCAGGGCCATGTCCGGTGGTGTGTTTTGGGGTGTCTGTGAACTTAGTATGATTTTAGGCAGCCTCACTGCTATGGGTGGGATTGTGTTTCTGTCTTGGTAGTTGTTTGGCATGGGGCGTCCAGCACTGGAGCTTGGTGGCCATTGGGTGGAGATGGGTCTTAGTGCTGAGATGGAGACCTCTGGGAGAGCTCTTGCTGACTGATATTATGAGGGGCTGGGAGGTCTCTGGTGGTCCAATGTCTTGAACTCAGCTCTCCCGCATCAGAGGCTCAGGCCTAACACCAGGCCGGAGCACCAAGACCCTGTCAGCCACATGGCGCAGAAGAAAAGGGAGAAAGAAAGAAAGACAAAAAAAAAATTTTTAATAAATGTTTTAAAAGTTTTAAATAATAATTATAAAAAAGAAGAGAGTAACCAAACCAATGAACAAATCCACCAATGATAACAAGCACTAAAACCTAAACTAAGATAAACATAAAAATCAGAGGGACTTCCCTGGCGGTCCAGTGGTTGAGAGTTCACCTTCCAATGCAGGGGGTGCGGGTTCGATCCCTGGTAGGGGAGCTAAGATCCCACATGCCTCACGGCCAAAAGAACAAAACATAAAACAGAAGCAATACTGTAACAAATTCAGTAAAGACTTAAAACAAAAAAATTCAGAAACTAATCAGTCACAGACAGCAAACCCCAAGTCTACAGTTTCTCCCAAAGTCCACCTCCTCAATTTGGGATGATTCATTGTCTATTCACGTATTCCACAGATGCAGGTACATCAAGTTGATTGTGGGGATTTAATCCGCTGCTCCTGTGGCTGCACAGAGAAATTTCCCTTTCTCTTCTTTGTTCGCACAACTCCTGGGGTTCAGCTTTGGTTCTGGCCTCACCTCTGAGTGTAGGTCGCCCTCAGGCATCTGTTCCCGCCCAGACAGGATGGGGTTAAAGCCGTGGCTGATTAGGGTGCTCTTGCTCGTTCAGGCGTGGGGGTGTGGGGGGAGGGTATGATAGTCATAACTGGAACGCGGGGCGAGCCTGCGGAGGCAGGGGCCCACGTGACATTGCAACAGCCTGAGGCGCTGTGTGTTCTCCCGGGGAAGTTGTCCCCGGATCCCGGGACCCTGGCAGTAGCTGGCTGCACAGGCGCCCAGGAGAGGAGGTGTGGATAGTGACCTGTGCTTGCACACAGGCTTCTTGGTGGCGGCAGCAGCAGCCTTAGCATCTCATGCCCGTCTCTGGGGTCCACGCTGATAGCCACAGCTCGCACCCGTCTCTGGAGCTCCTTTAAGCGGCACTTTTAATCCCCTCTCCTCGCACACCAGGAAACAAAGAGGCAAGAAAAAGTCTCTTGTATCTTTGGCAGCTCCAGAGTTTTTCCCGGACTCCCTCCCGGCTAGCTGTGGCACACTAACCTCTTCAGGCTGTGTTCACGCAGCCAACCCCAGTCCTCTCCCTGGGATCCGACCTCCGAAGCCCGAGCCTCAGCTCCCAGCCCCGCCCGCCCCGGCGGGTGAGCAGACAAGCCTCTCGAGCTGGTGAGTGCTGGTCGGCACCGATTCTCCGTGCGGGAATCTCTCCGCTTTGCCCTCCGCACCCCTGTGGCTGCGCTCTCCTCCGTGGCTCCGAAGCTTCCCCCCTCCACCCCCCGCAGTCTCCGCCCGCAAAGGGGCTTCTAGTGGGTGGAAACCTTTCCTCCTTCACAGCTCCCTCCCACTGGTGCGGGTCCCGTCCCTATTCTTTGTCTCCGTTTTTTCTTTTTTCTTTTGCCTTAGCCAGGTACGTGGGGAGTGTCTTACCTTTTGGGAAGTCTGAGGTCTTCTGCCAGCGTTCAGTAGGTGTTCTGTAGGAGTTGTTCCACGTGTAGACGTATTTCTGATGTCTTTGTGCCGAGGAAGGTGATCTCCATGTCTTACTCTTCCGCCATCTTGAAGGTCCCCCTATCAAATAATGCAATTTTAAAACAAATATTCTTTCAACTTATACAGTGCTGTATGTCAATTATACCTTTAATAAAACTGGAAATAAAGAATCTAAGCCTAATAAAAATTAAAAATATTCTTTCAAATGGGCATTGTTAGGGAGCTATTCTTCCCCATATCTGATATTTCTTCCATATTCAGGGAGCTCTGTTAGTTTAACTCTGGAAGGCTCTCTTCATGCCCTTCTCAGCCCCTCTTCAACACCAAACTATCCTAGGGGCCTCCCCTCCCGAGGGGAGGTAGAGGGATTCATCTGATGGTAAATTGGAGATGAATAAACTGGGCTTAATTCCTCCTTTTCCCCTTTGGAAGCCAGCAAGTGTCTCAGATAGCTCACTTCATGGCCGAACTTTATAGTCTGTGAAGTGTTATCTCAAGCCCAACTTTTGGTGTATGTGCTTTGACACAGAAATAAAATTAAGAGTAGAATTTATAGACCCAAATAACACATTAAGAGTATTCTTGCAGGGCTTGGATTCATGGACAATGGACTTGAATGTGTGGGGAGGGAATGACCCTTTGGCAGATCATAAAGCCTGACTTACACTGTGCCAGGAGGGGGTTTACCATGGTGTGATTGGAATTTTACTGCTGCAACTTGACCTTGGCAGGTGATTCCTACTTTTGGCAATTTTGTCCACAGGCTAGTGGCTGTTTCATACAGGCAGAACTGTGCACATGGGTGGATTCATGCAAGTCTTTGGACCATGTAGGCCTCAGCAAAGGCATGGGGGTGGGAGACCTGGGGTGGGTTGAAGAGGTGCAGTTCTAATCTCAGGGAAAATGTGTGCCATTAGCCCACCCTAAGCCAAATGCTGGAGGCTTTATAACACAGGCTGTTGCATTTTACTCCACACGCACACCTGAGGCAGAGACTCAAGTCTAAAAGACAGTCATTCCACATTAGACAGTAGAAGAAAGAATAATGTTTGCTGCATTCAACGCAAGACTCTTGAGTCCTTTCCATGCTCCAGAACACTGGGGAGATAATAGCTATGAATTATCAGAGCCAGTCTTTATGAAGGCAGAACTTGATCAGCTGCCCCAAATTCACTCTGAAATAAGGATGAGATGGAATCTATGGAAGGCCTAATATTGAATTTATGAAGTTTGTCCACAGGCTCAAGAATAGAAAATATTTAAGAATTATTGGGTGTGTTTCAAGATGATCCCATTATTGTAGGTGGCATGCAGGTGCTCTGAGGGAACACGTTTGAGAAAATTTATGAAGTTCAACACAACAAAAATAGGTACTGTGGAGCAGAAACTGGTTCTCACTGGACTCCTCTAAGCACATGGTTCGCAACTGCACAGCACATATAATCATCAATTAATTCAAAATCTCTAGGGATAGGAGCCAGGCATTGGTATTGAGATATCAACTTGGAATAAAGTATGTAAAGTGCCTAGCCTTGAACCTGGCAAATAGCTGGCATCTTCTAGATAGATATTGGTGCCTGTCCCAATTTCCTCCCCTACACAATGTGGTCTTTCCTTTTCCTAGGATGAGTGGGTAAATTACCCACAGAATTTAAATGGTCTTACCAACACTTTTTCACAACAGGTAATCCAACACTGCAGTTTAAATCCAGCCATCTCAGAAAAGCTTATTTGAACAGTTATTTTTCTTTGAAGACTTAGTAGTCTCATAATCCCAACATTGTTCCTTCTTTTTCCCCTTCCCGGAACTAACAAATACAAGTTTCTCAGTTCTTTAACCAGGACACACATCACTACCAACCATAAAGATATAGGATAATTACATATAAGAGTAATCTGAGCAGTAGGGAAATAGAATTTCTGCTTTGTATGTTTCAAATATATGCTGTTTCCAAGATATTTTTAGACATTTTATGGCTGGATTCTTCCCAGGAAAGTTGGTTCTTCCATCAGAAATTTGCTCTTTCTATCTAAGGATTTTCAGATCTTTGGAAAGTACTTTCCAAAGTCCAGAATTTTAAACCACTGAGGGATAACTAATGAGGATAAAAAAGGTATTGGGGGTTTAGCCAGCATCGCACAAAGCCAGGCCCACAGCCTGACAGCTCCAGCTGCCAGACCCATGAGACTTTGCTTTTCCCAAGTCAACAAGGATTCACCGCATCCTAATGCTCATTATACACATTTGATATTCATTTTGTTTCTGAGTACTTATTGGGCTTAGTTTTCTTTACTTGACTGTCTCTAGGTTAAGATTTTTTTTTTTTGGTTATTAGAAAAAAGAGGTCCGATTGCCAGTTATGACGGCTTCCAGTTATGAACTTAACGATTTCTTGCATGTTTATAACATTCCTGACCATTTCCATTTCAAATTTTGCCATGACCCTTAACCTGTTTTCCAAAATCACAATTTCTGCAGAGAACAACATGTTTTGTTGGAATCACTTGAAATAATGTCACAAATTACTCTTGGAGATATCGTGAGCCAGGTGCAATGTCATGTTCGCCTCGTTTAGTTATTGCTCTTGGCCTTGCCGCAACTGATGCTCAGATTGTATTAAATAGACATGACTTATTCGGGTCTCACCTTACCGGCAAAGCTGACTGAGCTTTCTCTCCACTTGATGTGTGCTGTTTAACATCACGATGATTCCTGGATTACATCCCTTTTCATTTACTGTCTGTCATTCCATGCAGCTCACTTCCTGGCTCATTATTCCTTCTCTGTCTTTTTGTTCCATAACTTAACATGATCGCTGGATAGCAGTCTTGGAAAGAGAGTCTGAGCAGATTTATCATTCTGTGGAGGAGCTGGTGTCAAAATCCATTTCAAAAATTCAGATCTTTGAAGATGAATTCCTTGATGGCCCCAAACTTTCTTTGAAGTGTAAAGAAGCTCCATAATCAAAACCAAAACTCGGTAAGTCAGTATTGAAGTGCTAATGCTAGGTCTACTTATTCTTATAATGATGGTGATATTACAGCTACTAACATTTATTAGGTACTAACTGTAGTATATGTTCTAAATATTTTGCATGCATTGATTGCTTCATTTAATCTCACAACAGCCCTATAGAGATTTCTTTTCATCCTTGGTTTTCAGATGAGGTACAGAGAAAGTAAGTAATATGTCCAAGATCACTCAATGACTAGACAGTGAAGCCATGATTGGAACTTGAACAAATCTGATTCCAGATTCTATAGCTCTTAACCACCACCTAGTGTAATAGAAAGAGGAGATCAAAGTGGTACTAAACAAACTCTTCTCAGGAAAAAGGACAGGATATTTTCATCTTCAGGTATCTTTTGGAGTCAAGTTAATTGGTTGTAAGGCATAGGACCTGTCAACTTTCATTTATGGATATGGCAATTTTAATGTCTTTAAAAACACAAGCACTATTTCTTATTCTTTCATTTAATAAACATTGGTTGGATAAGCATCTGTCAGAAGGTACCATACTATGTGTGGGTAGTACATAAAGTTAAAAAAGACACATTTCTTGCCTCAATTGTTCCCCAAAAGACTAAAGCAGCAGGCATGAAAACAGAGGCTTGAAATACAGAGTGATACATGTTATGATGGGGGTGTACACAAAGCATAAGGCTAAAGGAAAGGAGACCACTCAATTTGGGTTTATGGCATTATGTCAACTGTGATGTTCGGGTATTACCCTCAGCAATTTAGCTCCTCTGGAAAGAATCTAAAACTGTTTCTGTAACAAATCAGCTTTTTTCCAAGAGATATACTACAGTGTTGTGTTTTAAGAATGTAAGCTGTGGAGTCAGGGTAGTTGAATTTGAATCCTGGCTCCATGAACTTTGGGCAACTTACTAAACCTCCCTGTGGCTCAGTTTCCTTATCTATAAAATGAGGATAACAATTTTAATAATGGAATTGTTGTGAGAATTGAATAAGTTAATACATGTGAATTCCTTAGAGCATTACCTGACATATAATACATATAATACTGTATGTATTAAATATTTTTACTATAAATAAAAATATTGATAATCTATGAAAAATCTTTATAAACTAAGAATGGATAACTTTCTTCAAATGGACCAGGTATTATTAATGAGCCTCTAATATATTCTAGGTACCTTGCCAGGGTGTGGGGAACAAATTCAATTTAGGGGCTCAGGAATACTCCAGAAGCTTATAATAAAATGGAGGCAACAAAAAAACTAGGCAAAATACATTAGAATAAGTGATATTTAAATATAAAGTGCTATGGGAAGATGCAGATGAATGGAAAAAATTAATTCAGTCCTGATGGATCCAGAAAAGCTTCACTGACATTTGAGCCAGACCTTGAAGGAATCCAACTAAATGATTACCAAGGTCATTCCTGGCATAGGGAGCAGCATGGAAAAGATATGAAGAGATAACAGAAGAAAAGAAAGTTGAAGGCTCATGAGGTGCTACTGGAGCAGTGTCTGGAGATGAGCCGGGAAGAAGGGGATTAGTTCTTACTAAGATCCTTGTAGTCAATTCCAAACTTGTGAGCGAGTAATATAACATGATAACATCTGCATTTTAGAAATATCATTCCTCTGGCACAATGGGCAATGGATTTGAAGACAGTATAAAGTAGAAAAACTCATCAAGAGATTGTTGCAATGATCTTAGAGAGAAGTGATGATGACCTGAACCAGGGCCATGGCTAAGGGAAGAGGAAGAAAGAAGATACAATAGAAGTATCAACAAGGCAGAGTGACAAACTAGACATGGTAGATAAAGAGATGTACTGTAGGATGTTTAGCAGCATCCCTGGCTTCTGCCCACTAGATACCAGTACCACTTCCCCTCTACCCCAGCTGTGACCACCCTTCAGACATTGTCAAATATCCCCTGAGGGGCAAATGGCCCCAGGTAAGAACTACTGCTCTAAAGTCCTCTCTATCTCTAAATTGCTTTGAATATTCATCAAAGCAGAAAGAATCCAGGAAACTTCATAGAATTTCACATGAACATTTTAAATCTTAGTTATACTTTCCACAATTTTCATACCCTTTAATCTAAAAGTTCAACACCTGTGTGCTTGCTCTCTAAATCTCCAATTGCTATGGCAGTCTTCCCGGTCTGCTTAGTCCAATCCTTGCCTATCTCAGCTTTGCTCTGCATCAGAAAACTGCCTTTCCCAGGCTCCCTTGCTTTCTGGTGTCCAGGTGAGGTCAGCCAATGGAAGGCACTGTCAGAAGACTGGAGAGCGGAAGAAGGAAGAAACCACGGCATGTCTCCCTTTCTCTGTTCTGACAGTAGCCACTGAGTCACCTTCATGGCTTCTGTTCCTGCTAGACAGTCCTTCTTCTGTGTCCCTGCCATGGTTCCATCTTCCACCAGGTGGCCTTAGATCCTGGGATCTGGTAACATTTTCTCTGTCCCTCCAGGCCTACAAGTGGTAGCAACTTCCTACTGTTGCTAATCTCTGGTTTACCTTGCCATCGCATTTGACTTCTTACTTCTTCCATCACCTACCTGTGCAAGCAGTTGCTACAAACTAAACTGTGTCCCCCCTGCACCCCAAATTCATACGTTTGGAACCTAACCCTCAGTGTGGCTGTATTTGGAATAAGGAAGTAATTAAGGTTCAATGAAGTCAAAGGGTGAAGCCCAGATCTGACAGGATGGCTGTACGTTTAAGATGAGACACTAGAGAGCTCACTCTCTCTCCCTGTCATGTGAGAACGAAGCAAGCAGGTGGCTGTCTGCGAGCTAGGAAGAGAGCTCTCACCAGGAACTGAATCTGCCAGGACCCTGATCTTGGACTCCCAGCCTCCAGAACTGTGAGAAGATTCATTTCTGTTGTTTAAGCCACCAGTCTGTCATATTTTGTTACAGCAGCCTGAGCTAACTGAAACAGCAGTTCCCTGTGTTATATTTCCATTATTTGTAATGGCTAGAGAGGTTTTGTTTCTCTGCCTACCCTGACTGACACAGTTCTTTACATCATTGATACCATAAAATATTTACCACGAACTATCTTAGTATGTGCCTGACTATGCAAAAGGCATGTTCATATTCATTTCCTAATCTATTTCTTCCAAAAACTCTGTAAGGTAGGGCAAAATGATACAACATAAGGAGCACAAGTTTTGAGTCACTTGACTCAGTCACAACTCCTCTACTTACCAGCTGCATGACCCAAGAAAAGGTAGTTAATCTCATTAGACCCTGGTAGCCTCCTCTATTAAATGGGTCTAATAATAGTACTAACCTAAGAGGGTTGTTTTGGATTAAATGAGTTACCCTATGCAATGTACTTACAATATTTTTAGGCATATAGTAAGCTCTCAATAAATCTAAATATTATTTTTAGCTACAATTTATTGAGTGCCTATTATGTGCCAAGCCCTGGGATGGGTACTAGGGACATAAAGACAAATAAGAAACAATCGATGTCTTCAAGGAGTTGCAGTATAATCACAGAGGCAAACACATAAACAGGTAATCATAATAAAATATGGCACCTTTATTAACAGACATATTCTGGGAAAGCCAAATAGAGCACGATCCACAGACAGGGTTTGAGAGGCAACTGTCAATGTCTGAATCCCAGTTCTGCCAATTACTTATGGTTTGGCCCTGGGCAAATTACCTAACTCCTCTAAGCCTCTATTTTCTCACCTACAAAATGAGGCTAGTAGTAGTATCTACGGCATATGGATGTGGTGAGAAGAAACAGATAATACAAGTAGTTTCTGGTATAGTTCCTGGAAGATGGCATGCTCAGAAAAGGATAGTTATATTTGTCATGAATAGGGAGCAGAGAATTGGGTTGCCTAACCTAGCCCAGGGCTCCCCCAAGTTCTTGCTCCCCACTGGTTCCTCTGATCTATTTCATCTACTTCCTCTTCCTCCTCAGAAGAGGCGGCTGAGTCTATCATACTTTTCTACTATGAGTATAGATTAATATAGCCACTTATAAAATTTCTCTACAGACTCTATGAAATCTAATTACAGTATATGTATACAAAGCAGTTCCACTCCTGCACGTCTACCTAGAAATGAGTACATATGTGTACCAAAAGATGTAAAAGAATGTTTATAGCAGCTTTGCTCACAATAGCACCAAATTGGAAGGAAACCCAATGCCCATCAACAAGAGGATGGATAAATACACTGTGATATATTCATATAGCGTGGGATACTACATAGCAATGAGAATAAACTAAAGTGACGCAAAACAATACAGATGAATCTCACAGACAACATGTTGAGCAAAAGAAGCTGGAGTTCAGACTTTACTTTCTATTTAAAAAAAGTTCAAGAAGGGGTAAAATAAATCTATGGTCATAGAAATCAGAAGAATGGTTACCTTTGGGGAGGTATTTGCTGAAGGGCAGTGGCGTACTGGTAAATGTTTCACAACCAGCACTCCAAAAAAAGCCCTGATTTTATAGAATTTGCCTATTTCTATGATGTAAATCCTTAAATACCCCCAGTGTGGTGGATTTCAAGTTACCAACTTGATGTCACTGAGCACGAAGTTGGGAAGAGATGGATATGTATATAGTCTGCTCTGGCAAGTCGGTGAGCTCCAACTCCAGCCGCCCCGGGGGGTAACATGAAGGGGTGTTCTGGTGTGCTGGAAATGCTCTATATCTTGATCTGGACAGTGCTTGCTATCCAGGTAGTGAATACTTAAGATTTGTTCACTTTATTGTGTGTATACTATACCTTGATATAAAGTAAAATGTAAAAATGCCTGTGAGAGCTACAAAGGGAAAAGCACTTATAACTATTTCCCAGAGGAAGATTCAGAGACGTACCAGAGATTCAATGGCTGGAAAGGCAGCATTCAGATCTTCTTGTCCTCACAACAGAGAGAAAAAGAAACACTATTAGTAGACACTGGCATAAACAGACAAGAGACGGTGACTCTTTTAGCTGGGCCACTCTCAACCTTCCAACATGAGGCTTAATTCGATCTTACCACCAATGGTTGATACATCACACAAGACAGAGTGTTGCTTCTGAAAAGCCTAGACGCACTGCCTTAACTAACTATGGTCCTGTTACTTAGAGATTATTATTCCACTGGGTGGCTCCAGATGAATGCTTTAAGCACAGTACCACCTGAACACAATGATCAGACAGGAAAAAGCATCAATGTAAACAATGTTACTTTTATTTTGAGGAAAAATGCACATTCATCTAATTTCCTTGTGTCCCTGAAATCTTAAATATGTTCAATATGACTGGAAGATCTCTGTGATCTAGCTAAATGACACATTTTAATAGGACAGCTGCTCTTAACACAGCACTCATGTTTAAAGTTACAAATCCAAAACAAAATTTTAAAGGGGTTTGACCAATGATGACTTGACACATCTACAGACTTATTTCTTCCTGATCTGGCAGTACAGGACAATAGAAAATATCAGACCAAGTACCTAGAAAATAAGAGGATTAACATGGAATTTAAAGTAAAACACTAGAGATATTATAAATAAAAAGAACATTGTATATGAAAAGATTCTGGCTACTGACAATTCGAATGTTATTTATCTAAGTCATCTCTCTTCCTGGGAAATTAGAGACTCTAACATTGAGAAAACGCTCAGTATTTTTGTGTTTCAATCAGGGTTTTCAGCTAGCAGTCCGCCTCTAACTGGCCCTATTTGATTGTGCAGTAGCAGCTGTCACTGAAGCAACCCACCCTTTTGGAATACACACACCCTTCTGTAGGGCATGGCCATGGAACTCTGGGGAACTCAGGCCTCTGGGTCTAAAGATGCCTACTGCTTCTATGAAAGCTTATAATCATCTGGTTTAGATCATCCACATAAAAATCAAGGAGTCTAGAATTTCTCTTGCCATATTTTTAGGCATCGCCAAGAGGAATGAAAGAAAAAGTAACCCTTTTCTTAAAAAGCTTCTAAATTGAAGGGGAATGGCATCATTCAGGAATTTCCTTTGAAGTGAAAATGTACAGCTGAAAATCTGGGGCATAATTTCCATCTCATTAAGTGGCTCTCCCAAGAATGAGGGACCCCAGCACTTGCCCTAATTGGCTCTAAAGTTGGTGAGTGGCATGCTGTGGCTTTGATGTAGAAATGACAGAACCTGTGTGTATTGCAGATAGAAAGTTTCCTCTCCACCAGCCTCCTCTGAGGGGAGTCAGGGAGAGGATGACCTGCCATTTATGCTGAGTCATCTCCAGCGCTCCTACTGTACGGAGATGTCCTGCTTACTAATTCTTTCCCGGAAATGCCTTTCAAATGAGAACTGCTGCCCAATATTTTTTCCTTCAAAAAAATAAAAAATACTGAGGGACTTCCTTGGCCATCCAGTGGTTAAGACTTTGCCTTCCAATGCAGGGGATGCGGGCTCGATCCCTGGTCGGGAGCTAAGATCCCACATGCCTCGTGGCCAAAAAACCAAAAAGAAAACAGAAGCAATATTGTAACAAATTCAATAAAGACTTTAAAAATAGTGCAAGTCAAAAACTCTTTAAAAAAAATATTGACACCAATTCTTTGCAAAAGTAATGACTTTCATTCAGAATGTTCTAAAAGTCATTCTTTTTGAATGACCGGAGAAAATGTTACAATTTAGTCTTTTGCTTTGGTCCCAAGCCTTAAGTCTGGGAGATGAGTATCAGGAAAGAATCACGAAAATGGGCAAAACAGTGGGATAAGGCAGCTATCATCTTTTACTGTCACATCCGTGAAATAGAAGCCCAGCTTGCATCAGCAGACTAGACAGTTAATACCATACTTTCTTGCATTTCACTGCCTCTGAAAAGAAAATGTATCATTGTTCGTAAAAATAGGTAATAATTAAAAGAGATTCATCCTATAGTAATGGATGCTAAGACTCAGGATAAACTTGCTAAGTAATGTACACGTGCTCCCCATATTCTGAAGCCATCTAAAAAATGTAAAATTATTTTTTCTCTCTTTTAACTGCTCCATTCCTGGGACCATTCCTGGGTCCATTCCTGGGACCTCCTGTCAGGATAAGTTTTATCCTACAAAGTGGTGACTATCAGTGTCAATGGCTTTTTTTTTTTTTCCTTAATTAAAGTGAGGAGAGAAAGTGCTGATCATTTTTTGTGCTTGTAAGTTGCTGTAGTCAAATAAGGAGAGATATGATAGTCTGGTTAATGCAGAATAATGAGAATTCCAGTGTCTATAGATAACATTTTCTTACAAAATAAAGCATTTTGCATAGATTTCTAGCATCCTACCTGAGAAGAATCCCTCAGGTATATGTTCTTAACAGAGCCTTGACAAAAGCTATTGGCCATTCCATCAGAGCCTATGCCTAAACAGACTAACGCCAATGATGTAAACGTCAGAGGGTGGGTTTTTTCATATGATATTTTTCTATGGAGATAGTTTTAAGTGTATTTTCTGCAGGGAGATATTTGCTTTGTTTGCTTCTTAAAAATATTTATTAGAAGTATTTTTCTGTCTATATATCTTTATGTTTTCTTGAATTTGAAGTTGGGGAAAAGAGAATGTAGACGGGCCTAAGTGTTAGGCAACTAGTATTAAGACTGTAAGACAGACTGATGGACATTTTTTGGATACGTTTTTATAGAATAGCTATCTTAGCTATAGACTATTTTCAAAGCTATTTTTTAAAGTAAAAGTGAGAGGGAATACAAAATGATTTTTCTTTCTCCTCAAATCCCAGAGGGAGGGCAGATTTTCTATTGAGAGAGTGAATGAAAAATTTCAAACAGTTCTTTGAACCAACTATCGTATCTACATAAAGTCTACAAATCACACTTAACTGGCATAACTTGAAATGGTTAGAGTTTGTGATATTACCATGTAAGTTCTATACCTAAAAATTCCTCTATGAAAGGTTTTCAGTAAGGTATTTTCATATATATATATATATATATATATCTTTAGAACAACCAATAGAATATCTAAATATATAACAAATATATATATGGAGTATACCAATTTCATAAAATACTGAAATGCTATTCCTCTTGTAATCTTATTTTCCATCAGATGTCTTTAGATTCTTGGCAATGTCTTTGGCTATGATATGAGAGACATCAACTTTCCCAGCTGATTATGTCCTTTTTTCCCCGGCTTTGCTTTTGAGAAGCTTCTTAAAAGCATCTGTGGGTTGTGGCCAAAGTCAATTGTCTGAATTTGAGTCTAAGATGGAATGTGACACTTATATTGACACTTACATTGAATACCTCAATTATTTTTTTTAATAAATTTATTTTATTTTTGGCTGTGTTGGGGTCATCGTTGCTGCATGTGGGCTTTATCTAGTTGCGGTGAGCAGGGGCTACTCTTGGTTGCGGTGCGCGGGCTTCTCATTGCAGTGGCTTCTCTTGTTGCGGAGCATGGACTCTAGACGCAAGGGTTTCATTAGTTGTGGCACATGGGCTCAGTAATTGTGGCTCAAAGGCTCTAGAGTGCAGGCTCAGTAGTTGTGGCACACAGGCTTAGTTGCTCCGTGGCATGTGGGATCTTCCCAGACCAGGGCTCGAACCCGTGTCCCCTGCATTGGCAGGCAAATTCTTAAACACTGTGCCACCAGGGAAGCCCTGAATACCTCACTTAAAGCTGGCTCATTTAAAGTCTACTTTACCAACACATGTGTGTGTTTTAGTTTATGGATGTGTGAGTACATATGTGTGATTGCTCACTTACATCCACAGCCATTAACTCATATTTCTAAATTAGCATAAACCCAAAATACAAAGCAGAGAAACAAAGGACATTTTACAGTGGGTAGAATTGAGAGAAACAGACCTAACGCACAGCACCATTTGACTTTGGTCATATATCGGACATAAAGGAAGACAGTCGCATCTACAAACAGAAAATGCTTCATATTTGGACCTATTCGTTTGGGCTACAAGGAGGTCATGCTTAATAGCCCAATTTGCTTCTCATAGTTCCAGCCCTTTCTCTTATGGTTGGCTGAGAAATTCCACCGGTAACCTAAATGACCACTTAGGACACTAAATTGCTTCAATCTCAGCTAAAGTTACTCTCTGACAGTGATGTGGCACAAGTAAGAGGTAAAAGCTACCAGAAAACCCAAGGAGAACGTTGTACAATATTTCATGAGAGTGAAGTAAAACTCACTTAGCTGAGCAAACCAGCCCGCAGAGGCGTTAACTAGGGAGACACCTCACATCGTTAGGATTCTTGCCAATGCCCTGAAGTGGACTGGTGAGTGAATTTGACTCGCTTGATATCTAAATTAGCAAGATCTGGGATGTTTACAAAAACACTTCCCTGAAATAGCTTTATTTCATCTTTTTGCAAAGAATTTCAGGCCACGTTAAAAAAAAAAAATCCTTCAGGTTCCGAAAACACCATGCCAGAAGAGTCTAGCAAGATAAAAATCCTATACAGCATTTTTTTTCAAAGTCAATAATCAAATTGATGAGAGTAAATGCAGAAACCTCAAGCAGAGCGTCCTTAAACAGTTCTCCAAGTGAGTCCATAGTCCTTACAGTGAGAAAATCAAAGTCAACTGTCTAGTTTTTAGAACCTGTTAGATTTCTCTAGACTAGAATAGCAGGAAAACAGTTCTCCACACTCTTGAGCTCAGTTTTTATTTTCTATTTCAAAATCAGAAAGAGGGATAAAAACTTGTAAAGCTTGTGTTTTTATTTTGTTTGGTGCTTCTTCTAACTTCAGGAAACATTAACCCTTATGCTAGTTTTCAATGGGAAAAGGATATCTGGGACTAAGAACCGCGTGGAAGTTAATTCAACTTCTTCCCCCAGGAGAGAGATCATTCAGAAATAATAGCTTCTGCCCTGCCAACTTCCTAAGACTATAATCCCCTCCCCAGACCCAAGGCCAGTAGAGGCAGATGCTGGGCCTTGGGCACTTGGTACCCAGTGCTTTTCTGAAGCACCTGGTTTTTATTTGGCTCTTCATAAATATTTGTTAGAAAAATTAATGAGCAAACAAGGGAATAAACAAAGAATTAATAATGCAAGATAATACTATACCTCAACAGCTGCCAGTCCAAACGCTAGTCCAATAACTATGGAAAGACTTCTTGAAAATAAGCATCTTATCAAAGAAAAGCATGACTGTTAAAAACATTAAAAAATTACCTTTAGTCAAATTTTGACCTTATTTTAGTACAGTACAAATTTTTATTTATTGGGCTAACTTTTTACATTGCTATCAAGGAACATACTCAACAGAAAGGAACTGGATTATTCCCGCCACTCCAAGCTCCTTCCCCCCTCCAAAAGGTTATAACTGTTGTGGTTTGTTCATACATTAGGAAGCATTTGAGGAACAAAGTTTTGCTTCAACTACCTAATTACTGAATCTAGGGCTATTTAGTTATAAATACTCATTTTATCCTAACTTCTGATTGTTCATTTTAGAGCTGTTATCACCTTGACTGTGTATTTTTTAGGTTTGTAACCTGCAGCAGAGAGTTCCCTCGTTGAGGTTTCAGCTAATTATAGTGTAGATTTTCATTTTTTTAATGATTTTTTAAAAAAATTTTATTTATTTTTTGGCATGTTGGGTCTTCGTTGCTGTTCGTGGGCTTTCTCTAGTTGCAGCGAGCAGGGGCTACTGTTCGTTGTGGTGCGCAGGCTTCTCATTGCAATGGCTTCTCTTGTTGCAGAGCACAGGCTCTAGGCACGCGGGCTTCAGTAGTTGTGGCACACGGGCTCAGTAGTTGTGGCACACGGGCTCAGTAGTTGTGGCTCACGGACTCTAGAGTGCAGGCTCAGTAGTTGTGGTGCACAGGCTTAGTTGCTCCGTGGCATGTGGCATCTTCCTGGACCAGGGATTGAACCCATGTTCCCTGCATTGGCAGGTGGATTCTTAACCACTGAGCCACCAGGGAAGTCCCTACATTTTCATTTTTAAAACAAGGTTTTTTTCAAAAATCCCTTAATATGTGTCAGGGTTATTTTTACCTCAAAGAGGAAAAAAAATCATTATGTCCACTGTTATGCTCTTACTTTAGACAAAAAAGAGAATTTAGAAATTTGTCTCTCTGCCACATTTTTAAACATTTATTCAAACCAGCATGAAATTTCAAGCTTAACATATTTTAGACCAGACCTAAAAATTTCAACAATTGTAAATTATATGAATAATTTTAAAAATGGAAAAATAATATACAATATAATAGTGTTATTGTCTGTATTGCCAGAAAGTATATCATCCCTACGATGGTCTTATATGTGCAAAGGGCTAACAAAATATTGCTATTTGTTAAATAAAATAAAAGTTCTCCGTGAGGTTAATACAGTCTCTTCCCCTTCATTCCTGAATGTAATGGGTTTCTCCATTCTCATCTGATACAAAGTGGTAAACATTAGAGGAAATTATTACATCATCTAAGATTAACTATGAGATTAATGGTATCTACTGAGTCACATTCATTATATTTTAGGGGTTTTCTCCCCCTCCCCCTCTAGATAACCAGGTTATCTTGGCAAAAGGGAGGGGAAAAGAGAAATGTGAATTATGGCCATTCCAGATTTCTTATTTTTCCAGACTTCTTGCAAGTGACACAAGGCAGATGGAAGTCTTTCATGAATTTATGATCTTCCTTTTGGGAAACTGGTGCAGCTATAAGTCTATCTTCAGCTGAATTATGTGTGAATTTGGGGGAATATCTATTATTTTTCAGGATAATGCTAGGGCATTTCAAAATCTATCCTGAGGAAACACATCTTTGAGTTGAATCTTTAACAGGACACAGATAGCAATCTACAATTTAATTTACTAATTTCCTCATTATCCTAAGTGGAAACTACATTTGTTTACACCATAGTTATTTCCCCTCCTCCTTGTGGATATTGCGTCCCTAAAATTACATAGAGAGGAGGAGAGCAGGGAGGAATATAAAAATTAATAATAAAAACTTTTAGTGATATTACTTTGATGATGAAAAGACATGGTAGCTCTGTAATCTGGTAGATAACTTCTCCCCCATGTGTTACTTTAAATACTAGTAACAGCAATTTCCCTTCAGAACAGTCTCCTTTATTTTGATAAAATTAGTAAAAGGGATGTGATAGTCAACAGGTGAGACGTTTCCCCTGAGATACTTTCTATTTCCTAATATATAATTAACCTCAGTAGCCATTACTAAACCAATGCTAGATTGAAAATATTCTTTAGGGATTACAGAAATTAACTCACTGAACTATAATAGCTTTCATGTATCTCTCCCTCATCTAGCCTATAATCTCCTAGAGGGTCCACAAGCATGTCTGATTCCAGCAAGGGTCTGTCTGACACCTAGTAAGCAGCAAAGAATAACAGCAAATAAATGAAACATTAATATCAACGGTCATTTCTGTACACTTCCCTTCCAGGCAGAAGGAACAAATTATGTAAAGCCCTATGGTAAGAGACATATCATGTCCTGCAGGAAGCTGTATCTTGAACCCCAAAGACTGAGTTAAATGGGGTCCCATCATATCTTGTGCCTGGTCCTATCCAAGAAATACCAATAGTTCATTGGATTGAAGTTGCCTACTTATCTTTCTCTCTTCCCTATTAAAGCATTCACTCTGTGAGTGCAGACATTGCGCCCTATTTAGGAATGGATCTCCAGCAGCTGGTGAAAGGCCAGTACATAGGAAGTGGTCAATAAATATTTGATGAATTAAGGAATAATAAGAAATATAACATCCACATATTAACATTCGCAAGTGACATAAATACGTCATCTTTACAACACGTGAAAGACAAACCTAAGTTTTTCTCTTTTTTTTTGGCTGCACCAAGTGGCAAGTGGGATCTTAGTTTCCAGACTAGGGATGTGCCCCCTGCAGTGGAAGCACAGAGTCGTAACCACTGGACCACCAGGGAAGTCCCCCAAGTTTTTCAATTGACTTTAAAGGCATGAGGCAACTTCTCAATTGGAGCAGTAATTAGGCAAATTGGTACGTACACTTAACAACCAGAGCGGAAACCTCTAAAGCCCAAGTTATTTCTTTACACCCAATACAATTACTTAAGAGAAACTTTGATTAGAAAAAGAAAGCTTTACTTTGAAAATTAAAGTGAAAATATAGATTTCTAAGACCTATGTTAAAATAGAAAAATAGAGGACGATAATGATTAAAGTCACCAAAGAGAGGACAAAATAAACTTTTATCTGTTAGCTTGTACTTTGCCTCCCCTTGCAGTAGAATGTTTCTTTGATCTACTAAAGTTGAATTTAAATGATGCCAGACTCACAGAAGAAATAAAATACTTTCATTTTTATATCTACTTTTATCTTTAAATAAGGATTTTTTTTTTATTTGGGAAATTCCTGGGACTTTTATCTCATGATTCCCATTGTAATTGCTGCAATTTAATATTTTGTGGAGACTTTCATTGTGGAAAAAAAAAAAACAACAGAAGCACTTACTGTGCCAAATTTGATTTGTTCTCACCTGTTTGTAAATAGTTTTTCCATCATACTTTGTACAAGAAGAATCTGATGCACCTGGACATTCACATGACTTGTAATAGTATTGAAAATTATTTCCCCAATCAGAAGCTCCATTGATCAAACCACAACATTTTAACTGTTTGATGAAAAGTAGATATGAAAAACAGTCACGAGAGAAGACAAAAACATTGTCAATACATTGACTCACATTCTTCTGAAACCACTATTAAGATGTTTCTTATACTAGCATATCGTATAAGTCACCTCACCTAACTCCCTGAATGAAGAAACAAAAATGAAGGAATCTTCCATTTTGGTCTTCATGTTAATGAAGGAAAAAATAGAGTTTCAGATGAAAAAGTCTGAAGAACTTGGAGAGAATATAAAAAACTCACCTTCTAGTTCTTAATGAAAAAAGAGGGGGGCAGAATCAGATTTACGCTTCTTAGGTCTTAGAAAAGAAGCTTCCAGAGAGTTCATGAGAGAGTCAAGGTCTCTTTAAAGAACTTTTACTCAAAAAAGATGAGAGGTTTGAAAAGTGAAGTTTCTATCTCATGACCTTTGATCACTTTTGGAGGAGAGGGGGAAAAGAATGAGAGGCATCTCAAAGGCCAAAGAAGATGCTTAGTGGACCTTCCATGAGACTGAATTTTACACGGACATCTGTAAAACAGCTAAGGGGTGAAAATGATGAATGAAACTCTTAGAATAATGTCGGGAAGGTTAAGGCTCAAAATAAACCAAAACATGGGGAAACACTAAGGAAAGTTGTGATCATGTTTGGGGAAGTAAAACAAGAAAGGGATAAGCCCAATGACTCAGAGTAATGGCACATAATATTATTAGATGAAAGAGAGAGGTCATTATCTCATCTTGCCCTATTTGCTTTAATTAGAGAGAAAACTTCTCATGCAGAAAGGTAGAAAAAAATTGCAGAAAATAGAACCAAGACTGGGTGTTTTTCTAAGGCTCAAGTGCATTGCAACGGTAGGCTATTGAAAGGACTTACACTTACTGGCTGGTGACCACGTTACCCATGTTACTTAAACCTCTCTGTGCCACAGTTTCTTCATCTGTAAAATACAGATAATAATAGTTGCTAATGATAGTATCTAATTCATAGAGTTGTTGGAAAGATAAAAATAGAATACCCATGTGAAGATATGAACTGTTTAGCCCAATGCCTGGCTTGTAGAAAGTACTCAACACATGTTAACTGTCATCATTGTTGTTTTTGTTTTGTGTTTATTGTTGTTGTTTCCTTTGTGCTCTAACATGAACATGATCTGTTCAACACTGATATCAGTACTTTAGATAACATTATAGAAAGTGTCTTTTCAACTCTGTAGTTGATATAGAGCTGGGAGTGATGATTAATACATTGGAGAACAAAATGGAGTTCCAAAAATAGTTCAAACAATGGACTTAAACTAACAGGTTCAACTGTGGCAGATATAAAGTCTTGTGCTTTAGCTCAAAGATTTACTTGCACAAATGTATGACTCATTAGACATTCACGTGACAAAGAGCTGGAGATTTCTGATGGTCTCAAGGTCAATCAGTATTAGCAAAGAGAGTAATCTTGAAACAACTTCCTTTCTTGTTTCCATGGTAGACATAATTAATTGCTCACTCTTTCTGATTAAATAATCTTGAATGATATTGATACAGACACTCCAGATCAAAAAGAATATGTCCCACTATATACACTCACAGATCAATCCATTTTTGGAATACAGTATTCCTTAGGGAGGTATAGAGACACACTTACAAAAGACAGAGCAGGAGGTAGAAAGGCTAAACTTGGTATAATATCTAGTCACCAGATCAGATGTGGGAGCAGTTGGGGAAGAGGTTGGTCAGGATGCATTGAAAGTGTGATAGCAGTTGGATGAACAAGGCACTGTTCAGTGAATGATACAACCATCTCTAGACAAGTAGTCATCACTAAGAATTCAAGAGAGGCACATTCCACTAGTACGTTAGCAGAGAATTTCTGTGGGAATTCCCTGAAAACCAAAAAGAAAGCCACTTAGTATCTACAAATTGTCTATGTGTGATGGGGCCCCAGGTCACCTAGCCAGAGTCTGGGGTAGGATTCTTTTTCCAAAAGAAAAAGAAAAGAAAATCCTTGTGGATATACATTTAAAACAAACAAACAAAAACAGAATAGACAATAAAAGAGAACCATAGTCCTGGGAACCCAAGGAGCTTCAGGCACAGAATTTGTGTACAAGAGCAGAAGTAATTCAGAATTGTGCTACATCAAACAGAACATTTAAAACCCTATGGTTGGCACTAAGCCCTGGGATACCAGGGACAACGTGCAACAAGTGTGATGCAGGACCCAACCCAGAGACCCAGTGGTTACCTGTAGTACATTTTGCCCTAGATCAGCAAGCAGGGAAGATCAAGGATGCTTGGTCCCACCCAGTGGAGAAACTGAGTTGCCTAAATTCTTCCTGCTTTTAAACTTGGATTAATCTGGACTCTAAAGTGGGAATAATCCTGGAGGAGAGAGGATCAAGGAGTACAGCTCTGGGGGAGCTAGGAAAAACACAACATAGAGGAAGTTAAACAGAGACTAACTCATATCAGGTTTCAGCTCCTGGAAATGATGCTTTAAGCAGAATTTTTACAAGCTGGGGTCTATCCAAATAGGAACTGGGGAATGCTCTGGGAAAAAATGTCATCTGATAAATAGTTCAAGAAACAAGTTCAAAATCAAAGCTTTTAGAAGTCATACGAGAAGCCATTTTCAAAGAAAAAATTGCAATATGTAGAAGTAGATATTTTTTCCTCTGCAATTCCAGAAGGAAGAACTAAGACTAAATGATATAAATTCCAGGGAGGAAGACTTTGTTTCAAATTAAGAAAGAACACATTAATCATCAGACTTAGATGTAAAGGGAAGGGATGGAATGGGCAAACATGGGCAAACTTTCAGCTCTTCAATATTTAATTAGACGGTGTATGAACATAAACATAAAATACTTCAATTAATGAGAAGTCAGGTTAAATGTCCTGTAAAATCTAGCTCCCCTCTAAGATTAGGAGGATTTCTATGACATACGTGAAATAAATGCTACACGTGGTTAATATGATGGAAATTCTGAGTAAAGAAGGTGTGGTTGGGAGGAGTTTCACAGAGCAATACTTTAGTCAAACCTCAAAGCACATGTAGTATTTGTAAAGAAAGAACAGTAGTAAGTACATTCCAAGGATGAGGAATGATGCAGAGGCAGGAAGGCAGATTTGTTTAAGAGATCCTGAGAAGACAAACCTGGTTGGACTAGAGTGCTTTCTTCATGGAGTAGTATTTAGTAAAGTTAAAATATTAGGTAGGATCCAGATAGTAGAATACCTTCAATACCTGCCCAAACTTTGACTTTACCCTGAAGACAGTGAAGTAGCCAAAGTAAATACATACATACATATATACTGGAAGGGCTACTGTACTGCTTAAAAAGAATTAGTGAGTCAGACAGATCTGTATTCAAATTCCAACCCCATCACTTGTTAGCTGTCAGACCTCTCGAAGTCGTAATCCCCTCATCTGTCTAATGAAGATGAGGATAACGATATTATCCATCTCATAGAGTTGTTGTGAGAATTAAATGAGCTACTGAATGTAAATCTGGTACATGCTAAGTAGCAATAAATGATAGCTATAATTAATTTTATGAGAGAAGGGTGGGCATGGAGGCAGAGAAGGAGAGAGAGAGAAACTCCAAGCATCCCAAACACACTATCCTTCTAAATGGTAAATATTAAAATCCTTATTGATCTGGCTCAATCGAGGCTCAATCTTTCATAAACATATCTTCTTAATCTCTGTCCTATGCTGCTTCAGAACTTCGTAAGAAGGTGGGAAAAAAATTAGAAATATTCCTGGATTTTTCTTATGGCATAGTGACAGAATAATCAGTCAAAATCTGCAGAAGGGAGAGACATGTTTCAATCTTTAAAGAATACACCTGTTAAAAATTAAGTAAACAGACAACTATGTCCAACTCTCCAGATAACCTACAAGCTCTAATTACCTTTTCTTGAATTTCAGAAAAGGCTTTCTGGAATAGTTTTCCATTTGTTGCACTCAAAAGATGTACATTAGTCTGGAGAGTCTCTTTAAGAGCACGTTCAGTCTGAAAATTGAAAAGTATTGTTAAATTATTCATGCCAGAAGGTAGCATGTCAATTTTTCAGACTTTTCCAAGATTATTAAGTATCATACGTGTACACACCTTAGATTTGTTAGTAGCTCCTACGATACCTGCCACCACTTGCAGAAGTAGGATCAGAATCAATCCTATGAAAAACTGAAAGAAAAGAAAAGGAATATATACCACACCCAGTACATTCAGTAACATCTAGGGACATGTTGCCACCATGCTTCTTTCTGCAGTTGGGATCATATTACAGTTGGAGTATTAACCATGCTCTTCATTTACTCCATCCTTTGCCTCATGAATCAAAATTGGGGTCATTACTACTCAGAAACATTTTCTCCAAAGACTGACTAAGGAAAATGGTTAAAACTAAAATCGATTGATAGGACTGTATGCATCGGTATGATGTTGAATGGAGGGAAGTTTGAAAACTTAGATGAAGTTATTTGAATATGATCTTTCTCGTCCTTCATCAAACACAAACTCAAACTTCAAGACAAACTTCAGAACTGAATACAAAACAACATCTCTACCACTATTAGAATCACCTGGGGTCTTGTTATAAATATAGAGTCCTGAAATCTGCCTCAGCTCTACTGAATCCTACTTGTGGAGGATCCCACAAATTAGTTTTTTTGTTAAAACAAGTTCCTCAAGTAATTAAATTCCCCAAATTGCAAATGAGGCCTTATTAATCAAAAAGCAACCACCAGGGATGCTATTAGAGTCCTATTAAAACTCTATCTTTACCTTCCCTCATAATCAACCATCAGTTAAAAATTATTTGTTCAGGGACTAACACAATACTACTTTTATCAGAGAAACAAGTTTAGATGAGCTCTGATAAACTCATGTCAGATTTCTATCTAGTAAATACTTGATGAATTTTTCTAATATTTTTTTCTATACCCATTTATGATTTTCTACTGTATATGTGTTAAAAGTGAATATCTGTGGGTTATCCCAACCCAATCTATCCTTGAAGCTTTCTAAGGGACAAATTTGATTATCCCACACCCTTACAATTTTCTTAGCATGGACTATGATTTGACTGTAGCCCACACCCAGACCAGTCTTCCATTATTTACTGAAAGTAGCCCTTGCACTCTCTAGCCATACCCAAGGCTTTGCAGTTCCCCAAACATGCTAGCATTGTACTGCCAGGTCCTCTCCCTGGAAAGCTCTTCACACACTCACCCATACAAACACCTTACTCACTTCTGCTTCTGGCTTGAAAGTTCCCTTCTCTATCCTTGCCCTTCTCTTCTTGGGCCACATTCACTGTTGCTAATTGTTTACTTGTCAGTCTTCCCTAATGGGTTCTAATTGTTTTCATATCTATGTATCTTTTAGCACAGTATCTGGCACATAGCAGGTACTTAGTAATTGAATGAATGACTGAATGAATAACTAAAATTTGTCTTCTCTCACAGTATCCTCTAATCTAAGATAAATATATTAGCTTCCACAACCAAACCCTCTAAACAAAAGTGAGAGAGTTTCATCAATCTTGGCAAGTCCTTTGGACGGACAATGGGGGTGGGAGATAATCCTTAAAGTCTGAAGGTTGGGTATTGGGATTTTTCGGGAAAACTCACCAAAACAAGCACAAACTGGTTTTCTTTCATGGCACCAAAGCATCCCAGGAAACCCAGAATCATGATGGTAACACCCACAACAATCAAGATATTCACAGCAATATAGGGGTTAATGGTAGCAGCCCCAGGACTGAGAATCTGAAAATGAAAAAGATCAATGACAGAAAATCCCTTTTCTTGATGTTTTTTATTCAACAAATATCCACTGGGTAACTACTGTTGTGCCAGGCCCTGTTCTAGGACCTTGAGATACCTCAAGGATGTAAACAAGCAAAAATTCCTGCCTTCAAGGCACTTACATTCTATTCTATCGAGGTATTACTTGTCCAGATAATGTTTCCAATTTTATATTTTTTGAAGATGATATATTGGACGTTGGACGGAAGAAATGAAATAGGCTTTTAAAACATCAATTATTCTAAAAAGCTTAGAAGGACCGGTAGTTTCACCCATGATGTGATCTTTGATTTGCATATTTTGTGTTTTATACCTGACAGTAGCATCATAAAGCATGTTTTTATGGCAGTTTATTTATGTAAATTATAAAGCCTAAGTTCCTCAAACAGATAGACTCAACAATATGAGTGAATCTCAAAAACATTTCATTGAGCTAAATAAACCATATTCAAAAGAGTGATTGCTGTATGATTCCATTCATATGGCATTCAAGAATAGGTAAATCTATGCAAAAATAAACACATTGGTCCTAATCAAACTTACAAGCTTTTGCATAACGAAGGAAACCATAAACAAAATGAAAAGGCAACCTATGGAATGGAAGAAAACATTGCAGACAATGCGACTCACAAGGGATGAATTTCCAAAATATACAAACAGCTCATGCAACTCAACAACAAAAAAAACAAACAACCCAATCAAAAAATGGGCAGAAGAGCTAAATAGACATTTCTTCAAAGAAGACATACAGATGCCTAACAGGCACATGAAAGGATGTTCAACATTGTTAATTATTAGAGAAATGTGAATCAAAACTACAATGAGGTACCGTCTCACACAGGTCAGAATGGTCATCATGAGAAAGTTTACAAAAAAACAAATGCCGGAGAGGGTATGGAGAAAAGGGAACCCTTCTACACTGTTGCTGGGAATGTAAGTTGGTGCAGTTACTATGGTAAACAGTGTGGAGGTTCCTCAAAAAACTAAAAATAGAGTTGTCATATGATCCAGCAATCCCACTCCTGGGCATATATCCAGCCAAAACTACAATTCAAAAAGATATATGCACCCCTACGTTCATAACAGCACTATTTACAATAGCCAAAACACGGAAACAACCTAAATGTCCATAGACAGATGAATGGATAAAGATGATGTAGTGTGTGTGTGTGTGTGTGTGTGTGTGTGTGTGTGTGTATGTATATAATGGAATATTACTCAGCCATCAAAAAGAATGAAATAATGCTATGTGCAGCAACATGCATGGACCTAGAGATTATCATATTAAGTGAAGTAAGTCAGAAAGAGAAAGACAAATACCATGTGACATATCATATGTGGATTCTAAAATATGACACAAATGAACTTTTATGAAACAGAAACAGACTCATAGAGAACAGACTTGTGGTTGCCAAGGGGGAGGGGGGTGGAGAAGGGAAGGACTGGGAATGTGGTATCAGCAGATGTAAACTATTATCTATAGAATGGATAAACAACTAGGTCCTACTGTATAGCACAGGTAGCTACATTCAATATTCTGTGATAAACCAGAATGGAAAAGAATATGAAAAAGAATATATATGCATGACTGAGTCACTCTGCTGTACAGCAGAAATTAACACAACATTGTAAATCAACTATATTTCAATTTTAAAAAGTATCCATTTGGGCAATAAATAAAAAAGAATAGGTAAATCTAAGCTATGATGATAGAAATCAGAGCAGTGTGGTCTTTGAGCAGAGTATAAAGGAAAGAAGGAACTGACTGCAACGGGATATGAAGGAACTTTTATGAGTTAATACAGATGCTTTGCATTTTGATTGTAATAGTGATTACATAGGTCTATACATTTGCCAAAACAAAGAAAAATTTAAACTAAGAAAATAAAATAAGTCTAGTTTCTAATATTTCTTATCAAGTCTATCTCCTTGTTCCCAGGAAGTATAGTCTGTAGAGTCTTCCAGAGACTCTTTATTTTGACTGACTATATTTAGTAATGGGATATTAAGGAAAATATCCTAGGGCCCATTACGATGGGTTGGGCTACCCATTCTGCATAATTTGGTTCTTCTCTCCCCCACATGTATACTCTTCATCACTTTCATAACACCTAGCCTCAATCTATCTCTTGCTCTACAGGTATGTCCAGAAGTAAATCACAATTAAAAAGTGAAACCTTCTTCCTCTGTTATATTCGAGTGCTATGTGTAGCCCATCTACCTCTTATGATCTCTATCTACTGGGCTATTTCTAGGTAGAACACTAGGTCTAACACTAGCTCAGAGACTGCCTCTTGGAATCTGCTGCACAGCATGTAGACTAGCTCCTTTAACAAGAAATACCAAAATAAAAAACAAAACAAGCAAACAAACACATATTACTATTCATGATCTTTACATTTTTAAAGACTTTTAAAATCAACTCATAGCCTAGACAAAACCTTTATTTGATAATCAGGAGGAAGGAATATGCTAAAGTTGTAAGGGCACTAAAAACTAAAATCTATATTCCAGTCAGAGTCTTTATAAATAGCTAAGTTTCTAACCATAGAACAGTCAACTAACCCTACTGGGCTCCAGTTTCTCACTTACAAAGGTATCAGCCTCTGTGATACCTAAGGCTTCCTTTGTCTCTAAGAGTCTATGCTTACAGATGATGTTTCGATTTACATATTTAGAAAGCTGGGTTATGTCCTAAAGATTTTCTTTTTGTCTCTTTTTCAGGTTTTCTGTTTTTTTTTGTTGTTGTTGTTGGTTTGCTTGTTAAGACTGGAGCTAAGAAATCAGTTTTGTTAATAAACAGGCATGGTAACTGAGTCAAAATGGGTAATGACAAAAAAAAAACCCAAAAAAGCAGCATTAGAAACCCCGTTCTATCTACTCACCATCAAAGACTGCTTCACTAGCACATTGTGGCCAATGCAGGAAAACCCTAAGGTATCTAAGACAGTTTAAGCCTCAATGGCTGAGTTATGAAGACTTGGTTAGTCAGTCCACATATAGAAACAGTAGGTCAAATACCTACCAGTGAGACCTGGATAGTGCGGCCAGCACTTATTTGGCAGGTAATGAGGCACTTCTCTGAGACTGATCTGGGCAGAGTGACCCACTGCCAGAGTGGCCAGAAAGCCATGTGTTGGCTACCTGAGGATCACTGCTTCAAGTCCAGCCCAACAAGTGGCTATTCTTATTCAGAAAAGAAATAGAAATCTGAGTTCAGGTATTTGTTCCAGGGGAGAGACAGCAGAGTTTTAAAAGCTGTCTTGGATGAACACTGTCTGTGTGTGTCTTAGAACAAGGGGAGAATTTCTACAGGAAGGGACATGGCTGAACTTTGAAGAAGAGGGCTTAGGGTCTTCTTTGGATTATAAAGGATCTCCTGGGACAAGGATGGTTGTGCATACGTTTTGCCTCATGCAGGGCTGAGTTCATCCTGATGGAGAACAAGGCATCCCTAAGAGACACTTTAGCACCAAAAGCTTTGCTAAAAGATGTTCATAAAGACATCCTGACATCCTTGTTTTCTGTGTTTGCACTCAGGTTTCTCCTTCTAAAACTTCTTCCTCTGTTTTTCCACTAGTAAAATTCAGTTTTCTGCACAGTCTTGATTCTTTGTCACTGACTTTGAATAAAAATAAATCAAGCCAATTTCACGTAAGTCAAGCTGGTTAAAATCGTCCTGGAAGATACTGACTTTTGTTTAGGGTTAGAGGCTGACAGAGCACAAGAGTCAAAATGTAACTAAAGATGCTGCCTAGCTCTATTAAATCATTCTTATCCCCAGATTCACAGTAACACCCTCTCAAGGACAACAGTTCTTTAATACATTCAATGTGTGTGATTTCTTAGACTAAACACCAAGTTTGTTTACCAGAAGCACTGGGGGGAAATAAAATGTTCCCATATCAAACAGAAATAAAATAAAATTTAAAAATAAAATACAGGCTGCACACACATCTTAAAAAGGCCAAAGCACCCTCTAAATCAATAGCTTTTAATCTCTGTGCTTAATTATGAGTCCCAAAGTCAAACATCAGCTTCTAAATGATTCTAAGAATCTTCAAATACTCTTCTAGGACTCAAATCCCAGAGTCCAAGGGCATCAAGAAGTCACAGATATATTTATATCACTATAAAACAACAAATGAAATCCTGATGGACTAGAATGTTACCAACTATTGCCACACCTATCCCCCATTCAAATTCTTCACCATGGTGAGGCACAGAATGAAGAGGCAGTGAATTGCCACTGTGATTCTCTGGGTTCTCTAATGGTAGAAAGCAAATTTTAAGGAAAAAGAAAAGAAAAGGAAAGACAGAAGAGAAAATAAAAGAAAGGGAAAGGGAAAAAGGAAAGGAAGGGAAAAGAAAGAGACGGAAGGAGAGAAGGAAGGGAAAAAAGGCAGGAAGGAAGGAAAGAAAGAAGGAAAAGGAGAGAAACAGTGAGAGAGCAAGAAAAAAAAGTCGAAAAAAACCAATTCTTTTAAAAAGGGAATCAGATCAGATGTCAATTTGCTTTTGCTTTTAATATTTCTTTCAACTAGGCTATGCCCAATGGCATGTAACTGCACCGTGGTATAAGTTTTAATAGAAAATGCATTACCTTATCTCTGTTTTAATAATATCTTAATAATTATTAAATAGGAATCAACATTCCTCTTAGAGAGGGAAACTTTATTTAGGCAAATACTTCGAAAGGGCCCTAGGAGTACATGTGAGCCTGAATAGTGGCAAGAGCCCAGATAACAAAGAACAAGGTAACTGCCCTGTGTGAGATAAGAATCGTAACTTGCGGGGCGGAACACCCCTGGGAAGAAGCGAGCTGGGAGAATGGAAGCCGGGGAGCCAGGAAATGGTGCCAGGCACTGTGTTAAGTGAAACTGACAGACCAACCCTCCCACATGCTCACCCTGCTCCCACCCACCACACACACAATCTTTCCACACCTGTGACACTGTGGTACAGAACAGAGACAGTGTGCATGGAATCCAAAGACCAGAGCTAGAATTAATTGTAGGAACTAAACTTCCTCCAGATCCACAGAAATCTTGGTAAGACCTTTGCCACCCATGGAACAGTGTGTGGTGGGGCACAGGGGATCATGCTAATCTTATCTTGATGTCAGGAGGCTGGACACTGCCGGTCAACTCCTGAGTTACACCGGTGACCAGCCTCTTGCTGTTACAAGGGGTTACCCTCAATACCAAGAGCCCCAAGTAATTACCAACTATCTTTGTACTTTGCTGCCTTTAAAACACAGATTCAAATTCTTCTTCTCCAAGAGAACCTCTCACCTTCTTTTCTTTTGGATCACTACCCCACCTTGGGAATCAGCCAAATTATTGTCAATACCTTGTACAAAAATTGCTCTTGGTGGGGAGGCAAGGTGGTCTATATCCTCTAGATAACTTCAGGCTGCACTTCAGCAAATAACGAAGGAGGCTAATTTCTGCTTTGGCCCCTTCCCACCTCCTCTTTCATTCCCATCTTCCTATTAGGGGAATAACATCTTCTCCATTCTCTAGAAGGATTGATCAATGCCTAGCACAGTGCCAGGCACATAGTGGGTAATTTTGATTAATTAAATTTAATTAAATTATAAAATCACAGATCAGCACAAATGATTACATGAGGCAGTTAAGGAAATGCTATAGAAATATTTTATTATTATTATTACTGTCATTACTTTCATCATTATAAGAGAAATAAACTACTTTGGCAGCGGAGAAACTTGTATTTATTTACCTCTGGACCATCTTTGCCTGCTCGTAGCCAAATTGCTACTGCCAGGATTGAGGCACCGCATAGCTGCAGAAAAAAGAAAAAAATGTTAAGAGTACGCCCAAGATAAACTACACCTCTAATTCCACACACCTCTAGCCATCTGGTAACAATGGTTTATCATTAATTCTACCATTACAACCTAAAAGACATAAATGAGGCATATTTATGTGTAGATAATTGCTAAAATGTTCTGTTGTAATTGGAAAGTTTGATAAGAATAATCTGTTTTCCATCCACTACAGGGGAGGGGAAAGATGGTTTTCCATGTTTCAACTCTTAACTGCGTTTCTGCTAGATTTTAACATATAAAAGATAAGTAATAACAGTTTAAAGACAAAATATCCTTATTGGGCCTCTGGGCTTGTCTTTGAGAAGCTGTCCTAGACCATAAAGGAAGGGAATAACTGATCAATCACCAAACGTTCCTTCAAGATTCAAGAAGTCAGGATGTGGAGGGAACAGCAGAACATTTGACAACATTTGCAGTTAAGCAACAAGGGTTTAAGACACTTTTTGTACCCAAATAAGCTCTTTTAAAAATAAGCTCTTTTAGGTAGTAAAGCTTACCTAGAGAAGAGGAACAATGAGGAACAGTATTTAAAGTCTTAAATTCCTTTAATGACTTTACCAGATTATTTAATTTGGACCAAGACCAACACATAAAATGTGAAACACATTTTACTTTAATGTAAGAAAAAAACCTTGTCTTTCAGCTTTGTTTTTGTTTTGTTTTGTTTTTTAAGGTATAGATGTTGTGGCCTCAAAAAAAAAAAAATCAAAGATCTATTATTAGATAGAGATGTTGAGAACAAGCTTGGTAACATACCAGACACAGCAGTAGACTTTGGAGGAGTTTCTAGACTATTCTGGCCTTAGGGTTCTCTGACAGAGAAATGCCTGAGTCCTCCAAACCCCATGACTTTGTAGTATCATTGCTTTCATGTATGTTTCGGCCATATGCCCAAAACCCCCAAACAGCAGTTTCACTTAACGGCTTCTCATTACGTTTGCTTTGGGAGTAGAGTCGGGGCTTTTGTGAAAGGAATAGGGAGTGCAAACAGCAGCTGAACCTATGCTCCCTAAAAGATCTCAAAATTCATCTAGGTTCAAGCCCTTTATTTCAGATTAAAGAAACTGGAATCCCAAATGATAACAACGGTCACATGGTGAAAATCCAGCAGCACTCCTAATCTAGCCCCACCCTTACTACATGCTTCAACTCCTGCAAAACAACAAATGCAATGGAAAACCAAAGCTTTTTACCAAAGAGCTCTTTGCCAAATCACCAAATCACCTATACAACTTAATTATCTTATAGGTGTGCACACGCATACAATATAAACTGCAAATCTTTGAATAAACAGCTTTAGAGCCTGAAAACTCTCCTTATTTCTTTTCCTCTTTTCCACTAAATCCTAATTTCATTTGCAGATGGAGATAAATGCTCATTTTAGTGGTTCTTTGTTAATAAATAAACCTGCAAGAATTTATATCAAATAATAATGAGACCCTCTGTGATTTTCAGTAATTTTGTAACAGTTGGATTTTTGTTTTTCCTTGTTCACTGGTATTTTTCTCCTTTCACAGGTAGATTTACATTGTTTGTCTTAATAGTCACTCTGGCTTTCAGCTTTAAATGAAAATAACATTATCTGAATAGCTATTATGATTATCATCTTAATCTGATGTTTTTATAAAACTATCGATGAGAATATTTTAAGAAATGTATCATAATTTTCTAATTAAATTAATTAAAAGTAATTGGTTTTCTATCAAGAACAGTCTAGAGCCATGATTGATACTAACCTGTTTTATCCCAATTGTTATAAGATTGATCATCATAATTGTTCTTTGAGTCCTTTCTCCAGTTTGGCTTTAAGGGTTTGCCCCTGATTTTTTTATAATGTTTTAAATAATTTGGAGTATGAATTAAGAAATAAGCATCTAGGTATGTCCTTCTTTCTGTTGATAAGGTTGTAAAAGGAAATTAGCTGATAAGTTAGGCCCCCAGGTTAGCCATCAGTGGACACTGCAGAACTTACTAGGCCTACTCCCCACTAGGCCTTTCTGGTTTCTCTTTGAAGAAAGTCACTGTTGTTGCCACTCAGCTCTCATGGGACATCCTTCTTTTTATGAAATTAGGATGCAGTTGGTCTGAGCCAGCATTCTAAGAAATTACGTAATTGATGTTTGCTTATGAATATACTATGGACTGAATTATGTGCCCCTAAATTCATATGATGAAACCCTAATCCCCAATGTGGCTGTATTTTGAGATAAGTACCCAAAGTGGAGGCCAGACTCAGGGTGAGCATCTCCCTCCAGCCCCACAGATTCCTTGTCCCACGAGGCCAGAGGAGAATAAGAGTAGGACTAAAATACTATCACACCAGATTCCAATATTTTTAAATTAAAAATCAATATGATTGTTGGAATTGGGAAAACAGCATTAATTGAATTATTATTGTGTGTCAGTCCTTGGTCACAGGCTTTCATAAAGTATCTTAGTTAATCTTCACCATTGACCCTGCTGCGTAAAATTACCATCCTCGTTTAACAAGTGCAGAGACTGAGGCAAAGAAAAATCAAGGAACATGTTCCAGGCCACAAAGAAATGTAGATTCAGGATTTGAATCTCAGTCTGCCTGTTTCTTCAAAATCAGCTTTCCATTCTTCTAATTTATGATAGAAGAATTTCTGTCTTATCATAATTCTTGCCATTTTATTTCTTCCTCTGTTTCAAAATCCAAATTGGAATTTATTCATCACTGCAGAGTGGTTTCATACTCCTGACTCATAAAAAAGCCTGTACAATGATGGCTGAAATGTCTGTTTCTTAAACATTTATTTAGCATTATTCTGAGTTCTTTATATGTATTAAACCATCTGAACTTCACAACAACCCATGAAGTAGATATTACTACTATCACAATTTTACAGCTAAGGAACTATAAAGCACAGAGAGGTTAACCAATTTCCCCAGGGCCACACAGCTGGTGGTGAAGGAGCTGAGGTTCAGCTCTTAGCCTCTGGGCTCCAGTGTCTTTGTCACTGTTTAAGTTCCAAGCTGACTGCATAGTGGCAGGCAACCATTGTATTTACAAAATTCACACATTTCATCCATAGTCAAGTCTATCTTGGGGGATTTCATCAATCAGAATGAAATATAATTGCACCTTATTTTTCAGTTATCCCGTCTCATAGTTATGTCTGCTCTGCTTCAACTCTCTTCATTGCGCTCGGCACAACCAATCTAGCGTCCCAGGTACCATATAAAATACAACGATGACATTGAAATGCTGGTTCTTGAACTCTCTCAATGCCTGACTTCCTTCTGCTCTCTTCAAAACTCTTCATGGTTGGCTTCCTTCAGTTGCTAACACCTTTGGCTTTACAGCTTGTCTCCTTCTCACCTTCCCCCATTTGGGTTTGGTAATGTTACATCACTCTGCTTTCCTTCATAAAGAGCCAGCCTTTCCACAGCTCTCTGCCTCTGGCAATGGTTCCACTGAATCTGTGGGCTAAAGGCCCTGTGTTCCATGCTTACCCAGACCCCTAAGATGCTCCAAGCACCCACAACACTCCCATGCCTGACTTATCTAAGAGGAGCATAAGAAAATGTGGACAGTTTATCTGTTTTGACACAAGACTCAGAGAAATAGGTTTTGCACCTATGATTTACCTAATTCACTCTATTTGCACCTCTAATTCACTCTAATTTGCATCAAACTCTAGCATGAGTGATTAGGAATGATTTTTGCTTTCTCACGTTTTTCTTCAATTACTAATTCTAACAAATAGAAATCACTGTGTATTTATGTGGCATATCTCAAGTTCTCTCACAAAAGAAACTGGTATGTTTAGCTTAAATAACCGTATGCATACTTTAGAGATATTCCAACATCTGGCCCTACTTTACAAAGGCTTAGTTTCTCTAAAGTTACACCAGAAAGAATTCATTTGAAAACATAAGGCCATGGATGTCTACAAGAAAACCACATCAGTGGGACCGTAAAATATTTGCTTAAGTAAACATTAGAAATGTGACAAATTGCTAATTTCCTATGAAGGATTATAAAATTCCAGCTGAGAACTCTGGGCTGGGAGCAGAGGGGAGAGTAGAAATAGGAATGGTTCCCTGACCTCACAGACTCCTGCTCTAACTTTTGAATGAAAATATGGATGTCACCTGTTGGCTGAGAAGTTATCATTGGTCTTTACAACTGTTGTTCTTACTCAAGATGTCTCATATAAAGATTATAGGTCCCTTCCCATCACTATGCTGATGGGAAGAACAAGGCCTTTTAAGGGAAGTCGGAAATATCTAACTGAAATCCGTAGCATCAGAAAGACTTCATTATCAGAAAAACAGAGATAATGGTAACCGTAAAATAATCAGAGCTCTCCAGGAAAGCAGTAACAATGACTGGGTACAGTATTGTACAGATGTCTACAACTCACCTTGTACTCTTATATCAAATCTATAATCCTGAACCTATAACATACCCCTTTCCTAGACTGTCTTTTTCATTTCAGTTTAAAATTCAGATCTGTTTCAAATTCCTATTAGCTACTGAATAGCTATTCATTAGCTTTTAATGAAATACTGACCTCTGATGTATTTAAAACAGCCATCAACACTTTGTATGCTGTTTTTATACAACATGGATATATTTTGACTATTTCATAATTTGAGGATTGCTACTAGTTTGAAGACTTTGAGACGTTATGAAAGTAGAAGCCATGCATTTATTAGCATATTTATATTTCAGTTTGTTTAAATGGCCCATATATATTCTGCATCATAAAGAGACAATGGCTGCAGCTTTTTAGAAACAGATATCAAGACTTCTTGGAGAAATGCTGATTCCAGGTCTGGGGCAGGAAATAGGGAAGTGAGCCTGGAACATCTTATCATCCCAAATAGTGAAGAAGTTATCAAAGTTATTAGGGTCATGTCAAAAGGACTCAGGAGCCAACTTGAAGACTCTCCCACTGGCCAAAAATGGAATAAATTGCACATCAACGAGGATAAGAACTGTGATGGTATTTAAATCTATTATTTCATAAGGATATTTAAAGAAATACTTGCTTATCACCGTTGTATGATACCAGAAAATAAACTCATCATTTTGAAATCTGTTGAGTAAAGAGTAAGAAACAGGGCTTCCCTGGTGGCGCAGTGGTTGAGAGTCCGCCTGCCAATGCAGGGGACACGGGTTCGTGCCCCGGTCCAGGAAGATCCCACATGCCGTGGAGCGGCTGGGCCCGTGAGCCATGGCCGCTGAGCCTGCGCGTCCGGAGCCTGTGCTCCACAACGGGAGAGGCCACAAGAGTGAGAGGCCTGAGTACCACAAAAAAAAAAAAAAAAAAAAAAGAGTAAGAAACATTTATGCTGCCTTTCTTAAAAAATAAAAACTGGGCACTAATGGTAACCAATTAGTAAATGCTAAATCTCTCCTTATTGAAAGTATTCCAGCTAGTAAAGGAAGAAAATGATAGAAATAGTATAAATAGTATGTCACCAGTTTGAAACTCAGTGAACTGATGGGTTGAGGTTCTTAAGCATCAATAGCTACTAACATCACAAAAAGTGAGATGGTCAGACAGTATACACCTCTTGATGAAAGAACAAAATATCACTTATAAGCTAGTTGTGCCCCATCCCCCGAAATAATATCCTGAATCTTATCAAACTGCCAAGTGCAACTACTAAGTTAGAGATAACACAGAAGACAAGGGAACATGTTAAACTATACCGTGGGTATGCAAATAGCAAAATCCAGATCACAGAAAATGCAATAGGACAAACCAAACACACAAGTACATGAAACTTCCAGGGTGGGGGAAAGATGAAGATGGATGGAGAACCTAATGATGAAAGTTGACATAAAAGATATATCAACCAATCAATCGCAGTCGTGGACCTTGTTTGTATTCGGATTCAAAGAGGAACATTTGTGAGGCAATTGGAAATTTGAACCCTGGATAGACACTTGATAATCAGTTTTAAAATTCTTATTAAGTTTTTAGTGTGATGACATTGTGGGTACATTTTTTCAAAAAAAGAATTATTTGTCTTTTAGAAATATACACTAAAGTATTTACAGATGAAATAGTATATCCAGGATTTGCTTCAAAATAATATGGGGTGGGGAAAGTAGATGAGAATATGGACCGGGAAAGACTGGCCATGGTTTCATGGCTTTTGGGGCTGCATGACGGGGTTGATTATCCTTTTCTATTTTGTGAATGTTTGAGGTTCTCCACAATAAAAAGTTAAAAGCAAAACCAACCAAAGTACATAGGAATCTCTTTGTTTATATTCTAATCTCAATGTTTAACCAATTTTAAATATTTCAAGGGAAGAAATTTATCAGAACAAACTTTTAAAATCTGGCATATATTCATGAGCTTCATTTAGTATTTGCAAAAGCAGCCCATTTTTCTAAGGAAAAGAGGAAGTACGAAGAACAAACCTTTCTTATTTTACTCATTTATAGTCTCACTTACTTACTTACTTTACCAATATGTATCACTTGTACTCACTAGGGCTACTGACATTGAATGGAAAGTCATTCTAGACAATAAGACTATATTCATCTACTTAAGTTTAGCTAGGTACATCATTATTTTAACAGGACAGAAATTTACCAACATGTAGATACCAGCTGCCTGTTTACTAAAGATAACCAGGTAAAAAACAAAACCAGAACTTTCTCCTCCTTATACTGCATAAGCCATTTTTTAATCCAGTACACAAAATAATTTTTTCATGTAAGTATTTTGGGCTATTTCTATTGACTTACTTTTGAACAATCTTTAATTGCATCATTTATATTACAAACGATAACATCAATTTTCCAACATCCCAACATCCCTTAACCACTTTGCCTTTCCATATTTCATTTTTCAACTTTCCAATGTTAGATTTTGCTTATCAATTTATTTGTTATTTCTTATGTCTACAGACTTTCAAGAGAAACATAAGAGCTGGCTAAAACACAAACCCTGTTGATTAAAAGATGGGGCAATGACAAATCAAAATACTAACTTTAAATTTCTGATACAAAACTAGTGCCTTAGTTTAATCTTTCCATGATTAAGTAATTTTACTGTTTCTCTTTAAAGTTTAGCGTGACCATTGTTTCTTCTTTGGGTCTCTGAAAATGATCCTCTTCTCACGTCTTTCTCATCACACCCCACCATTCACCTGTTTCAAACCCAGATGTAAAGGTTAGAATTTAGGAGTTAGGCTCCAAATGGAATCAAATCAGATTTTTCCCACAGGGTCCTTAAACTAGGGAGGCCTGAATGATATACAACTAAGAACTGTCTTTTAGTTAAGGGGTATTTTTTTCCCTCTGTGATTGTTTTGTAACAATATCAAAACATTTATGAAATGTTTACCCCCACAGAACCCGAAGTGCACTTTTTTGAGTCATTGGCTCATTTTCAATTACTGAAATAACCAAAGAAAGAACAAACACATCCAAACAAGTAAATGGAAAATACACTCTCCTCCTCTTCTGTTTCTCTAGTGCAGAGTCTGTTCTCATTTATGATATTTATGATATCAAGGTCCCCTTTCTTGCATAAAATTGATCATTACAAGAAAAACACTCACCCAGGACACGAAGTTGAAGATAAACATAGAATATTTTATACAGACACTCACACCTGCCATGTCGGAAAAGGATCAGGAATCCAGATGCTGTGAGTTTAACCGTTCCTTCTAGGATTGTTCTGCAATGGCTCTGGAGTAATTTGCCTGCAGAGATTTCTGTGTTCACGGCCTCAGAGCAGAAATAGAAAGCAAAGAAGTTGGGGCTGGGGGGTGGAGGGTGGATAATCCAGTTATTAAAGTGGATTAAAAAAGTAACACACACAGTTAAATATCACAAGGTCTATCTCTAGGCAGGTGTGTTCTTTTGCTTGTCGTGGCCCCTAGGGTACTGGGCCAGAATATTTATGATCCTTTCTCCAAAACTGCCTTCTGTAAAGTAAACAGATACCAAGTTAAGAGAGTGGTGCTAGAGCAGGGAGAGAATGGCACAGCCATACAGGTTGTTGATTTCAGATACCACAACCCGACTTCCCCTGCCTCTATTTCAACTACAGGGAAACAAGATTGTTTTGCTCTGAGATAAAGGGACATTGTGTCTCAACTCATTTTTGCACTGTCTTTTCTCAAGAGTGCAAAATTTCTTCTACATACAACAAAATGCATTTAGAAATCTGCAAAGTCTGAAGGCTTAAGACAGAGCAACCTTTCATCCTTAACCCCAGAATGGTGGGAACAACTATGGACCTGCCTTTCAAAGCTTCTAAATTTATTTCAAAACAGTTCCATGGAGCTGCCTTCAAGGCAGTGCAGCTGGGGGAAGCGGGGAGGGAGAGGTTGCCCTCTCCATCACAAGACCATTTAGTTTTTATCTTTATTTCTTTATGATGTAAAAGGGAAAAAATTCTCAGGAGTTACTCTCTGACTGTCCCTATTGTGTTCATTTTCTAACATGTAGCCATTCTGAGAGCTCAGTTTGTTTTTAAGGTGGGCCCTCTACTCTTCCTCTGACAAATTGTATCTAACAACACTCCTCTCCACTAACTCAGTTTCTGGATTCCCTGGTCCTCTTGGACAAAAAATTCAGAATGAGAAGGTGGTCATAGTTCAGTGACCATAGATTGTACAATTTGTTTTTCGTGCTAACAGAAGGCAGCTGGCACAGGTAAAGGCAAAATTCCCTGACCTAATCAGGGAGGTGTAGACTGCTTTTCTGTAAACAGTTTGGGTCATGCTACTTTCCACATCCTGCCTCTAAAATAAAAGAAACGTATATTTCAAAAATTGTTGGGGAAAATAATTCTTTAAAATCTTTGTGAAGCTCTATACAATAAGCAAGCATGGACTTCTTAAAAATTTGATTAGTTAAAAGAATATTTTTCTAATTTTCACTGACAAAGGTGTCTTTAAAATAATCCCATTACCTGACTATTAAACATAATATATTTTTAATGTAATAGTGACAATAATATCTAGTGTTAAGACCAAATTTAGGATTAGTTCAAAATAATGGCTTAATATTTAAATAATCACTAAAGAGAGATTGATGCTCTATGCTGTTTCCTCCTAGAAAATGGAAATAATTTCACAAACTTCTACTGAGACATTCATGTACATAGGATTATCCATGGCTGAAAGAAATGAAATGCTTAAACGAAAAAACAAATGGATTTATAGACCTACAAGTGATTATTTATACTTTAGAGATAAAGTCAAAAGAAATATATAGATTACAATGCTGTTTTGTTGACAAGAATATATTGAGTACCTAGCAAATTCCAGTTTGGAATAGATTTTTTGTAGATGCTGAATCTCCTTAAGAAGAATATAGTCTTTAGCTAAATCGTCATTGAACCCTAAAACGTAAAAATCGATGGATGTGCTTTTACAGCAAAATTACTCTGTGTAATAGAACACCCAGCCCAATTCAAATCTATATGAAACAGTTCACTCCTCTAAGTTCCTATCTCAGTAAATTTTATAATCACACAACATTCGCCCAAGCTAAATGCTGCAGAGTCATTTTGTATTCCTCTTTCTTTGTTGCCTTATGTCCAATCACTTCCCGGAGTGTGTTGAGCTCCTACATTTCCTTCAAACCTGTTTCTTCCATCTCATCCTTTTGCTTTTCAGCTTTTTATCATCTCTTACTTGAGCCATTTCAATAGAATCATAATTAGTTTTCTTGCCAACATTTTCCTCCTCCTATCCGTCTTAGCACTCCAGAATTTTCTCTTTTCTTTCTGTAATTCCCTTTATAAAATACTTATTGATCATGTAATTCCCTTGATTAAAAACCAATCTAAGGATGGTTTCCTATTACCTAAAGGATAAATTCAGACTCCATAGAATGGCACTTAAAGCACATGGCAAACAGGCCTCTACTCATCTCCCAGAACTTTCTCCTGTTCCTCTCTCCCACTCTTCCACTCTTAGATTCCATAACCACAAAATTATTTCACAGGCCTAGAATATACCTGGGGCTTTTATGCCTCTGTGCCTGTTGTTCCTTCTTCCTGGACTATCCTTTCCCACGTTCTCTACTTAGTGAATTATTGCAACCACCCCTTGGTGCTCAGCTCAAATGGCATCTCACCTGTGGAAGCGTCCCCTTCTTTATCCACTGCCCCTACTCTGGGCAGACCTCCTTGCTTCTCAATCCTTATGCCCATTACAATTTGAACAAAGCTTCAGTCTAAAATTGCCATCCTTTACAACACTGATTTTTGTGTCCACCCTCTGATTTTTTAATACATGAAAGGCCAAGATCCTGACTTACTTATCTCTATACCCACAGCAGCTGGCATTGAAGATAAAGAGATGTGTGACTACAGCCAAGATTTCTAGAAAGTTCAACTGAGATCCCCTCATGGATTCCCAAGCAACTACCAACGTGTTTCCTCTCCTCACAATAAAAGTCAGTTATTGGGTAAAGAAAAATATTTCCTTTATTTTGGGACTTGTCAGCACCTTAACTTGCAAATGTTTAAGAAGGTGACAAAGTACATAGCAATTCCCAAATGCATGTGACCCGAGAACATATTTCTGAAAGACATCTACATGGATCAGTGCTATAGCACTTACTTATAGAAACACTGATCTAGACAAGCCCACACATTTTATACATGAGAAAAGGGTATCCCAGAGAGACTGAGTAGCCCAAGCTCACAAAGCTGGTTAGTGGCAGAGCTCTTTCTAAAAATGAGGTCTCATGATGATCAGATCGGTATTCTGTCCACTTGCATCAACTATCTCTTGGGTTACGTAGTGTGATTGTAAGATGAGTCAGTGACCACCTTAGATCATGAGAAATTGTCATATAACATAGTTAACAGTGAAGGGAAGGGGGTAGGGCAGGGCTAGAGAGTGTAAGCAATAACTCTTAGGCCCAGTAAAAAAGGCCAGGTCTGGAAGGAGAGGCAATGAAGAGTGGGATATCACAAGAAACAATAACTGAAGGAAAGCGCAGAAGGTAAGTCTCAATAATTTTAGATAAAGCTTTGCTAACGCTGCCATCATGTCAATTATTATCACACACAGTGAATGCACAGGGTAGAGCAGGATGAGGATTCAAATCTGATTAATCACGAAAACTCTCCACGAGGCATTCATATTAAACTGGGTTTTGATAGCAGTATGGGGGACCCTGGCACAGAAGAAAGACAGAGAGTAGAGGAAAGGGCATGAATAGAACCGTCAGATACCCTATGTAAAATATGGCATTTTCTCTAGGTCATCAAGCAAATCAGGCCCACATTTGGGGCCTGAACCAGAAAACAGGCATTGATAGGAGGTTCATATTTTTATCACTATATCATGTTTCCCTCTACAAGATATGCCCAATAATTCATTCAACAAATGTTTTGAATGCCTTCTATGTCCCGTGCATGATACTAGGAACTGGTAATACTGCAGTTAACAAAATAAGATAAAAACCCCTGCCTTCACGGAGGATTTATATATATATATATATATATACACACACACATATATTAGGTAACTAGATTTTGGAAACAAAAGTATAGAAAGGAAGTTATCTTCTCATTATAATGTGAACAAAAACAGATGTCCTTTGTTATTATTAAAAAATAAATTAGCATATTCAGATCACTTGTTATTTAGTCATTCTTTCAGCAAATATTTATTGATTACCTACTATATTCTGGGCCCTGGGGATATGGCAGTAAACAGCAACACAGAAATACTCCTGATCTCTTGAATTTTACATTCCAGAAAGGAAGATAACTTCCTCTTTGTATTTTTGCTTCGAAAATCTAGTTACCCAATATATTTGTCAGTGGAGTGTGTACTGAAAAACCAAACCATGTGTTTTAGAGAAAAGATTACATTCTCTTTCATCTTATATATTCTCCCATTATCACCATCACTCTATACTAAAGGGGCTTTTTTATGGTATTGTGAATATTCAATTCATTTTCTCAAAGGCTGGTAGCAGGAGCAAGAAAAATGATGCTGAAGTTTCTCTTCCCTATGACTGTGCTTAGGTGTGGGGGTGTGGGTGCATGAGGTCATGACATCATGCATTCTAAGCAGAGTGAAGAGAAAGTTACGGTACTCTTTAGCATTTCTCAATTTCAAAAATCTTTTTTCTTATTTTAGGAAAATTGAGGTTGCTCATTTGTGGATTTTATGATCCCTTTTACAGGAGCAGAAGCTTGGCGTTTGTCCTCCAGTCCGATTCCAGCATTCCTGAGACCAACATTCCTCTTATGCTTTCATTTGAACACAATGCTCTGTGCTTCCTATCCTGTGTGCTTATGGAGCCTGGCTCATAAAAACCTTCTGCATATTCCCACTGGGAATGGGAAGCATCTGGTATGAGAATGATCCATCTCCTGCTTTGCAGGACATTTTGAAACCACCATATCTACTTGCAGTATTAATTCCAGCTCAGAAAAGAACGTGCTTGGAATTGTCATTGTGAAATAGCAATACGGTGTTTATAAAGAATGGGTACCGATATTCTTCCTCTTTTTATAGATACTTTTATTCTAAAATATACACGATTTTTACCTGGACATAAAGTTAATAACCAATAAAGGTCATACAAAGAAAAACATGAAAGTATGTATAAGAAAATAGACTCTGGATCACCAAAATCTATTGTTAAGTGTTTATAAGTAAAGATTGAGGCAAAATGGTGCAGTAATTAAAAATGTGTATTCTGACCATGATGGATTAGAGATGCTCATGAATTCTTATTAGCCTCACTGCCATGTTTATACTCCTTTTATATTTGCAACAATTACAGCAAAATGAAAAAGTGGCCAGCTTCTGGGTGGGGTCCAGGGTCTGGTCCTTGGCTTGCCAGCCCTCTAAGCTCAGCTTTGCCAGCCTTTCCTCAAGTATCTCACAGGAGCCAGAATGTCAATTTCTTAGTTTATCATGAGAAATGCACACATCAAGCCACCCAGCATAATATAAAAGCAGATCAGAAAATCCTCTACCATAAAGAAAACAGACTCATAGATATAGAGAACAAACTAGTGCTTATCAGTGGGTAGAGGGAAGGGGGAGAGGCAGTAGAGGGGTAAGGGATTAAGAAGTACAAACTACTATACATAAAATAAATAAGCTACAAGGATATATTGTACAGCACAGGGAATATAGCCAATAGTTTATAATAACTATAAATGGAATATGACTTTTAAAAATTGTGAATCACCTGAAACGTATTATATTGTACATCAACTATACCTCAATTTAAAAAGTTTAAAAAATAATAATAAAAGGAAAGAAAATCCTCTTCCAATAAGAAAACAGCACGGAAGCAGAGCATACAGAGATGGTTTCTTGGTGGAGGGAGTGGATGGTAAATTCAGTAAAGGAGGTAGTAGATACATTGCCAAGAGTTGATAGGCTGCTGGTGAGTACAGAACCATCCCAGGAATCCAAAAGCTAAACCCTCCAAAAGATGCTCTTCTCCCTCAATATGGCTGTGACACACCACCTTATTCTTTCTCCCCCAGGTTGCTTTCCCTGTACTCTCTTCAGTCCATGCCCCCTCTTGTGATCACAGTCTAACCCTAGATAAGAGGACATCAAAATTCACTAGGTATTCATTTACCAAACTGTAATTACAGTTCAGTCCTGCTTCCAAGATTGCCTTTTCATTGCATTTTAAATATTTCCAAAATACTTCACTTAAACATGACTGCTGTCTTGATCCATTCCTATAGATTTTACTAGTTGATTTCTTGGAGGTCAATCTTATTGTCCTTCTCTCCAAATTGGGATGTGTGCCCTTGTACAGACAATGATATTCAACAAGAGAATGAAGGATACAAAACAGAGCTTTGTAATCACCAGCCCAGAATCACTGGATTCTCCATTTTTGTGCTGAATATTGGCCTGGTTGTTTGCTTTTAAATGTAAAGTTTAAATGCCAACCTGTTTTCCCGTGAGTTCTTTCTGAATCAGACTTTGTTTGGTCAGCTCACAAGGTACACATTGGCTGCCAGCATGATTAGGCTCTGGGGTAACAGTGATTAAGAGGTAGGGAAGTAAGTGGAGGCCACCAACACAGAATTTAAAAAGAAAAAAAAAATAGAATAGGGTGGGGATATTTAATGCTTGTATCAGACACCAGATTCTCATACTAAAGGAGCCAAGAAAATGTGACACAGAATCTAACACAGGCTTCTCCCATGACTGGTCAGGAAAAACATAGACATTTTACTCATAATGCTAATTAGGATCTCACAGGTGATTAATTCCAAATTATAAAGGTTTACTCAACCTCACAGAGTGGGAATGAATTGCATGGCTATTCTGGTTCCCAGGAGAAAATAAAATAACAGGAAGTCACTATAAAAGGTCATTTATCAGGAAATCCCAAACTTCCATTTTATACCTTTATAAGAAGCGACAAAATGTACCCCAAATAAGCTCAGGTAGAAAAGAACTCAGACTCTGGTTTGAATTTTTTTTAAGCACAGAGAGTCCTATTTAGATTTTCCCTGAGCACTTGGAAGGTCTCTCTTAATGCGAGAAGGCAAAAGAAGCAGATATCCCAGGAAGCCTGTGGTCTAACACTTGGACCATCATTCCTGAAACAAGAGGATCTGGCTGCATCTCCCTCACTGTCAACCCATATGAATGCATCACCCTAATTTCAATCCATATGAAATGAAAGTACACTCTCCAAATGCAATCTTTAAAGATACAATATCCAAATGGAATTTTTCTAGAAACCGGGCATGGAATACACCATTTCTCCTAGAAATCTCCTCTAGCTCCTTTCTTCATTTATACTCAGGCATTAATGTATCCTTCCCTGAACTTCCAAGTAATTCTCTTATTTATTAACAATGTGATTGATTCAGAAAATGCTTCAGCCATAGACCAACCATGTGAGGAGGTCAGAACATTTTTAAATAAGCTATTCTTGGGGTCATCAAGTGCCTATGGGTAAAACAAAACCAAGGGATTGTTTTTCTTTACATGGAGTCATATTGACCTCTAATTTTGCCTACACTAATCATTAAACCTTCAGGAAATATTTCAAGGGAAAACATACTGATTTTTTTAAATTGTGGAAAGAATCCAAACCTTTTCTGCATGCTAATATATTTATACAAGTTCATACTGAAGCTTCATTGAGCCAGAGAATTCCTGTAAGTGCTCTGCTCTCTTTCCTCTTCACTCTTCATGCTTTCTTGAATACATGAGTGTGAAGAGGTATTGTTAAGCCAAAAATAATGGCCTAGCCAAGTTCCCCAAAAAGGAATGTGCAAATCTGGGAACACATTCCAGGATTTCTAGCTACCAGTACAGGGCCTGAAGTATAAGAAGTACCAGCCAGAAATATCGAGTTTCTCGAGAATCAGTGAGTCTCAGCCAATCCCCTGAAGAGCTTTCTGAGAAGGAAATAGTTCATAAAGCAATTCTCCATGCAGTAAGAGATTTACTTTAAATTTAAATAATAGTAATAGATATCACTTTAATCTCTTTAATAGATATCTCTTTAATAGATATTTCAGAGATTTCCCAGGCTTTGAACCCTCTAATGGATTCCCATCACAATTAAAATGAAATCCAAAGCCACACAAGATGGGTCCTTGGCTGCCTCACTGACCTCATTTCCAACTACTTTCTCCCTCACTCATGCTGCTCCAGCCACAGTGGACTCCATGCTGGCCCTTGGACTTGCCAAGTGTACTTCCAGCTCAGGGGTCTTTCCATCTCCTCTCTCCCCTGTGGAATTCTCTTCATCTGCAGATGGCTTCATCCACAGAGGAGACGGCTCATCCTCTCCACTCACTGTATTACATGTTCATTTGTCTGTTTGTCTTACTGTCAGTTTCCTTTTGGAGTGTAAACTTCAGGAGATCAGGAACAATTTCTGTATTGTTCATTACTTATCCCTGGGGCTCAGAATGTAGTAGGTGTTCAGTAAATATTTATTGAATGAATGACTAAACAGCAAGTTATCTGAATACACTAATTTATTTTTTAATAATAACAAAGAGCATCTGTTGTGTTCACCATTACATTCTCACTGCCTAGCACAGTGACTGGCCAATTATAATCTCCATATGTGCTGGGATACAGCACTGCAAAAGAAAAATGAGGCTGCTTGTATGGACCTTATATTCCACCAAACAAACAAATACACAAATAAATATGCAAGAAAACACCAGCGAGAGAAAAATGGCAGGATCCTGTGCTACAGAGTGACCAAGGGAACTACTTATTTCACAGGAGATGGAATGCTTAAGGAGGTGACACTTAAACTGGGTCCTGCACCTGGGTCAAATCGTGAAGAAACACTGAACAAGCCCAAATCAAGGGCATTCTACAAAATAACTGGCCTAAATCAATTAAAATGTTAAGATCATGAAAGTTAGGGAGAGACTAAGGAATTAACCCCTATTCAAGAGAGGCTAGGGCTTCCCTGGTGGCGCAGTGGCTGAGAGTCCACCTGCTGATGCAGGGGACGCGGGTTCATGCCCCGGTCCGGGAAGATCCCACATGCTGCAGAGCAGCTAGGCCCATGAGCCATGGCCGCTGAGCCTACGCGTCCGGAGCCTGTGCTCCGCAACGGGAGAGGCCATGGCAGTGAGAGGCCCGCGTACTGCAAAAAAAAAAAAAAGAAAGAAAAAAAAGAGAAGCTAAAGAGACATGGCAACTTGGTGAAATGTATGACCCTGAATTGGATCCTTTGCTATATAAAAGATGCTACTGACCAAATTAGTGAATGTGAATGGGGTCTCTGAGCAAGGATATATAGAGATTCTTGATATTGTTCTTGTAACTTTTCTGCAGGTTTGAAATTTTTTAGAATAAAAATAAACAGCCTCTGTGGGGGGAAAAATTGAGGCACAGAAAAGTTAAATAACTTTCCCAAGGTCCCATAATATGTGATAAAGCCTGGATGTGAACCCAGGCAGTCTAGCTCCCAACTAGGTGTCTTCAACCATGTTGCTTCTATAAAATAGAGTATATCAGCATAATGCCTCATGCAAAGTAAGCTCTCAAGCAGTATCTATTACTATTAAAAATTAATATACTGTAAACAAACAAATAAGCTGAGTCTTGCATGATAAGAAGACACAAGTCATGCTAGGAGCTAGGGTAAGAGAATGCCAGACAAAGGTAACAGAGCATACAAAGGCCCTAAGGTGAGCACAAACTTGGCATGTTGGAGAAAAAAGTCTTGTGTGTAGGTAGCATCAAAAGTTATGGGGAGCAGGGTTTGAGATGAGATCAGAGGCAGTTCTTCAGGTCAGACGCTGCAGAGAGCTGTAAGCCAGGAGAAAAAGAATGTAATGTATTTGCGTGTTATTGGAAGTGTAGGCAAGTTTTATGGGCTGAATCATACCTCCCCCAAATGCATGTGGTAAAACCCCTACCCTCATTGCCTCAGAATGTGACTATGTTAGTGACATCAGCAAGATGTCAGAGTAGGGGGCCCTGGACCATCCTTCTGCCCACAAACACACCAAATAAGCAACATTCACAAATTCCTTTTATGAGGCATCTAGAAACTAAGTGAAAGGCTCCTAAACACTGGGTGACCATGAAAACAGATTTATTGAAACCAGTAAAGGAATTCAGGATATCCTCTTCCCGGAGTCCCTTCCCCTGGTGCAGTGTCATATGGTCAGAAAGAGACCTCCTGGCTCCTGACTTCTCCCCTTCTACCAGGGGAGGCGAGGGGTTAGTCTGCCTATCCTGTGCTCCTCCCCAGAAGTTTGACCTCAGTCCTGTCAGTCTTGGGGGCTAGATGGGTCCACCATAGCCTAACAGCCTGAAGGAAAATGGAAACAGCAGCGTGGGATCACAGACACATCATAGCCCTACCTCTTGCTCAGCACAGAGTGTGTGGATAAAAAAGCCCCGCCTTCAGCTTCCGCCAGGGAGGGAAAGAGTACAGCCATGTGTACAGCACCCCTACTTTTCTGAGGGGGCTCCCCCGGGGACTGACCTCTGCCCTGCCTGACTTGGAGTTATACAACTTAATAACAAAAAAACTAATAACCTAATTTAAAAATGGGCTAAGGTATGAATAGAAGAAGACATACAAATTGCCAACAAGCATACAAAAAAATGCTTATGGTCACTAAGATAGGGAAATGCACATCAAAACCACAATGAGCTATCACCTTACACTTGTACGGATGGCTATTATCAAAAAAACCCAGGGGCTTCCCTGGTGGCGCAGTGGTTGAGAGTCCGCCTGCCGATGCAGGGGACACGGGTTCGTGCCCCGGTCTGGGGAGATCCCACATGCCGCGGAGCGGCTGGGCCCGTGAGCCATGGCTGCTGAGCCTGCGCGTCCGGAGCCTGTGCTCCGCAGTGGGAGAGGCCACAACAGTGAGAGGCCCGTGTACCGCAAAAAAAAAAAAAACAAACAAACAAAAAAAACAACAGGCGTTGGTGAGGATGTGGAGAAATTGGAACCCTTGCACACTGTAAATAGGTATGGAGAATGGTACGGCCACTATGGAAAATGGTATTGGGTTCCTCAAAAAATTAAAGATAGAACTACCATATAACCAGCAATCCCACTTCTAGGTGCATATCCAAGTGGACTGAAATCAAGATTTCACTGAGATATCTTCACGCCTATGCTCATTGGAGCACAATTCACAATAGCTAGGATGTACAAACAACCTAAATTTTGATCACCAGATGAATAAATAAAGAAAATGTGGTATAAACATAAAATGAAATACTAGTCTTAAAAAAAGAAAGAAATTGTGCAATATGGGACAACATGGATGAACTTTGAGGACATTTTGCTAAGTGAAGTAAGCTAGACAAAGGAAGACAAGTACTGCATGACTCCACTTACATGAGGTACCTAAAATAGTCACATTCATAAAATCAAAACCAGGAACTGGGGGCGGGGGAGGGGGGAGGAGGGGATGGGGAGTTATATATCAACAGGCATAAAGTTTCAGTAAAGATAAATAAGCTATAGAGATCTGCTTTACAATATTGTACATTCATTCAATAATAAGGTATTATACACTTAAATTTCATTAAGAGAATAGATCTCAGGTTAAGTGTTCTTACCACAATAAAACAGAAAGAAAGAGAGAGAGAGAGAGAGAGGGAGGGAGGGAGGGAGGGAGGAAGGAAGGGAAAGAAAGAAGGGAAAAAAAGAAGAATGTGGCTATATTTGGTCATACCTCTTTAAAGAGGTAGTTAAGGTAAAATGAGGTCATTAAGGTGGGCCCTAATCCAATATGATTAATGTCCTAATAGGAAGAGAAAATTAGGATACAGACACACAGAGGAAAGACCATGTGAAGACAAAGAGAATACCACCTACCAGCCAAGAAGAGAGGGCTCAGAAGAAATCAACCCCACCGACACCTTGAGCTTGGACTTCTAACCTCCAGAATTGTAAGAAGATTAATTTCTGTTAAATCACGCAGTCTGTGGTACTTCGGTATGGTAACCCTAGCAAATTAATATAGCAGGTTTTAAGCAGTTAAAGTGACAGGATGCAGTGATCCAGGCAGAAGGTGATGGTGGCTGGTCTAGGATGAGAGTATAGAGGAAGAGAAGCAACTGGATTCAAGGTACGCTCTAGAGGTGAAATCAATGTTGAGAGGGAGAGAAAGAGAGGGTCATGGATGCCACTCAGATCTTAATGTGAACAACTTGGTGGATAGTGATGCCACCAAGATGGAGAAAATGGAGAAAACCCCTGACCCCGTGACAGTTTCCCCTATTAACAGCACCTTGCTTTAGTTTGGTACATTTATTACAATTGATGTGTTAATATTAATACATTATTAATAACTAAAGTTCATAGTTCACATTAAGGTCCACTCTTTGTGTTGTACATCTGATGGGTATTGGCCAATGGATAGTGACATATATCCACCATTAAAGTATCATGCAAAATAGTTTCATTGCCCTAAAATCTCCTGTGCTCCACTGACCCATCCCTTTCCTTCACCCCCTTCAACTGCTGACAACCACTGAGTCTTTTTTTTTTTTACAGTATCTACAGTTTTGCCTTTTTTAAAGTGCTGCAGAGTTGGAACTATACAGTTTGTATCTGTGGCATAATAAGAAACATATATTTAGCCTTTGTCCCCAGTTCCTAGCAGACTTCTAAAACCGTTAGAACTTCCAGAGGATAACAGTGTCTTTTGTATGCTAATGAAAAGACTGGCGGCTGGGGAGCCCTAAATAACTTCAGGATGGTAGCTGATTGCCAGGAAGACCAAGGCATGATTGCAACTTTCAGCCGCACCCCTCTACCTCTGGAAGGGAAGAGAGGCTGGGCGTCGAATAAATCATCAATAGCTAAGGATTTAATCGGTCATGCCTATCTTATGAAACCTCCATAAAACCCCTAAATGATGGTATTCAGAGAGCTTCTGAGTTGGCGAACACATCGAGGTGCTGGGAGGGTGGCACAGCCAGAGCGGGCATGGAAGCTCTGTGCACAGCAACCCCCCGTACCTTCTCCTATGTATCGCTTCCATTTGGCTGTTCTTGAGTTGTATCCTTTATAACAAAGCAATAATTTTAAGTTAAGTGCTTTCCTAAGTTCTGTGAGTCACTCTAGCTAATTACAGAGCCTGAAGGGGGAGTGTGGGAACCCCCGAATTTAGAGCCAGTCCCTCAGAAGTGACCAGCATTTGAAGTGGGGAGGGGGAAACATTGTGGGACTGAGCCCTTAACCCCTGGGGTGTGTGCTAACTGTGAGTAGTTAGGGTCAGGGCTGAACTGAATTGTAGGACATCTAGTTGGTGTCTGGAAAGTTGGAGAACTGGTTGATATGGGGGCGAAAAAACACATATTTGGGATCAGAAGTGCTGTGAGTAAAAGCAGTTCAAAGCACCCTTTTCAGAATGGCCTCTTTCACTTATGGATGTGCATTTAAATTTCCTCCACGACTTTTCATGGCTCAATAACTCATTTCTTTTTAATACTAAATAATATTCCATTTATGGATGTACCAGTTTATTTTTACCCACTCACCTACTGAAGGACATTTTGATTGCTTCCAAATTTTGGCAGCATGAATAGAGCTGCTATAAACGTGCATGTACAAGTTTTTATATCGACAGAAGTTTTCAACTCAATTAGTTAAATACCAGGGAGCACGATTGCTGGATCATATGGTAAGAGTATGTTCAGTTTTGAAAGAAACTGTCAACTGTCCTCCAAAGTGGCTCTACCATTTTATGTTCTCACCAACAATGACTGAGAGTTGCTGATTCTCCACATCCTTGACAGCATTGGATGTTGTCAGTATTCTGGATTTTGGCCATTCTGATAAGTGTGTAGTGGTACCTCACTGTGTTTTAACGTGCAATTCTTTAATAACATATGATTTGAGTCTTTTTTCACTCTCTTATTTACCATCTGTATATCTTCTTCTGTGAGGTGTTTTTCAGATCTTTTGCCCAATTCTTAATTGGGTTGTTTGTTTTCTTGTTGCTAAGTTTTTGGAAACAGTCTTTTATCAGATAATGTGTTTTGCAAATATTTTCTCCCATTCTGTGGCTTGTCTTTTCATTCTCTTAATCCCATTTGTTTTCTAATGAGACAAGCATCATTCCATAGGAAACTGAGACTCAAAATCCATTATTCTTGACCAATTCTTTTTCCAGTTTACAGGCACATTTTGTTAATTGCATCTCTGAAAATTTCCAGCCTCATGTCCACTGCCAATACCTTATCATATGTTATTACGTTACTACATTAACAGTCTCCTAGGACTTCAAGATTTCAGCCTGTCAAGAGCTGTGAAAGCTCTGAGATTATACCCTACTTCCAAACTAACAAGTTAGCTTGCTGCAGTTTAATGGCTCTTGTCGGAAGACATGAAACTCCTGGGTCAGAGATGAGCGTCTTTATAACCCACAGCACAGCAAGCTCTATGAACCTCATTTGTATTGGTTCTTTTTGTTCCCCAAGTACCAAAGGAGAGATGCCCAGCAACCCAGGTAGATGCTGAACACACAGTAAGTTTGTATCACACTGAGAAACTCTGAGGTTAGGAAGCTCCGATTTGTTAAAGGGCCTCCTTCCCCTTTAAAACCTTCCCTCTGCCACAAGGGAAATACAGTAGCTTCCAAGGATATTCTTGAAAAGTTATCTGAAATGAAAGCTTTCAATGTCTGCTCAGAAGATATGCAGAAGTGTGAGTGACCCATGGAGAATTTGCCCCCCGATAGTCTTCCATCTCTCCAGTTCACGGTGGACCCTCAGAATAAGGATTCAATTAAAAACTCCTTATGTGTAACAAAAATACCTTTAATAGTTCTCCATTTCCTAAACAAAATATAAATTCCTTAGCAGAGCATTCAAGGCCCTTCAACACCACTCTCCCAATCTCCCCTTTTAATATTAGTTCCTAAAACGTGGCAACGTGTACCATCCATGCCAACCAATATTGACTTTTTTGCCTTTACCAGCTCTATCTACCCTTTTATTCCCTCCATTCTTCCTGTCTCAGATGTTCTCCCCATAACAACAATCACCAATACAATCAGATCTGTTCAACTCTTAACTCAAAAGATACCTCTCACGACATGTTTTTTAAATAGATCTCTTCCTTCTCATCTCTTACAGCATTTCCCCCATAACTCAATTTAAGCATTCTCTATTAAAGTTAGTCATCTTTTTGTATTTTCTTTCTACTAGAGTGCAAGCAACAGGGTCTATATTCTTCAACTTTGTGTCTCTCATACTATGACTGATATCTAGTGAATATTGAATGTATGAATGAATAAATAAATATTGTGATTACTGTTTCTCCCTAAGTAATTTCTGTAAGAGGATACGATTTTGAAAAACTACCACCTTTTGTCAATGAAACAACTGTTTCCCAAGTCACCAACTTTTTCTCACCATCACCATAATTAGAGATACTTTTTAGACTTCCTGGTGGTTTTGTCACAAAACTCACTGCTTCTCTTTATTCAATCTGCTGTAATATTTGGGTTGGCCAAAAATTTCGTTCGTGTTTTCTGGCCAACCCAATACTTTAACCTAATGTGAGAGTAACAAAGCAAAGTCAAAAACTGCACTTTGACTTTTATTCTCTTTTTATTCCTTTTAGTCTCTTAACTAAAATCCCCTCCAACTTTCCTAGCTACCTGACACACCTTGAGTGCTTTCATGCTAGCACTACTCATCATGAAGTCAACTTGCACAGCCCAGCCCTCCCAAGAGGAAGGCAGGTTCCAACTAGGCTAACAGACAGCAGGTTGAAAACAGTGTCCATTGACATCAGAATAACACAATGTTTTCAAGAATGAAAAGTTCACAACTTTTTTTCCCAGAAACAGGAATGTCCAAGGCAGCCCAGCTTGCAGGGAAGATAAGAAGGCTCCATCAGAGAGACTGTGAGGTAAAGGGGCAAAAAAAGGGAGACCACAGCCATCCGAAGAGAAGGAGGTGCAAACCACTTGCTGTTGGCAAAAGCATGGGCTTTGCCTTCATGGAGTCCTGAGTTTGGAAAGTGAGAATCTGCTTCTTACCAACTCAGAGAACTTTGTTCTTTTGTCTATTCAACAAATATTCTAAGTGCCTATAAGGTGCTAGATTCTGGGTATATGATAGTCACTAGAGCAAATATAGTCTCAGCCCTGGTAGAGTTTACAATCTAGCAGGGCATAGTTACAATGCAAATAAACAAATCAATTTTAACTTAAAAATTATGATGAGTGCCATGAAGGAAAAGGACAAGGTGTGGAGAATGTCAATGATAGTAAGAACCTATTGATACTTTGAAGGTACCTCTTGGGAGGTAATATTTTAGTTGATGTGAAAAATAAGGAGCCAGTCATACTAAGAGTGCGGGGGGGAAATTATTCAGAAAGAGGAAAGGTGTTTTACTTCTTTCACAAGATGGTTACGTATACAGTGTTTGGCACAAGACTGCTTTTTGTAAATTCTCAGCAAGTGTTCATTCTTGTAATTGCTATGACTGTTGACCTTATATTCTTGGTAGCCAGTCTATAAAAGCCTACAGAACACTGAGTAATCTTCTAAACCCTAATGGACACTCAAATAATAAGCATCAGCAGTTACACATTTAGATAAGAGGGAAATATATAGAACATTTTAATAGAGAAAATCTCATGAGAAATTCAGTATCCTTTCTCTCTTCTTTCCTTGATTAGTCATTCTCTGGATTCCTGTATTATGACAAAACCTCACTAATTCACATGCTGATAATTAGGGATTTTACATTTGTTCTGTGAAGCAAACGAATAATGTAATCAAAATGGAAGGAGGCAGAATGTTTCATTTAATTAAGGAAACCTGTTGTTTCTGAACATTTTTAACCACATACATTTGCGTACAATTAATGTGTTGATTACAAATGATGGATTTTTTCATGAAAGCAAGACACGTTAAGATCTTACTCTGTAACACTTGACCTTCATAAACTTATATTTCTTGTCAAAGTTTGCCATAAATAAGGTATACCACTAACTGAGACAGATTCTTTTCTTCACTTAGTCCAAATTAGAGTTCTCTGTGTGACCAGTCCTAAATTGACTTGCTTTCCTTTAGTAGATTTTTACAATTCATACTTTGCCATCTTCCAGAAGTTAGTGGATCCAATTAAGGTGTACTCTTTTATGGTTAAATGATTTTTATAATAATTATAATTTGATAAAGCTTGAAAGGGTATTCAGGATGTAATTTTCCTTCCTTTATTATTCTGCCAACTATTCCTTTCTATAATCCTCAAGACTATTCCCACATCTCTAATTCCATATGTCCAGAGCCTCATAAGGGCCCCATATGATACTCTACATACTTTTTAAAAAATTGTCTTTGTTCTCAGCCTCATGGGAGGAGATGAATTGTTAGAAAAGTTTTGCAAGTTTTAGCACCAAGATCCTGATGTCAGGCCTCTCATTAGACAAAAAGTTTTAAACTTGGCCCTAAATGACTAATGTGTTGAATGATAATCTTGATGTCCTATAGGAAGGATGGTTTCAGATCATCTCTAGAGTGTGTTTTATTCAAACCATCTCATAAAATATTTTAAAATATCCAAGATAATCATTAGATAAGACAATCATCCAAGACAACTTTTGGGTACTGTTAAAGGATTTTTTTAAAAAAAAGATAAAGTCATGGTGCTCATGTAGATATCAAATAAGCATGTGTTGAAGATTGTATTTAATTAGTCATTAATGAAGGAGTTGATAAGAGGTTACAATCAGCTTAAAGAAGACTCCAAAGACAATATGTAGGTCAAGAGTATTGAAATGAATGTGCAAATGGAGGAAAAGTTAGCTGCTTTCATAGTGAGGGACAGGAATCAACTGAGTCCCTACTGTGCTGAATTTATTTGCATGTCTAAAACAAGAACTATTATTCATTGCTATCAATTATCTATAATTTACAGAATTGTAAAATAACTCAAAGGCAATAAAAGGCCCAGTGCTTTCATAAAATCAGAACTGGATAACCCAGAAAGAAATGTTCTAAACAAAGCAGAGATTTCCACTGAAGCACAAATTTTTCCCTACAGTGTAAATGGTACATATGCTTTCCACTGTCTGTCATTCCTATACTCATTCAACCCCAAATGTATATGGAAATATTCCTATATGCCAGACAGAGTGCTAATCTCTGCGGACCCAGAGGTGAATTATACATAGTCCTTGTCCTCAAATACCTTCAAATATCACAGGGAGAGACATATGTGTAAACAATTGAGGGCAAAAAAGTGCCACAGGGGTTATAATAAAGGTTTATACAGAACACTATGGGGACAGAAATAATGAGTAAACTTCAGTAAGTGCCTGGAATTGTTCTAAGTGCTTTTACATTAGTGTTTCCTTTCAAGCCTCATAGTGTCATGTGATAGATACAATTACTATCCCCATTTTACAGATGAAGAAACTGAGGCACAGAGGAATAACAGACATGTATCCAAAATGTGACAGATCACAAGTGGTAGAATCAGACTATAGACCTAAGCAGGGTTCCAGAGCCCATACTCCAATCTCTATTCTACACAATCCACAAAGATCAGAGCACTTAATTCTACCTTGGGTAAGGGATACAGGTAGAACACTGGAGAGACAGCTGGGCTGAATTTTGAAAGATGACTGGGGTGCATCTATAGATTATAGACAGGTTCTTTCCAGAAAGAAAGAGAGCCACATGAACCAACATACCGATATATGTATTGCTAGGAAGAGATCAGATCATGAAGAGCCTCTTAGGCCAAACTAAACCTGTTTAACTTTATCTATGGTGAATGGAGGACTGACAAAGAGTTTAAAGCTGGGGAAAGTCATGATCCGTTATGCCTTTTAGAAAGAACTATGCTCTTTATTCTTTTGATGGCAATATGGAAAATGGATTCGAGACTGGGATAATCATTAAGAAACTATGGGAATAGAGCAAACAAAAGATGATAAAGACCTAAACTAAGGCAGTAATACTGGAGAAGTAAAGGAGGAATGCATACACATACACACACACACACACACACACAATGTAAAGGAAATAGAGTTGATATAACTTAGATATAGGGCTATTAGAGGCCAATGATTTTAAGGCAACTTATAACAAAGTTTCTATTTTAAGTTACTGGGGAGATGTTAAATCATCCATTGAGGTAGAAGGAAGGTAAGAAAAGACAGATTTGGAGGAAAGATGAACTTAGTTATGAATAGTTTGAAGTCGAGGTTAAAAACATCCAGAAGAAAGTTGTATACCAAGGACTAGAGCTCAGGGGAAAAGTCTAAGCAGTGATAGAGATTCATGAATCTCTCATCGTAAGGAGGTAGGTGAAACCATGAGAGGGAATTAAATGACCCCAGGTAGGCAGAAAAGTCAAAAGACAAGACAAGAATGTTGGGACACTCTAACATTAAAAGTATGGACTAAGAAGGAGGACCCCATGAAGGGACTAGTAATGAGGAGAAGTAGGGGATTCAAGAGTGAGACAGCAGCAAATCCTAGAGAAAGGAATGGTTTCAAAGATGATAAAATGCGACTTATAAGACAAGTCCTGCTGAGGCCTGGGTCATCAGTTTCCTTGCCGGAGAGGTTTCAGTAGTAAAAAGTGTGGTTGGAAAAGTCACTTGAAAGGTGTGTAGGAATACCTGGTTAAAGGTAGCAGATTGAAAATATTCATGTACTCTTGTTCTTTTTTGAATCCACCAAGATAGGAGTAAAGAGCTTTTGAAATCCATTAACCTGTGAAGACAAAGCCAACAAGCAAGGCAGCAACAAAAAAATTTTGGAATCTGGAAAACTGACAGATGAGTGGTAGATGATTTCATGACATCAAGAAAGCAGAATCCTAAATCAACAGTGAGGAAAGTTAAGAAGCCAACCAGTTCGTACCACAAATCCCTTATCCAAATATTCTGGAAGTAGTGGCACCAGATTGTGATGCTGCTGGAAGTTTGAATGAAAGTGGGGTTAAAAAGAGAAGAATCATTTGAGAATTTGTACAGAACAGACTCCAAGATGGCAGCCCTCTCTGGCAGGTAGACTTCACCTCTTATGGAAGACTAGACATTAATAGTCTGCAGAGAGTGAAAAAGTTCTTGCACTAGAAGACACCAAGTCATTGAAGTGTGCCATACTGAATTCCGGGACAGTGAAGGTTGCAATTTAAAGGACACTTTAATGCCAAATATTGAAATCTTCAGCCCTCCTCCCTAACTCTGCCCCCATAAAACTGGCAGCTGGAATTATACCTTCCAGGCAGGAGACTAAAAGAGTCTTCTGCACAGACTCTAACCAGCATAAGGGAAAAGACCTAAAATACTGACATCAGGGGTTCTCTGAGGAAACAGCCAACTTCTCCTCCACCATCAAGCTCACAGTCCACAATGCAGAATGCACACTACCCCGTCAGAAATTTCCATCAGCTTTTTACTTCTTCGACCTTAAACATGAACATACAGTCAAGGATCCCCAAACAACTAAAGAAAACCTCTAGGGCTTCCCTGGTGGCTCAGTGGTTGAGAGTCCACCTGCCAATGCAGGGGATACGGGTTCGTGCCCCGGTCCGGGAGGATCCCGCATGCTGCAGAGCGGGTGGGCCCGTGAGCCATGGCCGCTGGGACTGCGCATCCGGAGCCTGTGCTCCACAACGGGAGAGGCCACAACAGTGAAAGGCCCGCATACCGCAAAAACACAAAAAACAAACAAACAAAAAATAACCTCTAAAACGAAAGACAGAAAACAAAACAAGCAGCAAATAATCACCTGTGCAGGGAGGTGAAAACCTCAAAACACTGATATTTATATAGTCAGAGAAATAAGACGTGTTACCCTTGAAACATGAGCAGAATGCTATTGATAAGGGAACAATCAAAGAATAAGAAAGAACGCTTGGAAAAATAAAAATATGTTTGCAGAAATGAAAAACTAAAAAGGGGGTTAGAAGATAGGAAATCTAAAACATAGAGCAAAATATAACAAGAAAATAGAGAAAATAAATTGGAAAATCAACCAAAGAAGTCCAACATTCAAATAGTAGAAGTTTCAGAAAGAATGATTAGAGAAAATGGAGGAAAGGAAATCATAAAGTAACAAATTCAAGAAAACTTCCTACATTGAAAGCATCCACAGAGCGCTCCCCCAAAATACAACAGATAAAACATCCATATCAAGGCACAACCTGAGAAATTTCAGGACACTATGCACAAATAGGTGGTCCTAAAAAGTAACCGTGGAGAAAAAATAAAATGAAAATATAGGCAGGGAAGGTGAAGATGGCAGAGTAGGAGGACACTGAGCTCATCTCTCCCTGCGAACACATCAAAAATATGACCACATGTGGAGCAACTCTCCTGAAAACAACCTGGAGACTGGCAGAAAGACTTCTACAACCAAGGCTATAAGGAAAGATCCACACAGAGTCTGGTGGGAAGCATGGAGAAGCAATCTGGTCAGGACCCACACTCCTAACAGGGGACAAAGAAAAAGAAAGAAATATAATGGTTCAGGTATCCTCCCTGGGGAGTGAGAAGTTCAAACCACGTATTAGGCACCCCAGCCCTGGAGCCAAGCACTTGAGAAATGAGTCCCCTTAGCTGGTTTGAAAATCAGTGGTCTGTAAGAAGCTGAGACTGCTCTCGAAGAGCACGTGCGCACACTCACTTGCTGCCAGCCACAGTGCAGAGGCAGCAGATTGAAAATTGTCTGTGGCTCTGGCCCACTAGCCAGGACCAAACCAGAGCATACCTCACCCCACACCAGGTGCCTGCTCCAGCCCCTCTTGCTCTGGTGCTGCTCTCCACTAGGGCAGATGCTGTTGCCAAGGAGAATGCACACACTCGGAGCGAATGCAATCAGCTCAGACCTAACCCTGCCTCTGACAAGGGCAGAGGCAGCCTTTGCCAGCTCACATGACTCTGTCCACATTTAGGAGGAGCAAAACTAGATCCAGGTCAGAGACTGACACTGCCAGCAGGAGCAAGTCATCAACACCTCCAGCCCTGACTCAGGCTCTAACCAAGGTGCACACAATGGGAAAAAAGTGAAACCAGCACAGAAGTGCAGCCCCAGGGCCTCAGGCCACTGACACTACCCCACCCAAGTCAGAGACTGAAATCACACACACACACACACACACACACACACACACCACCCAAATCCCTCAGGGCTTCTGCTCCAAACCCTTGGACTCTGACCCCACCCCCAATAGGGCAGTGAATGTCACTGAGCATAGGAGAAGCCTCAGCTCACACCTGGCTCTGGCTCTAGTCCCTCCATTTTCAGCCTTACTCCCACCAAGGTGTTGGCTGCCAGCACATCCCTGAGGAAGATGTGACATTTCTCACTTCAGATCCATATCTCCAACCAAAGCCAGTGGGCACACACAGACTACATAGGGATGCTCCCACACAAGGACACACCTTCAAACTGGGATAGGTAACTGTTTTACCTAATTTCATTGAGACAGAGAAAGTTAAACAAGATGAGAAGCATAGAGACAGAGAAAGTTAAACAAAATGAGAAGATAGAGGATTATGCTTCAAGTGAAAGAACCAGGAAAAAAAAAAAAACTGGAAAAAAGCCCTAATGAAAGAAATAAATAATTTACCAGATAAAGAGTTCAAAGCAACAGTAATAAGAATGCTAATTGAACTTGGAGAAGAATAGATGAACACAGTGAGAACTTTAACACAGATCCAGAAAATATAAAAAAGAACCAGTCAGAGCTGAACTGAAGTGAAAAATATACTATAAGGAATTAACAGTAGACTGAGTGATACAGAAGAATACATAAGTGATCTGGAAGATAAAATAATGGAAATCACCCAATCAGAACAGCAAAAAGAAAAACAAATTTTAAAACATGAGGATAATTTAAGGGACCTCTGCAACAACATCAAGTTTACTAACATTCACATTATACGTGTCCCAGAAGAAGAAGAGAGAGAGAAAAGAGTAGAAAATGTATTTGATGAAACCATGGTAGAAAACTTCCCAAAGCTGAAGAAGGAAACAGATTTCCAGGTACAGGAAGCACAGAGGGTCTCAAACAAGATGAACCCAAAGAGACCCACACCGAAACATATCATAATTAAAAAGCAAAAGTTAAAGAGAGAATTTTAAAGGCAGCAAGAGGAAGACAAAAAGTTACATACAAGAGAACCCCTATAAGGCTCTAAGCTGATTTTTTCTGCAGAAACTCTGCAGGCCAGAAGGGAGTGCCACAATATATTTAATGTGCTGAAAGTGAAAAACCTACTACATAGGATACTCTACCCAGCAAGGTTATCATTCAGAATTGAAGGAGGGATAAAGAGCTACTCAGACAAGCAAAAACTAAAAGAGTTCACTGATTCTAAACTGACCTTACATGAAGTGTCTAAGGGTCCTCTTTAAGTAAAAAAAAAAAAGGCTGCAACAAGAAATAAGAACTTTTAGGAAGAGGAAAAATCCCCCTGGTAAAGGCAAATATATGGTAAAGGCTATGGATCAACCACTTAAATAAGCTAGTATTAAGTTTAAAAGACAAAAATCGTAATATCAACTATAACTACAAAAACAGTTAAGGGATAGACATGAAGATGTAAGATATAACATTAAAGATACACACAGACTAAAGGTAAGAGGATGGAAAAAGGTATTCCATGCAAATGGAAATGAAAACAAAGCTGGGGTAGCAATACTCATATCAGACAAAGTAGACTTTAAAACAGTCTATAACAATAGACAAAGAAGGGTATTATATAATGATAATGGCATCAATACAAGAAGAGGATATTACATTCCTAACATATATGCACCTAATATAGGAGCACTTAAATATATAAAGCAAATATTAATAGACATAAAAGGAGAAATTAACAAAAATAAAACAGTAGTAGGGGATTTTTAAATCCCACTTACATCAATGGACAGATCATCCAGACAGAAAATCAATTAAAAAAAAAACAGTGGTGTTAAATGACATATTAGACCTGTTTGACTTAACAGATATCTACAGGACATTCCATCCAAAATTAAACAGAATACACATTCTTTTTAAGTGAACATGGAATGTTCTCCAGGATAGATCACATTCTAGCCCACACAGTAAGTCTCAACAAATTTGAGAGGATCAAGCATTTTTTCCAACCACAAAACTATGAAACTAGAATTCAATTACAGGAAGAAAAATGGAAAAAACACAAAAACATGGAGAATAAACTAAATGCTACTAAAAAAACCAATGGATCAATGAATAAATCAAAAAGAAAGACTGTAAATAACTTGAAACAAATGAAAATAAAAACACAACTTTCCAAAATCTATGGGACATAGCAAAAACATCTCTAAGAGGGGAGTTTAGAGCAATACAGGCCTAATTCAAGAAACAAGAAAAATATCAAATAAACAACCTAACCTACTATGTAAAGGAATTAGAAAAAGAAGAACAAAGCCCGAAGTCAGCAGAAGGAAGGAAATAATAAAGATCAGAGTGGAAATAAATAAAATAGAGGCCAAAAAAGCAAACAAACAATAGACAAGATCAGTGAAACTAAGACCTGGTTTTTTGAAGGGGTAAACAAAATTGATAAACCTTTGGCCCAAATAAACAAAACAAGAAATGAAAGAGGAGAAATTACAACTGATATCACAGAGATACAAAAAAGCATAAAAGAATACTAAGCCAATAAAGTTGGACAACCTAGAAGAATGGATAGATTCCTAGAAACATACAATATTCCAAAACTAAATCAGGAAGAAATACATAATCTGAACAGACTGATCTCTAGCATTGAAATTGAATCAGTAATCAAAAAAACTCCCAACAAACAAAAGTCCTGGACCAGACATCTTCACAGGGAAATTCTACCGAACATATAAAGAAGAGTTAACACCTATCCTTCTCAAACTATTCCAAAAACTGAAGAGAAGGGAACACTCTCACATTCATTCTATGAAGCCACCATTACCCTAATACCAAAACCAAAGAAACTACAAAAAAAAAGAAAATTACAGGCCACCATCGCTGATGAATATAGATGCAAAAATCCTCAACAAAATATTAGCAAACCAAATTCAGCAATATAGAAAAAGGATCACACACCATGTTCAAGTGGGATTTAGTCCAGGGATGCAAGGACGGTTCAATATTAGCAAATCAATCAATGTGATACACCACATTAACAAAACAAAGGATAAAAATTACATGATAACCTCAACAGATGCAGAAAAAGTATTTGACAAAATTCAACATTTATTCATGCTAAAAACTCTCATCAAAGTTGGTAGAGAGGGAACATATCTCAACATAATAAAGGCAATTTATGACAAACCCACAGCTACCATCATACTCAGAGGTGAAAAGCTAAAAGCTTTTCCTCTAAAATCAAAGAATAAGACAAGGATGCCCACTCTTGCCACTTCTATTTACCATAGTATTGGAAGTTCTAGTCACAGCAACCAGACAAGAAAAAGAAATGAAAGGCATCCAAATTGGAAGAGAAGAGGTAAAACTGTCACTATATACAGATGACATGATACTATATATAGGAAACCCTAGAATCTCCACACAAAAACTATTAGAACTGATAAATGAACTCCATAAAATTATTGGATACCAGACTAACATAAAGAAATCTGTTGCTTTTCTACACAATTATAATAAACTATTAGAAAGAGAAAGCAAGAAAACAATCTCATTTAAAATCACATCAAAAATAATAAAACACCTAGGAATAAACTTAATCAAAGAGATGACAGACCTATACTTTGAAAACTATAAGACACTGATGAAGGAAACTGAAGATGATACAAAGAAATGGAAAGATATCCTGTGTTCTTGGACCGGAAGAATTAATATTGTTAAAAAGTCCATGCTATCCAAAACAATCTAGAGACTTAATGCAATTCCTATCAAAATACCCATGACCTTTTTCACAGAACTAGAACAAATAATCCTAAAATTTATATGGAACCACAAAAGACTTCGAATTGCCAAAGCAATCTTGAGAAAAAACAAACAAACAAACTGGATTATCACACTCCCTGACTTCAGACAATATGACAAAGCTACAGTATTCGAAACAGTATGCAAATGGCACAAAATATACACTTGGATCAATGGAATAGAATAGAGAGCCCAGAAATAAACCCACGCACTTGCAGTCAATTATGACAAAGGAGGTAAAAATACACAATGGGGAAAAAAGTCTCTTTAATAAGTGGTGCTGGGAAAACCGGACAGCTACATGTACAAAGGAAATTAGAACATTTTCTCACACCATATATAAAAACAAACTCAAAATGGATTAAAGAACTACATGTAAGGCAGCGCATTCTTTGACATAAGACTTAGCAATATTTTTTTGGATCTCTCTCCTAAGGCAAAGAAAACAAAAATGAAGAATAAACAAATGGGACCTAATTAAACTTAAAACCTTTGGAAACCATTGATAAAACAAAAAGACAACCTACTGAATGGGAGAAAATATTTGCAAATGATATGACTGACAAGGGGTTAATATCCAAAATATATAAACAGCTCATATGACTCAATATCCAAAAAACAACCCAATTTAAAAATGAGCAAAAGACCTGAATAGGCATTTTTCCAAAGAAGGCATACAGATAGCTAACATACACATGAAAAGATGCACAACTTTGCTAGTCATCAGGGAAATGGAAACCAAAACCACAGTGAGATATCACCTCCCACCTGTCAATATGGCTATTGTCAAAAAGACCACAAATAACAAGTGGTGGCAAGAAGGTGGGGAAAAGGGAACCCTAGTACCCTTGATGGGAATGTAAATTGGTGTAGCTCCTGTCGCACTCAAAAAACTAGAAATAGAACCATGATCCAGCAATTCCACTCCTTAGTATATCTGAAGAAAACAAAAACACTAATTTGAAAAGATATATGCACCCCAATGTTCATAGCAGCATTATTTGCAACATCCAAGATATGGTAGCAAACTAAGTGTCCACCAACAGATGAACAGATAAAGAAGATGTGAGATATACATATATATATATATATATATATATATATATACACAAAATACACATGTATATAAAATGTATATAATGAAATATTACTCAGCCATAAAAAAGAACAAAATTTTGCCATTTACAACAACATGGATGGACCTGGAGGGTATTATGCTTAGTAAAATAACAGACAGAGAAAGACAAATACTATATGTTTTCATTTATATGTAGAATCTAAAAATAAAACAAACAAATGAATATAACAAAACAGAAACAGACTCACAGATATAGAGACAAACTAGCGGACCAGTGGGGAGAGGGAAGTGGAGAGGGGCAATATAGGGTTAGGGGATTAAGAGGTACAAACTACTATATATAAAATAAATAAGATACAGTATATAATGTACAGCACAGGGAGTATAGCCAATATTTTATAATAACTTTAAATGGAGTATAATCTATAAAAATATTGAAACGCTGTGCTGTATACCTGAAACTAATATTGTAAATCAACTATTCTTTAGTAAAACTAAATAAGCAAAATTAAGTCACATACAAGAGATCAGGAATTAGAATGGCTTTGGATTTCTTAGCAACACAGGAACAATGGCAGAATGTTTTCAAAATTCTGATGGAAAGTGATTTCTGCCTCTCAATTCTACATGGAAACACACTACTAATTAAGTGTGATAAGACTACACACATTTTTAGACATGCAGGGAACCAAAATATTTACACACTTCCCCTATGTACCCTTTCTGCAGAAGTTATCGCGAATACCCTACCAAAGTGAGGGTATGGAAATAGGGAATCCACCTCAAGGGTGAGGCAGAGGAAATCCTGAGTGATGAAGGAAGATTACAAAAGAACAGGCATTGGTAACAACCAGCCCAAACTGAAGCAGATCAGAAGGTCCAGCAAAGAAGTCTGCAAAAGGTGAAATTGATAGAATCCCTGGTGTGTTTGAACATGAGAGCAAATTTAGACAATTGAGGGATTGAATCAGTTCATAGAAAAACTAAGCAAATGAAGGAAAGAAGAATTGTTAACTCTAGGAAATACAAAGAGGTGTGCAGGAAAGGAAACAATCATGTGATTCACCTATGAAGGACATTTTAAAGTCATAGTCACGTGACAACAAAATTAGTATTTAACTATATAGGAAAGGGAGCTCTGGGAAAAGTATGTGTGAAGGATGGTGTTAGCAATAGAAGAATCCTCATCTTTCATAAAATAGAAGTGGTCAGTAGATATTGCCTACAATGGAAAAATCAAGGAGTAGTATGTTACATAGAGATATAAAGAGTAAAACATAAAGGAAATAAAAGTGTATTGCCTATGGGCTGCCAGAGAGGCAAAGCTAGGGGTTTTGTTACAAGTTTTGGAAAACTATCTGACCTCTTAAGCTGAAATTTTAATCAAATTTTACATTTTGGTAAAAATGTAAACTAAATTTTTAAAAAAGTGAATGGGAGTTGAGGATGTTGAGATAAGCACACAGGAGTTTTGGATGAATTTGGTGGGGGAGAAAAGGTAAGAGATAGGTAGGTAGGTAGGTAAAGAAAGACACGAGAAGCTTTTTAAAAATATGAGATGCTTGAGCATTATATGAGTTGCAATGTCAGAGTCAGAACATCTAAAGAAGTTACAAATATAGATGACAGAGGAAACTGTACAGGACCAGGGTCCTCCCCTTGATGGGGGTGGGGAGAACTGACTTAGAATGCACAACTTTGCAAAGAAGAGGAGAAACCTCTTCGGAAATTTGAGGTGGGGGGAAGTGTATGTGATTACAGACAGAAATGAAGTGATCTTGGCAGGGAGGAGCAATAAAAACACAACGTTCTAATGCCAAATTCTCAAAACTCAATGAACTATGGAATTTGAATCTTCACTAGACATTTGAGATACTCTTCCTCCTTTCCAAAATCAGTCTCCACTATTTTTGCTTTTATGTTGTTAAGTCAATGCACTCAGTGATCCCTGGCCTTTTCAAGCCACTTCTGCAACAGTAAATGTGGGCTTGTGTTCATGTACACACACACACACACACACACACACACACACACACACACTTTTATTTTTTTTGTGGCCTTGTCCGTTGCGAAGCACACAGGCTCCGGACGCGCAGGCTCAGCGGCCATGGCTCACGGGCCCAGCCGCTCCGCGGCATGTGGGATCTTCCCGGACCGGGGCACGAACCCGTGTCCCCTACATGGGCAGGCGGACTCTCAACCACTGCGCCACCAGGGAAGCCCAACACACACACCTCTTTTACTTACTGATAGGCACCTGCTTCCTGAGAAACTATGCTGATAGCATAGCAAAGAAGGCTTTCGTATTTTCTTATAATTAAAAGAAATCTTTTCCTTTTTGCATCTCTCAAAGAGACAGGCAGCAGCGGTATCTTGTGTTGGCTACCAGCTTAACTCTACACTTAACGTAGGGACGGCAGTTCAACAACAGGTTCACCAAATTACATTTTCTATGCACTTGTAGAGCCACGTAAATCTGTCACGCCACCAACAGTTGTCCTGTAAGATCACATCTTCCAAATGATAAATCATAGCCCTGGAGCAATATGTAATCAATTACCTCCATCCTCTTAGACGGTGTTAAAGTTTCATTTCAGTTTTCCCATATTAATGCACTTTGTCAAATGTCATTCCTAGTTGCATTTCAAATACAAATGACTATCATTAATAGAGAATTTACAGTGTGTCAGACACTGTCTATGTTTGGTATATTCGTGTCAGCATTTTACATTTCACTAACTTCTTTTATTCTCCTAACAGCCACCCTAGAGCAGAAGTATGATACATATTAGCCTCACTTTAAGGAATTAGAAGTGACTGAGCTATGATTCCGACCCAGGCGTGTCACCCTCCAGAGTCCTAGAATAGCAAGTGCTACTGCCTTTCTCGCTCCCAAGGTGTAAGGGCAAAAGAATGAGGGCTTAACCCTAAACAACGGTCCGTGGAAAAGACCATTTCTCCTTTTTGCTCCACAGCACATTTGATGCAAGTCTCTAATAGAGCTGACATCCACTACAAAGCTTATATAACCCCCCCTCCTATTACAAACATTCTTCCTGAATTCGTTAGAGTTTGGAGATGACTACGTATGTGTGTGTACATGTGCTTATATGCCAGAGCTCTATGTTACTTTATCAAATTTAGCAATAACACAAGTTATACATGATTATCCATGTTTTATGGAAAAAATTGGGATTCAGATTGGCTAAGTGACATGCCCTGCTTTAAACAGCTCAGAACTGACTAAGAGTTCGGGAGAAAGTGCAGCAATAAAACCAGCTCTGAATACTATAGCTGGGAATATAACAGTGTGTAGAGCTGAATTCCCCTTATCTGTTGCTGTTATGTGTGTGGCCCAAAGGTGATAGGTAAATATTTCTCATTAATTTTTTAAAGACACTCGATGGCTTCAATTTAGGAAATTATATTTGCATACTATTATATGGAGACACACAAAGTGCATCCTAATTCCCACATAATTTAAATGCAAGAGTTGATAGGTTAAACTCAGCTCATTATTTTTTATGATAAAGGAACAGAACAAGGATGCTCATTGTGCATAAATATAAGGTCATACAACAATTACTCCTTCATAAGTCTCACATTGTACAACACAAGGTTCAACAATCCCAAGTGGATGCTGCAAACAGATACGCCTGGTCCTTCTAAAAGACAAAGGCATTTCCCTGAACAACTTCATTTCTTTCCTGCTAAAGCAGTAGTGCTAATCATGAGTTTCTCTGTCTTGCAATATTCAAAGGACAACCTTTTCTCCCAAAGAACCAGGAAACAACACTCTGCTTTCTATGGAAAATTTGCCTCACAAAATTATCCTGACCTTGAGATTTTTTGAAGTAGAATCAATATGTAAACTGTCCTTGGGACCTCCTTTTCCAAAAAAAAAGTTTTGTGAGAAATTTCCACTACCTGAACTGTTTAATCATGGTTTTTACTTTCCTCACATCTTATTCTTTGGCTGCTGAAAGAGCCCTTGTTTGTTTATTTCAGTTGGAGCAGACAGAGGACTGGCATAGTACAGAGCAAATTTAATAAGTCACCCTCTCAGGAGTTAGAAAAGGATAATTCAATTCTTTTAAAAAATCATATAAAATTATATTTTCCTTCTAAGGTTATCTTGCTGTATACTCCAAACCCAGATACACTGAGGACATCAAAAAATAGAGTATGTTTGTACATGCTATGCACACCATCTTCAGAAAGCTCTGCCTACTTTAACAGACATTTTTTTTTCCACAAGGAAGATTCTAGAAACTATCCAAGCTTACCTTGTTAGAAAATAAAGAATAAATTTGCACACCGATGCCAGCTAAACCCAGAATCGGCTTTAAAATACAAAACAGTTCCACATTCATAATTATGCAAAACATCCCAAATATGAGGCTGTCACACCCAAGGAAAACACTCAAAATTAAAAATCTCATCACTTGTGTGACTTTCAGAGATTTGTACTCTTCTCTCTTTTCAAACTACATCATATGCTACAGTTTCATCAAAGCAAACAGTTTGTTTCATTTAAAATATCTTCAATGAGCTTAGTGAGAACAGCTGCAATGCAGGTCTCTTCTCTCGCATTAATACTACTGAGTATTCCTTTTTGTTTTGTTTCCAGACTAGACTTGATTAACCAGATTTGTGCTGTCTGCCCAGCCACCTGTCTCCATGTTCAAAGTTAATTGTTGTTTCTCCCAGGTGAGTATGAGTAGATGAACAACATGAGTGTATTTTTTATAGGGAGAACAAACAAGCTTTAACAATTAAAAAGGAAGGAAGGGAGGAAGGAAGGGAAGGAAGGAAGGAAGGAAAGAAGGAGGGAGGGAGAATTTTTATTTTTTGAATTTTATCTTATTTTTTTATACAGCAGGTTCTTATTAGTCATCAATTGAGAATTTTTTATAACGGTTTGCCATGGTCCTTTTTTTTTGGCATAACTAATCAACATAATAGCTGTATTATCATTAGCATAAATCAGTTACCCTGGGACAGGAGTCGGTGCTGAGACAGGAAGTATCCATTTGCTCTGCTGGCTTCAGTATATGAAATATAGTGACGTCAACAAACTATTTAATGCAAAAAAACAAAGACATATAGACAAAAGTCAAAGAACAAATTAAAGAAAACATTTTAGCTGTTAAGATGAACATAAATACACTCTGCTTTAATTAACTAATCAGATGTTCCTCCATACATTACACATAGAATCACCATCAATAAAGCAGAACTGCCAAGATCAAATCCTGAAAATCAATTAAAGGAAATGCTGACACTAAATTTACACACATTTTGAATGTATACCATTAATCTTTTAATTCTTTCTAATTTCACACATACGGTCCTCTTTTTTTCCTTGTGAATTTCCATATATAAAGAAATACTAGCTAAGGTCAGAAGCTTGGCATTGTTCCTCTGAAATCCCTAGGATGCAACTTTGCAAACATGCTTCTTTATTGGGGCAAAATATTCAAAAGAGTAGAGACTCAGCATCTCCAGGAGGTATGTTTATAGTTATAAAAACCTACCAGTGCAAGAAGTACAGTGTCAAAAGCCATTGACTCTTAACTCACATTGCTACAACCACTGGTAGCAAAGTATATGTACATAGCACCCTGGATCACAGGTATATCACCACATAAGCACATCCTATATTTTAAGAGGGTCTTGTCTCTAGAAAAAAATTTAAAAATCTGTGTAGAACAGAAGTGTATGCATCTGTGATACACTGATTGGGGATGAGAATCTAGAGGCCATAGATGAATTCAGTATTAGTTCCAAGCTTCATCTAATAACAGTCTCATCCTCTCAAGTGAAATAGTTGGAAAAAAATTCCCCCAAGAATCTTTTAATTACCTACTAATGAAGAAAGTGAATAGATTAGGCCTAATTTAATTAGTTAAATGCCCGTACATTGCTTTTCCAGGGAAATGAGTAAAAAGAAGAACCTCAGTCTGAAATCTGTGAGCGTATTCTACACAGTGTCGTACATACGGCAGTTCCATTAATGAGAGGCAGCATAATGCAGTGAGGTGTCAGATACCTGGTTTCTAGACCTGGTTTTCCCATTCAGTAGCTGTATGATATTAGAAAGGTTGTCTAAATTCTCTGGGCCTTCATTTGTTCATGTTTTCCAAATGAATAGGAACTATCTTTGTCTTGCTTTGTTCTGTAACCATAATGGTTTTTAAACTCAGTTACTGAAATATATACAGAACAGAAAAATTACATTGTAAAACTAATAATGTTAACTTGCAGTTATAGCTCCTTCTATTTCTACTTCATTAATCCCAGGCAACTGGTAACACACAACCATTACTAGGCAACCTAGACAGCTCAGCAGCACAGGCAAATATGAGCTTCCTTGTCCAGTGTTAATATCCACTGATGCAATTAATCAAGCTGGCAGAACTTCCAGGGAAAACAAATGCCTACAAGGGGAAAATGGCACGGACCTGCTTCACAATGATTTCCAGGCAGCTCTCCTGGTAGATGCCAGATGACTGACTAAATCAGGATTCGGCAGACTTTCCCTGTAAAGGCCAGATCATAAATATTTTAAGCTTTGCAGGCCTTTGTCAAAGCTACTCAACCCTACCATTATTGTACAAAAGCAGCCACAGACTATATATACATGAAGAGTGTGGCTCTGTTCCAGTAAAACTTTATGGTCACTGACATTTAAATTTCATATAATTTTCACATATCACAAAATATTATTCTTCTTTTCTTTTCTTTTCCAACTGTTTAAAAATGTAAAAACCATTCTTAGCTCTTCAGTGTACAAAAGCAAGAGTTCTCCAGAATTTGTCTCAAGGGCCTTAGTTTGCCAATCTCTAGATAAATGTTAGGAAATTATAGAGGTTTTTCATCTGGACTCTGTTGAGATGTCTGTTTGGGTTACATTGTGTGATCATTAAATGTTCTCAGCACTGATAACCCTTGGCAAGGTATGGTAGTTGTGTCCGTGGATCAGGGACACTGCACAAAGTGAATACACTGAGGGAGGGAAAAAAACCAAAACCAAACATCTCACGTGTGGCACTGAGACAAAGGCAAGCAGTAGTCTGAAGCCAGCTGGCAGGATCTCTGATCGCTGATGCTGCCCTTGCCACAGAATCACCGTGAGATGAAAGGAAAGATAAAGGCGGGAGCCCACACACGACACAGGCAATGCCACGTTGATGTCTGCACATGAAACGCAGCGTTCTCCCAGCTAACAGAGCTTACCTAGTACCTCAGTAGTCACCCGCTCCCAAACTGGTTTAACAGGTCTTAAAGGTCCCCTGCCCCTTGTGGATAGAAAAATTCTACATGTACACTCAGTCTAACTCCCTTTGGAAATTGCAAATACTTCTCAAAAAAATAACTCGTTAAGTCACCAATGTTCGTGTTGATCAGATTATTTCACTCAGAGCTTGGAGCAAACGGGGCTGGTGGGGGGGGTGGATCAGGCATTCAAGGAGGAGAAAAAAGGTCAACAAGGAGGAAGCACCCAAACTGTTAGTTTCATAACTCAGGCTAAGTGGATTCTTGCCATTCATTCCATAGCATTTATTGCATTCCCCCTCAATTCAAAGTTGGAAACCAGAACCTTTACCTTTGCAATGCTTATAAACACAGAAATATGATTGAGCATTCTTCCTGTGTTAATAATAGCTAACATTAAACTAAAAGGTCAACTGTAGCCTAGTAACAAAGCCAAAGTTAATTGGGAATTTCAGAAGTATCCATTTTCATTCAAAATACCCCATAATGAAATCTGCAGTGTAATGATACACTGAGCTGACTGCCTACCAGATCCTTTTGCTTATATATTTTTTCTCACATTTGTAACCAGAATACATTGGTTATTCAATACTAATGTAACGGTTGTAATGGTTAATCAACCATGCACAAGAAAAATACATAAAAGGAATAATCCCAATTTGAATTTGACAAGATTTCCTACCATTTGCTTCACTAATACTTTGTGGTAGGAACAAAGCTCAAGAAATTCTCTGTGGAACATTCAGCTCATTAAAATATACATTAATTACCATACTGCCACTAACAGTGTTGGAAAGGCAGATTGATTGGAAATGCCTAAAATATAGGGGGTAACAACAGAGATGAAATAAACTCTAGAGTTGGATGGTTCCAGATTTGAGTTCCAGCTCAGCCATCTAACAGCAGTGTGACCTCAGGAAAGTGTGGTCTACTTCCCAAGACTCAAAGTCCTCATGTGTGAAACATGGGTAGGAATTCTTACCCATGTAGGTTTGTTGTGGGAATACCATGACATGCTGTCTAGAAGAGGGCTCAGGACAGCATCAGGCACAGAGCAGGCTTCCAATCAGTGTCAACTTTTCTGAAGAGACCAGATTATGCTAGTCTCAATTTAAAAACCCTGCAAAGCCAGAATCCAGGGCATAATCATTGGGTTCCTGGTAAACTGAGGTTATACAACAATCTCTGGTCCCCAGTCACTGAGACCTGGATTCACTTTCCTACTTCAAGTAAGCAGGCCTGGAGGAACAGATTTAGAGGAGTTTTTGGTAACTGAGGACCTAGCAGTGACTCAGTTTAGATTTGAATCTTGTCACTTATTGTGACTTTGCAAGTTTTTTTAACCCTTTCTATGCCTCAGCCCCATGTCTTTAAGGTTAGAAGAATAATAATACCTAATTCTTAGGCTATTAGGGTTATTGCATGGAGATATACACACACATACACACACACATATACGCACATATGTATATATGTATATATATATGGAGAGAGAGCTTAATAACAGTAATTCTATGTAAGTTTGTAAGTATTAGCCATTATGATTAACATTAACATTCTGGACATTAAAGATAAGTACATATGGAAAAAAATAGTGAAGCTAAGAGACTGAGGAGGTACAGGGAGTCAGCTAAATGTATAAAGAGAGCAAGCTTTATTCATTTACAAAATCATTATTGAGTACCGTAATATGCCAGGCACTGTTTCTTTCTTGTTACCTTCCTTCTAGGTGATGAGAGACACATATAAGATATAGCTTCAAAATTATTTGCTTGTTTTAAAATTTTTAAATAAATCTCTTTGTAAAGTTATGCTATGGCTATTTGCCTCTTTCTCCTAAAATCTGAAGGGAGAGAAACACAATTCAATCCACTGGGATTTTTTTCTGTAGTTCTGGTCCCATTATAGATGTGTGTCTTTGGTTAGGTCTGCAGCTCTATCACCTTTCAACTTGGCTTTTTAGTGGAGGTTGCACCATCTTTGCTATGTCACATGAGATGCAGCCCATTAAAGGAATCCCTGAACTTGGAAGTTAAGCTGCACTTAAATGTACTTTCTACGAATACTGTATTTAAGGCAAGAGGTAGCTATGGGCCAAGAAGAAACTGAAATAGTTCTTACAACCTAATCCTAACTTACGATGATAGACATATGCTGGGAGTATAAACTCCAGCTGATATGAAATAACAGCAACAGGCTAAGTCTTTAAAGAAGCTGTCACTTTGGTTTTTCAGGGATGGGGAGAGGTGGAGATGAGGAGCTTTATAGTATGTGTGACTCAAATCAGTACTCAAGCCTTAAAATATCTCTTTTTTCCAGATGACTAATAAAAAGTAAAATATGAAAACAAATGTTCTGGGGTCAAGAGGCTTATTGGTTTCCTAATTATAGAACCCTCTGGAGTTAGGCTTCTTTGGATGTAAGGCTCTGGGACTGCAAGAGCAGCACTCTAAGGTCCCACTGATAAAGGACCCTTCGCCCTCCTCTGCCCTGTGGTCGCAGCTGGAGCCAAGGTCCCAGCTGTCCTACATCAGATGCTTGCTTTCTGGTGACCTGTACAGCCACTTCCCAGAGCACTGGGCCTTCCTTCACCACATAAGTAGACAGCACTGTGCCCAACACCACCTCCTAGGAAGCTTTCCTGGATTTTGGTTTAAATAGGTCGAAATATAAAAGAGCTAGTTATACCCTTCCATCAGGAAAATGATTCATACTTTCTCACACTTATATAACTGAGGTAAACCAATAAAATGTTTTGCACAGAATGAGGAAGATCTGCTTCATTTTCTCTCCTGCAAATAACGATCAAAGTCTCTGAGGAAAAAAAAAGTCACCTCTGCAGATCTCTGGTTAGGCATTCACTCACAACAATTAAAAGAGGCCTCCAGCTGACCTGAAAGAATTCAATTTTGGAAAATTACTAACCAAGTACTAGCTACTAAGGTCTCACCATGCATTTTAATATACTTGTTTGAAAACAAAACCAAGAAAAGCCTGTTCTTTTTGTTTGTTTGTCTATTGTTTCTCCTTGAAAATGTTACATTAAATTGGTAGGGTAACTTGACACCCATGACATTGTAACACTGAAAAAATATGGTATAGAGTCTCTCCATAAAATCCCAACAGAAACCAGGTTGTGAATATCCGCTTACGCACAAGGGTCTCCATTTGGAAAGTAACGGAGAAGCAGTACACGTATTTTAAACAAGTGACTGAGTAGATTGGATTGGTTTTACTATAGTAACTAGTCAAAACTAGTAGAGAGGAAGGACTAGAGAGGGCAGCAGGAGCAGTGAACAAGGTCAGCAATTTAGAGGCTATTTCTCTGGGACCGAAAAAAAATCGGAGCAAATCCAAGAGACATTTAAGAAACAGCACCTAAAATATGCAGTTGTCATTCTAATATATAGGTCATGATTAAGAGGAAAGGAATAGGCACGTGAAGAAAACCACACTGATCCTGTTATTCAGACCTAGAACAGGGGGAAGAGAAAAATGATTGGCCTTCCTGAGTATACTCTTCAAAAGCGGCTCATATGATAATATTATAAATCAACTGTACTTCAGTTTTTTAAAAAGGAGCCCATATGCAAGGGCAGGCGAACTGTGATGAAAAGAGAGAAAACAAAGCAATGTCACTGAAACATTCTGCGATCACACCTTGAGTCAGGTACAGAAGGTAATCAAAGCATGGCCCCTTTTTTATGCGCTTGACTCCTTACCAACAAAGGCCCAGGCCCTGTCCCAGATTAAAACTGTTTCCAAACTGATTTTCTCTAATATCTGAACCTATCTTGGCCCCTTTCAAGGTCATATTAATTCACCATGGTAACAAACAATTGTCCAAATATGGTCACAGCCCTGGTTTTTGGGGGGAAAATTCATGGGGTTCTCTGAAATGAATAGGAACAACCCAATTCAGTAAGAGTGAGACAGACAGATAGAGATGATGCTTCAGAAGGGAGACACCAGTAAGAAGGAGCTCAATTGCTATGGTTTGCCGATAGCAAACCAAATGCTATCAGCACTGGATCATTTTGGATCACCAAAATGATCCTCATATTTCCTTGACTCCATGGATTGTGGGATGTACCACTTTAATATTGTTTTCCAAGATGGTGAAGGGCAAAGAGGCACCCTATTAAATATATATATACCATTTGTAAGATATTTTCTAATTTCAGAAAGTTTTTAAAACACGTATCTTAGAATGAGGAAATAAAGTAATTGCATGCATCAAAAGGGGAATTTATTCATTGGTTCATTCTCTCATTTACTGACTCTTTTGATGTGCTATGCACACGCTGTGACCTGGAATTACGAAGTTGAACAAAGCAAAAATCCTTGCCCTCAACAGAATCTCAGCCTGGAGGTGGAGATAAGCTTGGGAACACATTTAAAAAGAACCTCTGAGAGGCAGTAGAACACAGTGGTTCACAGTCTGACCGGCTAGGTTAAGATCCTAGCTGTGCCGCTTACTAGCTGGGCTGTAGGGTGTTACTTAACCTTTCTGCCCCTGTTTCATCATGCATAATATGGAATGTTAATAACCATACTTACCTTTATTAGACAGTAGGAAGAAGTAAATTAGTTAATGAATTAAAAATGCTTAGCATGGCTTTGGACAGGTAATAAAAGTTGACTCCTAATCTTGCTATGTACACACAGGATGCACAAGTATCAGGGAAGGAAGAGCCTATAACTGTGTGTGGAAAGGCGCCAGGGAAGCCTTACCAAAGGGGAGCCTGATCCCAGCATTGAGGGAATAGGAATTCATTCGGCAGATAAGAAAGACTTTTCTGAGTCTTTTATGTTTTATGAGAAAACACGAACCATTTTAGGAACCTAAGTCAGAAGATGGCATCTGGCAAACTACCTCTGGGTCAGATTACCAAAGAATTTTGTGTCAGCTCTGTTTGGTTAGCAGTTTCATCTAGTCAGGACAAACAAAGTTTTGTCAACTTAAGCCAAATAAAACAGGGAAAAGGAGAAGACAATTTATTGAAAAGTTGCAAATAACATACAGAAGCAAAGAAAACATTGAATAAGCAGGTCTTTGAAAGAATCCAGGACAACTAAGGGAATTCAGGTAACAGGAGCAAATGGTCAATTTTCTTAGCGTGCCTTACTCTAGAATACGTGTCAGCAACAGAATCTACAATATGTACCTGAGACAAATCGCTTCCAACTACTTTCAATCCTTCCTTCTCTGTATTCAAAATTGAAAATGTTCAGGAGAGAATTGGTCTAACTTGGCCAGGGGAGCAGAGGGCTTCTTGAATAACAGCCCTGCAAGCCTGCAGGCATTGGATCCGGGCAGTTCCTGGAGTTGTACAGCTCCCAGGAAAGCTGAGGACAGATATTTCACAGGCAAAAAGAGACACACAAGAGTCTCGCATGCTCTGCCAAAGGGTTTGGACTTTGTCCATAGGCAGAGGGAAGCCCGTGGAGGTATAAAGATGGAGATGATCCACACTTCTCTTCTGGAACACGAGAGTCTACTCTGGAAACTGTAACAAATACCAGTGAGCTGGCCCCAACCCCAGGACCCAGCCTCAACCACCAGTGAGCAAGCAACAGCCCCAGGACAACCTGGGCCATGGCCCTACCCACCAGCCAGTGCACACCAGCCTTGGGACCCCCAGGTCCTACAGCTAGAGACCCCAGGACCCAATTCTGCCCACCAGTAGGCAGATACCAGTCCCAGGACCAACAGCCCTGCAGCCTGCCATGTCAGCACCCAGCCCACTCACCAGCAGGCTAACACTTGGACCCCTCAGCCAGCCACGCCCAGATCCAGCCCCCTTCACCAGTGGGCCAGCACCAGCTTTGGGACACCCTGGATCCTGCAGCTAGCTGTGTCAGGAACTGGCCCCACCCACTAGCAGGCCAACACTAGATCCAGGAACCTCAGCCCTGTAACCACCCACCCCAAAACCAGGCTCCACCTACTAGTGGGCCAGCAGTAGCCCTGGGATCACCCCATTTCCACCCTGGGCTCCATAGCCAGGCATCTCATGACCCAGCCCTGCCAACCAGAGGCCAACAGCCTCCATACAAGGAACAGGCTGGCAACCAACCAGTCCAGGGCCAGCCACACCTACCAGACCACCCACAGTAGTCAGCCTGCCACAACAGAAGGGCACGCTCAGCCCACATAGGGGGCACCCCTAGAGCATATAACTCTGGTGACCAGAGGGGAGTGTGCTGCTGAGACACACAGGATGTCTCCTACAAAAGGCCACTTCTCCAAGGTCAGGAAATATAACCAACCTACTAAATACATAGAAATAAAAATGAGATGACAAAGGAACGTGTTCAAAGAGAAACAACGAGATAAAACCCCAGAAGAAGAACTAAGTAAAGAGGAGACATGCAGTCTACCCAACAAAGAGTTCAAGGTAATGATCATAAAGACGTTCAAAGAAATCAGGAGAAGATTGGACGAACAGAGTGAGAAGTTAGAATTTTTTAACAAAGAGTTAGAAAATATAAAGAAGAAACAAAGAGAGATGAAGTAATACAATAACTAAAATGAAAAATACATTCGAAGGTATCAACAGTAGATTACATGATACAGAGGAACAGATCAGCAAGCTGGAAGACAGAGTAGTGGAAATCACTGAAGCTGAACAGAAAGAAGACAGAAGAAAAAAAAAGAAATGAGGACAGTTTAAGAGACCTCTGGGACAACATCAGGCATACTAACATTTGCATTACAGGGGTCCTAGAAGGAGAAGAGCGAGAGAAAGGGGCAGAGAACACACTTGAAGACATAATAGCTGAAAACTTTCCTAACCTGGGAAGGGAAACAGACATCCAGGTCCAGGAAGCATGGAGAGTCCGCAATAGGATCAACTCAAACAAGGGGTTTAAGATGTACAAACTTCCAGTTGCTATAAATGAGTCATGGGTATGAAATGTACGGTGTAGGAAATATAGTCAAAGATATATTGGTATAGTGACATATCATAACTAAACTTACTGTGGTGATCAGTTTGAAATGTATACAATTATCAAATCACTATGTAGTGTAACAGGAACTAATGGTGTTGTAAGTCAGTTATACTTCAAAAACAAGCAAACAAACTCATAGAAAAAGAGATCAGATTTGTGGTCATGAGAGGTGGGGAGTAGGGGGAGGGGGGATTGAATGAAGGAAGTCAAATGTGCAAACTTCCAGTTATAAGATAAATAAGTACTAGGGAGGTAATGTATGATATGATAAATATAATTAACACTGCTCTATGTCATATATGAAAGTTGTCAAAAGAGTAAGAGTTCTCATTACAAGAAAAAAGTCTTTTCTATTTCTTTAATTTTGTATCTATATGAGATGATGGATGTTCATTAAACTTATTGTGATAAACATTTCATGATGTATGTAAGCCAAATCATTATGCTGTACACCTTAAACTTATACAGGGCTGTATGTCAATTATATCTCAATAAAACTGGAAGAAAAAAATATTTAAACCAGAATACAGTACTCAAATTTCATTTCTATAACCTGGCAGAGAATGCTCTAATTTCTGCTTGACAGCGTTTATATACAAGCACTGTACTAATTGCTGGATGAAAAAAGATATGACATTTTGCTGAAGGAGCTCATGGTATAAGTGTTTCTACCTCTTCAGAGTTCTTTAAATTTCTATATTATTACTTAGCTGAAGATTTCTCACATTGAGTAACAAATTATGAATGTGATATTCATCAGGTCCCAGATAGGACTATACTCACCTGTTAGAAACAAAGAGAGCTACATAAAAAAACACAAAGGTAGATTTTCTTACTAGAGTTAGAACAAAAAAACCTCACTTATCATTTAAATGGCAGAAGAAAACAAATTTTAGATAGGGTAATAAATCCCACGTAATTTATATTTAGTTTTTGAATATCTGAGGAGAAAGATATACTCTCTTCCTGTACCCAATTCCTCCATCCACCAGGAACTTTATACATTCTTCTGTTAGTTTAGTTATTGTATGTATTAGAGGCAGGAGAACCAAGTGGTTAAAAGCTAGGGCATCCATATAATATGTTATCCAAACCAGAGCACTTTGGGAAGTGAATAAAGTCACAACAAGTACTCTGGGATAGCAGTAGTAACCTGGGACCATCCCAGGCAAACAGAGACACACGGTCACCCTATCGAAAGCTTGTGCGCTGAGGTCACAGTTTGTTCGTGGACAGGGATAAACAACTGAAGGCATTTGATTACTGCCAATAAACGACCAAGACTTCAGGAAGCTTAGTACAAAAGTGGGTTATGGCTGGATTGGAGCACAGACAGACTGAGGATAGGAAAGCCCATGAAGACGTGCTTATGGCTAGGAAAGAAATAATGAAAGGCCAAGCTAGGATGGTGGCAATAAAAAGAGAAAACCTATATAAAGAGATAGGGCAGCTAAAGAAGTCAGACAGGTTGTAAACTAGTCCAAGAAGTTATAACTTATTGAACACCACTCAAGCGTCTTGACAGGTGAAGGTTGGGCATAGCAGAGCACCTGCCAATAGGAAAAACCAATAGGAGCTCAGATTCTAGAGCAAAAGCCTTTGCTCCCTATCCATTTTCATACTTTCTGTTCATGTCAGTACCAGGGTCATAGGTGTGTGCTTCATCCCAAGGAGAATTGAAGCCCTCCATAGACCTCTTGTTCCTATGCACGGCATAGGTAAGCCAAGGGTCTCTTTCACTGGTAGGGTAATAAAATGGCACCAACAACTGCTTCAGACATCACTTGGTGGCACCAGTACCTTGAAATGATTGAATGCAACTCGCTGCTCTTGATCTTACACTGGAAACGTTAGACTCATAATGGTCTTCAGCCAATCTTCAAGGTCAAATTTTTTTTCATGATTATTTGACTTCTTCCAGAACATTTACATCCTCCTTTATCTTAATCTATGGAAATCCTGAAAACCGGAAGATAGTATATTTTATTTTGATAATGATCTCTTATTATTTCAAAAATTCTTTTGCACGTATTATACATATACTTTTGCATAAATGTGACCATAACTTTCATACCTAATTTTCTTATATCAGCCTCTTCCTTTATCTTTCTCACATGTCACCACTGCAATTCCTCCCACCCCCTTCCAGAAAACCCATCTTAACCTAGTGTGTGTCCATCCATTTCCATCACCATAGGACCTTATACAAATGTGTGTCTAGACAAATTATAGACAGATTAAACGTATACCTATAAAAGTTTTTTGATCAGTGATTTATAAAATGGGCTCATAATATACGTGTCTATACATCTTGCTTTTCTCCCTCAGCAATATCTGGTGGTAATCCTTCTAAGCAACTAGTATTGCTCCAATTCACTTTTTTGTGAGTCTACATAATATTCCATGGTATAGGCATACCTTAATTTTTTCAACAACAGTCCCTTACTGAAGGGTATTCACATGGTTTCACTTTTTTTGTTTGTTTGTTTTGCTACAATAAATAATGCTGCTGTAGAAATCCTGGGCCTATAGCTTATGTACTAGTGCTTTTGTCCCTATGAGTTAGATTCCCAAGAGGGGAATGCTGGATGGAAGGCTAAGTATGTATTTTTAGTTTCAAAAAAAATGTTGCCAGATTTATTTCCCAAAAAAAGCTGTTTAAAAATCCATTTCCACGAGCAACATATGAAAGTGCCCTTTTCTTCACATCTCCACTAGCAACGTTATGATTTTGCTTTTCGCTTTTTGCCAGCCTGATGGATGTAAAGGGATAACTCATCATTATTTTACTTTTTGTTTTCCTCACTGGTTGTGATTTTGAGCATCTTGCCAGGTGTTTTGGCCATTCTGATTTGATTCTTCACAGCTTCTGCCCAAAGCAAGAATATTTTAAAAGGATCTTTGCTTAGTGAAGATGCTAGAAAAATACTGCTAAAATATTTTAGAAAATAGAAAAATAGCATTTATCATAGTCACCAGTTATCTATATGTAATGTCTAACACTAACTAAAAGCCCTGGGGTACCAGGAAATAATCTTGTGAGTACTGTTCAATTCTGGAATGAGAGAATTGAATTCAATTCTCTCAGGGCCAAAGATGATTATTTTTTTTTCATAAGGGATTGTCTCCCTCTTAGTGCTTCTTTTCTGACTGGATGATGTATTACTGTATATGCTTAAGTAGGATTTGTTATTAAATAGAACCAGCCCCATTTATTTAAGTGTCATTCAAAATACGTGTTTTAAAAAAAGAAAAGAACAAAAATCAGTAGGGAAAGAAATTGTATTTTTAAGCTTCTAAGGAGATTTTATAAACAATGGAGCCCAGAGAACAAAAAAAAAAAAAGTCATAAAATGACTTGACAGTGTCCTTTTAAGTGAACATATGTGAGTTTTATGCATCCATATGTGTTCACATATGCCCTACATATGCACAGCCAGCTGCTAACCAACCAGATTGTTCAATGTGTATGTTTACTGTAAAACAAGCCAAAAGTGTTTGGTCTCTTTGTTAGAGAAACAGCTCATAATTTCAAGTATACAAATATCAGTTGTTTTTCATTTCTTTGTCTTCCAAAAGCCAAATGAGTTGCTGATGCTCCATTTGGCAGCATCCTAACTGAGGCTGACTCTTGGCCAGCCACAGAAACCTGGCCCTGAAAGTTCAGGAAATTTTTACAAGAATAAGGAGTTTTTCCTAATGGATCCCTAAACCATAGGAAGTTTCTTTAGAGCCTCAGCCAGTTCTTTCCCACTCAATATCCTAGAGGATAATCATTAACATTGTTTGGACACTAATGGATGGATTTAGGGCGTGAAATGAGGGTACTGAGTCCTCCCATATTTGACCAAATACTCTTTCAAAACGCACTATTAACAGAGAACAGCCTGGGGTGCAGAGATGATTTTTGTGATAACAACTTTATCTAGGTGCCCTCGGTATCTCATCTTTTATTTCACCCTTGATGACAGTGCCCCACAGCTTAAAAGGGTTAAGTGAAGTTTGGACCAGTTTCCAATTGAGGATAAAGGCTTTGGGCCAATTATACATCGACTTCTACAATCACGGTATTAAACCCAATTACCACTAGTATTCTCTAATACTAACATTAATATTCTCTGAATAGCAGAAAGAAAAAGCATGTAAGGAAGTAGGCTGTGATGAAATGAGCTCGTGCTTGGGAGTGGGAGAGCCTGTGTTCAGTCCTATCTATTTCTGACATTCCCTGGCTGTGTGGCCTTAGGTAAGCAGCTTCATGCCTCCAACTTCAGTTTCCTCATCAGCTGGATGGGAATAGTGATGCTGATTTCCTAAGTTTCTGATGAAGATGGAATGAAATAATCTATGTAAAAGGACAATGCACAGTACTGGGAATATAGTAAACACTCAATAAATGTGAACTTCCTTCTTCTATCGTTCCACCTTCCCTCTCTAAACGAGAGAAACATGAGAACTAGGAATGTTTCTTGGTCAAGGACCAAGTCCCCAGTCCCAGTGTTGGGAGCAGGAGAGGCTGAATTCCACAGCGAAAATTCATTTAAAATGTTAGCTTTTGATATCATTAACACGAGACTAGACTGAGAAATGTGTGTATATATGTGTATATATGCTCATTTATAAAAAGCATACTCATTTATTTAGCACCTACTGTGTGCCTAGAATAGTGCTTGCCATGTAGTAAATGTCCATAAATATTTTTTTTTAATGAATGAAGACTAAACCCTTAAAGCACCATCATAATTTCTTCCTACGTGCTTAGTGATGATGCCCTGCTTTCCAAGGAAGAAGTATGGGTATCTGTTATCGCTGACTTATTCACCCCTGAAAAACAACTAGAAGTGTCCTGTCTACCTTCCAGCTTGCCAACACAGGCTTCTTCTACATCTAACCACCTCTCATTCCCTCTTTCCCTCCCTCCATTAAACCTTCCTGAAGCTGTCCAGTATTTCACCACAACTGCAAAATAAAATTCCTATTGCTGCAGGTGTCCATGTGTTTGGGGCAAAATGAGCCACTGCTTGACAATTGTAAAGAAAGAGAGAACAGCTGTTTGCATCTGGATATGGGGTAAGAAAGAGAGAACAGCTGCTGGCAGCTGTGGCAGATAAGAAAGTGAGCAAGTGAGCAGCTGCTGGTAATTCAGAATCTACCAGACTGCCCAGAATAATTGAAATCCAGAGGAAGCATGCAAGACTCGACTTAACTGCTTTACTGTATCCTGCTCTTCATTAGATCCTACTTGTCCTTCGTTAGAGACATTGCCATGAGAGCCACACGGGGGCTCCCAGCAGGAATATCAACCCCCAGCTCCCCAACCATAACCCTTTGGAGAATCAAAGCAAGAGAGTTAAAATGGCACAGACGTTTCTTCCAGTAAGTCCATACTCACTTTTACGAGAAGAAAAGTCTATGGTTGGCAAGGGAAAGAATACTAACCGATGATGGATCTATCACAAAATGGTGCGAAAAGAATTCTTTCTATATTACAAGAGGTTGTGGTCATTTTGGTGATGATCTCACAGTTTAGAATTCAGTAGGCTAAAAAAAATATGCGATAACTTAAGTATAGTTTATACTTCAAAAAATATATTTTAAAACCCTGTCAATAGTTTCAATGTTTCTTTTTCTGTGTATATATAATCCTATGAATGTGTATACATAGAAAACTTTCCCTCTACTTTCTTTTTTATTTTTAATAAAATGAAGAGGATAACATCTTTGTATCATGCATTGGGTAATAAAATGTTGAGTTTGGTTTTGTGCTTCACACTGGTTCTTCTAGTCAGCTGGGATTCTAGGATAAATTGAGTGACCCACAAGTATATAGTCAGTCTATTTCTCACCTTCCTCAACACAGAAGAAAAGCATCTCACCACTCCAGTTTGCAGAATTTCAACTCTTTAGTTTCTGAAAGATACAGTTCAAGAGAAGAAAGAAGAAGCTACTGCACAATATTATTTATTACTGAATTATATACAACTACATGCCCCAAGTAAAAGAATAAACAAATTGTATAGCAATCTATACATAGTTAAAGAAATCATTCTGAAGACAGTGATGGAGAAAATGCTTGTGATATAACATTCATGGAGAAGACTCTGCTAAGATGATTCATAAGTGGAAAGTTGAATGCAAAATGTACACTGTGATTAAAACTAAGGTATCAGGAGGGACCTTCAAGATGGCGGAGGAGCAAGACATGGAAACCAACTTCCTCCCCACAGATACATCAAAAATACATCTACATGTGGAACAACTCCTACAGAACACCTACTGAACGCTGGCAGAAGACCTCAGACCTCCCAAAAGGCAAGAAACTCCCCACGTACCTGGGTAGGGCAAAAGAAAATACCCAGACAAAAGCATAGGGACGGGACCTGCACCAGTGGGAGGGATCCGTGAAGGAGGAAAGGTTTCCACACACTAGGAGCCCCTTTGCGGGCAGAGACTGCGGGTGGCGGAGGGGGAAAGCTTTGGAGCCGCGGAGGAGAGCGCAGCCACAGGGGTGCGGAGGGAAAAGCAGAGAGATTCCCGCACATGGGATCGGTGCCGACCAGCACTCACCAGCCCGAGAGGCTTGTCTGCTCCCCCGCCGGGGCGGGCGGGAGCTGGGAGCTGAGGCTCGGGCTTCGATCGGATCGCAGGGAGAGGACTGGGGTTGGCAGCGTGAACACAGCCTGAAGGTGTTAGTGCACCACAGCTAGCCAGGAGGGAGTCCGGGGAAAAGTCTGGACCTGCTGAAGAGGCAAGAGACTTTTTCTTGCCTCTTTGTTTCCTGGTGCGTGAGGACAGGGGATTCAGAGCACCGCCGGAATGAGCTCCAGGGACAAGCGTGAGCCACGGCTATCAGTGTGGACACCAGAAACGGGCACGAAACGCTAGGGCTGCTGCTGCCACCACCAAGAAGCCTGTGTGCAAGCACAGGCCACTATCCACACCTCCCCTCCCGGGAGCCTGTGCAGCCCGCCACTGCCAGGGTCCCGGGATCCAGGGACAAGTTCCCCGGGAGAACGCACAGCGCACCTCGGGCTGTTGCAATGTCACGTGGGCCTCTGCCACTGCAGGCTCGCCCCGCATTCCAGTTATGACTATCATACCCTCCCCCAACCCCCACGCCCGAGCGAGCAAGAGCACCCTAATCCGCCGCGGCTTTAACCCCCTCCTGTCTGGGCAGGAACAGATGCCTGAGGGTGACCTACACACAGAAGTGGGTCCAAATCCAAAGCTGAACCCCAGGAGCTGTGCAAACAAAGAAGAGAAAGGGAAATTTCTCCCAGCGTCCTCATGAGTAGCGGAGTAAATCCCTACAATCAACTTGATGTACCCTGCATCTGTGGAATACCTGAAGAGACAATGAATCATCCCAAAAGTGAGGCGGTGGACTTTGGGAGAAACAGTAGAATTGGGGTTTCCTGTCTGCGACTGATAAGTTTCTGATTTTTTTTTAAGTCTTTATTGAATTTGTTACAATATCGCTTCTGTTTTATGTTTTGTTCTTTTGGCCGCGAGGCATGTGGGATCTTAGCTCCCCGACCAGGGATCGAACCCACACCCGCTGCATTGGAAGGTGAACTCTCAACCACTGGACCGCCAGGGAAGTCCCTCTGATTTTTATGTTTATCTTAGTTTAGTTTTTAGCACTTGTTATTATTGGTGGATTTGTTTATTGATTTGGTTGTTCTCTTCATTTATTATTTTTTTATTTTAACAAAAAAAAATTTTATTTTTTTTTTAAAAATTTTTTTTCTTCTTTTTTTCTCCCTTTTCTTCTGAGCTGTGTAGCTGACAGGGTCTTTGTGCTTCTGCCAGGTGTCAGGCCTGAGCCTCCGAGGTGGGAGAGCCAAGTTCAGGACATTGGACCACACAGACAGGACAGAGACCTCTGTCTATCAGGACAGAGACCTCCCAGACCCTCGTAATATCAATCAGCAAGAGCTCTCCCAGAGATCTCCATCTCAAAGCTAAGACCCAGCTCCACTCAACAACCAGCAAGCTCCAGTGCTGGATGCCCCATGCCAAACAACTAGCAAGACAGGAACACAACCCCACCCATTAGCAGAGAGGGTGCCTTAAATCGTAATAAGGTCACAGACACCCTAAAACACACCACTGGACGTGGTCCTGTGCACCAGAGAGACAAGATCCAGCCTCATCAGCCAGAACACAGGCAACAGTCCCCTCCACCAGGAGGCCTACACAGCCCACTGAACCAACCTTACCCATTGAGGGAAGACACCAAAGATAATGGAACTACGAACCTGCAGCCTGTGAAAAGGAGACCCCAAATACAGTAAGTTAAGCAAAATGAGAAGACAGAGAAATATGCAGCAGATGAAGGAGCAAGATAAAAACCCACCAGACCAAACAAATGAAGAGGAAATAGGCAGTCAACCTGAAAAATAATTCAGAGTAATGATAGTAAAGATGATCCAAAATCTTGGAAATAGAATGGAGAAAATACAAGAAACGTTTAACAATGATCTAGAAGAACTAAAGAACAAACAAATAATGATGAACAACAAAATAAATGCAATTAAAAATTATCTAGAAGGAATTAATAGCAGAATAACCAAGGCAGAAGAACGGATAAGTGACCGGGAAGATAAAATAGTGGAAATAAGTACCATAGAGCAGAAAAAAGAAAAAAGAATGAAAAGAATTGAGGACAGTGTCAGAGACCTCTTAGACAACATTAAATGCACCAACATTCCAATTATAGGGGTCCCAGAAGAAGAAGAGAAAAAGAAAAGGACTGAGAAGATATTTGAAGAGATTATAGTTGAAAACTTCCCTAATATGGGAAAGGAAAAGTCAATTAAGTCCAGGAAGCACAGAGACTCCCAAGCAGGATAAATCCAAGGAGAAACACACCAAGACACATATTAATCAAACTATCAAAAATTAAATACAAAGAAAAAATATTAAAAGCAGCAAGGGAAAAACAACAAATAACACACAAGGGAATCCCCATAAGGTTAACAGCTGATCTTTCAGCAGAAACTCTGCAAGCCAGAAGGGAGTGGCAGGACATTTTTAAAGTGATGAAAGGGAAAAACCTATAACCAAGATTACTCTACCCAGCAAGGATCTCATTCAGATTTGACAGAGAAATTAAAACCTTTACAGACAAGCAAAAGCTAAGAGAATTCAGCACCACCAAACCAGCTTTACAACAAATGCTAAAGGAACTTCTCTAGGCAGGAAACACAAGAGAAGGAAAAGACCTACAATAACAAGCCCAAAACCATTAAGAAAAGGGTAATAGGAACATACATATCGATAATTGTCTTAAATGTAAATGGATTAATGCTCCAACCAAAAGACAAAGACTGGCTGAATGGATACAAAAACAAGACCCGTATATATCCTATCTACAAGAGACCCACTTCAGACCTAGGGACACATACAGACTGAAAGTGAGGGGATGGAAAAGGATATTCCATGCAAATGGAGATCAAAATAAAGCTGGAGTAGCAATTCTCATATCAGACAAAATAGACTTTAAAATAAAGGCTATTACAAGAGACAAAGAAGAACACTACACAATGATCAAGGGATCAATCCAAGAAGAAGATATAACAATTGTAAATATTTATGCACCCAACATAGGAGCACCTCAGTACATAAGGCAAATGCTAACAATCATAAAAGGGGAAATCAACAGTAACACATTAATAGTAGGGGACTTTAACACCCCACTTTCACCAATAGACAGATCATCCAAAATGAAAATAAATAAGGAAACACAAGCTTTAAATGACACATTAAACAAGATGGACTTAACTGATATTTATAGGATATTCCATCTAAAAACAACAGAACACATTCTTCTCAAGTGTTCATGGAACATTCTCCAGGATAGATCATATCTTGGGTCACAAATCAAGCTTTGTTAAATTTAAGAAAATTAAAATCGTATCACGTTCCTTTTCTGACCACAACGCTGTAAGACTAGATGTCAATTACAGGAAAAAATCTGTACAAAACACAAACACATGGAGGCTAAACAATACATTACTAAATAACCAAGAGAGCACTGAAGAAATCAAAGAGGAAATCAAAAAATACCTAGAAACATATGACAATGAAAACACAAGGACCCAAAACCCATGGGATGCAGCAAAAGCAGTTCTAAGAGGGAAGTTTATAGCAATACAATCCTACCTCAAGAAACAAGAAACATCTCAAATAAACAACCTAACCATACACCTAAAGCAACTAGAGAAGGAAGAACAAAAAAACTCCAAAGGTAGCCAAAGGAAAAAAATCATAAAGATCAGATCAGAAATAAATGACAAAGAAATGAAGAAAACAATAGCAAAGATCAATACACCTAAGAGCTGGTCCTTTGAGAATATAAACAAAACTGATAAACCATTAGCAAGACTCATCGAGAAAAAAAGGGAGAAGACTCAAATCAATAAAATTAAAAATGAAAAAGGAGAAATAATAACTGACACTGCAGCAATTGAGAGATTACTACAAGCAATTATATGCCACTAAAATGGACAACCAGAAAGAAATGGACAAATTCTTAGAAAAGCACAAGCTTCCAAGACAGAGCCAGGAAGAAATAGAAAATATAAACAGACCAATCACAAGCACTGAAATTGAAACTGTGATTTAAAATCTTCCAACAAACAAATGCCGAGGACCAGATGGTTTCACTGGCAAATTTTATCAAACATTTAGAGAAGAGCTAACACCTATCCTTCTCAAACCCTTCCAAAATATAGCAGAGGGAGGAACACTCCCAAACTCATTCTACGAGGCCACCATCACCCTGATATCAAAAGCAGACAAAGATGTCACAAGAAAAGAAAACTAGAGGCCAATATCATTGATGAACATAGATGCAAAAATCCTCAGCAAAATACTAGCAAACAGAATCCAACAGCACATTAAAAGGATCATACACCATGATCAAGTGGGGTTTATCCCAGGAATGCAAGGATTCTTCAATATACACAAATCAATCAATGTGATAAACCATATTAACAAATTGAAGGAGAAAAACCATATGATCATCTCAATAGATGCAGAAAAAGCTTTCAACAAAATTCAACACCCATTTATGATAAAAACCTTCCAGAAAGTAAGCATAGAGGAAACTTATCTCAACATAATAAAAGCCATATATGACAAATCCACAGCCAACATCATTCTCAATGGTGAAAAACTGAAAACCATTTCCACTAAGATCAGGAACAAGACAAGGTTGTCCACTCTCACCACTATTATTCAACATAGTTTTGGAAGTTTTAGCCATAGCAATCGGAGAAGAAAAAGAAACAAAAGGAATCCAAATCGGAAAAGAAGAAGTAAAACTATCACTGTTTGCATATGACATGATATTATACATAGAGAATCCTAAATATGCTACGAGAAAACTATTACGGCTAATCAACGAATTTGGTAAAATAGCAGGATTCAAAACTAATGCACAGAAATCTCTTGCATTCCTATACACTAATGATGAAAAATCTGAAAGAGAAATTAAGGAAACACTCCCATTTACCATTGCAACAAAAAGAATAAAATACCTCAGTATAAACCTACCTAAGGACACAAAAGACCTGTATGTAGAAAACTATAAGACACTGATGAAAGAAATTAAAGATGATACAAACAGATGGAGAGTTATACCATGTTCTTTGATTGGAAGAATCAACATTGTGTAAATGACTATACTACCCAAAGCAATCTACAGATTCAGTGCAATCCCTATCAAACTACCAATGGCATTTTTCACAGAACTAGAACAAAAAATTTCACCATTTGTATGGAAACACAAAAGACCCCAAATAGCCAAAGCAATTTTGAGAAAGAAAAATGGAGCTGGAGGAATCAGACTCCCAGACTTCAGACTATACTACAAAGCCACAGTAATGAAGACAGTATGGTACTGGCACAAAAACAGAAATATAGATCAATCGAACAGAATACAAAGCCCGGAGATAAACCCATGAACACATGGTACCTTATCTTTGATAAAGGAGGCAAGAATATACAATGGAGAAAAGACAACCTCTTCAATAAGTGTTGCTGGGAAAACTGGACAGCTACATGTAAAAGAATGAAATTAGAACACTCCCTAACACCATACACAAAAATAAACTCAAAATGGATTAAGGATCTGAATGTAAGGCTAGATACTATAAAACTTCTTAGAGGAAAACATAGGCAGAACACTCTATGACATAAATCACAGCAAGATCCTTTTTGACCCACCTCCTAGAGACATGGAAATAAAAACAAAAATAAACAAATGGGACCTAATGAAACTTAAAAGATTTTGCACAGCAAAGGAAACCATAAACAAGACGAAAAGACAAACCTCAGAATGGGAGAAAATATTTGCAAACAAAGCAACTGACAAAGTATTAAACTCCAAAATATACAAGCAGCTCATGCAGCTCAATATCAAAAAAACAAGCAACCCAATCGAAAAATAGGCAGAAGACCTAAAGAGACATTTCTCCAAAGAAGATATACAGATTGCCAACAAACACATGAGAGGATGCTCAACATCACTAATCATTAGAGAAATGCAAATCAAAACTACAAAGAGGTATCACCTCACACCAGTCAGAATGGCCAGCATTGAAAAGTCTACAAACAATAAATGCTGGAGAGGGTGTGGAGAAAAGGGAACCCTCTTGCACTGTTGGTGGGAATGTAAATTGATACAGCCACTATAGAGAACAGTATGGAAGTTCCTTAATAAGTTAAAAATAGTACTACCATACGACCCAGCAATCCCACTACTGGGCATATACCCTGAGAAAACCATAATTCAAAAAGAGTCATGTACCACAGTGTTCATTGCAGCACTATTTACAATAGCCAGGACATGGAAGCAACCTAAGTGTCCATCAACAGCTGAACGGATAAAGAAGATGTGGCACATATGTACAATGGAATATTACTCAGCCATATAAAGAAACAAAATTGAGTTATTTGTAGTGAGGTGGATGGACCTAGACTCTGTCATACAGAATGAAGTAAGTCAGAAAGAGGAAAAGAAATACCATATGCTAACACATATATATGGAATCTAAAAAAAAAAAAAAAAAAAAGGTTCTGAAGAACCTAGGGGCAGGACAGGAATAAAGACCCAGATGTAGAGAATGGACTTGAGGGTACAGGGAGGGGGAAGGGAAAGCTGGGACGAAGTGAGAGAGTGGCATGGACATATATACACTACCAAATGTAAAATAGATAGCTAGTGGGAAGCAGCCACATGGCACAGGGAGATCAGCTTGGTTCTTTGTGTCCACCTAGAGAGGTGGAATAGGGAGGGTGGGAGGGAGACGTAAGAGGGAGGGGATATGGGGATATATGTGTACTTGTAGGTGATTCACTTTGTTATGCAGCAGAAACTAACACACCATTGTAAAGCAATTATACTCCAATAAAGATGTTAAAAAAAAAACTTCCTTTTGTATTGTTGTCCTATGTCTACCTTTTTATTGATATCTTAGGGTTTTTTTAACATCTTTATTGGAGTATAACTGCTTTACAATGGTGTGTTAGTTTCTGCTTTATAACAAAGTGAACCAGTTATACATATACATATGTCCCAATATCTCTTCCCTCTTGCATCTCCCTCCCTCCCACCCTCCCTATCCCAACCCTCTAGGTGGTCACAAAGCACCAAGCTGATCTCCCTGTGCCATACGGCTGCTTCCCACTAGCTATCTATTTTACGTTTGGTAGTGTATATATGTCCATGCCACTCTCTCACTTTGTCCTAGCTTACCCTTCCCCCTCCCTGTATCCTCAAGTCCATTCTCTAGTAGGTCTGTGTGTTTATTCCCATCTTGCCCCTAGGTTCTTCATGGCCATTTTTTTTTTTTTAGATTCCATATATATGTGTTAGCATATGGTATTTGTTTTTCTCCTTCTGACTTACTTCACTCTGTATGACAGACTCTAGGTCCATCCACCTCACTACAAATAATTCAATTTCGTTTCTTTTTATGGCTGAGTAATACTCCATTGTATATATGTGCCCTGGCAAAAGGAAGTTTTTTTAAACAGAGTAAGTCAAAAGAGAATACCCGAGAGGGAATTTTTAATTTCATTTCGGTTATTTTTCTCTTTATGCTGATAAATTATATATAATATAAAAGATCTAAATACTAATTAAATTACTATTAAAATTACTAATAAAATCACTTAATGATAAGCTCCATAACAACCTGGTCCTTCCCTGTTTTTGATCACTTTTTATCTCCAATGCCTGCCACAGGGCCTAAACACCTAAATATTTGTTAAGTGAAGAAGCAAATGAAATGAGTGAATCATCTACATTTTTAAACCATGGTTGTAGAAGAAAGAATGAAATCACTTCTACCAATAGCACATATGTGAGTGAGAAAAGAAGGCCTGCTCTACTCTAAGGATCAATTAGAAACAACTCAGAAGGCATGCACTCACAGTGTTTTGAAACTGGCTCTTCTTTGGTGATATATGTGGCCCTGAGTTCCCACATTCTGAATTGGAAGAGACAGAGAAATTAGCCAGTCTCTAAATATGCCTCCAACTCTTAAGATATGATTCTGCAACCTGGATTAGGAGAAAAGTGAGAGAGAGTAATGGCCAAAGGACTAGTGTCCCAAGCACCTGGCCCCTGATTTACCAACCAAGAATGGCCTGTGACAAAGTTCCCAGATGTTTTGTGATCCAGGTAAGTAACTTTGCTCAAAGCAAATTAGATTATTGTTTCTATCCACAGCTCACCTCTCAGGTCCAGGCTTTGTTCCCTGGTCTGGCACTGAAAGAAGTGCTTGAGCTTTAAACAAGGTGGAAAAAGCATGAGATGTCGTCCACTCTTGATTTTCCCATCGCATACTCCTGCAACAGGAGACGCCAAAGTTTAAAGACTTTTTACTATGTCAAAGTTGCCTCTGAATCAGCCTCATCTATTCAGCTGTTCCCTGGGGACACTGTGATAGGCTCATCATTACCGTATGAGCATCTTTATACAAAGTCTGTTTTCCGGATATTTTGAAACTTCCCCAAGCCCTGCTTATGTAAAGTGTGAATGTTCCATATTAACATAAGGTACTCCTGCACTCTGAGCATGGCGTAACTCAAGACCCTGACAAACTTGTATGTTTTCCAAAATATGTTTGCAGCATTTCCCTCTTGCCTATAAAATAGCATTAAAGGAAATGTCTCGCTCCATAAATATAACTGTCAAGTACTTAAGTGACTTGCACTTCATCATCAGCATCACCAAAACGGTAAAGTGCCTTTTTTGTCCAGGGCTAGGATCATAGTGTACTGGGCGTATTCCACAGATATCTGAGTAACACATTGAGAAGATGCAGCCACTGGACTTTTATCAAACTTTTCTAAAGGGACCATAACATCCAGTTGTTTTCAGATATAATTTCTATATTTTAAATGTGATGGCTAATTTTATGTGTCAACTTGACTGGACCATGGGATGCCCAGGTATCGGGTCAAACGTTATCCAGTGTTTCTGTGAGGGTGTTTGTGAATGAGATTAACATTTAAATTGGTAGACTGAGTAAAGCAGATTGCCCTCCATAATGTGAGTGTGCCTCATCCAGTCAGTTGAAGGCCTGAAGAGAATAAAAAGTCTGACTCCCCGCCAAAGTGAGGATTCTTCCTGCCAGATGGCCTACATACCAGTATATTGACTTTTTCCTGCCTTTGAACTTGAACTGAAACATTGGCCCTTTCTGAGTCGTGAGCCTACTGGCCTTCAGACTGGAACTACACCATTAGCTCTCCTGGGTCTCCAGCTTCACCCACTCACCCAGATCTTGAAACCTGCCAGCCTCCATAATTACACAAGCCAATTCCTTACAATAAGTCTCTATCTCTTTACATACACATTCTATTGGTTTTCCTTCTCTTGAGAACACTGACTAATAGAACACATAAGAATCAACATATTATTCAACATGGAAGATTCTGTCCACTGATAGAGGATTCTGGGAAGATAGTGGAGTAGGGAGCAACAGGAATCCATCTCCCCACGCAAACAATTGGCAGAATCTCTCTGATGTACTTGGAACTCTGGAATCTGTTGAAGGCTTGCGATTTCTAGGGAAAGCCTTGGATGGTAAATTGCAGTTAATTTTAGTCAATTTCAGCTCTTAGCACAGTAGCAGCTCTCCATCCCCCACTCCCAGCCCCATGGCAGGCAGCTGTGCTGAAGTTCCTGGAGCAGCTTGCACACAGCTTGTGGGAGCCAGGGCAGGCAAAAAGGATGCTGTCCTCTAAATATTGGAAATCTATGCACTGCTCACTGATTGCTGTTTCTGATCACAGAGGTGCAGACAAAAAGGCAGGCAGCCATTGTTGCTTCTCCACACATTGTTGCAAGCCCTTCCAGCTGAAATGAGTTCCAGGGAATTTAAAGGGCCAGCCTTCTGCCCCTACCCCCTTCATTTTTCACTTTTCCCTCTTTCAGAAACCAGACGTTAAAGATTAGGACATTCAAAAACAACTATATATATGGGGAAAATTAGAAAGTGGCCATGCATGACCAGGGAAAGGCTCAGAAAAGAGCTGATAAGACCTTAAGTTGACAACTCAGCCTGACCCTCAGCATAAAGACACCTGACACAATTAAAAACAAACATATAAACAAAAACAAAACACAAGAATAATGACAAAAACCAGCAAATCCTGGGGAAGAGGGAGAATCTGACTTCCAGAGTTACCACATTATTAGATTCAAATGTCCAGTGTGCAAAAAAAGCACATGGCATACAAAGAAACAGGAAAGTACAGCTCATTTAAAGGCAAAAAATAAATCAACAGAAACTCTCTCTGTAAAGACCTAATGGCAGATCTCCAAGACAAAGACTTAAAACAACTGTCTTAAAAATGCTCAAAGAATTAAAGGAAGATATAGAAAAACTCAAGAAGATGATGTGTGATCAAAATGGAAATATTATTAAAGAGACAGAAGATCTAAAAAGAAATCAAAAGGAAAGTCTGGAGCTGAAAAGCACAGTAACTGAAATGAAAAAATTCACTACAGGTAAAGGCAGGTTTGAGCAATCAGAAGAAAGTATCGGCAAATTTTAAGATAGGAAAATGGAAATTATTAAGTATGAGGAACAGAAAGAAAAATGATTAAAGGAAAGCAAACGAATCTACCTATGTTATTGCAAATGGCAAAATTTCATTCTTTTTATAGCTGAGTAGGATTCCATTGTGTACATGTACCACATCTTCTTTATCCATTCAGCTATCAATGGACATTCAGGCTGCTTCCATATCTTGGCTATTGTAAATAATGCTGCAGTGAATGTGGAGGTACAGGTAACTTTTCAAGTTAGTATTTTCATTTTTCTTTGGATAAATACCCAGAAGTGAGTTGATGAATCCTATGGTAGTTCTATTTTTAATTTTTTGAGAAACCTCCATACTGTTCTCCATAGTGGCTGTATCAATTTACATTCCCACCAACAATGTAGGAGGGTTCCCTTTTCTCCATAGTCTCTCCAACACTTATTTCTGTACAGCACAGGGAATATAGTCAATATTTTATAATAACTTTGTATGGTGTATAATCTATAAAAATATCAAATTACTGCATTTTACAACTGAAACAATATAATATTGTAAGTCAACTATATTTCAATAAAATAATAATAAAATAAAATTTAACCATCACCAATTAAAAGAAAACAAGTGAACAAGGCCCATGGAACCTGTGGGACACCATAAATATAATCCAGTAAAACTAAGATGTGCAAAAAAATATATAGCATCTTTATTTTCTTATCCTTATAACTCAATCTCTTCCAGATAAAACAATCTATGTCTGGTAAATGCTCAGTCTTTCAAACTTCCTCCCTCTTTGCTCCTACAGGAAGTGGCATCTTGGGGTACATAGGCACTGATGTGACTTCATTATGGCAAGTGTTGGGAGGATGGGGGGATCTTGGATCCCATTCACCATCTGAGTTCTTGCTGGTTCCTGCTGTGGGAGTACATCTAGGTCCTGAACTGATATCTGCTGAAGTGAAAATGGACCTATCTGTCTTTGGGGCATTGTGCTGGCATTCACTGCTGAAGTCAATAAGAGCAGCCAATTATCTCTGGTCTTGAACTCTTTCATATCCCCCATTATGTTCTTTGACTAGTCCTCATACCTCCATACAATCTAGTCCCACTCCATTACCTCTCTGGCCTCTTCCTTGTCACTCTTCCCTTTGCCTAGCCTTCCCCAAGCACATTAATCTCCTTGCTGTTCCTTAATGCACCTGGCATGTTTCTACGTCAGGGTCTTTGTACCACTGTTCCCTCTGTTTGGAAGTCATGGCTTGCTCCCTCGCTGTATTCAAGCCTTTGCTCCGATGTCATCTTCTCTTTACACATTCCTTAACCATCTTATTTAAAACTGAACATGACTCCTGAGCTCCCACACTCCCTTCTTGCTTTATTTTATCCATGACAATCAACACTATCAAATATATCATATGCTTTGCTTATTTGTTTGATTTATTATCTGTTTCCCTCCTCATGAATGTAGGTTCACTGTAGAGATTAGGGCTGATAAATAGTGCAGAGGACTCAGAATTGATATGGTATCTGCTCCATGACCTTGGGATTCAATGAAGTGCATCAATGCCTTAAGTAAGGATGAGCACTGAATGGTACAATAAACACCTCATATGATTTGGGGTGGGATCAAGTCAGTATCAGGCCACCCCCCATCCATTCATGTCCTCCACTTTTCAGATTTCCATAACTGTCCTCTTCTCAGTCTCTACTGGCTTTTATTTTAAAACTCCAAAGGTACTAACAAATGACAAAGCTGTTTTGTTTTTTTTTTTGTGGTACGCGGACCTCTCACCGCTGTGGCCTCTCCCGCTGCGGAGCACAGGCTCCGGACGTGCAGGCTCAGCGGCCATGGCTCACGGGCCCAGCTGCTCCGTGGCATGTGGGATCTTCCCGGACCGGGGCACAAACCCCTGTCCCCTGCATCGGCAGGCAGACTCTCAACCACTGCGCCACCAGGGAAGCCCAGATGTCTTATTTTTTTATCAAAAATTTATTGAGGGCATACATACTTAAATTTTTGTGTTAGTGAAGGTAATTCTAGCTGCTATAACAAAAACATTTCAACCAAATAGAACCTATTTCTCACTGAGATGATCAACCCGGGGTGGCTGGTGGGTGGGGTTTTACCCACAGAGGGATTTAAGAGCCCAGGCATGTCCCATCTTATGGCTCCACCCTCCCTGTCAGTTGCTCAGCATCCAGTTAGGAGAGGAAACAGAGGATGAAAGAGACAGAGCAGTTGCCTAACCACCTTGACCACACACATCACTTCTGCTCACATACCATTGGTTAGAACTAGATCATGGGATAACTGGAGGCAAGAAGCCATGGAAATTGCAGTCTCTGCCTGGGCAACTCTTTCCCTGTGCCAATTCTATGCCATAGAAGGAAAAGCACAGATCTTGGGCAGTTAACTATTTCTACCATGTGTGTTACATGATATGTAAGCGTTTTCACATACATTGCTTCATTAATTCTTTCAACATCTTCATAAGTTATTAAGATCATTCCTAGTATACAGAGGAGACTGATACCCAGAGATAAAAACTGAGGCTTTAGAATGTGACTCCATTTTTGGAGATTTGCATTTTTAATATAGTCTTTACGGAGATATAACTCACATACCATACAATTCACTAATTTAAAATGTACAAAGCAATGGTTTTTAGTATGTTCACAGAGTTGTGCAACCATCACCATGATCAATTTTAGAATATTTTAATCAGCCCAAAAAGAAACTCTGTACTCTTTAGCATTTTCTTCCCATTTTCTCCTCAGCCCCTTCAGCCCTAAGCAACCACTAATCTACCTCCTGTCTCTATAGATTTGCATATTCTGGACATTTAATATAAAGGAAATCATACGATGTGTGGTCTTTTGTGACTGGCTTCTTTCACTCACCTTCATGATTTCAAGGTTCATCTGTGTTGTAGCATGGATCATTCCTTTATCTCTTTCTATTGCCCCAAAATATGGCACTGTATGGATAAAGCACAAATTTGTTTATCCATTCATCACGTGATCAACACTTGGATTGTTTCCATTTTGCCTATCATGGATAATACTGCTATGAACATTTGTAAACAAGTTTTTATGTGAACATATGTTTTTATTTTTCTTGGGTATATACCTAGGAACAGAATTGCTGGGTCATATGGTAATCCATGTGTAACCTTTTTGAGGAACTGCCAGACTCTTTTCCAAAGTGACTGTGTCCTTTTACAATCTCCCTAGCAGTGTAGAGGGTTCCCATTTCTCCACATCCTCCCCCTACACTTGTTATTATTCCTCTTTTTTATAGTAGGATTTGCATTTTGAGAGATGACTACTTTGGTCAACTTCAAGACTTAGAATTATGGTTCAGTTCCCTCAGTAAGAAACTAGATAAGGAGAGAGGGGCTTAGGAAACATTTGAAAGGATTTGTTTTCTGTGCTCTTTCTCCTAGGTACACATACCTTATCCTGCCATCTGGATCCCCAGGAACCTGAAGTGGTGGCACTCCATGAATGCTTACCCTTCTTGGGTTTACCCCATGTTCCAGACTTTTCCTGACCACTCCTTTCTTGACACCCCACAATAAATAATTGGATGCAGAAAGTTTTAAGCCTTTTTGTTTTGACCTATCCATGTCGACCCTGTGGACTTTCTGCTCTGAGAATATTTTGACCCCTGTGTTTGGGAGTTAAAACTTTACATTAAAATTATGCATACATAGATTAAAATACTCATTAAGAAAGTATTTCTAGAGCCATAGTAATTTCTATTAAGCTACTATAATTCCTTGATAAAATTTTTATTCCCAGGCATTAAGATATTTCTAATTTTTTTCCATTTTAATTTTTAATTTACTGAAATTCTTTTCATTGGAATCAATTATTTTCCACATAAGGTTTAAATGAAAATGTTATTCAATGTGGTTTTTCTCCTTATTGCTCATATCAAATTTTTACTGATTATAGTTTCTGCAATTGCAGCTTTTCTTTTATAGCCATTATTTGTACCAAATCCAATTGTCTCAGGTCAAATTATTCATACCTAAACTTAGTCAAAAAATGGGATTCTTCTGTCAATTTTTAGGCAATAATAAATTTTAACATGTTGTTGGCAGTTTTATTTAGTGTTGATTACTTCTGCCAAGTCTAATTTTTCCCTGTTTAACGTTTGCATGTTTCAATGTGAGCATCAAGACACGATTCTTCAGATTTTCATCTCTAACAAATTTTATCATGTACAGTTTTCACCACTGTCATTTTCTTTTGTACTGATTATTCCTGCCAATAATATTTAGTAGGAAATGGATAAAGGACTGATAGTTGGAAATTTTTTTCTTTTTAGCTAATTAATGAGAAAACTGTGAGCAGTTTCCCTCCGCTATTTCAAAGTTGTTCTGCTGTCTGGAATTTCTCTGTATTGATGACTTAATTCTTTAACGTATTCCCAGTCAAGTTGGGTATTCTGTACTAACCACTCATGTTGATGGCAGAGCAATGAGCAAATGGTGGGATTATCATATCCTTGGGTCAAACGTCCCTGGATCAGTATAATCCTGGGTCACAAAGTTAATCTGTTCAATGTGTTCTATACCTGATTCATCACTGGAATCAGCTGGGGAACTTCTTTTCAACATACACGTTCCTAACCCACCTCTTCCATCCCTATCTGTCCCAAGTCAGCAAAGTCTCACTTTACATGTCTGAGATAGGCTCCCAGCGGCTATTTCATTTTTTTAAATTCCTCTAATGATTCTCATATCTATCCATGGGAGTCTTCTGGGCTAAGCCATACCCAGGAGGGGGCTGTCCACATGAGCCTATGTCAGAATACTTTTATAACTTACCAAAAAAGAGAAAAAGGACATTAAGGAGGAAAAGGAAACTGCTGGTGGTCAAGAAACAGTGGATGGGTGCGCTCACTGGAAGGTCCTGGTAAAGATATAAGAGGCATACAGGCAGTGGTCGTCAATTTGGAGGTCAAGAGAAGGAGATGGAAGTAAAGCAGCACCGTTCAGAGTCTAAGTTCTCAAACCTTAGGCACTATTGAGTCTTCCCTCTTTTCTGGTCCTCGTTCTGCTTTGCTTGGTTGGGGGGAGACTTTTAAGGCTGGGCAAGATGGTGCCCTGCTCAGTGACTAAATTGTCAGTAACCTGATAGAGCAGATGTGAATCTCAGTCTACAACTTAAGGTGGGAAAGAAATAGAAGTTCGTTTTCTGTGATTCAACTTATTTTCTATTTTTGAGATGCCCATTCACTGTAGGAAGGAAAATAAGTTCAGTCAGTTCAAGGTTTTCCTTCTCTTACCCCAAGGTGGGTCAAAAGTAGGGTAGTGGACCAGTAGTTTTAGTGCCAATGTGTTTTGAATGGAAGGCTACTATGTCACCTGCAGAGGCAGATGGATCCACACCCAAAGTTTGGTTCAGATGTTGCTACTGATGCTGCCACACACACACACCAAAACGGTGTAAAAATGTTTATTACTTACATAATTGGTGTCTGTGTCTGGGGTGCACAGGATAGGCTTCTTAAGCAAGTCTGAAATAAAAAAGCAAGGAAATGAGACTGGCCTGGGCTTTTATTGTGGTTAGGGTTTGGGGCTGGGCATGAGAGTCCCCATGCAGCAACGTCTTGTGGTTTGGCTGGTGTCAAAATGGTGAGCACCCAGGCTTTTTTATCAGCTTGTCCAGATGTGGGGCAGAAAGAGAAGAGGAAGAGGTAAGGCTTAGAAGGTGTCGGCAGTCAAATATCAAAATATGAAATCAGATTCTTCATTAGAAGGGCATTTGTCTTTGATTTCACTTGTCCACACAGAAATCCTCTGAAGCAACCAGCATCTTGTCTGATCCTTGGTATTTAAGAATAATTATTATTACAGTTATATTTATTGATTAATTAGAAAGTCCCAGGAACTCTGTGTCTTACACGTACATTTCATTTAATCCTGACTGCAATCTTATGAGACAAGTACTATTATTATCCCAATTACAGATGAGGAAAGTGAGGCACAGAAGTAATGGCGTCTGGGACTTCCCTGGCTGTCCAGTGGTTAAGTCTCCGTGCTTCCACTGTGGGGGACGCGGGTTCGGTCCCTGGTTGGGGAACTAAGATCCTGCAAGCCGAGTGGTGTGGCCAAAATAATAATAATAAAAAATAAATAAATATAAATAAATAAATGTTAAAAAAAAAAAAAAAGAAGAAGATGTAATGGCATCTGCCTGCTGCTGGACTCAGGCTGTCTGGCTTCAGATTCTGTGCTCTAACCTCTGTATTATATCTCTCTTTCTTGTCTTCCTGGTCCCTCTCATCCTACCAGTACATGATAAAACTGAGCTGCTTTGGTGCACAGGAAGTTCCAAGAGGCTGTCTCTGCCTCTAGAGTTTCCTGCTTCCATGTGAATCTAATCCTGGAAGCAGGGCTCTAATCCCACTCTCCAGAAATGGGTCATCCAGGATCCGGGCAGAAATCAAATGGCACTTTCAAATTGGGTAATTTAAGGAGAACTCATAAAGGAACTGTTTACAAAAATGTGGGAAGAGTTTAGGAAAAGCAACAGAGAATGGGACAGGGATCCATCACCACCCTACACCCCAGCCTGAATGAATGAGGGGAGGAAGTGGTTACAGGAACCAAGAAAGTGAGTTGTGGGGAGAAGGCCATCTGAGAGGACCTGTGGCCTTTAGTTAAGGAGCACAGCTGGGAAGACGAAGGAATAAAAATCCTGACCTTACTTTCCTCCTGCTCTCCAGATCTCTTGCCAATGTCTTCTACTAGCCAAACCCAATGGAAGAATGGAAGGAAAGGAAACTGTCGATGCAGTCCATATGGACAGCCACCCAGGGCACCAGGCAGGATGAAGGATGGGAAGTGGATCTGTGGGGTAAAATGTAAAATGTCCATCATAGGCTTGCCGATATCTACGCTTTTATCACTCCTCCTCCCTCTCTTCTCTCCCCAGTCTAGGTAAAAAACAAACAGACAAATATATATATATATATTCAGGAAGCTGGCAGGAGCAGAAAGGAAGCTCTTTTCTCTCTCTCTCAATTTCTCTCTCTCTCCCTCTCTCTCTCTTTCTCTCTCTCTCTCTCTTCCTTTGCTCACCCTCTCCATTTCTTAGAAACCCATTCAACTGCCAATATTAGAGGGTCTGCCATATATTGGCTTAAACACAAAAAGGTTTACGTGGTTCACATAAGTAGTTTTATGACCCAATGAGCCATCGAGAACCCATCTTTCAGCTCTACCATCATTGACATTTTCGCTTTCATCCTCACTCTGGTTGTCTTATGGTTCTAAGATGGCTGTTACTGCTCCAAGCATCACATCGGTACATCTGTGTAGTAGGCAGAAAGATAAAGATAAAGGAAAAAGAGGAAGAACCCCCCCCCCAGAAATGCATCATTTATATCTCATTGGCCAGATTGTGTCATATAACCACCTGGAACCCTTGGACTACAAGAGAATGTGTCCAGCAATTGTCTTTAGTTGGGAGAATTCGAATTCTCTTCAAAAGGATGGAAAGAAAAATAGATGCTGGGTAGGCAGCTATTGGTGCCTGACATACTTAACATTTTATCTATATTAGAAATCTGCTCTGTTCCCATAACTCTTTAGGCCATTGGAAATCAAATCCAGGAAGAGACTTATAGACACTCAGAGAGAGAAAGAGAGAGAGAGGGAGAGGTGGATAAATAGATGGATGGATAGATAGAGATAGATAGAGAGATAGATAGAGAGATATAAAATTGAGCACATGACTGCTCAGCTAGTACACATTTCTTAGACCTTCCTGCAGCTAGATGTGAATGTTTGCCCATCTTCTCACCAACTGAATGTGAGTATAAGAGGTATGCGCCCCTGTGTTTAGGCCTTAAGACATAGGACATGTGTTCCTATGCAGCTTCTTCCCCTTCCTACAGTCTAAAAGCTACTGCCTGTGACCAGCTTCTGCTATGCTCTAGGGGATAATGGACCAACAAGACGTTATATCTCTAAATGTCTACATGGATCAGAGACATGGCCAAACCTGGACTGTTAAATCCAAGGCTGTTATGAGAAAGAGATAAGAGCTTCTTCGTTCTATAAAGCTACTTCTTTTTGAGGTCTCTATGTCACAGCCTCAAATACCTTCTGTTCCAAACATGATTCTCCAGGATGGTTACTACCTCATGCAAAGCTGTGCCTGGGTTTATTTGTGATATTTTCCCAGGCTCCCCAATGCAGAATTCAGATGGGAAGAAAGGGGATTATTCTTGTGGATTAGCAGCCATTCTCTGAGAAGTCTGGATGTTCTCAAGAAGGATGAAGACAAACAGGAGCTAAAGTTATGCATAAGAGGGTCACAGAGGAACAGCTAAAGGAGACCAGGACATAAGAAGGCCACAGTGGAAAATTCTCACAGTCCTTCCTCTAGGTCAGTGGGGAGACTGAGTCTCATTCAACCAAATCTTGATTTGTTCAGTTTTCTAGGTCTATATAACTTGAGGCAATTATAGTCACAGACTCATTGGTAATGATGCCATTGGGGCTTTTCTTAACATTGTACCTCTTTTTCCTGTCTTCCTGGTAAATTTTGCCTTTGTGATTGAATTTTAATCATTTGTCAAGTGAGTGGCTGAAGTATTTAAAATTCTAGAGAGAATAGAGCAAATGACTGTGGAGACAAGTATTGACATGAGAATCATTAGAAGGCCTTGGACAATGCCTCTTAGACAAGATCCTGCCCCATCTGGGATTATCCAGGAAAACAAATCCCATCTCCACCCTGAGTCTATAGCGAAGGGAGGTTTGACCTAAATAGGTTTGTATAATACTTGTTCATCCTCCTGATTTATCCAGAGAAACAAAACTATGGAAAGAAAGTTTAAGAATCTCACAGATGGTTATGAAAAGAAGGAGATGAAGAAGGATGTGGTAGTTTGTTACTTTTAGGATACAGGAGGCCTTGAACTGAAGATCTTGGATAGAAGCTATCCATTTTGAGCAGCCTGCTGCTTTGTCCAAAGATCTTGGAAAAGCTATCACCTTCTTGATGTCATCTTCTGGAAGATTCCATGGGATTCTGTTTTGGATCTCCTGTTGATATAGAAGTCTAGGAAATAAATGTATGATAACTTTTTACTGGAAACAAGGATCCAAGGGTTGATTCCCTAGAGTTTTACTGCAGTGTTTATGGCTAACAACACTTGATATGATCCTTTCCAATGAAGTCTGAGAAGAGTCTTATGCTGTTGTTGTTTCCTGTAATCCAAGACTTGAGGCTGAAGGTCATGCAGGGGTTCCTGTGCCTTATCATTGAGAGAAGCTGCTTGGACCTGTTGATTATGAACTTGAATATGCTGCATTCATCTTCTACAGTATTTGCCATGTTGGACTGTAAAACGGCAGTCAAGAGAGGGGGTGAGAACCCTATAGGCAATGGGCATCTAGTGACAAGTTCATATGGGGACAGTCTATGAGTTCCTGTTAGACTGGCCCTAATGGCCATGAGAACTAAGGGCAAAGCCTTTGGCCTTGGCAACTAAAGTTCTTCAGATAGCTTTACAAGTCTCAGTTAGTACCTCAATCCCTAGATAAATAGGTGGGTATTGCCAAGTGGAAAAAACAAAGTCTAAAAGTTTCTTTGCTACTATCAAATGAGTTGCTTTATGGCAATGAAAGACTTCTAGAAGACCAGGAAACACAAAACACATTAGTAAGGACATATTCATAACCACATGAAGTGAGTAACTGAGTGAAGTCCATGTGTAGATAGATTTCCAAAAGGTCCTAAAGGTTTTGGCTTGTCTTTATGTCTCAGCTTTACAATTCTCTCAAGATGGTACGTTTGACAGATGGGAAATACATCAGAGATGTACTTTGAGATCTTATTGAAATGTCCCTACCAACGTTTATTTTTGATGGTTTTTAAATTTGCCTTTCCAGAGTGGGTCACAACACGTAACACTTTTTGAGAAGATTCATTTCAGCATCTTGGGGCAGACCAAGAGATCATCTTGGTGCCACTATAGCTTTCTGCGAGAAGAAAACAATTTGATTTGTTTCAGTACACTTTTTCAGAATCAAATGCTTAATATTGGCGCTAACTCAAGACCTGATGCCAGTAGTTAGGAGTTAGTTTTGGCTTTGACTCTTGGACTTGCTGGACAGCGTGGAGGTGTTAAAGCAGCTCATTTAGTGTAGTAACCTGCTAAAGCATTACCCTTTGATCCCTGAGTCTGCTTTTTACTGTGGGGCTCAACCCTAATATAGCCAATTCCTTTGGCAAAACAAGGTGTCTAATAGGACTTTTATGTGACTGCCATGTTTAATTGGAAAACCAGATGCAGTTAAGAAGCCATATTGCTTCCAAGCATATCAAAATCATGAATTACTCCACACACATATTTGTTATATGTATAGATATTTGCTCTCTTATCTCCACCTAACTGGCAAGCTGCAATTGTAAGTGCTGCAATTTCAGCAACTTGTATAGATTTTGCCTCTGGGAAAAGACAATATTCACATAAGTCTGAGTGGGCTGCAATCACACACTAAGCTTGATAGCCTCTTTGTTCAGTTCTCAAATGGGCTCCTTCCAAAAATAGTTCGAAATCTGGGTTGTCTAAAAGAGTTTCGAGGAGATCAGAGTGAGGCAAGGAAAATTCCTGAATACGTGCATGACGGTGGTGAGGTTTTCCTTCTTTTGAGAGAGGAAAAAAGTTGGAGGGCTTTGGGGACTACAGCAATAGATAGAAATATGTGTGAATGAGAAGAGGAGGATTTCGTAGGTCAGTCTAGAAACAGAAAACCACTGAGTGTTTTCAATAAAGAGTAAGATCTGCATGACATGAAGGACCAAAGGTTAAGTGGAGATCTTAAGACTAAGTCAGTAGAAGCCTCAGTTAACTTTGCTGCTGTTGCCACTGAACACAAACAAAGAGGGTAGGCTTTTGGTGTAGGGTAAAATGAGAGGCTGTTTAAGTGATGGGTGTTTGAAACCCATTGTGCTGTTGAGTTAGAACCCTCACAGCTTGTCTTTGGATCTTTTGTATACAAACAGAAAGAAAGGTCTATGGTAATTGGGGAGTAGAAGCATAGGAGCTTCTGAAAGGCATTTTTAAAGTTACACAAGGCTCTAGGTGAATCTATCCCAGACAGGGGCTCAGGTACTGGAAAATCAATCTGTACCAACACCAAATGATTCTTCTCTTCTATAGAATTCCAGAAAGACGTGGTCCAGCCACGGCACATTTAAGAGTGGCATCACATTAGCAAAGTAGCTTTCACTCCAACAGATTCACCATATTCATTCAACAGGTTCATTGCCCAGAAGAGAATGCTGATTAGTGAGAGGAATATCTGAGATTCCTACCACTGAAATGTTTTGGTTACTCCAAGGAAGGAATGATGGAAAGCTGGGTTGATGGGAGAAATGTGTACGTCTGGTATCAAAAAAGGAAGATCCTAGATTTTTTTCACGATTGCATGGAAATTTCTTCTTTTTGTTTTAAGGGCAATTTTAGAAAACCAGAGAATCTACTTACTCAAAGAGGAGTCATTGTGTTAGACAAAGTTGGTACTTTGTCACTTTAGAGTCTGTCTTGCAATGAAAGTTAAGGCAAAGCAAGCGTTTTTCAGTGTCCTTTTTCCTTATGATATCCACAGGTATCTTTGTCTAGACTAGCCATAGAGATGTTTTTGTTCCTGGATTTATCTAAGTGCTTAATCTGAAAAGTTATTAAGTTAATCTGTAATCTTTTTTTTCTGAGCCAAAGTATCTTCAAAGCGCTCATCAAGCTCTTGTAATTCAGAGGGAAAGCAGTCTACCATCCTATATTCTGTTTTCTAACTAAATCTGTCGCATCAGGTTTAAGACCATCAACAAAGAACGTAGTTAGGGCAATTGTGATATCTTCATTCCTATTGAGAAAAGAATATTCTAGAATGTGGTAGTTAAGCTGTTTCTGAAATCAGGGATGGATCTATTTTTCTCCCTCCTTACATAACTGGATTTTTCACCAATGAATTTTGACAGGAAATACCTCAGGAATAGCTGCTAAGAGATCTGCTCCTATTTTTATACTTTTTATATTCATTTACAGTTAAAATGTGTCCCTTTTTTTTTTTTTGTATCATTTTGGTAATCAATCCATCCTGCTTTTCAAATGAAGTTCTACCATCTCTGGTTTCCAACCAAGAGATGAACTAACTGATAGAGATCGGGGAAGCCCAGACTCTAAATTCCTAAGACAATGCTTAAAATCTTCAACTAACTTCCATTTTTCCCTAGGAGGAATCAGAAAGTCCCTTGCTACATTATGAAAATCTGATCTTGACCAAGATTTAAAGCTACAGAATCATTTCCATCTACATTAAAAGATACTATGAGGAGATATTCTCCAGTGAGAGGACTATATTTAGGAATGGGCAGTGGAGGATAGAGAAGGGGGTTGAGAGAAGGTGCAGGAGAAGGAGGGAAGGAGCAGAGCAGGGACAGGAGGAAATTGAGATACAGGGGGCCAGGAGGAAAGCCGATCCAAAGATGCAGCAGAAGTGGAAAAAGAGAGCTTAAGTTTGGATTTTTAGGTCCTTCACATTTTTATTAGATTTTCCTAAGGAGTCCTTAAGAGAAGTAATTTTATAACTTTGCTGTCTTTTAGAGGTTTTTTTGTCTTTAAAAGTCTTCTTCATACCAGTTAAATTTTTGTTGACCATTGAATATTTGGAATCTTTGAATCTTTTCATGCTAAGGTGCTATACAAAGGCATTGTCTTACCCATATCCCAAGTTCCCCAGGGTGGCCTCTGAAGTTCTAAACTACTCCCAAAGCTTCCAATGTTTAGTGCTGTTGGCTTTATGATGTTAAACCTATATTCAAGTGGCCTGAACAAACTAATGAAACCTCCTTGGCACTGTGGCCCCACCATGACCATGAGAACCTCTATTAGTAGAATGAATCAAACCAAGAGATGTAGACCAAAGATAATAAAGAGGAAGAATAAAGGCTTAGGCAGTGCTTCAACACCAAGAGAGCTGGGCACTGGTGTGGTCCATAGAAGGACTTGGTCCTCTATGAAGTGGCCTGGGCTGAGCAGCAAAGGGGCCAATCCTGCCTGAATCTCAGCAGCAAAACCGTGGAAGAAATCAACTAGAGAGCCATTAGCATAAGGCTCTGAAGGAAGGCTCCAAAGAAACATTCTACTTGGAGAAGGTCAACGGAAAATTTTGCATGGCTTTAGCAGGAGGGGGTTGGCTGAAGTTCAGCTAGACCTAGCAGGATAAGGGGTTGGCTGAAGTCCAGCTAGTTTTGGAAATGGGAATAGAGGGATTGTTCTTGCGGAATAAGAGTCATTGTTCGGGCAGGCTGGATTTTACTGAGCGAGGTAAAAAGGAAGAATTAGGGGTTAAAGTCACATGTAAGAGGGGATGGGAAGGAACAGCTGTGGGGTGAGAGTGGGGATACAAGGACTTGTAAAGGCCAAAGTGGAAAATTCTCCAGTCTCAATTTGTTTGGGTCTCTTGCATACAAAAGCAGTAAAATTTGTTTTCACGGGGGCCTTCAATGCCTTCATTCAAAGTGATTTCCAACAACGTGACCATGTCAGTGGGGACAATGTCTTGTAGCAGAACTCCCTTGACTAAGTTTCTTTAAGCTTCTGGACTAGGCTGTGGATTGGGGGATTCTGGGAAAATAAGAGGAAAATTTCCTTTGATGGCCTCTTCTTTTCACAGAGGATAATTCAGATTTGTCAGGAATTTTGCAGGGTAGGATTCAAATGGAAAAAAGGTAAATCCAATAGATAAATTCCTCCACATTATTGCATATACAGATAAATGAGAAAACCTTTTAGAATTCAGCAGTGTTCTTTTATTCTGTCAAGATCCCAGAATAATGAAACATAATTTTGAGGAAGAGAATTCAAAGTACTTGGATGTTTGCTTATTTTGGTTCAGGGGAATGCTGGCACCCTTAGAAGACTAGCCCTTAAGTATGCGACATTGGAATGGAAGTCAAGTAGGAAAAAGCATTGGTTCTTCTTACATAAACTTCAGCCGAATATAACTTTCTCATGACATTTCAGCCTTTTTTTCCCCTCCCATCTTGGATAGAAATAAGTGAAAAGATAGAACCAAAAGAAGGGACAATATTAAAGAGATTTTCCAGATGTTTAAAACCCTGGAAAGCATTCAATTCTGGTTTGATGTGGGGTATAAGTTAGTCCACTTATTTTTTTTCTCTGGATCATACAGCTGGTTCCTGAACTGAATGTTCATCTGTGCCCTTGTGAACAAGTTCCACCACAGTCAGAGATGAAAATATTGGAGAGGCTTCCACAAATCTGAATCACTGAAGGGAAATCGTGTTACTTTAGTCCTCCTCTTCATGATTAAAAAAATTGTAATAAAAGCATTGTTTTTGCCATAATTTCAAAGGAGGTCATAACATTGATGGATCTTGCCAGAAGTGGATCATTTAAGTAACTATTTATTCCAACTTTGCCACAGATGTAGAGTAACATGCTGTAGGTGTTACTTGCCTGTACTTGAGTCTCATGAAATATAAAACCCATTCATTATTAAAGTTGTCTTGTTTGAGGTTTATTTGAACTTGTTTTTCAATGTGCATGGAATGTATAAAAATTGACTTTGTCCAAACCATTCATTTAATTGCTTTTGACTGCTCGGTGAGCGAACCATATACCAGGCGTTGACAGTGTTTTGTGCTAAGAAAGTGTAATTCTGAAATAGCAGAAAACCAAGGATACTGTTGTCATAGTTTAATATAAAACCCATCAGGACCAGGACACTGATGTTCATTATTTCATTCATGTATCCCTGAAAAGCCTTAATAATGAATCATGTTGGTTCTTTCAGAATATGTATTTTCTTCTCTTCCATTTGGCGTTCAACTACTACATTCTGCTAAAGGCAGTGTTTAGAACATTTTTCAATTGTTTGAAGAACATATACTGTAGATATTCTATAATTTTTAGTGCTATGCTTTAAAATTTTTCGGAGAAAGATAACTTTTTTCCTGTACCTAAAAGGAAGGGTCTGCTTAAGGAAATTCAATTTAATAAGCTTATGTCAAGTTAAGTGACTGACATTGTGGTAAATCCTGTAAATATACATTTTTTCAAAGATAAGATTTGTATATTTGCCTGTGAGTACAGGGATATTTAGAAAAAAGATATACAAGAAATTAGAAAACAAAATAAAACTTTACAAGTGTTTCAAATTAGGGGTTCAGGTAAGTCTTTGGGTAAAATTGTTACATAAGTAAATTTTGTCTTCCTTTGCTCTCCTTATCCTTCTTAATGCTATTTTCTCTCAGCTGTATATGCACTTTTTCAATCAGTTGTATAAACTAATTCACACTAGAGTAATTTTGATTGAAATCTCTAAATAATTTGTTCGACATCTCCCCATGGATCAAACTCTGTACTTGGGACTACAGGCGTTCTTTCTTTGATCTTCAGACTGTCTCCTAAAGCATCAGTATTACCTGCAACCCTGATAGAAATGCAGAATCTCAGACCAACTAAATTGAAACCTGCATTTTAACATAATCTCCAAGTGATTTGTAAACACATTAAAATTTGAGACAGTGTGGTCTAGAGAAAATGTTCTCAAACTTTAGCTTAATCACATTCATCTGGGTGGCTTGTTATGAGGTCTACATTTGAAGAACCTCTGGTTTAGAGGATATAAAAGAAATCCTTGCCTTTAAGCATTTTATAACATAGCTGGGAAGCAAATTGATCATGCGTTGAATAATTAGAGAACAGTTGAGTGCTAATCTATGTGATTTTGAGTTTAATGCAGTGGAGTTCTGAGAAGGGAAAGATTAATGTGGAGTTGAGTTGTCAGGAAAAGTTCCATTGCCTGGGAAAGGTGGTAACACTGATGAAATTGAGAAAGGCAGAAAGTATGGCCAATTTGTAAGAAAAGATGATATGTTTCATCACAGATATACTGAGCTAGAGGGACTGATGGACCAAAAGAAAGTTCGTATCACTGACACTTGGAAATGCATGATTTTAGTGCAGCTCAAGCTAAGGATCAAAAGACCATTTGCATTGTGAGGGCAGGAACCTTCCCTTATTCTTCCATCCCCAGTGCTCGTGGTATACCTGACACACAGGAGGTGTTCAGTAGCTTTTTGCTGACTTAATGAATAAATGAATATAGATTTAGATTCTCTAAAGCCATGACCCTTCACAAATTTTCCCATTTAGATGCATTTAGTCTTTGAAAGAAGACAACAGGAATAACCAAAAAGCTTAAGCCAAAACTACAAATCTTTAATAGTGGATTTTCCAGCCCTGAGGAAGCCAGAAGAAAAATATTTTTGGTGGGAAACATTGAACTTCCTACATTACCTATGAATAAGGCTATTATATAGGGAACTCTATATACATTCATTCTATTTTTTTAAATGTTTGTCATGTGTTTTGCTAGGAGAAAAATTGTTAGCAATCTTAAACACTCTCAGAAAAGTTTTAAAATTAATTTGAACCTTATGACTTTCCCATTATCATTACTGGAAGGCATTGGGTGTTACTGCCTGCAAAATCTCCTCCGAGCCAAGAAAAACCTGCGTATTGTGAGAAGTCTTATAGAGAGAAATGTAGTTTCTAGCCAATTCTTCTATAACCATCCATCACATCTCTTGATTTCCAGTCTTTCTCCTTATATAAACAAGATTGAATTTGCTTTACTGCTACCAGGCACAACTGAAGTTGGTGTCAGGGTTGGTATGTTCCATCGCTGTTAAACTAATTCTTTGATCTTAAGGTAATATTTACTGACTTGGGGAGCTTGGGACGTGATGTGACATTACATCCGGGTCATTCAACATGACTAAAAAATGATTAAATATGTGATCCAGCTTTCAATAGAGTAGAAAAGGGGATAGAAGAAAGAGAGAATCATAGCACCCTCTCCCCCACTGAAGCATGTTGGATGAATTGCACATACAAAGAGATAGCTTTTATGTTGAGTTTTAATCAAACGTATCATGCTTTATAATTTTATAAGCATGCTGTAGTATATAAAATACTTATGGAACAAATCAGTTAAACTTAAACCTCTTTGTAGGTGTTTCTGACTTGGTAAACAGCTTGCCCCTTTACTCTGTTATGATGTATGATGTCATACTTACATACAGTTGCCATACTTACAAACACATATCATATATTTCACCCATACATAGAAATGACTAGCCCACCCATGCCCTACTTTCTGAACCAGAATCCCCCTCAACTACTGCTTTGGAGCCATTATGAAAAAAAAATCTGTGGCTTTTAAATACCTTATGGGAAAAAGTGGAGGAAAAAATTAAATAAAACCAGCTTAGGGAAGCTGACCCTAACTGTTTTCCTCATCGGAATGACAATCCTAGATTCATTCAGGTTAGAAAATCACCTTCTTTTTAAACTGTAAATGCCATTTTGAAGGTTACTATTTTCCAATTACATTTTAGAATGATTTGCTTGACCCAGCTTCTTTCCTCTTAATCATGGGTTGAGTGAATTGGGCTCAGGATTGGGGATAAAGGAAGGCAGATAACCATGGCATATGGAGCCATTGGTGGGGGAGAAAGGGATCAAATATTAATAGCATGTTGCAGTGGAGCACTGAGGGTAACATAGAAGTACTAAGGATTGAGACAAGATGGCAGGAAAGGACTATAGAAAGCAAGGTGAGGCAATGTCAAAATTAAATTTCATGTGCTTCAAAATTTTGTTTTGCTAATCCAAAATTAGGAAGAGAAACTGTTTTGTCCTTCTTCACATATCCCAAAGATCCTTTCTCTTGGGATCCAGAATTCTGGTTAGTATTGATTAATAAAGAGGGTTTTTGTCTTGCCTACCTTTGGTTGGTAACCTTTTAAGTACACAAACAATCACTTCGAGTTTCTGTTTCTTGACAACATGCCTGTTTCCTACCTCAACTACCTTAAGTGTAAAAAGCTCTGTCTCCACAGTATTTACAGTTCAATTATGAAATCATATACATAAAGGTAGGAAAGATAATTGTTTGGATGCAAACACAAACTTAGAAACTTCAAACCATCAATGACACTATCACGATTCTGATTACAAAGTTGCTGTGAATAGATTGTATCCTGAGTTTTCCATCACTTCCCAAAAGGTCACCAGAACAGTGTGCTGTTTTCAGTCTAAGCACTGAAATAACATAAAGAAGCAAAATTCCAAGAAAGATTAAAATCAGTTGCATTGCTAAATTAAAAACTAATTCAACAGGAGCCAATTGCACATGAGACAAGGTTCCTCCCCACCACTCCACCCTACCCCAACCCCTTAAACAGGATGAACAAGTCATTTGGCTCAAGAAGTCATGGTTGGGCTTCCCTGGTGGCACAGTGGTTGAGAGTCTGCCTGCCGATGCAGGGGACACGGGTTCGTGCCCCGGTCTGGGAGGATCCCACATGCCGCGGAGCGCCTGGGCCCATGAGCCATGGCCGCTGAGCCTGCGCGTCCGGAGCCTGTGCTCCGCAACGGGAGAGGCCACAACAGTGAGAGGCCCGCGTACCGCAAAAAAAAAAAAAAAGAAGTCATGGTACTATTCACAATTGCCTTATCACCAGGGAAAAACTAGGGACAAACTCTGTTCTTCTAAAAATCAGAAGTCCATTTTGTAACACATTAGAAGACCTCACTATACCCTGCAGAATGGATTGCCCATGGCTTATTGCCCATTGCCTATTGAGTTGAGTTAAGCTGAAAAAACTGGACAAACCCACTGTTGCATTATTTTACAGTTAAACAGAAAGAAAACTAAGAGCTTCAAAGAACCTTAGTGTTCAGAAAATTAGTTGCGATAAAACGTATATATTATGAATATATATTCATATATATTATGTATGTATATAATATAAAGTTGTATAGTATAAATGAATATATTAAAAATCAGGTTAATAAATACAACTCAATTTCCTGTCTTTAAGACATGATTTCTGGTTTGACCATGTAGCCTTCAAACCAGACATACTAGTCACGTAATTACTTTAGCCAGCCGGTAATCTGGGCTGTCCATGTGATGGAAAACAAATGCTTCGTATATAAGCCTTTTCTAGTTTTGACAGGATAGACCAAATAATTTTTTTAGAGAAATGTTTCATTGCGGGCTATGGTCAGGCAATAAGAACCCTGCCAGTCACCCACATTCACTGGCATGCTCTATGCCCTTTCCAAAGCCATTTGTTTGCTTTTATGAAAGCAAACACAGACTGAAAACAGGCTGAATATTAAATCCAAGGAATATTAAATTATTATTTAGTGAGGATGTTTGTGGGACATAAAATTAAACCATAGCAGTATTCTACAAGGCTACATGATTACAGAGAGAAAGAGAGAGACAGCGAGAGAGAGGGAGGAAGAGAAATGATGGAGCTAGTTTACCACTGTTGGCGTTTAAAGTTATCACAACCAGTTTCAGAAGCATATGGTATGCTTGAGGGTGTAGTGTACCTGAGAACATGATACTCCCAACAGGAATTTATTTAGCTTCCAAATGATCCATTAAGAAAGTTATAAAGTTCAAGAAGTGTTCCCAACTACTGTTTAGCAAACAAAATTTTTAGTACTTGTAGGTGAGCCCAAAAGACACTAGTGTATAACTATAATAAAAGTTTTGTGTTCCAGAACCTTCTGCCAAGATCATTTATGTCTTATTTTGTTAACCATACTTTTCAGATTTGCCTGGGGTCTTTGCTTTCTGCACTTACTTTTCCCCTCCAAAAAAAAAAATGGAGAGAAACATGCCCTCCAAGAAAGAAACTTTCTCCCCTCCAGCAAAGAGGCTAACATCTTATGCATACATATATTCTCTTTCACCTAATTCTAAAGATGTGTAAGAATAGATCATAAACCCATTTATCTGCTAGGGGTCGCTATGTTTAAAAGACAGTAAAGATGTTTCAAACTGGCAACATTTAAAATCATCTCTGTGTCATCTATTTATGTGTATCCCTTGGAGATAATAAGTAATTGTTTGTTCTTTTAAAACATCTTTCTCATGATTATCAACTAAATCTTGAAACTCACTTTAGGGCTGTTAGAATTGCATAACTAGACCCAACAGTTTCTCATCCATCTGGGGAATCCCAATGGATAACCTAACTTCTTGTCATTTAGAATGACTGAAAATTCTCTCCTAAAGCAAATCGCAAATCTCCATTTAACTAAGCCCAAAAGAAATTCAAAAATTTACTTAAAATAAAGATGGCAATGAATTAATTAGCATTACATAATAACAAATTGCCAAGAATGTTATTATATGAATATACAGAATTTTAAAATCTATAGCTGATTCCTTCCTACCAACTAGTTTCTGCAAAAAATGGCACCTTCGGGCTTCCCTGGTGGCGCAGTGGTTGAGAGTCCGCCTGCCGATGCAGGGGACGCAGGTTCGTGCCCCGGTCCGGGAAGATCCCACATGCCGCGGAGCAGCTGGGCCCGTGAGCCATGGCCACTGAGCCTGTGCGTCCGGAGCCTGTGCTCCGCAACAGAAGAGGCCACAGCAGTGAGAGGTCCGCATACCGCAAAAAAAAAAAAAAAAAAATGGCACCTTCACTTTAGTTACTCAAGTCAGAAGTCTGGGAATCTGCCATGTCCCTTTGCTGCCCACATCTCATTCCCAGGTCCTTTGGATTCTATCCCCTAAATATTTCTGGAATATGTTCACTGATACAATGCCCATCCAGGCACTGGCCCTTATCTGTGTTATTCCACCAGGTCTGTGTCCAGGCTTGCTCTCCTTTAAGCCATTCTCCACACAGCAGCCAGAATGATCTTTCTAAAATAGGTATCGTCATGTTTCTCTTCTACTGAACAACCATTAAATTACCTCCCATAGTCCTTGTAATAAAAGCCAAACTCCTTAACATGGCTTAAAACCCTCCAACTTTACCTTCTTCTGCCCTTTCCAGTCTCATCTGCTGGCTCCATTCTCCGATTTCCACCTCTTTATCCAGCTACAATTCCTTGATCTCTCTGTTGAGTTAGATGGCCTGTAAAGAACAGTAATAGCTCCCTGTTACCTGATTCCCTAATCTAGCACATATCATATATTTTTGATAACTGCTTGTTTAATTTTCCATTATTCCTGATATGCTGTAGAAGCTACAAGATAGCACGGATTGCGTCTGTCTTTGTTTAAAATTGAATCCTCAAATTCCAGTAATGAGCCTAACAAAACCTAAGTGCTCAGTAGATGCTTATGGAGCATTAAGAATGAATAAGGCTATGGACACCAAGGGGGGAAAATGGCGGGGGAGGGGGGTGGTGATGAACTGGGAGATTGGGATTGACATATATACACTAATATGTATAAAATGGATAACTAATAAGAACCTGCTGTATAAAAAAATAAATTAAATAAAATTTAAAAAGAATGAATAAGGCAAAACACAAAGAAACAGAAAAGAAGGTACAACCAATTGGGGGAAATATTTGATGCCAGTATCATAGATCAAGAGTAATTTCTTTATTAGCTAAAGGCTCATACAAATAAGGAAAATGCTCAACGTATAAATGTGTAATAGTTCACAAAAGTGTAAATAGGGCTCAATAACAAACATATAGGCAACTATTTAACCACACTTCAGTGAAATATCCACTTTTCCATGCAAACTGACTTGGAGATTTTGTTTTCTAATGTTAGCATCCTAGCAAGGGTGTGATGAAAGGAATAATCTCATATAATTTCTGTGGGAGGTATAAATTGATCCAAATGTTTTTGAAACAAAATAGTTAATGTGTAACTTTAATGAGTACACCCTTAGGAATTCATCCTAAACAATTATAAATATGAGAGATTTATAAAACTACACAAAGCAGCGTTATTTTCAGCAGTAAAAAATTAGAAGCAAATTAAATATTCAATAAGATAGACAATGTAAGACATGACGCATCCTCTAGTTAGATTATTATATAATTTTGTGAGAATGATTAAGAAGCTTGAAAAACAGCTTATAAGTGAAAAAATAAGAAATATAAAATTTTAAGTACAGTATGATTAAGTACATAAAAACTATGTATAAGAAAAGGGCTGAAAATATTTCATTTAACTAGCAGTCATAATTATTCTGCTAATTCAGTGAAAACAGAACTTGTGCCCTAATTAGCCTTAAATTTCCACTTTACTTTGTTCATGTGAGCTGGTCTACTAATTACATCTTTGTTAAAAAGAAATAAAAAATACTTCCCATTGGCTTTGCTTTTGCTATTTTGATGGGTGTCCTGGGAGGAATAAGAGAAAGGAATAGTCACAATGACTCGAAACCATGCCATGTATGCATGTTTCCTTTGTTTGCATGTTATCCTTATTATTCTTAGGAGGATAGTTACTCAAGTTCTTTTGAAATAGTATCATAAAAAGCATCAGATGTGTTCCTGACAAACCATTCTTATAATTCTTAAAGAAAGTATTTAACAGTTGAAAATGTCTGTATTGTTATACGGTATAAAATAGGTTATTGCTTATGCCCACGTAAATGGATACTACAGATTGATAGGGAAACTTAGCTGCCAAATTACAAAACCATAGAAAAATCTCACAATGTATTCTCAAAGGGATTGTCCTTCAAAAAGGTACTGTGTAAAAGCAGATGTCAAGATGGGATTAGTTATGCAAAAGATTTAATGGAGGAAACATCTATGAGGGAAAATGATGAAGGGCTCCAGGGGAGGCTCAGAGAACTGTCAGACCATAATGCAAGTCTGACCCCTGTGAAGGAAAGAGGAAAGGATGTGGGGTTGGGTAAAAAGCATCTGAGACTGCAATGCAATTTGAAGGAAGTTCAGCGAGGTTGCTGGGAAGTCCTTGAGACAAAGTCTCCCACCAGAGGAGTCCTTTCTCTTCAAGAAATGGCCCTCTCTTAGTAATCCTACCATATTCAATCACAGACTTGAAGCAGCCCGTGGTAAGTGTGGCTTCCATGTGACAGCAGGGGGGATTTAGAGTGAGGCAGCTGGGACCATCTGTTAATTATGCCTTCTGCAGTAGGAGCTCTGAGAGGCTCTTTTTCATGGCTGCACAGGTAGTATTTAATTACACTCAAAATACGGCATCTTATTTTATAACAGAGCATCTATTTCAGTGTTTGTTCAAAGTAGCCACTTAATTATTTGGTGGCATTTTTTGATGTAAAATGACCATGAGTTTCTCATGACAACAGCCTGGGAGATAATTAGGAAAGTGTATATCTCTATTGTTTTGGTGGGGAAACTGAGGCATGGAGAAGCAAGAGGACTTACCAAAGTTAAAAATAAGTAACAAACCAGAACCCAAATCACTGTTATTTTAGTATAAGAAGGCCCCTTCTCTTTTATATTCATATATGTAGAAATTAATAAAAATTTCAGAATGTTAGCATAGATAACATGTAAATATCCAAGACCACATGGCTCTCTAGTTCACTGTTATATAAGAAAGGAGATTTCACAGTTAAGTACATTTATTTCAGAATGAAATCAAAGGGCTCAGTGTCTATTCATAAACTTTCCTGAGAGAAATGATTTTTCACCTATTATTTCATTTTCTGAGTCATCAAATAAGGGAGAAATATTAATATTTTCCTAAATAAATCTTGAGAGTACATACTCAATTCTGAAATTCAACCAAAGGAAAAGAACCTAACATGTCCTTCTAGCCATCGGGCACAAAGAAATTAATTAAGGCCTTTAAAACAACTCCTAGCTCCAAATATTCCGATCCACATAGAAAACAGGTTTCTCTTTTAATTCTATGCATGTAAAGACCCAAATTAACCTTAAAAATAAATGTTTTACTCTGCCCAACTGTTATGAGAATGGTCCCTTGTACTTTATTAAGCCAAATTTTGAAGTGAGCAAAATGAAGACATTAGAAAGCTGAATTAAATCATTAATGCAAAATAGCTATATCTTTCTTTATGATGGTCTATTTGTCAAAAAGAATTTGTTTACGCTCAAGGGGTACTTTATTGATGCGAGATGCTTATATCACTTCAAATCCCATAAACATCATGAAGAAAGAATTTTACTTTCCAAACATCAAGAACATATCTGTCCCAACATATAAGTCTCATCAGAACCAGCTCTAACCTTATCATCTCTATTGATGGCTGCTTTTAGTTCCAAATGTTAGGATTTAAATATTTCCCAGGATCTTCTGAATATTACGTAACAGGTTTTGGGGCAAGGAGGGGGATGTATGTTAAACTTACTAAAAACATCATTTCCAAGGCATCACTTGAATGACATCCAAGGTTTGTTTGTCTTGGATTTTTTTTCTTATCTTCAACAATCCATAAGTTTTATGAGGCAGTGACATGGATTCAAAATGATGAGCGACATTAGTAATCTCCACTCAGGTACATTATTTTAAAAATAAAATTCATTGCCATAGAAATTTTCTCTTTCCCCAGACTTTGAAAAATGAAATCCTCTGCTTAGTTATAACAACAGTTACAGCAGTCCAAGTTTTAGGGACCATCATTGCCAGATTTTAAATTGAGCCTGAAACAGCCTACCTCAAAGACCTCTCTTGGGCAGCTTAGTAACTTTATCTTTTTCTACTCTAGCCATCTACATAGTTAAACAGAGCAAACTCACATCATTTATTTTGCACATTTGACTCCACTCCCTTGGGGCAAATTCATTCTCTGGATGAAATGGAACTGCAAAGGGTGTTAGTAACACTTGATCATTTAGAAGGAAATAGAACATACACTCCCTGGTCAATATACATTAGGTCATCGGTATTTTTGCATAATGATTTCATAAAAATATAACCATGTGCATGCCTGAAAATAAATTTAAGTTCCACTCAGTAAAAAAAAAAAAAAAAAAAGCATTCAAGGAAGTAATTCCAAAAGTTTAAAACAATGATTTGCCTGTTTCAAGTCAAAATTACTCAAATATATTCAAATTCCAAATCAACTAGGGGTAAAATAATCAGAGAATTTTGGAGCTTGAAAGACCTAAGAGGTTGTTTTAATTCAGGTACAGCTTTACATGCGTGTAATAGAGACCCAAATTAAAATTGGCTTAAACAGATGGAAGTTAATTTTTCTCTCATGTAACACTACTGAAGTAGCGAACTGCTAATAGGGATACTCTGCTCTAGAGAGTCATCTGGGGACCCAGGATTCTTCCATAATGTTGTTCTGTCATTCCTAGTGTGATATCTTTGTCCACATGGTCCTAGATTGCTCACCACCAAATTCCTATTTCAGGCACAACCTGAATTTTGTACACATCACTCTGCTCCTATCCCATTGGCTAGAAATCAGTCACATGGCCATACCTAGATGCAAAGGATGCTGGGAGCTGTAGTGTTTATTCTTAACATTCACATGCTCAGCTAAAATTCAATTACTATGGAAGAAGGACAGAAGATATTTGAGAGGATTAGCTAAAAGTCTGTGCCCCGAGGCCATTTTAGATCCTAATATATAAAACAAATAAAAACTGAACTCTTTGCTTAAAGGTGGTGAGAGGTTGGACCCCTGTTCCCGGCCTCTTGATTCCTCATAAGGTTCCTTTAATGACTAAGGCTCTGTAAGACACATTTAGAAACCATTGCTCTAGACAAGGGGTGGAAAATTAAAATGTCTAAAAAGGTCAGGTGGGTAAAGTAAATAAATGTAGTGAGTTGAATGGGTCCAGTGGCTGGCAATGGGACAGCCTAAAGAGAACATTCCCAATTAGATCAAAAGGTATCTGATGCACTCAGTACCAGCATATTTTTGCTCCATAAAACTGTGGGTCCTGAGTTACCAGACCTTCCAATTTTTCAAGAGAAGCCAGAAATCTATGTTTTAGTGAAATGTCCTGCTTTTTTAATATTGGTTACTAGTTAACACATCTTGTGATATTGCAAAGGCCAAAAGTACATCTGCAAGCCAGATTTACCCAAGGGCCACTCAGTACAATTTATAATCATCTAAACCAATCACGTCATTTTCTAGACAGGGAAACAGAGGCTTCGAGTGCTTAAGTAACTAGCCCACGGTCACGTAGCTAACCACACCTGGTCAGGTTTTTAGTCTTTGAATTTAGTACTCCTTACACTACACCATCATAAAATGCCACAGTGAAGTTCAGAATAAGCAAATAAGAAAAAAAATGTCTTTAAAAGTAACAATTCTATGCTACAATTTAGTGTTCGGCTTTGAAATAAAATATTTGACAGCAGATCAAATGTGTGCTCTATGTCCCATTCCCTCTCAACCCCATAATTGAAAGTAAAATCTGTTCTGTTTTCTACCTTCCTGGCCTGGGTTTGCCAGATCCCTGGCTGCCTGATCAGGAACACATGAGGCCAAGAAGCGTCAAAGGATACCACTGGCATCCACCCAGTAGCCAATCTTTCCTTTCTCCAGCATGGCCCATTTAATTGCACATTCATATCATATCAGTGGCAGATTCATTGCAAAACACATTTTTTACTTTTATGTGTATTTTTTTTCTGTATGCTGTAAAGTTATATGGCTAAAATAGTTTTGGCTAAAAATTTTAAATATATAGAAATGGATAACATTTACCTTCTAAATGCCTGAGTGGAACTAAATTGTTCATGGATGAGTTATATGGTACTTACATAAGCTGTTTTATGAATATTTCTATTCTTTAGAAGCATCTTGCAGAAGAATCTTATACTAAAAGTGTGTGTCAAGCATGAAAAAGTCCCTCATACATTATTTCTACGTTATGGTGGGGTCTTCTGAGTCCAAAACTTAGATGAAAGGATGTGCTTATTTTCTGCTTTTATTCCTAGAACTTTTGTTTTGGTCAATCTTTCCAACACTTAAATTAGGTTTTTTTTGGTGTAGTGAGTGTTATCCTAAATGTATAACAAGAGGAAAGGTTAGAAATATAAGTAGTCTATACCCAATAATAATTCAAAAATTATTTAGTTCTCAAATTTGAATTTTCTTTAATTTAAAATCATTAGGACTCTTTTTTTACCTGAGGTTTTCGTGGTTTCTGTGATGCTAGCAGTTGGTAAAAGTAAGGTCTATAGGGGGCCAACCTCAGAAAATAAGAGCTAAGGACTGGGTTTGGTTTGGCTGGGAAAATACATTATTTTTCCATTCCCTATTTCTAATGTCTTAAATCATCAGATTTTATTAATAGAATAAATAGAACCACATGGAGCAATTCCAACAACTATTAGAAAAACACAGACATAAATGTACAAACAAAACTACTCTATTCCCTGGTCACTTTCTGCAGTCTTTTTTTTAATCTTCTATCTTTCTTTATTCTTCATTCTCTTTCTCTCTTCTATTTATTTGCATTAACTTCAACCTAAATATTAAAGCATTACATTTTCACTACATTTAGGGTAAAAGCTTATTTTCTTTTTTAAAAGTGGACTCTTTTGCTTCCTGTGCTAAAGAGAACAGCCTAGCTAGTGTACAGGTGGCAGCTTTCATTACATTAAACAGGGAGCAAAGGTAGGAATGTGATAGATAAGATCCCAAGCAATGAGAGTCAGAGAGGAAAGCTTACGTAGCAATGAGGCGAGAAGGAAGATGATTCAAGAAGCACAGTGAAGGGCAAAAGCAGTTTTAAAGTGGTTCAGGGTGAATCACTTCATACACATGACACTGAATCAGTCATAAGTTAATGGGTTTTAACTAAATCACTAATGATTGAACATTCATTAGTGAATGTTCTGGGTCTTTCCTTGCCTCAATGTCACTTATCCACCTTCTTCAATGACAAGGAGGATGTCTAAGGTAAGAAGTAAAGGAGATAAGAAGAACTTATCAACAAGTCCACAACTTGGCAAAGACTTCTGGTTTGATCTCACTTGTCTTACTGCAGTACTCTTCCCTTTTTAAGAATACAAAGAAACTGAGGTAGTTATATTTAGGAGAAGGAAGCAAAGGAAAAACTATTGAGAGTAGTTGCAAGGGCAGAGTTGGGCAAAGGAAACAAAAAGTAGATCAAAGACGGGAAGTAAGCAACAGTAGGGATTTTCTCTCTCTCTCTCTCTCTCCCCTATCCCTCTCTCTCCCTCCCTCTTTTCTTCCCTCCCTCCCTCCCTTCCTCTCATCTTCCATTTGCTTGATCTCTTCATCTCCTTTGAGCTTCCAAGCATCTCTCCTCCACTTAATAACCTAGATCCTTAGGCTGTTCTTGTTCATTCTTCTGCTATTTTCACACTTTATTTATGACTCAGAGTGCTTTGGAACTAAGGAAGGGGGAGATGGATGGTTTTTCAAAACCATAACGTTTCATCTAAATTCCTACAATTCCTAACTGATCTCTCTGCCACCATGCTGGCCTCTCACTAATCTGTCTGCCACACCTCTGCCAGGAAGTTCTTCCTAAAGTGCAAATAAATCACATTGTTACTACACTGGAAGCCTTTTGAAATGATTCCTGAAGGTGTAAAGAATGCTGTCACCTTAATCAACTGAGCACGGAGACCACCCCTTCACCTCCAACTATCCCCAAATACTTATTATTCCCCAAACGTGTCATGCAGTGTTTTGTGCTGGGTGTCTTTGCACACACAGATCCCTTTGCTTCTGGTTATTTCCTACCCATCCTTAAAAATTCACCTCAAGCAGTCCTTCAGCAGGAAGTTTTCCCTTACCCGTATGATTTTGTTTGCTCTACATGTATCACAGCAAATTTTATATGGAATTATAAGTGGTAGATTTATTTGTCTGTCCCCTGCTCTACAAGACCCTAAGCAAGGAAGCAAAGTATTAGCAATAAGGGAGGAGTTTGGTAGTGGGAGGTGCTCTCACATAGCTCCGATCCCATCACATACAAGTGATAAGAGATGAGTCCAGCGGGTCACACCATTTACCTTCCTGAATTGACCTCAATTTCATCATCAATTTCAGCATTCATCTAAAACTGAAAAAGCCTGGCTAACAGTGAACACTCCAAAACATGACAGGGACTCCCCTGGTGGCACAGTGGTTAATACTCCATACTCCCAATGCAGGGAACTCGGGTTCAATTCCTGGTCAGGGAACTAGATCCCACATGCATACCAAAACTAAGAGTTTGCATGCCACAACTAAGGAGCCCGCCTGCCACAATTAAGACCCAGTGCAACCAAATAATTTTTAAAAATTACAAAAGATGATGATAGTTTTGAATATCTGTATCTGTTTACATTTGTAGCTATAGCTACATGTAAATCTGTGTATCTGCCTAGGGTATTAGCAGAGTCTAAACCTTGTTGTCACTCTTCCTGCAGGCGTGTCTAAAGGCTGCTCCCTCACGTAGGCTGGATTCTTTTAGAAATGTGCTCTAGAAATCACTGTTAGACAAATGTATCAAATACTCTTAAGACTAAATATGTTCAATGGATACATAAAATGTTACAGATTTGAAAAAGACTCCAAGTCCAACTTTTAATTTTATTCAGCCAATACACACATTACTCTTTATTTATGACTGGAGTGACCATACGTCCAAGTTTGCTTGGGATGGCCCCTGTTTATGCCTCTCATTCTGGCATAATTTTTAATAGTGCCTCATTTCACCCTCCACCGTATCCTAATTTGGACAGTTAATTATATGGCCTCTCTACTTGTGGCTCATGGACCTTCTGATTGATTACAGGGTCTTTTCTAATTGGCCAGTGCCCATGCCATACCAGTTGTTAAATATTTTTAGTATCAGATACGCTCATGAGGTAATTAAAGCATAGAGCAGTGACATGATTTCTTCTCCTGTAAGTCAAATTAGATACAAATACATTAAGTCCCTAGAATAAGAAAAGTGAGAAGAAACACAAGACAGGAGAGCACCTAATTCACCCCCCAAGGACTGACCTAAAAAGGGAAGGAAACCTGAGCCATTCCGAGTCCCACTGGTGATGCTTTCCTCGGTTGCATTCCACCCTCTCCAACACCCCTCTCCCACCTAGACCTTCTCTCTTTCCTGTGTTTCTGGTTTTTGGTTTTTCAGTTTCAGTCACTGTTGAGAAGAAAAATTAGTTTCTTCCCTTTCTAATCCCATAAAAATTTAAGATGCTAACCTGGTCATGCCCAGTTGTCACAGACCATTTGTGTTCAAAAGTAGAAATTCTAGCTATTGTCCCTCTTTATATGAGCATCCTCCACTGATTTGCAGATGACTTAGCTAGAAATGTCTTCTACTTGGCCATAGAATTTCTTCAAAGAGTACATTTCCTTGAAAGGCAGACTAGGGAAATTGAGTTCTGTAGTTAATAAAGCATTATCCTTACCATATCCAGAAGGCTGACCTCATTAGACTAAAAAGATGATAAGAATCGTACCATTCGATCATTTGGCAATGAGGAAAGATTTTCTATGGCAGAATTTCTAATGGAATTAATGCCAATTGAATTCATATGGAAAGAAAAGTTGTGCATACAGTCAGAATAAGTGGTTCCCAAGAATAATATGATCTTGAAAGAGAGCATTTTAACCCTCACTAGAAAGTTGAAAGAGTTATGGGATCTAGAGCAGTGAGTAGCTATTGGTGCTTATTCCATGGTTTTCTACAGATAAAGATAGAAGTGTAGTGGTTCAGGTTGGGGCTTAGCTAAGTAATTTTAGCAGTAATAAAGACTGTCCTTAAAGGTTTACACAGGTCTGTCCATTTCTTTCCATCCATACAAAATACATTCTGATAAACACAGTAGGATCTGGGGGATGGGGGTCAAGTAGTGTTGAACTAACCCAAGTTCAAATAAGAATAACAGCTGCCATATATTTAGCACTTACTACATGTACTGGCAAACCATGTAATTCGATCTCCACTCTGAACTGAAGCCGGATCTACGTGTAAAACAACTGCTTTGTGGTATGCAAAGTTTGCTGTCAGACAAATGGCATACTAAGAAGCATGTAATGAAACGTTTTTATTTTGCTTTCAAGTAAACAAAATGTCAGACACTGCTGTGATTACAGAAGTCTGTGAAACCAAATCATGTGTAATAATTTTTCACTATCATGCTTCCAAGTGAGGTAGTTAAGGGATTCCTTAAAAGAAGATTTCTCGGGCTTCCCTGGTGGTGCAGTGGTTGGGAGTCCGCCTGCCGATGCAGGGGACGCAGGTTTGTGCCCTGGTCCGGGAAGATCCCACATGCCGTGGAGCGGCTGGACCCGTGAGCCGTGGCCGCTGAGCCTGCGTGTCCGGAGCCCGTGCTCCGCAACGCGAGAGGCCACAACAGTGAGAGGCCCGCATACCGCAAAAAAAAAAGAGTTCTCAGTAGTCCCAGTCAATAATGACAGTTTTAAATTTCAAAATGGAATCAACAATTGAATGAAAGAATTTTTGTTTATCTCTTTTTGTTATCTCCCAGTGCATCTGTCTCAAAATTACACTTTGGGATGTAGCTCTTAGATCGGTGCTTCTTAAGGTGGCAGTATACAAACTCTTTGCCACCAGTCCATCATGAGATAAAGAGCTTACACCAGAAAATAAATCATCATACTGCTTCATTGATTGAGAACATCTTGCAACCCCCTCAAAAAAATTAGTTGAATTGAACAGTGTGTTTAGTGAAGAAACTGGTCTATATTCTGGCGCTAGTTTCTGGTTTTATTGCCACTGCTAGCAAAGTCCAGGACTGACAGTAGCTTACACAACACAGCTCAAGTATCATGTTGTGAGATATAAAGTTTTGTGTCAGTTAGAAATTGTATTCAGCTGCTGATAAAAGAGCCAACTACAGAAACTTAAGTGAATTAAGAGATTCTTCTCTCACAGAAGAGACGTGACAGACTTTATGGGACATGCATGTCCACCACAAGCTGAGTTCTACCAGACCCGCCAAAACATAAGGTCGGGTGGGCCCAGCAGCATCCCATAAGATGCAAATGGTACATTTGGGATCAGGTGTAAATAAGCTGCATAGAAGCTGCCCCAGACCCTCGTGGTATCTACCACCATCACACCAGTACCTCTCTCCCAGCTCATATCTATGGCTCCATGGGGAGTCCAGTGTGATCAGCTAACGGAGGAGGGAAATGGCCAAGTTTGTTTCACAGCCTGATCAACTCCATATGTGAGTATAAGCCGAAAATAGACAGTTGCCTTTGTACAGCCCAATTCAGAGCAGCCCTGAAAGGAAGTGGGGAGGGAAACCCTTTCAATACGTAGGGCTTTAGGCAGTCCACCTGGTCATCCACTTTGTGTGGAAAGAGAAGGGTTTGAGTCAAGAATAAATATGGCTTAAAGAATAAATAGTAAGATTGAAGACACAAAGGTCTGGAGTGGCATATATGGAGGCACCTGTGGGAGTGGGGAAATGTACTGCATTTTATCCATCAGAGGACACCTATGGCAGAGAAGACAATAAACAAGAAGTAGACAGAATGACTGCCAGTGGCCATCAGCAGCCTCTGTCCTGTCTTGGCACAATGTGGACATGAAAAGGACAGCCATGGTGATCCAGATGGGGGCATGAGCCTAACTGCATGGGCTCCCACTCTCCAGAGCTGATTTCAATTTTGCTTCTGCTGAACGTCCAAACCTGCCAGCAACAGAGACAAATTCTGAGCAGCCAATATGGCACCAGCTCTCCAGACCAACTTGGTGTCAAGTTGATTACATTAGACTCTTTTCACCCTGGAAAATGCAGTAATTTATCTAGACTGAAATCCACACAGATTCCTAATATGGGTTTGCCTTTCTTGCCTGCACTGTTCTCCACAGGCTTACAGAATCTGTGACCTACTGACTTGGGATCCCACATAACATTGAAGGGGACAAAATGACACACTTAAAGGGAAGGAAGTTAGACAGGAAGCACACGATCATGGGGTCTTCTCTCTAAATACAAAGATGCTTAAACTTTCTACTCCCCACCGGACCTATACACATTGGGGTATCAAATAAGACTTGACACATTCTCTATTAATTCTCTAATTTTCGAAAGCCTTTCTCTGACGATTTGGGCCTCAGCCAGAGCACTTTCCCCAATGCTCCACTCTACTTTCATTGTTCTCTTCTGAACATGGTTATGGTGTCTGTTTTCATTATTCCTCTCTTCTTTTCCTATCTTATCTTACTCTCATACAATCTTGCCCTTACTCTATATAATACAGTTCTTGGAATTTATGTCCCAACATAATGTTGCCAGCAGTAATGAATTATAGCAATGTCCTTTTGGTTCTTCTAACAGATAAAAATAAAATTAAAAAGTAAAAGCCTGTTAAGCAGATAGTACCTTCTAACAGGTTAGTGGTCACAAAATAAGAATCAGGTTGATGCATCACACAGGGAAATTTTTTCCTATGCCTTCTGTTCTCCAATCCCTCTGAATAATTGTTTAATTAATAAAAATATTTTCTTTTTCCCTTAAGAGATCTTTTCTCTGCTTCTACAAAATACAGGCAGGATCAAATTTGGTTACCTCTAATTTTTTCATCTTCTCTTTATCTTATGTTTTCTATTCAAATATGTGAAAAGCCTAGAAAAAATATGTTCCTCCTCAAATCAAGATTTTTTATCTCTTCATTAAATGCAACTTTCCCTGTCTGACTTGACATGTACACATTACTATATTTAAAATAGATAACCAACAAGGACCTACTGTATAGCACAGGGAACTCTACTCAATATTCTGTAATAACCTAAATGGGAAAACAATTTGAAAAAGAATGGATACATGTATATGTATATAACTGAATCATTTTGCTGTACACCTGAAACTAACACAACATTCTTAGTCAACTATGCTCCGATATAAAATTTAAAAAATTTTTTTAAATGCAACTTTCCCAATATTCTAACCATGTGAGCAAAAGTCAACCAACTCCTCAAAATTCACACGTTCATTTACAAGGCAGGTTCACAGTGGTTTCATTTATCAACATGAACTTCTCTCTGCTCCCAGAAAAAAAATTTGTACATCTGGCTTTTTCTAGCCCCCATTTCTATGCCTCCTATTCATATTTCCATTGTCATCTTCTATTTTATTCATCCAGCTTAAAACATCACAGTGCCTTTTTACCCATGTAACATTGTCTTCTCATTTCTGTAATATGCAATTTTTCTCTTTTAATAAAATCTTGGTCTGCTTAGCTGTATTCCTGGAACATCAAGCCAGAAGTTCTTGTTATTTTTTTCCAGTTATTTCTTCCAAAATATATCACACATTACTTTACTCTTGAAGCTTACATCACCCTCTTTTATCCCTAGCAAGGAATGACTACAAATATGCCTCCTGGAGTAAATCTTAGTTATTTGCTAATCAAAATTCCCATAACATAATCTCCAGGCAGCCCATACTGATTTATCTTTTGAATCTTTTTCTGACAATAAAACATTACTGAAACAATTCAGTAATGTCTGTGTTTTCATGGCTTCAAATAGGTTTCCCTTTCCCATCTGGGCTTCCCCTTTCTTTACTTAGATCTCAAGAGGAATAGGAAGGATCTGAAAGAAAATAAACCCTTAAGTCCCAATAACAGATGAGCCTTAAATAGTCCAGCAATAAACCGGATATTTTTTAAAAGACCACACATTCACAGATAAAGCATTAAGCATTTGAAAAATACTAGGCTTCTGGAGTGTAAAATATGTGTGAAATTAGCATCCAGCTAAATTGGACAGATAAATCCTTAGTAAAAGGTGGAAAGACTATAACAAAACTAAAACTTCGAAAAAAATCTTCCATAATTCATCAATTTCGACATATTGACTTTTTGGAAATTTATTTTTAGTGAATTGTCCTGAGAAATTGTTTGGAGAAATGTCTAGCCTCAGTTGCTTACACACTCTTCTTCTATCAAGGTTCCAGGTTTGCGTATGGGCAACACAGCTGGTTTCTGATCCAAGACCTTAGTCTACACCTTAATGCTACCCTACCTGGTGTTGCTTTTTCTTGTGTCTTTCTCTCAAGATTTTAAGTTCTATGAAGGTTGGGAATACACATCACATCTCATGCCTCTTTATGTTCCTAGTACCTTGCACACATATATTTGGTAGCCAGCATGTTAGCTATCAGGTGAGACCAGGGCACCAATCCAATTACCTCACCTTTGAGGGGGTAGTTAGGGGAACCCTCAAAAGATATTCCCTCCTAACGGTGCTTCAAAAGTTTCATCTTTCTATATGAAAGATATATTATTATTACAACTAAATTGAGAGTATTCTGGAGGAGAATAAAGTTTTCCTGCCCTATTCTAACCCCATCTAACTTGACTAAAGTCTGTTCCTTTTCTTAAGTGGAAATTGGGAAAAGGAACCGTATGTTATCCTACCAATTATTGTATAATTTTCATATAATAAACTTTGAATTGCAAGAGATTTCTGTTATTGAGACTTCCTTTTAGCAGGAATTTGAATTATTTTAATAACCTGTTATTTCTATTTCACAATGATGCAAAGCCTAACCAGAAAGCAGAGCTTCTCAAGCTATGAATCTGGGCTTCTCGCTATTTTATTATATTAGACATGCCTCCACCATTCCCCCAGATATTATAACCGCTGTCTGACCTGCCTTCACCTCTGACCCTCAGGGAGAAAGGTCTACCCATATCTGCTCGTGAGACTCCTCTCTTATATTTCAGATATCCTGAGCTATCCTGTAATTACCTCCTGGATGTCTCCTTGATTCTCAGCTAGGGAAGTCTCTCGTCTGGTCCAGCTTGGTGCTGTTTCCTGAAACTCGTTTATTAGGTTGTTATTAAAGCCTAAATTTACCCTCTTGTGAAATCTGATTAATGCCCATTATTCTAAGGTATATCTTGTTTATATGCTACCATAGCATTTTTCATGTTATATTTTAACTATACTCACATCTGACGTCTTCACTATTTTCTGAACATTCATTTTTCCCCTTATCCTCAAACAGACAGTTCTGTCTCTCATAATATACGCTTTCATACTAGGAAGAGCCACCTTTTCTGCACATGAAATGACTAGATTCCCAAATCTCCTAGAATATAGTCTAATCAAATCCAAAACTTCTAGAACATAAGCTCCATGAGAGCAGGGAGCTTCCCTGTGTTCATCACCGTAGCCTGCTTTACAGAACACAGCCTGGCAATGGTCAGATCTAGTCTCAACAATGTTTGTGGTACAAAACAGTACGTGGTTAATATGCAACATTATGAAGGGAACCGTGTTATATCAGTTTCTTTAGATACTTGTAAATCATAAAGACTCCCATAATCCTTTCATACCCTATAGACAGAACATTGTCTAGGATTTAAAATTTTTCCATCACTGATATTCTACATTCTTGTGGTTTCACAAGAACACTCTTATTTCAATACTCAAATAATTGTCATTTTTTAAAGCTTTACAGGTTCTGGGCTTTCTGCTTATAAAGTGACTGCCATATCCACCTAGAAACTCAGGCAGCTGATATGATCTTGGGTACAAAGAGCAGTCCTTCAGGATGACTTGAAGAGGCAGGCCACCCCACCCCTAGATGCCTCCTGTGTGCTCCAAGCAGTTCAGACTGTTTCCTCACATGGAATGGCCAGGAACCCTACTCTGCATGGGCCCCGGAGCTCTGTAGGAAAGAACTGAAACCCGACCAGCAATTGGAGTTCGGACATGTGCCCATTATATGGTACAAGGGTTCCCTGAAAGAAACCAGACTGAAGGAAGAGAAAGTCCAGCATTGAAAACAAAAACAAAAATTGCCCAAATGGAGACAACAGCCTGACCAAGCGGGCAGATTGAACTTCAAGGAAGATGGGTTCCAGGGACTGTGTTCGATCTGGGTCCATGCCTGGGTCTGAGCCTAGTGGGAGGGGAGCAGAGTGCCTAAAGGTTCGCAGCAAATGGGCAATGAGGGCGGCAGCAGATCAGTGACTCACTGAAACAAAAGGTTTGTGGAACAGCAATGCAAAAGCAGAAGGCATCAGACGGAGAGGCCACAGCTCTTATTATGTGTGAGACCCTGTCAGACTTCTTGGGAAAAACTCGATGAGGTGAGAAAGACTGGATTTCCTACCAAACAAGGCTCAGACCACTGTTCCCACCCCCTACCTCCAGCTAGAGGAAAGAAACGTGGCATGAGTAAGAAGCATTAAGCTGAAAGGAAAGGAAAAAAACTTTTCAAAGTTTAAGTCATGTCACCAGTTCAGCTCCTAGCAGCTTTTTCGACAAAAATGTACATTCGTGTAGAAAGGAAAACAATGTATATTTGAAAGTCTCTTGTGTCATAACACCTTGCGAAGGAAGATGAATGGATGCAGATGGTCTAGACCAGATGGAAATAGAAGTGTGGCACCAGGAAGGTGCGCTCACCATCAGACTCATTCAGCATGAGTGTGTTAAAGGGAAATACCACTGAAAGGAGCGGTGTAGCAACTCACCAGCACCTTGGCAAGAGCTGGAGTATCTAGGTTCCGAGTCGGCAGAGCTTGCAGGGGCCAGGGTGCACAATGCCTGGAGTGAGGGCACGAGGAACCTGAAATAACAAAAACAACTTACGACTGGCTGGATATGTTCTGTGTTCTCTGTAAGTTCTCATATATTCATTTAGTCCTCAAGACAGCCCTATAAGGTAGGGACTATTATTACACCTCCATTTTACAGATCAGGGAATTGAAGCACAGAAAGGCTGAGTAACTTGCCCAAAGTCACACAGAGGTACCAAGTAGCACAGTTGAGATTCACACCCAGACCGTCTGGTTTCTTACCCTAATGCTCCCAAGTGCTCCTCAGACGATAGTTCTCCAGCACTTACTCTGTGCCTCATTCCCTTCCAAGCACTTTGCACAGGTTAACACATTTGAGGTTGCAAGTCACGATAAAGACAGTGGAAGATAAAATTTACCTAGGGCTTCCCCTGACATGGAGTAACTTAAAAAAAGAAAATTACTGGGATTCACTAATCTTCACTACTGCAGAATGCAACCTGAGAAGGAAATGAACTAATATTAAGAAAATACAAAGGCACAGCTACAGTAAATATTCTGAATTTTAAAATCATAGGATTCTAATGTTGAAAACAGAAAGTGAAGTTGTGTCATTAAGTCATAGAATACTGCAGAACAATGAAAGTGAATGAAAAAGAAATAGTGCTAAATGTATCACCCTGAGGAGATCCCCCAAAATAAAAATATTGAGTGAAAAAATCAAGTTGCAGAATGATACATGCAGTGTGATATCATTTCTATAGTTTTCTAACAGCTTTATTGAGGTATAATTGCTATATAAAAAGCTGCACATGGGAGTTCCCTGGTTGCCTAGTGGTTAGGATTCCGGGCTTTGACTGCTGCAGCCTGGGGTTCAATCCCTGGTGGGGGAACTGAGATCCCACAAGCCACGTGGCAAGGCCAAAAAAAAAAAGCTGCACATATTTAATGTGTATATTTTAATGAGTTTGGACATATGCACACACCTGTGAAACCATCACCACATCAAAGTAATACATATGTCCCCACTTCCAAAAGTTTCCATCTGCCTTCCTTCCTTCCTTTTGTGGTAAGAAAGAACACAACACAAAATCTACCCTCTTAACAAATATTTAAGTGCACAATACCGTCTTGTTAACTGTAGGTACTATGCTGTACAGGAGATCTCTAGAACTTATTCCTCCTGCATAATTGAGGCTATAAACCAATTCAACAATAATTCTATAAATTTGGGGGTAGGTAAAAATATATGGTAACGGGCTTCCCTGGTGGCACAATGCTTGAGAATCTGCCTGCCAGTGCAGGGGACACGGGTTCGAGCCCTGGCTGGGAGGATCCCACATGCCGTGGAGCAACTAGGCCCATGAGCCACAACTACCGAGCCTGCACGTCTGGAGCTTGTGCTCCGCAACAAGAGAGGCTGCGACAGTGAGAGGCCCGCGCACCGCGATGAAGAGTGGCCCCAGCTTGCCACAACTAGAGAAAGCCCTCGCACAGAAACAACGACCCAACACAGCAAAAATAAATAAATAAATAAAATTTTAAAACATTAAAAAAAAATATATGGCAACATTTCTAGACATGAATGAGAATGATAACCACACGATTCCAGATGCTGGTTACCTCTGTGGAGGTGGAAGGGAAAGTGAACAAGGAGAATACCCAAGGGGCTTCCATCTGTTTTTCTTAATGTGTTATTTATTAGGCTGGATGATAGGTATATGACTGTGCTCTCTATATAAACCTTCTTATATAGGTCTGAAATAATTCTTAAAATGAAAATATCATTAAGTAGCCTCAGAATAGGTGGCAATGCTATATAGAGAGATATTTCCATTCAAATAAATACCCTATGTCTCTCTTTTCATGTATGTCTTTTAGAAATCCTTTCCTTCAGTGGACCAAAAGAGAAATCTTTTGAAAGAAAGCTACAGTTGTACATAATCTTCCATTCCACTCGCCATATTTCTGAACCCCGCTCTGTGACTTGGGAGTCTGACCTGGACCAACCGCATCAACAGGATTTCCCCATCCTCTGGGTTCTGGTTGGGCTCAATCAATGGTGAGCACCCAAGAAATCAAATGGAAGGGGTAAATTTAGGTCAAAATATTTATTCCTTTGCCTCCCTTCTTCTAGGTTGCCTTGAATTGGCCTGCCCATCCACCAAAGTTCATTGGTCTGCTCAACACAACTCAAGATAATTCTCTCTCCTTTGTGGTTCTTTCTAATTCCAATAACTGCTCTCTGCTGCCTATGAGTGGTAAGAATTGAGCTGATATTAGCCCTTAGTCCCTGTGCTATCCCTTGTAAATAGTTCATTTTTAAATAAACTCTCCTTGAGTTGTCCTTTATAGAAATCATTAGTTTTATTCTCCTACCCTTATTTATACCTTAACTAGTTTTCCACTCCCTCAAAAACAATGAGAATCTAACTTATCTTTATATGTTCATGCCACATTTATTTAACAAGTATTTAGAATATGCTAATAGGGTTCCTAAAGATAAATAATTTTTAAAAATTGTTATTATCATTAGGCCACAGGTAATCTTCAAAGATGCCATAATAAATTAGGAAGACAAAGTCACAATCAACTAATTCTTATTTATATTATCATATTATTATATATTATATTATCCTTAAATTCTATATCACAGTATATGCAAAATGATATGAAACTATAGAGAAGGGAGCACTACATTTGAACCTTTTATTAAAGTCTTCTTGAGAAGGGCTCCTTAAAATAAGTCAATACACTGCTTCCTTCATCAGGAAAGCCTTATTACAGTAATAATAACTAGTGAACTAATTCTGTATGCTTAATGATGTACTTGATTTGCCTTCTGATGTAAGTGTCTTATCTTCTAATGGACACATAATAGTTTGTAGCCCAGGAATGGACCACTTATTTCATAAAATACAATAAAATCAAAAGTGAGACAAATGTCTGCCTTAAAAGTTTATCAATAACTTCTTATATACACACGTTTACAAACTGGTTGACAATCCTTTTATACAATAATTCTGATGAGCTCCTATAATAAGACATGTAGCCACAAAAGGTAGAAATTAATATGGCTCTTAATAGTCTTTTTTCTCCCAACTTTATTGCCCTTCAGATAAGGGGGAAAAAGAACTCCATATTTGTGCAGTATAAAAGATTTTACCAATTGCTGGAAGTTCAATCCAAGAATGTAGTGACAAGAGAGGGGCACTGGCACACACACAGGAACAGCACGAGAAGACTGTGATTCTTTTCACTTTAGCTTTATAGTCACTTGCTTTGGCGTGCGTGTAGTTGTACCATAAATATCTCCATTGCCATAAAAATTTGACACCATCCTGTCTGGGTACCATCACCTTAAGGGAAATAAGCTCTAGTTTCTGGACTAGAGAAAAACTTTCATAAACTGTATCAGTCAGTGTCCAGTCAGGATAAGAGAAACCACTCTGTGCATTTCAAACAGAGAGAATTTAATACAGGAAACCAGTCACAAAAATGCTGGAAGAGCTCCATGAGCCAGAAGAGAGAAGTTCACTCCAAAATCAGTAACTGCAGGGAGCCACTAGGACCAGAGGAGTGAAAGAGGAAATGGTATTACCAGAACCCAGAGTGTGGGCATCTCAGGCTGCCGAGAACCCCTACTAGCGATGCTCCACTGGGGCTCCTGGTGCCAGTGCCTCTTCAAACACCCACCGTAGCTGCCATTGGAGCAAGAATCCAGGGCCCACGCTGTCTAGTGACGTCTATCTACTGCCAGACGCAGCTGCCAGATGCCAGGAGGAAGAACACGGCTCCTGCCCTCTTCCCAGCTCCTAATCACTTGCCAGCGTCTCCCATTAGCAGCACTTAATAGGAAGGCAACTGGCCAGGGAATACAGGGAAAGTGGTGTGCAGGCTTTCGGCCCCCAAAATGGAGAGGAGGATAAAGAAGGGCAGGGGTGGAACTGAGAGGTCAGATACTCTCAGCAACTAACTAAAGCATATTTTACATTTTCAAGAGGAGTTCAATTGCCTTCTCAGAAATGAAGAAAAGGAGCAATTAGTTCAAGACTATTGTCAATTTTTTAGGCTTTTTCTCCCAGAAATATATTTTCTGACTTTACTGAGACATAATTGACACAAAGCATTGTGTAAGTTTAAGGTGTACAACATGTTCATTTGATACATTTATAAATTGCAACATAAATTACACTTATAAATTTACAAGTTACCACCATGGTATTAACTATCACCTCCATTCTATCACATATCTCTCTCTTTTCTTTTTTTTTTTTTTGGTGAGAACATCTAAGAGCTACTGTCTTAGCAACATTCGTACCGTATTATTAGCTATAATCACTATCCTGTATATTAGATCCCCAAGCCTGTTAAGCTTATAGCTGGAATTCTGTATCCTTTAACCAAATACCTCCCCATTTTCCTCACCCCATAACCCCTGATAACCAGCACTCTACTCTCTGTTTCCAGGACTTTGTTTTTTTTGAATTCCACACATAAATGAGATCATACAGTATTTGTCTTTCTCTGTCTGACTTATTCTACTTCGCATAATGCCCTCAAAGTCCATCCATGTTGTCACAAGTGGCAGGATTTCCTTCTTAGGGTTGAATAATTCCATTGTGCATGCGTGTGCATGTGTCTGTGTGTATCACATTATCTTGATTTGTTCCATCTGTTGACAGACACTTAGGTTGTTTCTATATCTTGGCTATCATGAGTAACGCTGCAATGAACGTGGGAGTGCAGATATCTCTACGAGATCCTGATTTCAATTTCTTTGGAGATATACACAGAAGTGGGATTGCTGGAACATATGGTAGGTCTGTTTTTAATCTTTCGAGGAACCTCCATACTATTTTTCATAGTGGCTATATCAATTTAGATCCCCAAGAACAGTACAAAAGTGTTCCCTTTTCTCTACACCCTCACCAACACTTGTTATCTCTTATCTTTTTGATGACAGAAATTCTAACTGGTGTGAGGTGATCTCTCATTGTGGTTTTGATTTGCATTTCTCTGATGATTAGTGATGCTGAGCAGTTTTTAATTACCAGTTAACATATGGTTTAGCTGAGAACTAGATTTTCTACTCTCCTCTACCTTCCACCTAATCATGGAACTAAAAAATATCAATATATGTGTATTTATCCACATATTCTCTTTTATCCAAGACTAAATCAGGGTCAGAGATAGTGTAATTTATTATCCTACTTACTACCCTGAATTCTCAAGGCCAGCCCAGAAAGTTGATGTATAGTGTCAAAATTTTTACTCTTACAAATAAATATTGCTTAAGTAATTATATGAACAACAAAGTATAAATATTTAAGAATGCTAAAGAAAATTTCCTCCAACTGCATAAATCATTAAAATAAGGTATTTCCAAATTTTAAAATCTTAGCTTTAGTAGAGACTTTTACAAATTTCTAACATTATTATTAAATGGCAGAACCTTTTTGAGACCTCTTGTTGACACTTTAATTTTTTTTTTAATTTTTTTTTTTGCGGTACGCGGGCCTCTCACTGTTGTGGCCTCTCCCGTTGCGGAGCACAGGCTCCGGACGCGCAGGCCCAGCGGCCATGGCTCACGGGCCCAGCCGCTCTGCAGCATGTGGGATCCTCCTGGACCGGGGCACGAACCCGTGTCCCCTGCATCAGCAGGCGGACTCTCAACCACTGCGCCACCAGGGAAGCCCCTGACACTTTACTTGTTTATTCAAGGGTGTTTTCATCAAGTCTGAACTGACATATGGCATTTTCTTCCTAAATAATTTTGGAAATGACATATGTTTTATTTTCTCTTTTACTTGTAGTAAAGGTCTAAAATACCCATAATGGGGGGTAATTAAGGAGTAACTCTTCAAAGACTTAGTCCCTTGCATTGAATGCAGCCACGAAGTTGAAAAAGATAAAGATAAGGACTGAGAATTGTTAGATTTGGAAACAAATAGCCATTGGTGACCTGCCCAGCTTCAGTGGAATAGCAGATTGTGACAGTGAGAATGTAAATCCTGAGGTCAGGCTACCAGAGTTTGAAATGTCTTCTATTTTGTACAAGTTACTTGTTTCTCTGTGTCTCATTTTCCTTATGTAAAGAGATAATACTACCTAACTCAGGGTACATTAAATACAGTAATACATTTAAAGTTCTTAGCACAAAATACGGCAAATAGTAAGCAGTCATTTAATGTTTACTGTCATCAGTATTAATGCAGTGGGTTACCGAATAGTCATACACTGCTGTTGGAAGTCCCAAAATAGTAACACTCAGTGGAGGTCAATTTGGCATTCACTTGTTAATTTAGTAATCCTGAGTCTGGGAATTTGTCCAACAGATAAACCTGCTCACACACAGCATGGTGTGTACAATATTGGTAATTGCCTCATTGTTTGAAAAAGATAAAGATTAAAGAAAACACAGGGGACTAATTATACGCACCAGCCTATATCACCAAAGGAATACTAAGTTACTTACAAAAAAACTGAGGAGGTCTTCAGTGTTCTGAGATAGACAATCTCCAAGATATATGATGAAGTGTAAAAAGCAAGAGGCAGACAGCCATGTATCATATGCTTCCTTTTTGTTTAATAAAAGAGAAAAGGAAAAAGAAAGAATCATTCTTCAAGGGGTTTGTTATCCCATCATGGAAGTCATTCAATGATAGAATAAATTCTCCCATACCAGTGTTTAGAGGGATTAAACTATAGACCATGACATTGGCATCTGCCTGAGACAACAGTTAATTATTCCCACGATGAACACAGCTTTCTTCTACCGGTCTCCTGTTACTCCATCAGTCTTACTTCCTTCCAGGTCTCCCTTCCCTTTCCATCCTTTCCTTTTCTGCTCTGTTCTCTTATTTTCCTGCTTTTTCCTTTGCCCCCACTTGTTCCTCGTACCCACAGGCATTACCAAGCCACACAGGCAGCACGCAGGACCAGATACCTAATTATCTGTACCTGAGCATCTCATCCTGTAAATAATCACAACAACAAAACCCTGGTTTTAACTTTCCACATTTAATACTTTCACATCAAATCTCTAAACAACTCTTCAGCATTTTCATCTTAAAAGCCAAAACCTGGAAGATCATCTGGCCAACAGCAACACCATCTAGTTCAACATCATTTGAAGTTCAAGAACTGTGTTATAATTTTAGCTCCATTTCTTATCACCTCCAATTAGCTGAAAACTCACTAGGGAGATTAAGGGCCACAGGAAAAGGTGTTATTTGCACGTTACGCTCATTTCTATGCTGAACAGACTTCTCTGTTTCCAAAGTTGGTAGAGGAACTAGTTTCAAAGAACAGGTTTTACAGATGAAATGTAACAAATCTTGAAAGAAAAGCCACATTGCCCCTTATCATTTGCCAAAACCTGTTAGTACACCCAGGGAATAATACAAGGCACAGACAATACCAGTACCCAACAGGATTTTTCTTAGTCCAGGTCCAAATAGACATTTACCAGGAACAATGTTTGCTCATCTCTATCTTATCAATTCAATTTTCATGCTCTTTTTCTAGGGGATTATAGAAAGAATTATATTCAAATTAATGGGGAGACAGTCAAAGGTAGTGTCTGATAATATAGGTTTTGAAATCAGACTTACTGGCTGCATGATTATATGAAAGCTACATAACTTCCTTGAGATTCATTTTCATCTCAAAATGGTGATGAAAATGATTTTCATATCCATAGGGTTGTTGTGAAGATTATATGAAAAATGGATCAAGTACTTGGCACAGAACCTGACACATAGTGGACACATAAAATTAGCTATTAATACTATTACTACTTTTTACAACCCAAATTGGTGACTATGTCCTTATCACTGGTGATCTGCAATATGTAAAATATTTACATGGTCCACCAAAACTCATCTCTAGGGTAGAACTGTATGCCCTGACGACTCAAAAGTGCTCATTTCACCACGGCTTACATCAGAATAGGTATCTTATTCTGTGTGCTCATCGGATGGCAAACGACTGCTAGAACCATCCAGGAAACAGAGCAGCCCTCCTCTCAAAATAAGTTTTTTTTGTTTTGTTTTTTGGGGTTTTTTTTGCGGTACGCGGGCCTCTCACTGCTGTGGCCTCTCCCGTTGCGGAGCACAGGCTACGGACGCACAGGCTCAGCGGCCATGGCTCACGGGCCCAGCCGCTCCACGGCATGTGGGATCCTCCCGGACCAGGGCACGAACCGGTGTCCCCTGCATCGGCAGGCGGACTCTCAACCACTGCGCCACCAGGGAAGCCCTCAAAATAAGTTTTTAAAAAAATATCAAACTTATAATATACAATTCTCATTTTAAAAAATACAATCATCCCTGATGTCATCATTAAGTCTTGTTCCTCACTGTCAGACTAGCTCTTCTGTTAATATTTAAATGATAACATTGTAACAATTTTTAAAAAGAGCAAAACAAAATAGTGGGGTGGGGGGGAGGAAGCAAAGCCAAAGAGGACTAAAGAGCAAGAGAATGAGAACAAGAGCGTAAATCAATTTAAAATGTCAAAACTGGGAAATAAAAGGAAAAGCAGCTCTGCTGAATATAGTCCAGACCTGTAAGAGCATTATAGGAAGGAGGAAAAAGATAAACCCCTCAATCAAGCTCCAATCATGCTCTAGCCCTGGCCAGATGCTATGGTCCGGGATGTGTTTACAAGAAATGTACAAGTCTGCGTTAGTTCCTAATTAGGTTAGGATGGCTGCCAAAGAAAGTAGTAGTGTTTTTAAATGTAAGGTTATGGTTACAAATGGATATCAAAAACCTTGACACTTAAGTGGCCATGACAATAGCCACCAACTGAATCTACATAATTGGTCCTCCAAGGTTGAGCCAGCGACTTGTGTTTCATTCTCATGGGGGCCGCCCCTCAAAGAATCACAGCATCTAGAAAGTGGTACAATGTTGACTCATTAAATTAATTGACATTATTAACTTGGGTTAGGATAAAGGCAAAAAGTAATTGATTTAAAATAATTGTAGGTTTTATTATGCCATTTACCTCTACCACTCACCTGGTAAGAGGGTCCTTTGACAGTAGTTTCTTTAAAAATCTCTGAGGTGGATTCAGGAACAAAAAAAAAAGTTACCTATTTCTATACAAAATGTGGACCATTTTTCGTTCCACACAAACCACTCTAAGACATAAAATAATTGACTGAATTCTCCAAATCAAGTTAAACTATTCTTTCAGCTTAATTTGCTTTTATTAGCCAGGTAAATAAATAATAAAAGTAGACCATTTGGAATCATCATCACTGGCACTGTCTCCAGTGAATGGTACAGATGGAATTCTTGCAGATCACAAATCTAAATGCAATATGTCTTAGCATCTAAAAAAATGTCGTCGAGAGGCTCACAGAATCCAATTTTATACTGCACTGCCAAGGAAAAAATGGGCAAAGTTCAAAGTGTCTGGAGAGCAGAGAAGTCCTGTTGAACCACTCTTGCCAATTAGCACATTTATTTTACGTGAATAATACTTTTCTGCCATCTCCTTTTCTTAGTTCAGTGTTTTACCTTTAATGAGTCCTAAAAATATTTATTGAAAATGGCATTTATTGTTAATGAAAATTTCTTCTTTCCTCCTGCAGAATTCAGTGCTGGATCAAAAGTAGCAAGTGAAATAACCTGAAAATGCAATGCGCTGTTATTCTCCACTCCAGAATTATACCAGGAAGCCCACTGGAGTGGTACATGTGTGTCAGATAGGCACACTGTCAGCAATATGAAAACATGAATATTATTTCTAAAGAACACACCTAATTAAATGTTACAGAGATCCACTCCGCCAAACTCAATTTCACAGCTCTCAGGAAAGACAATGGGAACTATGTGATCCTACAGCTGAAGAAAGTGACTTTTGATCATTCTTTACCTAGAACAGTGGTTCTCAGCCAGGGGCTATTTGTCTCTCAAAGGACATTTTGGCAATGTCAGAAAACATTTTTGGTTGTCACACTGAGGGTGGGGTGCAACTGGCACCTAGTGGGTAGAGACCAGGAATTCTGGTAAACATTCTACAAGGCACACCATAGCACCAACACCCCCAAAGGAAAAAAAAGAGAAAATCATCTGGTCCGACATATCAATACTAGTTCAGAGAATGAAATCCCTGAGACAATGTTAGAAATATCCTAGAACTATCATACTCTACTTATGGCAATCCAATAATTTCACTTTAATTTTTTCAGTTTCATCATCCAGATTTTCAAAGCATTATCTTAAGATCAACAACAAAATAGCTCACATTTACTGAGCAGTCTCTTTATACCATGTGCCTTCCTAAGCATTTTCACATCTTGTTTAATCTTCCCGACAGCCCAATGAGCGATAAACTCTTGTCACCATTTCACGGTCAAGAAAATTGAGGCATAGGGAGGATGTGACCCACCCAGGACACACAGCTACAAAGGAATGAGATGCAAACCGAGGTCCATCTGACTCCAGAAGCAAATCCTTAATCCACAACACCCCACAAAATAGCCACAGAAATAGAAACCAGAGGAGAGAACTTAAAGACAATTCCCTGGAAGAGAAAAAAACAAGATTTTTTTAATGAGCTGCTGGATGAAATTAAATTGTACTTAATCATCTCTATCTCCCCCACCCACCATTACCAGCACTCAATCCAAAGGAGCCCAGCACCTCCCCGCCCTTTTTTTACACATGGGAATGACTAGAAATGGCCCAAGTTACAAATACTGAATTAGTCCAGTTTCCATCTGGGTGGTTCTCCAAATCTCTCTAGCTTCATTTTATGCTTAAAAGAAAACAAACAAAAAAAACCGATTTCTAAACTAATTCAGAGCTGACTTGTATATATAAAAATAACTAATATTTTCCATGGACTCTTGAGGCAAGGTTTTTGGCCTGAATGATGTTGAGTGGGTGGGGAGCAGGGAGCTAACTGTTCCTCTTAACTGTTTTGCTTTGTGTGGGAGACCCAATTAGAAGCACTCTAAAGCAGCGTTGGCATTCTACCCCAACTTAGGTTAAACAAGACTAGAGCAACTATCATTTAAATACAAACACAAGTGTAATTGGAAATGGAAAACAGCTAATTGTTGCCATCTGTGACTAAGTGAAGTCACCTTAGTCATGGGTATGGGGCAGAATCGGGGGTGGGGGGAGCATAGATAAGTTATGTAAAAGGAAAAGGGTCAAAAATAGTCTTCACAAGAGAGCAGTAAGTGGTTGTTCTCATCTATCTGGTAAAGAGCATCCAGCCAAGATGAAGAGTTCAGTACCACACCACCGCTGGGCCTTCAGCTTAATGGTCAATAAACCCACAATGGTGGTAATTTTTTAAATGTTGCATAACAGTGACGAAAAGGGTTCATAAGATTGGAACTACCCGAGACAAGTGTTTCTAAACTATGTAGGTCTACTTGACCCCAAATGGATTTTCATCATTCCATGCTTATTCTACCCAAGTCCTGATTCTACCTGTGTATTTCGTGCATCCTTCTAGTATTGATTTGGCTGTTAATGTGTTAGTCTTCTTCCTTAGGCTGTGAGCCTCTTGATAGCAGGGATAAGCAGTTCATAATTTATCCTTAGGACATAATGTGTCATTTGGTATATCATAGGTACCTAAGAGAATATTGCCAAGTGCAGCAATGTCATCTAGAAGGGAGATCCTAGGGAAATGCACAAGCCTATTACTGTCAAATATTTTCTATTAGTGACTTGGATGAGGGTATAGAAAGCTTGGTAATATTTTTAAATGGCACAAGGATGGCAGGGTTAGCTAAATATATTGTATAACAGAAATAAAATTTAAAAATACCTCTAGAGGCACGACTATTGGGCCAAAACTAACAAGAAGCAATTTAGCAGAGATAAATGTAAAATCCTGCACTTGGGTTCAAGCACTCAACTGCACAACTACAAGCCAAATTTGTCTTAGTTTAGTAGTACTTTATGTGACAAAGAACTTCAGGGATTTCACTTACAGAATTTTTCATATGAGCCAAGTGCATGCTTTGGCGGCTAGAAAAGCTAGTGTGAGTGTAGGCTGCGTTAGCAGAAGTGAGTTATTTATGATATAAGCCCATTTAATTAGGAGATAGTTTGGTGTGGCCATTAGTGAGGGTGTAACACATAAAGTAAGGAATTAGAGGGCCTGTTGCACTTAGTATGGTCATGCCACATCAGTGCCCTGCGTTCAGCTCTGAGTACCACATTTTAAGAGGGATACTGACAAACCCGAGTGTCTGAAGACGCTGCCAGTTGGAAAGGGCTCCAGAAAACAGATCCTATGCTCCAATGCTGGACAGCAGAAAAAACTCAGAATTTTTTAAGCTGGAGAAGGAAAGGCTTCCCTTGAATATTTTGATGATCGAAATGTGCCCTGTTCTCTGTCTTGCGATCTCCACAAGATCTCCACCTGGCACCATTTTTATTCACTCATTAAATACCTCTAATGTGCACTACGTGGAAACAGGAATCCTGTCTCTACTAAGGGAAAACTTAAAGAAGCCTGATTTAGCAACTCACTTGTTTCAGAGTCAAGTAAAATTATTGGTGACTCCACAATGAGTTTATGCACTCTTATCCTGTGATCAAGCTATAACCGCATTCTCCATTTCAGCATCTGAGTCCTTGGTGTTCTGTATGCTTTGATCATCTTCCCAATGATGTTATCACCTGTCTGCCTCCCCACCTGGATTTCTGTGTTTGATCCATGCACACGTTCCCTGTCACTGTGCTGGGATAGACATCACCTTGAGGACGTCCTCCTTATGGAACTGTTGACTCTGGAGACTGTTCAACCTGTCAGACTTGTAAACATATCTAATCCCCAGGTCCCATATGCTCCCACAATGGCTTTCCCATTGCCTTCCTCGCCGATAATCTTCATGACTCAGAAGACTGAATAGGTCAGATGTAGAGAAAGTAAGGTGAAGATGTTTTTCATTCAATTACAAAGATGATGTTTCTAATAATCCAAGCCTTTTAAAAAACAAGTTGGGCTTCCTTTTGTGAGAGGAAGCTCGCCATCCTCAGGAACTCCCAAGAAGCCTGGAAATGATTGGAGTAATGCCATGAAAGGATTTCTGTATTGTTAGCAAACTGGGCTGGATTCATTCTAAGGTAGAGTCTCCCAAGCTTTGGTGTATTAAAAATCAGCCAAGAAGCATGTTTTTAAAAGGCAGAATTCCCAGAATCCAGCAGGTCCAGATTGGAGTCCAAGAATCAGCATTTCTGACAAATCTACCCCCCACCCCAGGTGATTTCAATACATGTGAACGTGGGTCACATTTTTAAAAACACTCTTCAAAGGAGAGTCGTCAACATTTATTGAAAATCCACTCTGTGTTAATGGCTTTGTGTGTTTTTTCTTAATTAAACCTCAACATAGTTCTCTGGGAGCTATGGCATAATTATTAAGGACTTGGTTTCAAGAACAAAGCTATTAAGGTTCAAATTCTGACTTCTCCACTTCCTAAAATTTTCCCCATCTCAATTTCCTTTTCTGCAAAATGGGGTTCATATTAGTAATGACCTCATAGAGTTATAAAGATTAAATCATTCAGTTCATACAAAGGGCTTAGAACAGTGCTGGGCACACAGTAAGCACTTAACATTACGATTCCTTTGAGGTAGTATGATACTTCCCCCATTTACACATAAGGAAATTGAGACTCAAGGAAATGAAGTCAGTTGCCTCAGATCCTTCAGCTAGTAGTGACTTCAGTCTATCTGTTTTCAAAGATTATCCATTATATTGCTCCTCCCAACTCTAAGAGTCTATGATCCTACCAGCCAAAGCCAAAGACATAGGACTGGGTGGGAAACATTCTAAAGACGGCCCTATTCCTATAGAGAATAGACAGACACCTATCTTAAACTCCACCACGAATGATTTTACAAATGAAGAAACTGAGGCTAAGAGAGTGAAGTGATGTTGACAAGGGCTCGCTCAAGAAAGTGGCAGAGTCTAAATCTGAACCCATGTTTCTTCTGCCACCTACCCTGTGGTTCTAACCTACAGTGAGTCACTGCCTGGAAAATTCTTCTTATCCTCAATGATGAGAAAATTCTTCTCATCCTCAATCTCATCCACAAATGCTTTAAAAACAAAGGTAGGAAACAAAAGTGGAATTCAGGGTGAAACTAGTTCTTGTGTAAAGACACTGCCACCCACAAACATGGAAACAGCATACTTCCAGAAAAATATTTATTTTCTATCCCATAGCCACAGCCTAGAAAACTTAGCTAACAACTGACATCTCAAAAGTAGCCTCAAAAGACAGCACTGCGGGGAGAGAATCTGTCTTAAAAACAAGGCAAACTTAGTAAACTGGCACAGAAAGAGCTGGTTCTTGGAAACACGCAACCTTGTTTGAAGCCTTGCCTCTGCCACTTACTAGCAGTTTACTTGACTTTACTGAAATTCTGTTTCCTCATTTACAAGGAGGTGATCATGCCTACCTTACAGCATGTGAGATTTCAAATGGCATCATTTAAGCAAAGCCCCTGGCCACAAATCTGGACCTCTAAAACTGTCATGATAGGGAAGCACAGTGCTCATCTCCAGAGAGCAGGGAACTTGTGTAACCATGTGGGAAGAGAAAAGGAGGTTCAGGATGCTGGCATAGAGGGTGGAGAGAAAAGTTCACAGTCTGCGCGCATTGCATCAAACCCTGGGATAGAGCTCTTCTTAGGAAAGAATTTGGAGGACCTAAAGTTACTATGGTCCTCTGCCCAATTCGGTGTTGTTTTGTAAAAATTTTTAGTATGACTGTCTAAATAACATGCAATCGTTTCATATAATCTTCTCTAGGACAAAGAACTTGTCCTACACATCTCTCTATTCCTACTCCTGGTTCAGCATCAGTACTCAATAAAGGTTTAATTGAATGAAAGAATAAATGAATTAATTAATGTCATTCAGGCTTCCACAAAAGAAACAAAACATAAACAAGTCCTCACAGCAAATACACTAAGGAATTTTCTAATCCAGAGGACAGCAAACTTTCTCTGTAAAGGACCATACCATAACTATTTTAAACTTTGATGAACATACAGTCTCTGTCATATATACTCAACTTTCCCACTGTAGCATAAAAGCAGCCATAGACAATGCAAAAACCAATGGGCCTGTGTGATTTATGGATACTGAAATTTAAATTTCCTATCATTTTCATGTGTCATAACATATTCTTTTTGAAAATATTTTTCAATCAATCATTTTAAATGTAAGGACCATTCTCAGCTCGTGGTCAGTACAAAAACAGGCAGGCTGTCCTAGACTCTAGTCATTTCCACAAGTATCGGTAAATGTTTCCATGCAAAGCTGTTTCCAATTAGGAAAAAGGGGCTGAATTTAAAGCCATTTCTCCAACGCGCCTAAGTATTTTTTTATATAGGACCAAACTCAAAATATGTACAAATGGTAACTTTATTTTAGTTTTCAGCCTCGAATGGTTGACCTGATATTCCTGCATCATGATATAGACACATGAGGGTCTTTACTATAAATATACGTAGAAAAAATATACTCTGTTAAGAGATATATTCCCTTAAATGTAAACATTTCTTCTTCTAATTGATCATTTATAGGGAAAATCAAAGGTTGTTCCATGAATATAAGGGTACCCATTAGGATCTTCTTGAGGGCCTAAGCTTCATTATATATTTTTTGTTCACTTTAAACTCATGCACAGAATCTAAATGAATTAACCATATATGTTTACAGAGTTCAGATAAGCATCCACGTCGTTACTTATACTGCATTTCTGTTATCTCTGGCTCTATCTCCTCTAAAATGTCACTGCAGGAAAAAAACAGGAACAGGGTATCTGTGAGATTTAAATCTCTACTAATCTAGTCAGTTTATATATTGGCTATAGAAAGCAAACTGAAAACCAAAACTATGAATAATGAGACAACCTTTAGGTATTTTAAAAATCAAGCAAGTACAGTCTTATCACATGTGTTCATTTTTATGTTAAAGCAGCATTATTTATGGCTTGCTGGGGGGAAAGGCATAATCTTACAAGGGCTTATCTTAGTACCTAAAATTTAGAAGGAGAGGGAGAATTTTATTTAAAATGATTGGGGTCCATCTCAACTTCACCACTGACTCACCTGAACATTGGCAAGTTAGAACCTCCTGAATCGCAATTTCCTCATTGTTAGCTTCTCGTGATAATTATTTTGGTTAACTTATTGTGATTCAGAGAATACTTTATTTATTTTTAATAAATTAATTTATTTACTTTTGGCTGAGCTGGATCTTCACTGCTGCACACGGGCTTTCTCTAGTTGCGGCGAGCAGGGGCTACTCTTCATTGCGGGGCACAGGCTTCTCATTGCGGTGGCTTCTCTTTGCTGCAGAGCACGGGCTCTAGGCATGCAGGCTTCAGTAGTTGTGGCGCGTGGGATCAGAAGTTGTGGTGCACGGGCTTAGTTACTCCGCGGCATGTGGTATCTTCCCAGACCAGGGCTTGAACCCGTGGCCCCTGCATTGGCAGGGAGATTCTTAACCACTGCACCACGAGGGGAGTCCTCAGAGAATACTTTAAATACCATATCTGTATATGGACGGCAAAGCTGGATGAGAACCAGAGGTTGTGGTTTTGACACAAGACTCAGGACTGATAATTCCAGATCCCCACCACTAGATAAATCTCCAGCAGTCAGTCTTCAAGGTTCTTGCTTGCCTGTTGCTTGCTTTTTTATATATACTAATTCAAGTTGGTCATGAATACATAGATGTAGGATATAATAACTAATACCTAATAACTAGTTATCTAGTGTTATAACAATGTTAGAGCTATGGTTTATAGGAAGTCCAAAAATACATAGGATTTTTATCATTTCTCTTCATTCCCTTGGTTCCTGAAATGCCTTTAGTGTACCTGTTTCGTTTGTATGATTTATTCTTTTACTTAGATTTCCTAACTTTCTAAGAGGTCTAACATCTTAAAATGCTTTACATGATCTATCTATGAATAAGTATCCATTTTGATTGTTTTTTACTATTCTAATTATTTGAAGTAGTATGTGCTCATTTTAAAAAGTAAACAATAGAGAGGTAGTAAAAAGAAAAATTAATAATCTCCATTAACCGCAATCAATCCCATCTCAAGAGATTACCAACGTCATCTGTGTGGTATCTAATCTTGTCTCTATACTCATTAAGGTATATACCAACATATATATACATATATTGAATTTTGCTTACTTCATATTTTTAAAAATTCAGATTGTTCTTTATATATTACTCTGCAACTTGTTTTATTTCACTTAAAAATGTATCTTGGACATGCCCATAGATGAATATACATATTATATACACGTATATATAATTGAGTTGACTTGCATCATATTCTACAAAGTGGATTTATTAAATTAAATATTTTCAGTAATTCTTTAAACTGATAGACGTTGAGGGTTTGTTTCCAGGTGTTTCTACTACAAACATCCATATACAGTTGACCCCTGAACAACATAGGGTTTGGGGCACTGACCCACCTCGCAGAAGAAAATCTACATATAACTTATAGTTGGTCCTCTATATACGAGTTTCCTCCCTATTCTCAGCCACTGGCGGATAGTGCAGTACTGTAGTATTTACTTTCTTTTTTTTACTATATAATATTCTAAATTTTTTTTAAGTTTTATTTTATATTGGAGTATAGTTGATTAACAATGTTGTGTTAGTTTCAGGTGTACAGCAGAGTGATTCAACTATACATATACATGTATCTATTCTTTTTCAAATTCTTTTCCCATTTAGGTTATTACAAAGCACTGAGCTGAGTTCCCCCATGTTAAAGTGGACGCACGCAGTTCAAACCTGTAGTGTTCAAGGGTCAACTGTACATGTTTCCTTATGCAGTTGGGCAAGTATTTCTCTTGGACATAGTCCCAAAAGAGGAATTTGCTGAAAAATAACTTTCCTGAAGATTAAATGAGCTCACTCCAGGTAAATATGAATATTAATGTTATCAAGCTCTTTAATGTTTTCCAATATAATGGGTGAAAATTATGTTTCATTATTGCTTCATGATGTATTTTCTCGACTACTAGTAAGTTTGATCACATTTTCAAATATTTATTGGACATTTGACTTTATTTTTTTTCTATTAGGCTTTTTGTCTTTTTGCTAATCAATGTGTAGCAATACTTTAAATGTTTGCAACAGTAACCCTTTGTTATTAGTGTTGAAAACATTTTCTCCGAATTTGTCATTTGACTTTTTTAACGATGTAGTTCCACATATAGAGAAATTTGTTCTCTATAGTCATCCATCTATTTATTTCTTTGTGTTCCTTCTGTCTCAGTTTTTCTTTTCCTTTTTTTTCACTTTTATTTTCTTCCAATTTTATTGAGATATAACTGACATACAGTACTGTATAAGTTGAAGGTGTACAGCATAATGATTTCACTTACATTCATCATGAAATGATGATCACAATAAGTTTAGCGAACATCCATCATCACATATAGATATAAAATTTTTAAAAATAGAAAAAAATTGTTTTCTTGTGATGAGAACTCTTAGGATTTATTCTCAACAACTTTCATATATAACATACAGCAGTGTTAACTATACTTATATTTTGTACATTACATCCCTAGTACTTATTTATCTTATAACCGGAAGTTTGTACCTTTTGACTGCCTTCATTGACTGACTTATTTTAATATATGACAACAGATAAGAATCTAACTTTGTGTTTCCCAACTAAATTGTCCTTCTGCCAGCACCATTTATTAAACATATCATTTTTCCCACTGAACTGAAATGTCATCTTCATAATATATTAGGCTCTACTATACACATGTACTCTCTATTTGGCTCTACTCATCTATTCATCTACTTCTGTGCCAAACTGTACAGGTTTGATTATAGATAACAGCTTTATGATAAGCTTTGATATCTGGTAATGAAAGAATCCCACCACTAATATTGTCCCAAGAATTGTTGGCAATTCTGTAACATATATTCTTCCAGGTGAATTAAAAATTTTTTTTCCTATTTTAAAAATTACATGTGAAAACTCTGATTGAACATATATAACTCGATTTTACATATTCATTTTTGAGTAACTGATAGTTTCATAATATTAACTCATTCAATTCAGGAACAGGGCGTGTCTCTTCATTTATTTAGAACCTTCAATAATGTCTTATAGTTTTGTCCACACAAATCCTTAAATGTTCTTTTAAATGCATTCCTTCCATTCTAGCTGTTCACTAGTATGAAGAAGAACAATCAACTTGTTTTTACAGTAATCTTATATCCAGCCACTCTACCAAACTCTAATACCTTTAGTCGAATCACTTGAATTACATGCAATTAAGGATATATGTCTCTTTTGGGACTTCCCTGGTGGCGCAGTGGTTAAGAATCCACCTGCCATTGCAGGGGACACAGGTTCGATCCCTGGTCCAGGAAGATCTCACATGCCGCAGAGCAACTAGCCCACGTGCCACAACTACTGAACCTGCACTCTAGAGCCCGCGAGCCACAACTACTGAGCCCATGCACCACAACTACTGAAGCCCACACACCACAACTACTGAAGCCTGTGTGCCCTAGAGCCTGGGTGTCACAACTACTGAGCCCATGCGCCACAATTACTGAAGTCCGTGCGCTCTAGGGCCCATGTGCTGCAACTACTGAGCTCACATGCTGCAACTACTGAAGCCCACATGCCTAAAGCCTGTGCTCTGCAACAAGAGAAGCCACCGTGATGAGAAAGCTGCACACCACAATGGAGAGTAGCCCCTGCTCACAGCAACTAGAGAAAGCCTGAGTGTAGCAATGAGGACCCAACACAGCCAGTAAATAAATAAATAAGGATATTTGTCCCTTTTAATATTTATACCACTCCTTTGTTCTCTTGTCTCATTGCTTTATCTAGAACCTCCAAAACAGCACTTAATAGTGAGGAAAACAGAGTATCCTAGCATTAGTCTTACTTTAAATGAGAATAACACTAATATTTTATAGTTTACTTTGAGGCTTGCTGTCAAACTTTTTGATAAGTGGTTTTATTGTGTTGTGATAATTTCCTCTGTCACTATTTTTCTTAGCATTATTTATTATAAATGCAGTTAATTTTAAATTTAATTTAATCCGCTTTTTAAAGACTATTAGTAGAATGATACTGTTTTTTCTTCTTTCATATGATAATGAAATGAGTTATGTTGCTCGCCTTTTTTAATTGAACCATCTTTGCATTCCTGGAACAAAATTTACTTGATGTATTATTCTTTTAATACACTGCTAAATGTTATTTGCCTATACATTTCTAGATCTATAATTTTTATACTGTCAGTATTGAGTTTGATATTAAGGTTATGCTAGCTTTGTAAATGGTATTTGTAGTTTTTCTGTGATCCTGAATTATTGTATTATGCATGAATTATTTCTTTTCGAATGTTACTTAGAACACAGTTGTAAAACCACCTGGGCCTCATATGTTTAAAAATACTGAGTGTTCTGTAACATTTTATAACAACGTTTCTAATTTCTTTTACAGCAACTAGTCTACTTAGGTTTTTTATCTTTTTTAGGGCAAAATCTGGTATTTATATTTTGCTTGTTAAATTACCTAATAAACTATGTGATAAATTTTCCAATTTATACCAGACAGTTCCATATAACATTTATAAAATTTTATTAATCTTATTAATATTTAGAGTTATATTTCCTTTACCATACTTAATATTATATAATTTTTCTTGTTTTGTTCTTAACTCAGACCTTCCATGAAATTGTCTATTTTATTTTTTAATAAACACAGCAGAAAATGACTGGGGAAATAAGTAATAACTCTCCTAAAGATGAGCTAGATAGCTTGGTGTAGTCATCAAAAGTATTTGTTTCCTCACTAACAAATCAGCTCAGGCAATGAGGGCACAATAAGCCAATTTAATTCCTTAATCCAATACAATAGCCTTGGATTTTCTTTATTTGTGTGTGTATTTGTTTGTTTGTTTACTTATTATTTATTTACTTTGGTCAACTAGGAGGATTCTACATCATTGTTTCCAGTTCATGTTATACCTGGATTAATGTTACAGGTGAGATGGAATGATATATATTTAAGCTAAAAGAAAAAGTATTCTTTCTTTTTAGACTCCAGGAATTCTTATTTTCCTGACTGGGCCTGAGAAATCTTGAGTCATGGTTCCAGAGTGTCTTCTAGGTCCTTTTTGTAACACTTCTAGTTATACTTGTTTGTGCCACAGTTATTCAATATTTGTTATTCATTGTCTTAAATGATTCTGCACAGCCACTGTCCAAACAGATGATTTAACAAATAATTTAAAAATGAAAACATGTTAGTCAAAGATGAAATTTCATCTTCCTGAGAATAAACAACAGTAGTATATATCTTGGCAACCTTCCTGCAGCTTTATCTGCATAAGGACCAAAATGGGAGAGTGCAAACAAAGATACTCTCACAATCTTAGGACAGAGAATGATTGTTCTATAGCTGCGGTAGCAAGTAGCCATCAGAACCACTTTTACATTTATTCAATTGATCAATGACAATTTTGCTTCAATTAACATGCTTTTGCAAGCCAATCAATCAATAACAGGTCTTCGCTTCAAAAAGTCAGCCAATGAGAAACAAACTCACTCTAAGAAAAATGCCTCTGAATGCCAACCAATCAGCAACAATCTCACTTGAGTAATCATGCTTAAACAGATGATGTCAACCTACTTATGCCTTTCAAAGTAGGCCAATCCCTGAACCCCATGCGGTTCAAAAACCCTATATAACATCAGCAGTCTACTCTTCTCAGGGAGACTTCTCAGGCATAGTTCTCCCTTATAAACAAACTCAGTGCTGTCTTTTTATTTCAAATATTAAGTAGTGATCTCACCACCCTCTGACATCAGTAAAGATTTATTTAATGCTAACTATGGGATTAAAGGAAAAGACAGTAAGGCAAGTTGCCTGCTCCTCTGTGAATTCAGAATAAAATGTACACTATTTCCAAATGTGTTTAATGTCTCTAAATATCCTGAAAAGCAGTGAGGAAAGGCATAAGAAAGATACAGAAAATTCTCTGAATTGATGCATAGCTGAAATAATTCTAGTTTACCATCCATACAAATTACTTATCGCTCATAATACCTATGATTCTAATAATGCTGACTTCTAGTACACCTTTAAATCCCTTTGGGGACTAGACATATGAGGAAGAAACGGAAGGGAGAAAGAGGATATAAAAGTGAAAAATTAGTAAAGGAGAAAGAATAAAAGGAAGAGAAAATAAGTTCTGAAAAATTATTTATAAGAAAGACAAACTTCAGTGAATCTGTGAACTGAACAAAGGGTTTCGTTTGTGATTTCTTTCACATCCCATATCCTCACTCCTGGCTTCTGAGATACTCTCTATTTGCTCCCAGTCTTAACTGAGGACCTAACTTACTCTCACTTAGCTGTCAACTAATCCCCATAAGAAGGTAATAAAAATTCCATTTAAAAACATTTATTGGGCATTCACTGTGTGTCAGACCCAATACTGGGTGTTATTTCTCCCAGAAAGATTCTCAATGACCCAAAGGCACTTGAAACCCAAAATAATAAATCCACTGGTGAATTTTTAAGCACTAGGATATCTGGTAGTGCTTGTATTTGGGAGCAGGGAACCACACAAAGAGCCACGATAGTATCTGTGAACTTTGGTAAATCCTGTAAGCCTTATTTTTTTTAATTTTTATTTTATATTGGAGTATAGTTGATTAACAATGTTGTGTTAGTTTCAGGTGTACAGCAAAGTGATTCACTTATATACATATACATGTATCCATTCTTTTTCAAATTCTTTTCCCATTTAGGGTATTACAGAATATTGAGTAGAGTTCCCTGTGCTATACAGTAGGCCCTTGTTGATGACCTATTTTAAATATACCAGTGTTTACATGTCAATCCCAAACTCCCAATCTACCCCTCCCCCCCTTCCCTGCTGGTAACCATAAATTCATTCTCTAAGCCTTATTAAATTTCAACTTATTTCCACCTTTCCCATCTTCAGGATGAGGCAAGTTATGCCTTTCATATTTCTGTGTCTGTATATGGAGGGAGAGGTTAGGGAGAAGGGGGGCTTTCATTTAAAAGTTTACCATAGCCATTGCAGAAAGCAATGGATTTGGTTAATCTATCTCTTGGTCACTATCAGAAACAGAAGCGTAGGCAGAACGGATCTCTGTGGTCTCATATTATTTTGTGTTTTATGACTGTCATAATTCTCAGTGTAGAAGAAGAGGTATGGCAGTTATATCCGTTTTGACTTCAACTTTCTTTGCATAAAGATTTAAAAATTCATGATTATGTTAATACTGGCACAGTTTTCTAATTCTATTTGCTAAGCTACTGCTGAATTTAATATCTATATGATGGTAAAGCTTTCTTCACCATGAAAATGTCAGTTGCCATTGAATTTAGTACTAAACCAGCCCTAAAATTTGTTTATCTCTTAAACTAGAAATCATTCAAAACTGTATGGGATAGAATTAAATTTGTTTAAATATATTTAACATCTTCTGAGTAGTTAAAATTGATCTCCTTGTTAAAAAACGTTTGTTTTCTTAGACTATATTTACTAAGTAAATGAATTTATGTTTTCCCCTAATTATTCAGCAAAATAGGATGTATAATTTCTTAAAAGAGAAAGTGATCTCCTGAATTCCAAATCTTCCAGCAGTTTTGCCCCTACTTCTTAAGTTTTCATAGGCCAGAAATTAAGTTCCAAAAAGAATCTCAGGCATTGCCTGGCATCCTTTTTTTTCCCTTTAATTCTCTCCTTTTCTTTATTTTTGAAGCACTGAAAGAACGGGTATAATTTCTCCTCTTATAAAACTGAACCACAGAAAACACTTGTGTGTGTTGTTTATTTACATATTTTTATTACTATTTTTTAATGGAGATAATTTCACTGTAATGTTTATCTAAAACTAGAAATTGCCATCTCACCAAGTAAATAAGCTGTTTACATGATGAGGCTGTTTCAAGAGGAACCAAGTTGGAGTATTTTTTGACAATTCATTATCCTGTGCTCTCATTAGTGATACGGCTCTAGGCAATCACTGAGGTTCCACTTGTCTCAGTTTCTTCATCTGTAAAAAGGAGATAATAATTCCTCTGTGCAAAGTGTAATTCTTAGGAACAAATGGGATCCAACACAACAATGTAGCAAAAGCACTTTGTAGATGTTAAAAAAAATTAAACACAAATATTCTTTTCCAGCACACATATGGCAAGCTTTGACACAGCGAGTATATAGAAGGGGGATTAAAAAAAAAAATTTAAGACTAAATAAATGCACAGTAGCTTCTCTCCTAGGCAGCCTGGAAAATTAGTTATACAGCTACTACTTTGTGAACGGTATTAGTGAGGAAGAATTCAGACAAGAATCCTATCAACAACAGTTTTCATCAGGTCAATTTGTTACTCCAGACAGATATGCACAGAGAATTTCAGGAAATACACATCCTGTATTCTTGGATTTCTGATTAAGAGACATTATAACTCATTTTACACATCCTTCTCACCAGTAAGTATTTTCTTATTTTTACTTCATTTTACTTCTGTTTCCAATTTATCCTCATACCAAATGCACCTTTATCAAACTCTTCCTGCAAAATTCCATGATGTCTGTCTCAGCTTCCACTGCATGTTTTTACAGTTAAGTCGATGTCTACATCAGCTCTTCTACTGTGCATTTGTTTTTTAGGAGTTTAAACTCATCCATAAAAATTAACTAAGGCTGAAACTTGGCAGAGAGTTTAGAAGCACATTTTGTTTCTACCAACGTTCAAGAAAATCCATATGGCTGTTTCTAAATTCCTGTATATCAGGCTCAAATAAAATATATCCTGGCCAACACAAAACACTTACTTAAACTAATTCACATCAAAAACAGGTTTGTTTTTTTTAATGCAACTATTCCATGCCTAGCTCTCATCTCTCCTCCAAGTCCTTCATCCAACACCCTGGATGGATGCCTGGTCACCCTGGTGGCTGGCGTGGCTGACACCTGCAGCCCAACCTTCTAATCATGAGATGCATAGTTAATGTTTCATGTTGTCATAGGACTGTTGGAAGCTGCCAACTGAACTGACACATCAGAGGTTTCCTTGGCTCAGCCCTGTTCCTCCTCTGTCCCACCCAAAGACATGCCCCTTTTAGTATTGTGGTCACATCCAAAAGTCCCAGGAGGCAGCATCTGAAAAAACTGCTTTTCACCCCTATAAGCAGAGCTGTCTCTAATCTGATGAATCAGCCCATGGCTTTGAACTGTTGGAAAAGAATTCTCCACAGGTCTCTCTTGTTTCTGCACGTCTTGCAAATGAGGCACTGAGAGCTTTTTGTTCCAGACCACCTTTTTCAGGATGTTTATATAGTGAACAGCTTTGGAGGGCAGAGACAGGGTCTCCCTCTAGGGAAAAGGGCAGGCATGCTTACTTTCCAGCATAATAAAAGATAATGTCTCTCTCCAAAATAAAGGCCAGGCATGCTTACTGCCCATTATTGTGGATTTAGGCTCCTAAACTGCTAAACAGGAGCGGTCCTCTCCTGCCCTTGCAGGTATCATCTGGCCCTCTTCACATGCACCCTGCGGGAAGTGGGCTTTGAGGAACTTGCACATAAATGCTGACTCTCCAGCAACTGCTATTACTCTGAGTAATAAAATGACCTTTATCTCTGATCCAGGTGCCTCATCTCTTCTAACAGCATTCGTGAAACTCCGGCGGCTAACTTGTTAGCTTGCAAATAGGATGAAACTCAGACTCTTGCAAGGAGGATAAAACTGAGAACATATAGGTTGTCTCTGTCACTAGAATGTAAGCTCCTTCCAAGATGAGACGATGTCTACTTTATCACTGTATCCCCAGCACTTAGTCCAGTACCTAGCAAATAGACGGTGCTGGATAAATATTTGTGGAACAAGTGTTCGGTAAAGATCTAAATTCAAACGTGAGGGGGAGCGATCCCTGGGGACTCCTTGGTGACAAAGGTTTAATGAAGGAAGTGACATTTAAGGTGTGAACTCTGATTACTCCTCTAGTCTCCTCTCTACTCTGCTGTAAGAATTTGAAAATATCATTCAGAGACAAAGCCCCTCCAGAAACACTTTTGTCTTTTAGATTGCCAGTAGAAACACATATCTTTACTTCTTTGACTCTAGTGGGTCAAGGAATGTAGCCTCAGGGATTCTGTGTCCTCTGTGGGTTCTTTCCTCTTGAATCTCAGCTTCTTAAAAGTTTCTGCCCTCCCTCCCCAAATGGCAGAATTGGAGCAGCAAAGTGAATGACAGATCATTTACAGCTTATCTTAAAAACAGATCTGTCAAGGGACAATCAGGGTGTATCCCCTTAAAATACTGAAATTAATTTTTCCTGAATCTCTTTTGTCCCAAAATTTAAAAAAGATTCCTCCCTGTTGGTTCTTTGATCTGACTTCATGACAATGTGTAATTTTATTTTCAGAGAAAGTTTTAAAAATCCTAGTAAGAACTTAGGAGGTTTGAGGCTAATTTGGAGACAACTTTAAAACTGAACGGGCCAGCATGCTTATGTTCAGGTGCAGCGGCCAAGCTGGGCAGAGACAAGAGAGGGTGGAGGGTGGATGCCATCCACGAAAGAAAAGAACAGAAAGTGAGGATCTGCCTGGGCTGGAGCAGGGGCCCTGGTGTGGTGCAGCAGAAAAGCAGATGACGAAACTTTGTATCTCAAATATAAAACCTTGGAGATTCCTATTGTCATTGGATCAAGATAGTCCTTAGGATTCATGGTGCAGAAAGAGCAGAATTTGTCAGTATCTTCCCACCCTATAGCACTGATAATCCTTTGTTTCCCTTAAAGCTGTTTCAAAAGGCATAGCACAGGGAGATCGGCTAGGTGCTTTGTGACCACCTAGAGGGGTGGGATAGGGAGGGTGGGAGGGAGGGAGACGCAAGAGGGAGGAGATATGGGGATATATGTGTATGTATAGCTGATTCACTTTGTTATAAAGCAGAAACTAACACACCATTGTAAAGCAATTATACTCCAATAAAGATGTTAAAAAAAAAAAAGGCTTCCACTCTTCCCATTATTTTTACAGGCTCAGATGGAAAACCTTAAACACTCACACCTTACTTCCAATCCACAAAAAAAAAAAAAGCGGAAAAAAAACCAACTGTAACACACCAATGGCTAGGGAGTACCCTGGTGAGATAAAAACAAAATGCTTTCAAAAATAGGACCCCATGGCAGTTAACAGTTTTACTTACAATCGGTCTCAGGTTTTAACCCTTTGCCAATTCCAACTTCAGAAGAGCAAATACCTAATGAAGTGGTTTTAAGATAAAAAACAGTTTGACATGGATTTCATGTTCATGACAGAGAAGGATTAATAGCGCTTGGCCTGAAGCAAGCACACGTCCAGGCAGGTGGCAGGCAGAGCCAGCACACCTCAGCCGGGTCCTGTTTACCCAACCCCTGGCCTCCCCTTCAACAGACACTGCCAGTTGGAGCAAACCAAGCCAGATGGTGTGGTGGTTTTCTAATGAGGCTAAGCAGGGAGAGAATGAACCAAGTAAGTTTTTTCTTGTGGCCAAAGCAAGGCTGAGTTATAAACGCAGACCTCCAGAGGTGAGAGGCTTGTGTGCTCACCAGCTGCCACTTCTGCCTTTCAGACGAAGCCTCGCAGTGCGGCCACGCACGCTGTTCTCTTAAAACGGATGCCAGGAGTTCCCTTGAAAATGGCTTTTCATTCCGGGCAGTGAAGCAACCCCTGGGTGTGAAGTCACATCTGAGGTTTACAAGCTATTACTGACATCGATAAAATGCAACACTTGTGATTCTCCTTTCAGTGTCCTGTAAGCGTATTGGCACTCATTAAATGCTTCCTAAAAATATCATTTGGCAAACATTCTTGTTTTGTTCGTAAAGGCTTATGTACATCATTGAGAGCGTCACCTTAGAAAGCTGCTGTAAAAATGCACGTGCATTCATTAAATCAAGCTTGTTTCATTTTAATTAACATGCAGAATTCTTTCTCTCTGCCCAAAAACACAGCTTATGTCCCAAAGAACTGCTTTTGGAGCCTCCCTGTACTTCTAGGGGACTCCGTACCTCTTTCAAATGGAGCCAAGTTTGCAGGTCTTGGTGTCAGGTTTCCTCAAATAATGTTTGAAATCATAAAGGGCAAACCATTTAAGAATTCTTCAGCAGGATGCTTCACCAATTAATGTGTCAGTTAGATGTGCTTGCCTACACATGCCCATCTGGTCTCATGAGGCTCCAAAACTGTCTTCTCCGGGTATAAGTAGAAAATGAGAATTGACCAGACATGCTATTTCAACCAGGCTGAAAGCAAAGCTAATGACCACCTTGTTTAACTGGGGCCAAAAATACACTAAGGAACATTGCATTACAAGTCTAGGGACCCTCAAGAGAAAACATCAGTGGAGTAGAAGAATTCCTCATTGCTGAGCTCTCTTTCCAGCCCTGTCCTAACCCAGACAGCCGATAGAGAGCAGAAGTAGGAATAAACAGAGAGTGAGAGTAAGAAGAAAGAAGGAGAGAAAACAGGGCGATGGGTTGAAGACCTGTTTGCAGTATGCCTGCATTGAGTGACTGTCCCACTCCTTCCTGTGCAGCAGGGTCACATGCACCCAAGATGCAGCAGAAAATTATGCTGTGAAGAAACGGAGCTATCTGCCTTAAAAGAATTAAGGCTTCCAAGTCAGGGACTGGAGACACATAGCAGAGCCCTCAGTATTTTGGCAAGTCTTAGGGGGTTAGGGTGGAGAATTTTGCTTTCCTGTTCCAAGCCGCTACAGCCTGGAGTGAGATCAACAGTCAACAAGCTGTTCACGTTACCCAGAGCTCAGTCACCTCTCTCATTCAGGAGACAGGTTAGTAAAGTCAGGTGGACAGCAAAGCACTTATCTGTATGAGTCAAACCTCACTCTTCATTCACAAATATAAACAGAAAACCAAGGTCATCAGACACATGGGGAAGACCAGCAAAGCCAAGGAAAAGGATCAAGCTGAATAAATAGAACTGACCCAAGAGGAAACAAAAATAATTCAGATCCAATCAAGAGAATTTTTAATTAATGTTGTCAATGACATCAAGGAAGGTTTTAATAACACATAAAGAAAAGGCTCAAAAAGGAGTAATAAGAAAGAAAGAGCTATTGGAAAATAATAATCTGATAGCCAAGATAAATTTTCACTAGAAATCTGGAAGAAAAAGTTAAGGTAATGCACAAGTAAAGAAAAAAGATGTAATTATTTAAAATATGAGAGAAAAATGACAAAAAGATAATCAATCAAGGGTATCTAATTTCCACTTAATAAGAGTTCCAGAGACAAACATAAAATCAAGAGAAAGAAATAATAAAAGAAATAATAGAATAAAACTTGTCAGAACCAAAAACAGAAGTCTTCAAATTCAAATTAAACTGTCTCACTGGAGGCAGAGCAAGATAAACGAAATCACACCCATACCTAAGGGCATACTTAAAAAACTTCAGCATAGCAAGACAAACAAAATGACCAAAAAGTATCCACAGGAAGAAAGAAGTTACCTACAAGGAAGAAAAAACAGATTAGTATCACATTTCACATCAGACACACTGACTCTTGGAAACTAAGGAAACAATGCCTTCACAGATAAAACAGGAAATTATTTTCAACTTAGAATTCTGTACCTAGCCAAAGTTTCAATCAAACTGTAAAGAGGTTATAAAAACATTTTTGTACCTACAGATAATCAGTAGGTGTATTTCCCTTTCTGCGAAAAAAAAACATTACTTGAAGATACACTACAGTTAAATTAAGAAGGAAACCAAAAAAAAAGGAAGAAATAAGATCCAAGAGAACCCATAATAATGCCTCTACAGCAGGCCTAGGACACATATTTGGTGTATATAACAAATAGTGTAATTAAGAAACTGAATTATCTTAGGAATATAGTTTTTTAAGGCACAAGTTTTTTTCTGAAAAAAACAAAAACCACAAAAGGCATTTAGAAACTAAAAAGAATTTAAAACTGTAGAAGAAATTTACGATCCAAGTAGGAAGCATATTAAAATGTCATTGTTTGGGAATTTCCTGGCAGTCCAGTGGTTAGGACTCTGCATTTTCACTGCCGGGAACCTAGGTTTGATCCCTGGTTGGGGAATTAGGATCCCACAAGCCACGTGGCCAAAAAAAAAAAGTCATTGTTTGGGGCAATAGACATCTGAGAAAGACAACCTGCTTGACTTTTATGCTTAGAGCATCTTCTAAACTACAGATTTAGGGATGTAAGATTCTGTTTCTTTTTCTTTTTTTTTTAACCATTTATAAAATGTATTTGTATTTTTAAATTACTCAAGTAATACATGAATATAAACATTACAAGCATTCATAAACATTGCAAATACAGGGCTTCCCTGGTGGCGCAGTGGTTGAGAGTCCCCCTGCCGATGCAGGGAACACAGGTTCGTGCCCCGGTCCGGGAAGATCCCACATGCCGCGGAGCGGCTGGGCCCGTGAGCCATGGCCGCTGAGCCTGCATGTCCGGAGCTTGTGCTCCGCAACGGGAGAGGCCACAACAGTGAGAGGCCTGCGTACCGCAAAAAAAAGAAAAACAAACATTGCAAATACAGAAATAAATATTTTTTTTAAAAAGCAATAGTGCTTCTTACCCACCACATAAATGCCACCTCTTCTGATTCTGTTTCTTTTCCCATGGATTTTTACACATACAAATATTTACATGATCATCATATTTTAAATGCTTATTAGTTTCCATTTCAAATTCAATTTACAGAAATGACATGAAAGCTCTGTTTATAACAATGGCAAAGAATTCAAGCTATAAAACTTGACCATGTAAAGTACTGGTACATGTAAAGTCCTAACAGTTGGCAGATTTTGAAAAGAGAAAGGAGAAGAAGAAATGGAGGAGGGGGACCAAAGGGTTCATCTTATATAATTGGAAGGAAAGAGAAGTGTCTAACAATTATCAGGAGACAATTTAAGGAGGGGGAGTGATCAGATACAAATTTAACTAAAAAGTAAACAACTAGAGGTATAAGCATACTATGTAACATTAATACTTAATAATCAGAAAAGACAAATCCAGAAATGGTCCAAAATAGTTTTGTTGGAGAAAGTGATTCTCCAAATATAGCCCAGGACCAAGTGAGTCCACAGACCGTTTTCAGGGGATCCACGGGTCAAAACTGTTTTCCTGATAATACCAAAATGTTATTTTCCTTTTTCAATCTTACTTTGACATCATTGTACAGTGGAGTTCTCTAGAGGCTACATGATGAATAATATTACAACAGATTGAACACAGAAGCAGAGATGAGAATCCTCTTGCCTTGTATTAATCCAGACATTAAAGAGATGTACAAAAACAAACAATACTATTCTTCTCACTATCATGGAAAATCTTTTTCATTATTTTTTCCTTAAATGGCATTTTTTAATGTTAATATGCAATGGGTTTATCATTATCATTTTTAAATGGATTAATAAATATTTTATAATTTTCTCAGTTTCTAATGTGATAAATATTGATAGATTAGCAAACGCTCTTTGGGGTCTTTAATAATTTCTAAGAGCCTAAAAGGGTCCTGAGATCAAAAAGTTTTCTCTGAGGAGTAAGACAAGGGTGAGGAAAGGGAAAATTTCCTGTTCCCATGTGCACACCTCTATCCTGTTTTAACTATTTGCATGCACATACATTACTATTTTTTATTGAGATATAATTGCCATATAACATTATATGAGTTTCAGGTGTACAACATAATGATTCAAAATATGTATATATTGTGAAATGATCACTACAGTAAGTCTAGTCACTCTTTAATAGCAATTTTTAAGTGCACATGCAAATAAGACAGTTGTGTTCAGATAAGAGAGGCACAAAAATAGTAGCCTCACACCAATGATGACTAGATTTTCAGGAAATGGAAGCATTTTTCCCAGGAAAGATTATTACACATTGAGATCAACCAACAGGTTTTACCTGTGGAAAGCCTTTAGATGAACCCAGAGAAGCCACTTCCTTGTAGACCTTAAATATATTTCTGGGCAGAGGAGAGGACTTGGCTAGACAACTCTGGGGATTCCTTAGAGACTCCAGGATACAGTGTTCCTTGGAGTGCTAACCTGATAACCTTCATGTTCAATAACGTCAATTTAATATCTCTTTCTAAATTCTTTTACAGCATATAGATAGATGCCACATAAACACATATGCAGATAATAACTCTGTGTTTGTAATGCCAGTTTTCTTTCATGAAGCTTAAACTGCCTTACAAACACCACCTCAGCCCAATTTCTTGTCCAAAAAGTATACTTGTCCAGAGCCAGAATATATACTTCTCTCATGATTACTTCTCTCTCTCTCTCTCCCTCTTTCTCTCCTTCTCTTTCTTCCTAGGTTTAAATATAGTCTTTTAGAGACTGTTAAAAAAAAACATGATTCTTTTGGAAATGTCAAAATTTCCTAAGTAAAATCTATTATACTGCTTATTGCCAAAGTCAGGGAAGCCAATTAAACTGCAATTTTACTTTTGGCTTTAAGATGCCAGAAACTGTAGCCAAGATTATATTTCAGCAATCTAAATTAATTTAGCTTTCAATGGCTGTTCAAAAGGAAAGTAAAAAGGACAATCTTGGTGACTCCAGTGTGCTATCCTTGTAATCCACATCAGGTTACAATTGTTTTGTTTTCATATCATTGATGAGCATTGTTTATGCCATGAATAATGTTTATACTTATTTGTCTTGCTTTCTCAAAAGACCACAGACAAAAGACAAGAATGACAAGAAGCATATCAAGAAATTATACCATCAAAGACGTTGTATCATGAGACACATCTATTATTTCCGAAGACATAAAGGAGTTACATGGGAAGTGTGCTCTCCAGCTAACATTCGATATGAAGATATCTTTGGACTGGACATAACTATTTAGAAGCTTGAAATAATAAGTCATTTTTATTGAAAACCTACTATGTGCTAGACAGTGTGCTAAGTACTTTATATTAGTATTTCATCAGTCCTAACAACCACCCTACATTAGATATTCTTATCTAATATTATTATGACCCATTTGTATGTAAATAAATTGAAGTTTACAAGAGGTTAGTAATTTGCCCAAGGCTTCAGAACTAGTATATGGCAAAGCCAGGACTCAAACCCAGATCTGCTTCATTCTATAGCCCACGTCTTCACCACTTTGCCAAACGTGAAGAGCTTATGAATGGCATCCTACAAGTATGAGACAATGAATCTTCAATAGTTTATCAGCCATCACTTAGAATGGGCACTTTACTATGAGCCCAAGACATACAACAGAGGTCATCTTAAGGAACATTTATTGAATGTCTACTATAGTCAAGACACTATACTAGAAGATGCTAAGAAGGGAATCAGAGAGACAGGTCAGGCAGCTGATCTGAATGGGGACTGCAGTCTAGTGAGGGAGAAAGCCATCCTAACACAAGGTAGAATTAAATAAATGGAGAGACATGAGCTCTCAAAGTGCAAAGGGAGGCTTCATAGTAGACGTTTAAACAGCATCTCAAAGAGTGAATGGGATTTTTTTATATGTAAAGAATCAAGGAAAGGAACATAAACTGAGACCAGGGTGCGCTTAAAGGCACAGAGGAGATAGACCCGGGGACACCCAAGGGGCACAAACGATCTAGTGTGGCTGGGTGTGTTGAGACTGAGCATGTGAAGCTAGAAAGATATTTGGGACCAGATTTCAGGAGAATTTCTACGCCTTCATAAAGAAATTGGAAATCTCTTCTGGGGAAAAAAAAAAAAAGCAAGGAGCTTGCAGGAAAGGGAAATGATGATATCAGAAGCCATGTTGGTTACTATATTAGTCAACATAGGAAATGATGAAAGTCTAAGCTTCAGAGTGACAGAGAAAAAGATGAGGAGAAAAACAAAAGACAGCAAGTGAGATGTGGGATAAGAAGTAGATAGCTCCTTAGTTGACTAGAAAATATCCATAACATGGTATACAAAAACCGAAGGAACTTTTTGGCCAACCCAATAAAATGAGAAAAGTAGAAACGATATAACATATTTGGTTTGACACATCTTAATCTTGAGGTACCGAAAGGAAAATCTATGCAAAGATATCAAGTAACAGTGGGAAATTCGAGCCTGGGAACCGAAAGAAATGTTGATGCTAGCTAGAGGCATATGTTAAGGAATTATCAGCATGAAGATGACAGGGAAGGCTATTAGGCAGGATTTGAATGAGGACAGAGGGCAGAATTCTAGTGAACTCCAATTTTTAAGGGGTAGACAAAGGAAGAGGAGCTGGTTAAGATAACAGGGCAGTAGACAAACATCAGGAAACTATCTTCATAGAAGGCAAGAGGGAGGAATATTTTCAAGAAGTAGTGAGTGATCAGTGCCATATGCTCCTGGGTGATTAACTAAAATGAGGCTGGCCCCATAATCTTTACGCCCCTTCTCATGCTCGTTCTCATTTGCAGTCGCCACCTGCTTCTTCCTTGCTGCCTGTAGGTATCGTCAGAAGAGAGGCAGGTACAGCTTCACTGGTCAAAATGCATGTGTTCCTGGCGGATGACGATGCTGCCGATTGCCTGCAGAGGAAGCACATCCAGGATCTTCTTCTGATTTCGATCCTAAGAGTCATTTTTTTTCCCAGTCGGACCTTTGTTCCAATACAACTCACCATCTAGTGTCTATTATAATTTACAATTTCTCACCTGATCTTGGCATATGTTAAAGCCAGAAACAGATTCTTTGTGCTTCTTACTTGAAAAATTAGTATTTCCTCCTTATGGTAAAAGAGTTAATATATGACATTTTCTATTTTACCCTAAATCCAATCACTCATTCACCAGCAAGCATTTATCAAGCACCTGAAGTATATATGGCTGGGGGTGCAGTCATAAGCTAGACAAACCTCCAGCCCATGTGGAACTTACATTCTAGTGGCTGAGACTAAATGAGTGAGTGAATACAGCTGTGCAGTCTCAGACCCTCTGTCATAAGTGTTCTAGTGGAAACAGTAAGCAGATAGTGTGGTCTACAAGGCAAGGCCTCCCCGAGAAGACAGTTGAGCTGAGACTGGAATGAGGAGGGTGAAAGATCCACTCTGACATTTGGAGAAGGAGCATTCCTGGCAGAGAGAACCGCAAATGCAAAGTCTCTGAGGCTTAGCATGGGATCTTGGCAAGTTCAAAGAATAATATTTCCTGGGCTTCCCTGGTGGCGCAGTGGTTGAGAGTCCGCCTGCCGATGCAGGGGACACGGGTTTGTGCCCCGGTCCGGGAAGATTCCACATGCCGTGGAGCGGCTGGGCCCGTGAGCCATGGCCACTGAGCCTGCGCATCGGAGCCTGTGCTCCGCAGCGGGAGAGGCCACAACAGTGAGAGGCCCACGCATGGCAAAAAAAAAAAGAATAGTATTTCCTTTGGATATGTACCCAGCAGTGGAATGGCTGGATCATATGGTAGTTCTATTTTTAGTTTTTGGAGGACCCTCCATAATGTTTTCCATAGTGACTGCGCTAATCTACATTCCCACCAATAGTGCACAAGGGTTCCCTTTTCTCTACATCCTCGCCAGTGTGTGTTATCTCTGGTCTTCTTGATGACAGCCATTCTAACAGGTGTGAGGTGATATCTCATTGTGTTTTGATTTGCATTTTCCTCATAATTAGTGATGTTGAGCACCTTTTCATCTACCAGTTGGCCATTTGTATGTCATCTTTGAAAAATACCTATACAGGTCCTTTGGCCATTTTTCAATCAAATTATTTGGGTTTTTTGTTTGTTTGTTTTGTTTTTGCTATTTGAGTTGTATGAGTTCCTTATATATTTTGGATATTAACCCCTTATCAGATATATGTTTTGCAAATATTTTCTCCCATTCTGTAGATGAGTGTAGTTAATAATACTGTATTGTGTATTTGGAATTTGCTAAGACAGTAGATCCTAAGAAATTTGAAATTGTGTATTTGAAATTTGTTAAGTCTCTACACACATACACACACAGGCACACAAATGGTAACTGTGTGAGTTAATGGATGTGTTAATTAACTTCACTGTGGCAATTATTTTACAGTGTATACATATATTAAATCATCACATTGTACATTTCAAAAAATCATGTTGTACAACCTAAATACATACAATTTTTATTTGTCAGAGAACAGCAGGTTCTTCTGCAACCTCAGTAAAAAGTTGAGAAGACATGAAAGACTCAGAACTTATCAGGTCCCACTTCCTCCAGCATTGCTCTCGTGGACTTCACTAGCTCTCCTTTCACCAAGATGTCAAATTCTTCAGATTTTCTTCCGCAACAGAAATTCTGAAAGACAGAGATTCCTAGAGATCTCTCATGTCTAATTCATTTATCTAAACAAAGTAAGGGAGAAAGACTCAGAATACTTTTCTTTGGGCCCCACAAGTACAGGATGGTTAATTTGCTTCAGTATTAAATTCTGGTGAAGAACTATTACCCTTTCCTTGGAAACAGTACGCCTGACAAAAGATGCCATCAGAAGGAAATGCCGTGTTTATTTACTTCCTTTTTAACCCCTCAGCTTACTTTTGCACAGCCCTGATGCCTAATTACTTCTGGCACTCTGCCCTTGTTCATGGGTACTTAGCTACACATACTGAATATTTATGACTGTCCAGAGAACAGCTAACCATTGACCACTTCAGGCTTCCTCCATGGATCCATTTGAGAAACTGTTGACAGGGAATGAATAATTTAGTACATGTGGTTAAAGAACAATTTGCTGGAGAGGAAAACCCAGAAGATGTTCTAATTCTGAATAAAGATAATGTATGATTTACATTTCTTAGGATGTAGATAGCTTGCTATACATTGCTTAGGACTATAAGGAAGACTATTAACCATTAAAAAAAGAATGACCTGGAAACAAAATCTTAAGGGTGGTCATTAGGGGTTAAAATTCACATTTCCTGGTTTTCCCATTACTACCCAAAGAGAGAAACACAAATTTACTCTTCAAAAGTCAAAAACAAGGGACTTCCCTTGTGGCACAGTGGTTAAGAATCCGCCTGTCAATGCGGGGGACACAGGTTCAATCCCTGGCGCAGGAAGATCCCACATGCCGCGGAGCAACTAAGCTTGTGTGCCACAACTACTGAAGCCCATGCTCTAGAGCCCTCGAGCCACAACTACTGAAGCCCACGCGCCTAGAGCCTGTGCTCTGCAACAAGAGAAGCCACCGTGATGAGAACCCCGTGCACCGCAACGAAGAGTCGCGCCCGCTCGCCACAACTAGAGAAACCCCGCGTGCAGCAACGAAGACCCAACTCAGCCAAAAATAAATTAATGAATTAATTTTAAAAAATAAATAATAAAAAAAAGTCAAAAACAAGTAACGTTTCTTGTGCAACTGTCAGGTAGAAATCCTGAATAGGCAACTGAATTACTGCAGTAGGAAAAGGCATCGTGAAATACTGCTGAGTTAGTTTGCAGCTTTATTCCCTTACAGAAGATTACCTATCTATCTGTTTATCTATCCATCTATCTTTCTACCTATCTATCTATATCTATTTTAGACTCAAGGAATATATCTACAGCCAGATCTGTAGATATAAATTAGTGTCGTGAAAAGCTACTTGTGAGGTGATACCTCATTGTAGTTTTGATCTGCATTTCTCTACGAATTAGTGATGCTGAGCATCTTTCCATATGCCTCTTGGCCATCTGTATGTCTTCTTTGGAGAAATGTCTATTTAGGTCTTCCACCCATTTTTTGATTGGGTTGTTTGTTTTTTTGATATTGAGCTGCATGAGCTGCTTGTATATTTTAGAGATTAATCCTTTGTCAGTTGCTTCGTTGGCAAATATTTTCTCCCATTCTGAGGATTGTCTTTTGTCTTGTTTATGGTTTTACTTGCTGTGCAAAAGCTTTTAAGTTTAATTAGGTCTCATTTGTTTATTTTTGATTTTATTTTCATTACTCTAGGACGTGGGTCAAAAAAGATCTTGCTGTGATTTATGTCAGTGTTCTGCCTATGTTTTCCTCTAAGAGTTTTATGTCTAGAGTCTGTCATACAGAGTGAAATGTCAGAAAAAGAAAAACAAATGTCATATATTAATGCATATATGTGGAATCTAGAAAAAATGGTACAGATGAACCTATTTGTAGGGCAAGAATAGAGACACAGACATAGAGAAGAGATGTGTGGACACAGAGGGGGAAGAGAGGGTGGGATAAATTGGGAGATTGGGATTGACATAAATACACTACCATGTGTAAAACAGATAGCTAGTGGGAGCCTGCTGTATAGCACAGGGAGCTCAGCTCAGTTCTCTGTGGTGACCTAGATGGGTGGGATGGGGGGAGCTGAGAGGGAGGTCCAAGAGGGAGGGGATATGTGTACACATATAGCTGATTCACTTCGCTGTACAGCAGAAACTAACATAACATTGTAAAGCAATTATACACCAATTTTTTTAAAAAAGCTATTTGTGATATAATTAAAATCTGTCTTTTATCATTGGAAAAATATATGAATATTAAAAATATTAAATATACTAAAAACTAAAATATTTAAAATATAATTAAATAACATTAAAATATTTAAAGTATAATTATATATAATTATATAATTAAAATATAATTATAAAATATATATATACTGAGAGATTGATCCTACATAGGACCTACAAAGGAAATGATACTAGTTCTTCCTGAAAGCGGGATTTCACCTGACACTAGGTATGGCCTGCAGTTCAACTCTTTGCCCCCTTTTTTTTTTTCTTTTTGGTAATTATATCTCTTCCATTTTTATTGCCTTTGCCCTTTTTTGTATTAGGGTCTGCTCACTGTTAAAGAATGAAGAGAAGAAGAAGACCACAGAGGGCAGTTGAGGCTTTGATCATGTGCAGTATGGCAAAACAGCCCATGAACTACAAAAGAAAGGAAAACATGGTTACAATTAATTCTATCATTTAATACGGCCATCTCCTGACATATAATATTAGAACATCTATTTCCATAAGTTCCTAAAGAAGGGGACCTTCTATTTCCTCTCACTTTCTTTGTTGACCAAAACAAACAAAAGAAACCCACAAAAAACAAAAATAAAACAAAACAAAAACACACAGAAGTCTGCAAATAAGAAAAGAGTCTTATTTGGAGTCTTAAGAATTGCAATTTGGGAGACACGGATATGGGTAAAACTGAAAGAATGTTCTGGGGAAAAGAAAGCGTCAGGTGCTTATAAAGGGAAAGCCATGAGGCTGTACTCTGACACAAGAAAAGAAATACTTGTCCTTAAGGAATAGGCTGTCATGAGTTATTTAGGGTAAGTGTTTGATAAGTATCTTGCATTTCTGGAACTTTGGACAGATGTTCTGGATGCCTATGTTAAGACAGTAAGTGGTCAAAGGTCAGATTTCATCTGGGCTGAGATGTGCATAAGTCACACTTCCTCAGTGGCCCCCTGGCTCCATTTTAGAGAGCTCTCTTAGTACCAACTCCATTTTCATTTTCCTTTCACACCTTCAGGAATGAAATGGGCATTCAACGCATTTGTCATTCCATGTCCAATCAGCAGGAATAAACGGACCAGATAGGTGTGCCCATACAATGCAACTATTAGTTATAACCAGAGTGAATTAATGAGCTTTTGTAACCATTTATGTTCAATATTATGACCCACTTTACTCCTGCAGGTCAAAATTGATTCTTTGCAACTCTGAAAGAAGGAAAGCCCTTCAGATTAAAGTTTAAGAAAGGAGAGTCTTTTTTTCTAAGATGGTTCCTCCAAGCTCAAAGTCTCCAGGAATCTGCTAGGTATTCTTTGTCTCATATGCTATGTCTCACTGAAATAAATCTTAAAATATTCAATATTTGGGATAATTCAAGCTCTTTGGAGTTTTGGATTACAGCATTTCACGAGAGGGAGCAGAGTTATCTATAAGAGAAAGCCAACACACATCAAGCCTGTTTTGCAAACCAGAGCTCTGGGAAAAGAAAAAGGAGTAAGGAGTGTTGACAAGAGATTTATTTTTCAGACATGTAAAACCTGAGTGTCTGATTCTCAGCGAAAACAGTACATGGGGAACTTCATAATTACTCTGCTCAGACTACAAAGAAGTAGAAATATGTTTAGTGACCTCTAAAAGTAAATATCTCAACACAGAAAATAAGCAACTGGAAAAGAAATTAATAAAAAATATTTCTTAATGAGGTTCTTGGTCAGTAATTTCTTATGTCTTATTGAATGAAAACTAAGAAATAATGTAAAAGGTTTACAGCAAATTCTGTATTTTTAACATAGTAAAATCTGGGCTAAATATAGATACCTATAAATAACTAAATTTTATTTTTTTTAAAGTCAGAAATATCCAATTATCTCCTTGTTAAGATGATCAGTAATTAAATAAGTAATATTTCAAAGAATTAGTTAAATCCTAATGTCAATCCCCCCAAAACCGAAGACCTGCTTGGGATATATATTTCATAATTAATGTTATGCTATCGAGTTAGGTATTTTTCATATAATTTTTAATGTATATTATTAATACACTAGGATGACTGTTCAAGTTTTCAGAGAACTGTCCCATGTCCCAGGAAACTCCTCAGTCCTGGGAAAACAGGGATGGTTGTTTACCTATCACTAAAATCTGTATTATAGCATCTCTATATGATCTCAACAATAACTTTTATAAGGCTCCATCAGAAAACTAGGTTAAGCAAATATTTGGGGCCTGCATCCCTCTCATGGTAAATATATAGGCTATAGCTATGATTGGATAACAGAACTAATTTAGGTTGACAGGAGTTTAAGGTAAACTAGGAGAGTAAGAAGATAGATAATGTAGACTAAGGAAAACAAATGAATTTCCACAGTAACATTCTTTCCATCAGTATTCATAAACTATACTTTAAACTGAGAAAATGTTAGTCCCAGATTCTTTAGCATGGGAATCACTAATCTTAATAATATGGAAAGAGCAATGAAAGCATGGAAATTTCCATAGGAATATCAAATTTTCCTCAATCATATTGATTTATTGAAATGCTTAACAATGGACTTCTAAAATATATTCTTACCACAGGAGATTCCCTAAAGGGAATTACTTAGAGATCAAGGTTATTCATTTTAAGTGAATCTGACAATAATAAACTGTTTAGTAGTTTTATGGTTAACATAGACAATAATTTCCAGAGAATTTTTGGACCCCCAGCTAAGAAGCATAGCCAATTTTTTGAGAAGTCTAAATAATGTGCAATTTCTTCAGTACCTGATGCCAGGGAATCTATTATTTCTCAGTTTAAAGCCTTTGTTGTATCTGCTTCTCATTTAAGCTCGGGAGAAAACATTTTGTTTCTGGAATTGTTTCTTGGAAAAGGGAGTAAGCCATTCAGTGCATTACCAAAACCTAAAGCTTTATTGCCTTCTCTTGCTTCAGCACCATATGTTGCTGCCTGAAAATATCCCACACATGTGGTCCTGTCATTTGGCAATAAAAACATCGGACCCAGCAGTGACGAAAGATTCATGTTTGAAGGAAAGCAATCCAAGATAATTTCACTGCTAGCACTTAGAGAGGGTCCAAATAAACTCGACAACACATCCAATATACAAGGTACATTAACAAGGAGAATACTCAGTACCACAGGGCACATTCCAACCAGGCACATTTCAAAATGAGAAGCTTATGCCAATGAAAGTAATGAGCCCTTTCTTACACAGAACCGAAGGGAAATCAGACATCGATGGGAAGGACACTTACTCAGACACTAATCTGCTTTTGATTATTACTGTGTTGCTCCTTCTAAGGCAGATACAGCAACATTCAGAAAGGAAGAAAAAAGACTTCCAAACTTGAATTCTGTTTTTCTCAAATAAATTATCTAAAAGATTATTCATTATGTGGTTTTTAACTTTTTCTGGTCCTTCTGTTGTTCTTTATATCCTTCTTTTAAGTACTTGCTGAATGCATTTCCATGTGACTCTGTGACATGCTCAGAAAACAGGATAACTCTGGGACCTAAGCAAGGATGAGCACACAAGTTTTACTGAGGTTCAACTTCCCTCATGTTCCGAGGGGAAAAGACGTATGATTCAGTTTTATCACCCATATGTAATATAAAGTCTGTACTAAAGCCAAACAGTTGTGGGAAAATATATGTTTTAAATACAATCTCCTGAACTCTACACATTTAATTCCAGTAGTGGTACTAGTATCTTACGTTACAGTTTCACAAAGCACTCATGTATATATTATTTCATTTGATCATCATAGAATCCTCTTAAGTAAATGGAATAATAGTATTCTTATTTTATAAATGAGGAAAATTGAGACTCACAGATTCCATACTAGGGACACATTTTAACACTTAATTCAACATCCCTTCCACTACCCCATGCTACCCCTTTAACTAGAGTAGCATATATTTTCTGAGTGTCTACCATGCACTAGATACTGTGCCAGGGAGCTGTGAATACAGTGGTAAATAAGAAAACCTCAGACCCTGTCCTCAAAAGAATTTTAATAAAAATTATTATTTGATAATTTACACAAAATCAGTTATATAGTAACTAAGGTCATTGAATGGATAGAAAATTTACTGACTAGGCTGGAAAATGTAACACCAGAAAATAATTAAGATTAGAGAAGTTTCTATATAAGTATAATTTGAAACTTATTTACAAGGCTCCATTAATCCCCAAATTTCAGTTTTTTAACACAATATGTTTTTCTCTCATGCATGTAAAGCCAGTCTGTAGACTAAAGAACGTGGGGGAGGGAAGGCAGCTCTGTTCCATGCAGTCATTCATGAGCTGTATTGGCAGAAGTTTAGCTGTCTTCAACAGGGGGCTCCCACGGTTGCCTTGGATATCGGTATCCAACTGGCTGACTAGGAAAGAGTGGAGAAAATCAAGTGGTTTCTGTGGGTCCAGTTATCCATCTATGTTCCATTGTCCAGAATTGTGTCTCATGCCTAACTTAACTGCAAGAGAGGTTGTAAAATGTAGATCAACTGTGCCCAGGATGAAAAAGAAACTGATTTTCTCAACAGCTATCCATTACCTGTCACAACCAATCTCTAGTTGGGTAACCTAAAAGAAATTATTTAATCTCTACAGTTGCCTCTGAAAAATGGAGATACTGTATCTCATTGCATCCAAAACACCATCTTTTTTAAAGCTGTGCTATTATTTTATGTGCCACTAAGTAAAAGAAAAAACAGTACCACCAACTAAACTAGATTCGTACATACCATCAATTCCAAAAGACATTCTGACTTAGCGATATTAAAATATGAGGGGAAGGGAGGATGCAATGAATTGAGGAAATATAGTAATAATATCTGCCTCCTTGGATTATTGGAAAATTAAATAAAGCAGTGTACCAAAAAAATAGGTCATGTTGCAGAATCACCACAGAGTTCTAAGTTATTAGCTAAAACAACAGTCACATACAACCAAATCAAACAAAACCTACACAAAAACAAATCTTGGCTTGGAAATACACAGCAGGTATTGAGGCATTCTTGCAACTGTCAAGCAGAGTCACTACAGGGCAAACCCTGAGTGCCATCCACCCCCTTTCCAATCTTTCCTATGACCATTACTCCCTGTTGAACCTCCTAGGCTCAGAGAGAGGAAAGAAAAGCAACAGACAGAAGCAGACAGCAGTTTCTCTTCTTGGAATGTTCCCTGGTATTGATACAGATGTTTCAAAGTCCTTCTTTGAGGCAGAACAATGTAATGACTGAGACATGCTTCTCACGTCAAATGATTCAGATTTGAATTGCAGATCCTCCAAATTAACTAACTTCCCTAAACCTCTGCTCTCCTCATGCATGGTATGGGGATAATGACAGTATACATCTCTGGCTGTTAAATGAGATCATCCGTGTGAAGTCCTTAGCACTGCACACGGCTTATAGTAAGTACTTAATAAGCATAGCAGTTATTTGAACCTATGATTTTTACCCTACCCTCTTGTGCCTTTTGTGAGTCATTACCCATCAGAAACTACACGAGGACCTTGCAAGGAGCCATAAAAAACCAAAACCCTATCCTCATTTTTCTCCACTCCTTCTTCCTGAACCCAGCAACTAGAGTAACAGTACTGCTTTCTCTGTAGTACTGGGTCCACCATAACTTTATACCCCTATAGCCTTTTCTCAGAACTGCTGGGAAGGAGATCCAATCTTCCTGTATTTTGCCTCATCAGCATCCTAAATCATGACAATATTGCCTCATTCCTCAGACCAAAGTAAAGACCTTGAAAATAACCACTAAGTAAAAAAACACCCTAGAAATTATAGATCAGTCACTATAATTTTTGCTTTTGTTTGTTTGTTTTCCACTTTAAAACCATTACTGACACCATTTATAAACGGAGGATACAAAGAGATCTAGATCTGGATCTAGACATAGATATGATGTCATGCAAGGTCACCACAAAGTTCTAAGTAGTCACTCAACCTAAAAAGATAAAGTCATCCATCAACTAAAGTCATGCATATACATGCACATTCTATATGTATAGAGTAATAATATACAACCTAATGATGTAGAATGAAGAAGGAACACAAGGGAATGTAGTTCTGTTGACCAATATCATCCATGTTGATCAGCAGAAACATCATTTCACAGAATATAGTGTAGCAAGATTAGATCATTTCCCTGAGTAAATAAATTCCATCTCATAATTGTTGATGACATAAGTCATCATAAGTAGTTTACTAACTAGTTTATTAGTGCTTTTATTAGTAACTAACCTCACAAAGAAACTAATCCACCTCTTAATTAATCTAAGGTGTGAATCCTGCTTCAGGTAAGGAAAAATATTACGTGAAAATCAGGTGATCATTGCTAATTCATATCCATTTTAATGGATCAGTGTTTGATCTTATCTGACGCAACCAATATAATGCTACAAGTAGACAGTCACATCCCCTGGTGAACTATCTGGATATCTTTTCTGCACAGGGAAAATTCACAAAATATTGCTGCCAGTACTTCAACCTACTACAGAAGTATTTCTTTAAAACACAGTACTGTTCTATTACAAATATTCTATCTTAATTGTTCTTACTTCATTACTAGTGAACCTACCACAAAAGAAGTATTTCTTTAAAACACAGTACTGTTCTATTACAAGCATTCTATCTCAATTTTTCTGATGATTAAAGGGGATTTTAATTATACAATCAATGAGAAAATAGATAGAAACCATCTGGACATTGTTCTGTTTTCTGCCAAATAATTTTCTTTTGTTTTACATATCAATGACTTAAGCTAACAAAGGAATTTCAGTGCCAGTCATTTGTCCTTGGCAGGGCTGGATCTTTTTTATGTTATGAAAGATCTTTTAAATTTACTGATTGAGAGTCAAATTATCCCACACGGTCAGTGAATTAACCTCAACATTTTCCTACACATAAAACGAAGAACAAAGGGTATTTTTTAATTACTTGATCTTTAAAGCATACAAACTTTAAATCATTTTGTGCGTCAATGTTTTTACTAATCAGGGTGGTCAAAACTCAAAACACTTTCTCTTTTTTGAGATGCTGATGGAAAATGCTTAACCAGTAGGGTACTTAAAAAAAAAAAAAGTACTATGGTTTTAAATGAAATAAAAGAATGGAGAAGGACATGGCATGAAAGAAACAGAGAGCCTTCCAAAAGTTATATTGCTATAATACTGGGCGGCCAGTCTGCATGAAGTAAACCTTTAGGAAACTCTAGCAGAGAAGGCTCCTGGGGACAGACTGCCCAGGAGTCTAGCTGCAAGTATGAGGACCTAGAGGGGTGGGATAGGGAGGGTGGGAGGGAGACACAAGAGGGAGGAGATATGGGGATATAGGTATATGTATAGCTGATTCACTTTGTTATACAGCAGAAACTAACACACCATTGTAAAGCAATTATACTCCAATAAAGATGTTAAAAAAAAAAAAAAACAAAGGGGAAGGGAGTAGGGATAAATTAGGAGGTTGGGATTAACATATACATACTACTATATATAAAATAGATAATCAACAAGGACCTACTGTATAGCACAGGGAACTCTATTTAATACTCTGTAATAACCTATATGAGAAAACAACCTGATAAAGAATAGATATATGTATGTGTATAACTGAATCACTTTGCTGTACACCTGAAACTGACACAACTTTGCAAATCAACTATACTCCAATATAAAATAAAAAAATTTTTTTAAAAAAGTGAACTACCTGAAAAAGCAAATCAACTATTAGGTCAGAAACTAAAATTCACTTCTGCCATTGCTCCTAGAATGGAAGAAAAAGTGGCATGTTGGCCATGGACTTTGCCACATTTCTCTGGTAAGCACCATGATTTTGACTTTGAAAGGTGAGTTTTGTTTCTTAAATCTACTCTTTGTAGGGAATTGCACAAAATAGAAGGTAGCTCCTTCCATGGAGCAAAGAAGCAATAAGATTTTTTTCAGCATTCTCTAGAGGCATCTCTGTAATAAGCAGGATTTGTTGATTCGATAGGTGGGTATAAAAAACCAGTAGCGGTGCTCGCTTCGGCAGCACATATACTAAAATTGGAACGATACAGAGAAGATTAGCATGGCCCCTGCGCAAGGATGACACGCAAATTCGTGAAGCGTTCCATATTTTTAAGCAGGATTCCTAAGCACAAACCAACTCCTGCCTTTCCTACTCACCCGAGGAAACAGCCATCAGAGATCATTTTGACTAAGTCAAATTTCACTCCTATGGAAGGTGTATTGCCTCGGTCCCCCTGTTGGCAGGGGACTGTCGTTGATTTAAGCCTGTCCCTGGTGAGGGACAGTAAGGTCGTTTCCTGTTGTTGTTTTTTTGTTTTTTTTTTAACTATTATTAAAATGTCTGCAGCCACCATCAAAAAAAAAAAAAAAACCAGTAGCGTCTGGGACTTGGAAATTTAGTGTCCAAAGAATACTAAAGAATTACATTACCATTTACAGTAGGGAAAAGAAGGAACTGATTTGAAAGTCTGATTCACAGCTATATATTTTAGAGATAATCTGTGGGACTAACACACAAAAGTTTTTCAAAGATATCTTAAATATTTCTTTGGCGGGAAAGGAAAGAACCGGAAATTGTTATAAGATTTATTAAACTGTCAACAGTTCTGAAAGGAAAGAATTTGACCAAGAAACATTTTTCTCCCTTGGACACCTCTTTAAAACAACAACGATGATCTGTTTGGGGTTAGGAAGTACTGTGAAAATTCACAGGGAAAAAAAATCAAGGAGAGAAAATTACCTTTTATCTGTTACTAAGCTGACATTAGTTTACTATCCTCATTTTTTGAAAAAATTCACAATTTATTATAGTCAGATGAACTTCTTTGATTGTTATTACTTTCAAGAGGTGATTCTCCAAGGTGATTCTCTTAACTCCATTACTGAAAGTTAGGGGAAGACAGAATTTAATAACTCACTATGTGAGGTCAAAAAAACTGATCCCAACCTAAATTTTTATCGTACTGTAAGGATTTTTGATGAAAAAATTTTAAATTAAATTAGTGAGCTTCCAACAAACATAATGAAATTATTTTGTCTTCACCTTAATATTTATAGATCCTTGATGATTACCAGACTTTAACTTGTATAACTCCCTGTAAATTAAATACAGTGTATTAAAAGGGATGATGTAGGTATTTTTAAATAAAATAAACACATTTTCAAAAAGCTACGTGGTAAGGTGTATTTTAGAGATATCTGCAAAGGGAACACTAGAAGTAGTCATATTGGAAACTGTAAATGGAATGGAGATGATGGGGGCAAAGAGGAGATATAGCAGTGTTGGGGGAGGGCCATGGCCTTTGGCCATAAACTGCTTGGCATTTGAAACATGGCCCTGGCTCTGGCTACCTTTAGCAAGTTACTCTATAAACTTCAGTTTCTTCCTACTTCTTAGAACTGTTTTGAGGATTGTGCGGGAGGAGGAAATTTTCCTCTACCCTTCTAGGTTCTCCTGGCTGGTCTAAGAATTAAATTGACATGAGACAGATTAACAGGAGAAAATTAAACGGAAGTTTAATAACACATATACATGGAAGAGACCCAGGAAAACTGAATAACTCACCAAAATGGCTGAAACCTTCACTTTAAATATCACCTTCAGCTAAAGACAACAGAGGATGTTGGGAGTAGTGATTTGGAACTTCAGAGGGGAGGAAAGCAATTGACATGAAGATAGAAAAGCAAATGTTTGGTAAATAAATGTTTGCTGGGCCCTGCAGAGACAGTGGGACACAGAGAGGAATTTTAACAAGCAGGCTTTGCTATACTCCTCCTTGTCTACTATACCTAGTTCATACTACAGTGAACTATGGTGACACCTCCCTTTCTGGAATGGTCCTCCATTTAAATTCCTTAGGCAGCTAAGGGGGAAGTAAAAAGCAAGACTTCCTGACTCTTCTGTTCCTTAAAAATAATCAATTTAGGGCTTCCCTGGTGGCGCAGTGGTTGGGAGTCTGCCTGCCAATGCAGGGGACACGGGTTCGTGCCCCGGTCCAGGAAGATCCCACATGCCACGGAGCGGCTGGGCCTGTGAACCATGGCCACTGAGCCTGCACATCCGGAGCCTGTGCTCCGCAACGGTAGAGGCCACAACAGTGAGAGGCCCGCGTACTGCTAAAAAAAAAAAAAAAAAAAAAAAAGTCAACTTAATTGAAACCTCAGGCCAAAGAGACACATTTTGGGGTGGCAAATTTTGCTCCCTCACAGGGTTAAATAAGATTGCATATGTTATATGCCTTACATAACATATATAACTATATATGTGCTACATACCACCACAGTACCAGGTGCACAAAAGATAGTAAACATGAATGCTCTGTCCCCTAGACTGAAGGAGTGAGGTAGGAGAAGGAAGCAGTGAAGGGACAGTGAAGGATGCAAGTGGATGATGAGCTAACCTGGGACAACAGAGATGCTGTGGTGTGCTGCTGGAGCCCCACTTCCTACGGCCACCAACAGGGTTGCCTGCTGACAGGTCACAGCAGAGTCCCTTTCAGGGACTGGCCTGAATAGAGGTGTCTCTCCCAAAGCCATACCCCGTCCCGGAGGCAGCTGCCTTCAATGGCTGGAGGAAAAGGCATCCAAAGGCTCAACTCAGGACATCCATAAAGTGCCGTCCCAGCTTCAGAGTGCCGGATGGGATCCACTGGGACTTCTGCTGCAAATGCAGCACAGATCAACTTCTCCCACTGCCCAGTACAGCTTCCCTCCTCCCTTTACAGGTGCTGTTCCTGCGAACACTCCCAAATAAATCTCCCGCCTGCAAATTTCCATCTCAGAGTCTATCTCCCTAGGATAAACGGTAATATAAGTGGGGGAGAGGGTGGATTAGTTCAACGTGAAGAAGCAGGGATTTTCTGGGATTATGAATGATTAATATTATAATTATGCTAGATCATTCGCATAGTTTTTCTCTTCAACTACATGTGTGATTATCCCCATTTGACAGATTAAGAGAGGTTAAGTGATTTGCCTAATATCACAGAGCCACCAATTAACTGAAAAACTTTCAGCCCAAGTTTATCCATCACTGAAGTCTGGACTCTTTCTACTGCATCATGCTGTCCCCCAACCACATCACTTTATTTATTTATTTTTTTAATATCTTTGTTGGAGTATAATTGCTTTACAATGTTGTGTTAGTTTCTGCTGTACAACAAAGTGCATCAGCTATACATATACATACATCCCCATATCCCCTCCCTCTTGCGTCTCCCTCCCACCCTCCCTATCCCACCCCTCTAGGTGGTCACAAAGCACCGAGCTGATCTCCCTGTGCTATGCGGCTGCTTCCCACTAGCTATTTTACATTTGGTAGTGTATATATGTCCATGCCACTCTCTCACTTCGTCCCAGCTTCCCCTTTCCCCCGCCATGTCCTCAAGTCCAGTCTCTACATCTGCATCTTTATTCCTGCCCTACCACTAGGTTCATCAGTACCGTTTTTTTAGATTCCATATACGTGCGTTAGCATACGGTATTTGCTTTTCTCTTTCTGACTTACTTCACTCTGTATGACAGACTCTAGGTCCATACATCTCATTACAAATAACTCAATTTTGTTCCTTTTTGTGGCTGAATAATATGCCATTGTATATATGTGCTACATCTTCTTTATCCATTCGTCTGTCGATGGACACTTAGGTTGCTTCCATGTCCTGGCTATTGTAAATAGGGCTGCAATGAACATTGGGGTTTATGTATCTTTTTGAACTATGGTTTTCTCAGGGTATATGCCCAGGAGTGGGATTGCTGGGTCATATGGTAGTTCTATTTTTAGTTTTTTAAGGAACCTCCATACTGCTCTCCATAGTGGCTATATCCGTTTACATTCCCACCAACAGTGCAAGAGGGTTCCCTTTTCTCCAGCCACATCACTCTAAATGAGAGGTGTGTGAGATGCAGTAAGAAGGGTTGAAGGCACAGTGGTTCAGATCAATTTCCCATTCACAAATCCCAACTTTTGTTAACATGGCTCAGCCTCTGTTTTCAATTTCTTGTGCCCTGAGCTTTTGGGTTTTCCTTTAAGGCTGTTTCTCAACCCCAAAAGGCCAGATATTTAGTATATGAATTTTCTCTGTGTGTGTTTCTGTCTTTTTGTCCAAACATCCTATTTTAAAGGAACATCCTATTTTAACATCCTTTAACCTACAATTAAAAGTTAAAATAAAAGAACATGCACTTTAGAGTCTGAGAACTGAATTTTAATCCCAGCTCTGTTATTTACTCGCTATGCAACTCAGAAGAATGGATTCACCTCTTGTAGCCTCTTTTTTATCATCTGTGTACGGGAGTAATAATAGCCATCTCATATGGTTGTCGTGAGGTTCCCATGAGATAACCCACATTAAGCACATAGCACAGTGGGCATTCTATATATCCTCAATCCAACAATCTCACTCTTTTCTAAAAAACTCCCTGATGATTCTGCACAGTCAGGAAGTGAATAATTTGCCTTCCCAGACTGTGTCACATCTCCTTTACAATATACCTATTCTGACTCACAATACACATACACATTCCAGAAGCGATATCTAGCCTCTCTAGGTCTTTATCATCATGCCTCTTACCCGGGTGCTAGACATAATGTAAAACCCATCTTGAATGGTTAGAACATCTAAGTCACACTCTCTTTTCCTGGGAAGATGAGGGCTCCTCACTTCCCCTTTGTTCAGCCCTGACGCTCAGGACAAAGCATCCCATCACACCCAAAGGATCTGGGTCTTCTGAGGAACAGAAATTATTCCTGCTCAGAAAAATAGGCTGGATTCTCCTGAATTAAATATTTAGAATCCCATATTGAGACTTAAACCCACAAACTCTGATTTCCAGCAAGGGACACACCCCCTCAATCACAATCACTGTTTGGGTAGGGAAATGTTTGCCACATTTTATTTTGGAATTTGAAATACAATAATTAATATCTATTTAACACTTACTATGTGCCAGACACTCTGCTAAGTGTTTTTCTGCATTGTGTTATTAAGCCTCATGAGAAACCTAGTTAGTTATTATAATAATCCCAATTTTATAAAAGAAGGAAAACAGTGTCAAAGAAAGTATCCTTCCCCCTGATTCTAGGAGGAATGGAAAGCTGGGGCCACCCTAGTTATCAACTCAACCAGATTGAACAGGGAGCTGAAGGACATAAGAACTAGAGAGAACCACCAATAAGAATAAGCTTATAAGAAGAGGAAGGAGAAAAAAAGAAACCTTTTCATATTGTGAAAGGAAAATCCAAATGGAGCTGGTATTACTAAGAGAGCTCTCTAAAAGGGAACCTGGAGGCCATAGAGGAAGTGTGACTTATGCACATCTCAGCCTGGATGGAATCTGAATTTTTGAGCACTTATCGTCCTAACGAAGACATCCAGAACATCAGCCAGAAACTCAAGATACTTATCAGACCCTCACCCTAAAATAACTTGTGACAGCCTATCTATTATCAGACCCTTTACCTAAAACAACTCATAACAGCCTATCCCTTAAGGAGAAGTATTTCCTTTCTTGTGTCAGGGTACAGCCTTGTGGCGTTTGCCTTTATAAGCTCCTGACTCTTTCTCTTCCCCGGAACATTCTTTCAGTTTTATCCAAATCCGTGTCTCCCAAATCGCAATTCTTAAGACCCCAAATAAAGCTCTTTGTTCTTTGCAGCCTCTATATCGATTATTGTTCAACAGTGCTTATATACATCAGCTTATATTTGCACTTTTCAACTTTCAAGTATTGATTTTACTATGGAGATACTTTCTAGGAAAGTAACTGAGTTTCCCCAAATTCCAGTTCTGTTTTTAGGTAGAAGAAGAAAATGGAGAGAGCTATCCATTTAGTCAATCGGGATGTTTGATTTTGTTAAAAACAAAAACAAAACAAAAAACCTCTGAAGACAAAGCAGAGGCAGGAAGCTAACTTAAAGTGACACAGCAAGGAATTCACTAGGCCAAGATTAAAGGCCAAAGTGCTGAAACCAGATAGTCTGCCTAATTCACCAAGCTTGATCTTTTTAAATAAATTTACTCTGCTGGGATGTTATTCCTTTCTCTCTCTAGGGCTTCTACTGAGTATTGACTAGATTTTTCCTGGGTCAAGTGAAGTCATTTGCTTGAATTGGTCACCCCTATTTACTAAAAATCAGACAATTTATATGTTTCACCAAGTTTGATATCTTAAGTCAAATTATGAACAAGTAAAGCTAATTTAATTGAAGAAAATGAGATCTTGCATTCTTTGATTGCAAGACTGCATGATTGCAAGATTTGCATGATTCAGTGAAGTTGAGTTGTTCATTATCTCACTTTCTCTCCCAACCCAAAGCATTGCATTGAGGTCATTTATCCAAGCCACTTTAAAATCAATTGTTAGGCTTTTTAACATCTTTATTGGAGTATAACTGCTTTACAATGGTGTGTTAGTTTCTGCTTTATAACAAAGTGAATCAGCTATACATATACATATATCCCCATATCTCTTCCCTCTTGCGTCTCCCTCCCTCCCACCCTCCCTATCCCACCCCAGGCATTTTGCATATACAGTAAGCTTAGCCTCTACTCTGTGACATAAGGGAGTCAGGAATATCTTTAGCCCCAATTTCCCAGAGCTGGGAGAAGCCCAGTGTTCCTCCTCTAGTAGAGCAATGCAGTGAAAAGCTAGTCGCTTCCTCTGTACCCTTGCAGGGTTGTCAGGCTTCAACAGATGCACAGTCATAGCAGCATGGTGTTGGTGATGGATTCACCTTCGCAAGCAGACAAGAAATTCAGTAATGTCCACATTCTCCCTGGTGACTCTTCTACTTTACAGCCCAAAATTAGAAGCAGGCTTTCTCCATGTGGTTCAAGGTTACAGGGGCAATACTGGAGATTCTTAAACTAGCAGTTTAGTGATACAGAGGCAGCACTATGCCCCTGTCCCTTAATTTTGTCTTACAAAATGGGAATCTTGATTTTTCCCAACTAAAATATCTTCCAAGGGGATAGTGATCTGACTGTGACATCAGTCACTCCCATTGAGCAGAAAGGCTATCTTAGAAGTGCTAAGGCTGGTTGCGGTCTCTTTTCTATCTGCCATTACTCTTCCTCAACACTTCTTTCTCAGTTTAACCTGCAAAGACACTATAAGCCCTTCACTGGAAAGGGATATGCTTTATTTGTTCTGCCATGTTGGAAATTTTGCATTGATTAAGTCACACGCTTTCAACCTCTCACCCTTATAAACAGCACCGTTAATGTGCAGCACAGTTCGCTGGCATTGATAGTTAAGTCTGTGTTCATAGTCTAGATGCTAATACCTAGAGGGAAGATAATTGTCCCTTATGAGGGTCAAGAATATGGTCTTGGACTTGTTAACATGCTGTTATAACTATTTGAGCTAGCCAGGAAAAGATATTTCTTATCCAATTAAAGACTATTTTAGTACCTATGTACTATATGTATGGCACAGTGATTTTTAAAAAAATATATAGCCCCGGTGTTTTTGTGTCTTGTCTTTACTTTCCCCATCCTAGATTTACTGCTTTAGAAAGAACCTAGTCCTGGGTCAGCAAACATTTTCTGAGAAAGTCAGATAGTAAGTATTTTAGGCAAGGACCATACAGTCCCTCTGTCACCACTACTCACTCTGCCATTGTAACGTGAAAGCAGTCGTGATCAATATGTAAACAAATGAATGTGTCTGTGTCTCAATAAAACTTTATTTACCAAAACAGGTGACAGGCCAGATGTAGCCATAGTTTGATGATCATGATCTAAACCAAAAGGTTGATGAGGGCAAGAAATGATCTCTTCTTGTGTCCCTAGCACCTAGCACACTGTGGATATTCAAATCTGTTAACTAAATGAATAAAAACAAATTTCAAAGGACCAAGAAACTATCCTAGATCAATCGTAATAGCAAATGTATAGTGTTTCACACCTGTCAGTGTGGAACAAAGTAACCTGTCAGTAGAGAAACATTTGCTGAATAACTGAAACTCCATTTTATTTCGCACCCATGATTAATCTCTTTTATTCTTTTTTTTTTTTTTTTTTTTTTTTTTGCGATACGCGGGCCTCTCACTGTTGTGGCCTCTCCTGTTGTGGAGCACAGGCTCCGGATGCGCAGGCCCAGCGGCCATGGCTCACGGGCCCAGCCGCTCCACGGCATGTGGGATCTTCCCGGACCGGGGCACGAACCCGTGTCCCCTGCATCAGCAGGCGGACTCTCAACCATTGCGCCACCAGGGAAGCCCTGTCTTTTATTCTTGACTTATGCACTGGATTATCTTTTGGGAATTTATTCTTGGTTCAAAACATCATTAAAAGATGCATTAGGGCTTCCCTGGTGGCGCAGTGGTTAAGAATCTGCCTGCCAGTGCAGCAGACATGGGTTCGAGCCCTGGTCTGGGAAGATCCCACGTGCCACAGAGCAACTAAGCCTGTGTGCCACAACTACTGAGCCCGTGCGCCTAGAGCCCGAGCTCCGCAACAAGAGAAGCCAACGCAATGAGAAGCCCACGCACCACAACGAAGAGTAGCGCCCGCTTGCCAGAACTAGAGAAAGCCTGTGCACAGCAACTAAGACCCAACGCAGCCAAAAATAAGTAAAAATAATAAATTAATTTTTTAAAAAAAGATGCATTAAACGTGGTCTGTGGCCTTGCATATATTTGCTCCTTTAAAAAGTGCTCCAAGTAGGCTTCCCTGGTGGCGCAGGGGTTGAGAGTCCGCCTGCCGATGCAGAGGATGCGGGTTGGTGCCCCGGTCCGGGAAGATCCCACATGCCGCAGAGCAGCTGGGCCCGTGAGCCATGGCCGCTGAGCCCGCGCGTCCGGAGCTCCGCAACGGGAGAGGCCACAACAGTGAGAGGCCCACCTACCACAAAAAAAAAAAAAAGTGCTCCAAGTAGAAACAGACAAATTGAAGAGCTGCTTCTTTTTCGTGTGTTCCCATTCACATGTTGTTTTAATTTTTCAGCTTCATCAGGCAGGTAGGCTGCCATCTGGTTGATTCTTGACAGTTCTCAGTGGTTTTAGCTAAAACTTTGGCAGTTGATTTTTTTTTTTTTTTTTGTAATGAAGGCAGCCAATGTTTTGACAAAATTCAACCCTCTGTCCCTAGAGAAATTATTCAGTTTTTAAAACTTGTTTTCAGACCAACTTTTCCCAGAAAGGCTTCATATCTTCCTTCTCTTTCAGGAATTCTCTCTTTTTGCAGTCAACTGTCACAGTTGATAGCTTACTGGCTATAAAAAGAGTTTTTAACTTTCAGTACAAAATAAACAAGGTGACATTGCAAATAAGTCTTATGAATCAATAAGCATACTATTTTTTAAGGCATTTGCACAATATTCCCTATCATAAGATGCTCAGGTGGCAAAATAAAGGAAATTAGAATTATAATCACCCAAAATAAATGATTTGTCCTCTGGTTAAATAGAGAAATGTCAGTATTAAGGTTTGTAACAAAAATTCATCATAAGAAGAGACCTGTATAGTTTCTTTTTTTTCTGCTTAGCTTTTTTTTTTAATGTTTTTCTTCAAGCTCTATTGAGTTAGGGTTAACAAATAAAAATTGCATGTTTTTAAGGTCTACAACATGATAATTTGATATACATATACACTGTGAAATGACTACCACTATCAAGCTAATTAACATATCCATCAACTCACATAGTTGCCCTATTTTTGTGTGTGGTGAGGACCCTTAAGGCTTACCCTCAGCAAAATTCATGTATATAATACATTATTATTTACTATAGCCACCACGCTGTACATTAGAGCTCCAGAACTTATTCCTTTTTTTTTTTCACGGAAAGGCATTTTATTTTAAATATATTGTAGTAGTGTGTACATGTCAATCCCAAACTCCCAATCTATCCCTCCCCCGCCCCAGTCTTCCCCACTGGTAACCATAAGTTCCTTCTCTAAGTCTGTGAGTCTATTTCTGGAGAACTTATTCATCTTATAACTGGAAGTTTGAACACTTGACCAACATCTCCCCATTTCCTCTACCCCCAGCTCCTGGTAACCACTATTCTGCTGTGTCTATGAGTTCAACATTTTTAGGTTCCACTGGCAGAGGCCTATATAGTTTCTCAACCAAAAAAAAATCTCAATATTCAGGATAGAAAAAATATATACCTGACTTCCATTCCTTTTTCTGATCTATTTTTTCAAAAAAGTCTTACTATAATGTCTTTCTTTTCTCCAAAAAATTGTATCTAGAGGCTTCAGAAAATTAGCACTGGGAAAACTAGCACTGCCCTAAAAAAAAATAAAAAGTTTGTAGCTACCTTATCCTATACTGGAGCCCATATATGCCGGGTTATTGAAATTATCTGGTCAGTCTATAAAGCATACAGAGGACTGGGCCCCACTAAAGGGTCTGGCTGAGGACTCTGTTAGTTTTGATTGGGGTACTCTTCAGATGGTCCTCATGGCATTTCAGATTCGGGAACCCCTGCACCAGAAGACTCTCCCAGCAAGACTGCTGCATCTAGTCCACACTTTAATGATGATTCAAGAGGCCCCAGATTCCTTTTCTCAGCAGTGAGTACATTTTATTTTCACCCTTTTGATCTTCACCAAAAATTAGGTGCCAGCCACAAAATCCTATTTACTCTTACTGTAAGCCCAGCATCTGTCTTAACAACCACAGACCCTCTTTCATTCTGTAGCTATTCCAATCTTTGAAAACAGAGGCTGATGTTCACACACAGAAGTGTACTTTTCATAAAGCCACAAAATAAAGTGACTGTTTCTAGTTCTGACTGAAGAAAAAACATGTGTCAGTTTAAATATCTTCTGCCCTGATTACACACATCAGTATCTGAAAATATTTACAGAACCTAAGTATGGAATTCAACGCAACAATGTGAAATTCCGCCCATCACACTCATGAAATTCAGACACACAGCACCAATGATTAAAATGAAGAAGAACAACAACAACAAATATTTGCCGAGTGTCTATATGTGCCAGGCAATGGACAGATAAACAAAAACTTTCATTAAAAAAAATAGCGTTTTAGTGATTTCAGTGCCATGATTGATGAATTCCTTCATTAATATTTCCCAGCAAGTATTTAAGTTTCCCCAAAGAAATGATGTTTCAGCAAAGAAAATTATTTAGATGTGGTAACAATTGGTTTTTCTTTCCTGTATTGCTGAGATTTTAAAGATTTTTTTTTTTGGAAGATTCAACAAAACTGTTGACTTGGGTTCATAGTGTATATAGCTGATCTTATATTCTTTTGATAGTTTGATCAAGTGTCCAAAAATGATACATTTCTTTTCTCTATGGAAAGTTTAGCATGGGCTCTTGTCTTTCAGAGCCTCCAGGCTTAGCTTATGGGAGAATTTATATATTAAGAGAGCTCAGTTAGAAACTTAATGCAACTTTTCTGAAGCGAAGTTAAGGCTGAAACTAAGACAGCAGCAGTAAAAAGGGGCAGCGAGGCAGGGGAGAAAAGAAAGAGTATTAAGTGTGTCTCCAGGGCTGTTTCTAGTTGGCAACCTGGAAGAATTGTGATACTATATCTACCAAGATGGGAGATACATAAGGAGCAGCTCTGGTGTGATGCAGAGGGGGAGAAATGATGACATCAATCATAAATACATTGCATGTGCAATGCCCACAGGACCAAGTACTTTCAGGTAAGCTATTGGATTGGTAGAAGAAAATAACACCCCTAGCTGAATTCTCAAGAGTAAGGGCCAAACAAGGTATGTACAATGCCCTACAGGATTATGTACCAGCTATCTATTTGCCACAAGGATGCTGCACAACATAACAAACAACTACATAATTCAATGGCTTTAAATAATAAGCAATTATTTAGTTCTAGATTCTGCTGGTGATCGAATGGTTCTTCTGGTCCCAGCTAGACTCAGTCATGCTTTTGTAGTCAGGTACCAGCTGTCTTGGCTGGGTTTAAAGTTTTGGCTGTGACAACTGGGCTGACTCAGCACTGCCCAGCATAATCTCTCAACCTCCAACAGGCTCATTCTCAAGACAGTGGCAAGGTTCAGCCAGGGAGCATGAAAGCTTTCACAAGGCCTATTGAGGCCTGGCTCGGAATTGGGCACAGCGTCACCTCTGCACATTCTACCAGCCAGAGCAAGTCAAAGGCCAACTCAGATTCGAGGAGTAGAGAAATAGACTCTACCTTCTAAGGGGAAGAAATTCAAAGTCACATGGCAATGGGTACAAATCAGGGAGGGGTAGAAAACTGGGGCCATTTCTGCAATCAATGTATCATAGATCAGAATCAGATTTTTCTGATACAATCTCTTTCCTCACCTTAGGAAAGGAGAATCAGAGGTGTATAGAATTTTAGAGCTGAAAGGGAATTGAGTGATTATGCTCTCAAATCCTTTCATTTACTCTATGTGGAAGCACAAGGAGGTTTGCTCACTTATAATCAAATAGCTAAAGAGTTACAAAGCCAAGATAAAAAGATAGACTTTCTGGATCTGTGCCCTTCCATCGCACCATGCCCTTAGTTCCCTGGAGTGTTCAGACTCTTTAAATAATGTCGTAGTAGAAATTTTTCATCAGGATGCACTTTTTTTCAGAACAATATTTGGAAATGTGTAGTGTTTTAATACAAATAGTGAAATCTTCATTTGCAGAAAATATTATGAACACAAAGCAAGTTTTTACAAATGATTCTATCCATCATTAAGAAATATAAACATAATAGTGATTAAATACAATGCCTAAATACTATTGAAAGAAAATTATATAAATGAGTTTATTGTGATTTATAAGTTTGACTCTGTGCCACTTGAATTAATAATTTCTTAAAAGAGTAGAACATAAACCATGCTAATCACTTATTTAAGGTTTCTCAAAACACTTCCTGATCCATAAAAGGTATTCTCATGCTATTTGGTTTTTCCAGGTTTTTCTTCTTTACTAGTAATTAAGGAATTCTTAGTTAAGAGTAAAATGTAAGTTAATAGATGGCTGACTTCTTGTGCATAGAAAACTAACTTAAGAATATAGAATTTTAGTCTTTTCTATTTGAAGTACACTTTACTATATTTCAAAATCAGCTTTGATAAACAGGGCTTGATGTGAATGAAATATGTTTAGAGTAGCTTTTTTTAAAACTAAAAATGTGAAAATGACTAAATAATTAAACAGTAAATTCAGGGAAATGGTTAAATAAATTCTGGATCTTCCATACCAAAAAAAAATCAAATCAGTGACAAGTGAAAATGCTTTAAAGATAATGTTACAATCAAAAAGAAAGAAAGAGAGAGAGAAAATGTTTACATAGAACACAATTCCAATTTTTAAAATATGTACAATAAAAATACTGAAAAGACCTATAACAAAATATGAAGTGCTTTCTTCCTTTTGGTGAAAACACTCTAAGTGATTTATACTTTTTTCTATGTATTTTTAAATCAAATCAAAATAACTAAAAAATTACATTATTTAAAAGGTTAGTAATTGATAAACAAGAAAAGAAACTAAGCCACAAGATTAAAGTGATTGCAAATGTTTAAAATGCAACCTTTTGAAGATAATATATATGAGTAGAATAAATACTAGACAAAACATTTTAAATGAATATCATATTTTTTAATCATCCTGCATTCATAATGAGTCTTGAAACCATAAAATTAGAATGCACAGTCTAACAATCCCATCTCACAGATAAGAACTTGATTCATGCCCAGAAAGGTTAAGTGTCTGATTTATCCAATAATATATAGCCAGTCCACTTTAGAATCAAGACTCACAATATAGCCATCCTCTATTTTATCATTTTACCTCTCTAAAAATACTAAAAAAGTTAATAAATTAAAATGCTGAGATTTAACACATAGTGTAGTACCATGTTTTTCAAATATGTGATTGTCTTGTTCGTCTTCTCTCATTTATGAGTTCATCTCTAGAAAGAGTAGTAGCTGTTTTATCTTAAAACATTCTCACATTTTCAGGTTTGCATATGGGTAAGACTTTTGATATATTTTAAATTTTTATTATTTTATTATCTTGATCTCATTTCAGATATTTCCGCTCTTGATAACAAATCACAATTTTCTTCAGTGATCTTAGTTTAGGAAGAGAAAGTAATACAGAAAGTAAAAATTGAAACATCTATCCCTTACTTACTAGTAAGTAAAAGCCAGTAAGCACCACAGGCCAAGTCTTGTCATTAGTGAATTTCTAGCCTATTGAGATAAAAAGATGCATATGACATGGTGCCTGATTTCAAAGAGCTTATAGTAGAGTAGAGACAGACAGATACACAAGCAACTAAGCAATACAGGGTTGTAGTTACTATAGAAATGTCTTTGCAAGTTTAAAAGAGGGATTAATTATTTCTACCTTGGGGCATATGAGGTAAGGTTGTCAGGAAATGCTCTGTAAAGTCAAACTTGAGCTGAAAATTCTTCAATAAATTTCAAGTTATTAAAAAAAAAAACTAGCAACCAAGTTTAATGACTTTACCATTCAAATAACTGCCCTATGTATTCAGAAGACAGCAAGAGATATTTCGTAGAAGATGGTTTCCCTCAAAACAACGTTCAATCATCTTATCTGATATACACAATTTTATGAACATATATGCTTATGAATTGAAAAGAATGTGATCAGCCCTAGATTAAGTGTTATGGTAGGTACAGAAATTTTTGAGACACATTGCCAGCCTGCGAAGGACATGCAATATTATTATAGAGTCAGTATATGAACACATGGGAATCAGACAGTGTATTAGTTAGAGGAATACTAGCATATATAATACACACAAATACCAGGAATACTATAACGAATATACCCCAAAATTCTGCTGGCCTAACCCAATAAAAGTCTATTTCGTATTCATGTAAGAGTCTATTGTGTACGTTCCTTGTTTGAAGGTGGCTTCCCTCCATTTGATGATTATATAATATCGTTGCATTGGCATATGTTTTGTGTGGCTAAGTAGCCTGTGGGGGGCCTTAAACTGCCACTTGCCCCTCCCTCAAGCACATGCATTAGATAACAGCCCATAGAGTTGCAAGTAGATGTAAGTTCCTGATATGTTCCCCCAGCCAACTTGTGATAAGCATTCTCACCCACTCTTAGTTTGAACTGACCAATCTGGTCTTAGCCAAGGAATCCCAAACTACTCTACTCAGAGACCCTAATAAAGGCATGAGCCCCAAGTTCTGCTGTCTCTCTTCCTGTACTCTTTCTTGGCCTCCCCACAAGGTCCTTGAGGCATACCATGTACCTCCTCCAGGACCTCTGAGTAACAAGCTGTCTATTTCAATTCCCTTGTGGCCTTTTGTTGAATCAGAACTCATCATCCAACACCCCAGACTCTATGTAACAAAGGTTAATTCTTAAAAATCACAACAACAACCATGCAGTGATACAGGCTCTTTCCACCTTGTTTCTCTGTCACTTGCTGGAAGTCTTGTAGTCCTCTGATGCTAGCTGGCAGATGGGGAAAGATAGAATAAAGAAGGTATGCCACTTCTTAACCTCCTTAGTCCAGAAGTGAAATAACTCACCTTCCCTATTACCCACTGGTGGGAACAATGACATAGCCCCACCGACACCTGGAGGGCTGGCTAGGCAGCTGCTTCCCAGCAACAACTCAACACTAGAGAGGGTGGAGCATAAATCTCTGGTGGACACCTGGCCATTCCTGCCATAGATTTCATTTATGGGAGGGGAATTGGCTTTTTTTTTCCTACCACATTTAAAAAATATCTGATCGCGGATCTCATCTATGATTCTCTCTGAGTGTTAAATAAACTTGGTCTTCACAAATACTTCTCTTCAAATCTTAGATTTCCTACCAAAATGTGTATGCTTTTGAAACTAGAATCTCTTCAAGCCATCAATTCAAATAAATTATGTTTACATTTTGTTTCTTAGAACTACTTCATAGTTGACACCTCCTTGGGTGAAACCATTTTGGCACATGAATAAATTGACACTCTTTGGGGGGCTTATTCATTCATTCAACAAACATTCATGGAACATCTACCATGTTCTAGGACACACAATACTCAGGAAACAAAGACAGGAGAAGATCTCCAGGATGGCTAGAGAGAGAAGCTGAATACTGTAATTAAACTGAGATTCTAGGGAGTAACTAAAACAATATATTTTTAAAAACCTGTTGCAAATTTTTAGATTTGAGGCCCAAAACCAGGAAATTACTTAGACTATCCAACATGGACAAGCAAAAGCTGTGGGACAAAGAGGGGCAGAGGGTGAGGCTGGCCCTGGGAAAGAAAAAGGCAGACTTCACAGTCATTCCAGATGTAGATTTAACAAGATTCTATGATCAAAATGATGACTCAAAGGTATCAAGATGGAAAACTGGGTGGGTGACGGTGCTCTTAATGGAACTAGAGGAGCCCCACAAATGACAGAGTTTTAAAAGAGAATATAAGTTTCATTAGAGTGTGTTGAGTTTGAAATAACTGTAGATATCTATGTAAAAATTCATCTGGATGTGAGGGAAGTTATCCATGCACAAGCAAGTAAATGCAGTCTAAATTCAGGTCTTACTCTATTTTTTGAGTTTTCTTAAATTAGTGTGCAGGGGAAAAAAAGAAAAGAAAGAAAAGGGAAAAAGAAAAGACAAACAAAGGTAGATAATATCATTGTGTCTTTATAATATTAGATTTGGCACGATTTAGGCCTCCTTTTCAGAGGTCTTAACTGCATTTTGCAAATCAACACAATCTTTTTTATGACAAAATCACCTGGCCTGGTCTTAGTTCAAACTTTGAAGCTTCATCAGACATTTTGAAACACTTACCAAAAGCTATACTGTCTTTTAGGAACAACCTACTCTTTAAAACCAAACCAAACAAAACAAAGGTGCCAGCTTAAAGCAAACCTGGATTCATTTTAGCTTTGGTATGAAAACTGTAATGCAGGGGTTCTGCTATATTTCATCTCCTGGAATTTTCACTCTGACTTCAACTGTGCATTGTTTTCAGTTATTCAAACCCGTATACCAGGATCAAAATTCAAGGTGGGGAAGGAAGTAGCCTATATTAATGACATTTTTTTAAAGAGCATAATTTAAACTTTTCTTAACGTAGGCAGTCACGTTTGCATTGGTTTATTTTGTAATCATTCATAACAGCAATAATCACCCATGTGGAGCTTACAGTGTTGGGCACTGTTCTAACGCTTCACACATATTAACTCATGGAAACTTCACAACAGCCCCTGAGGTGAGGACTCTAATAATCACCAGGTTAAAGATGAAGAAACTGAGGCACAGAAAGGTTAAGTAATTTGCAAAGGGTTCCACAGCAGGCAAGTGGCAGAGGTGGAATTTAAAGCCCGGCGGTCTGACTTTGCAACCCCTTCTCACAACTCTTCTGCTGTATTGTCTGTCCACTTTACAAATAGTATTTCTCTTTTACCATCTCTTGTATTTGAAGATTTGCTCTGAGACCCCTGGGACGTAGGTACAAAACCCTTTCTTCACGTTGTTTGTTCATCCAAACTGCCCTTGCCAACTAATCCAGATGCCAGCCAGTAGTCTCCATGATCCCTTTCCTTTTCCAATCATCTAATTAAAAGAGAGTGACTAAAAAAAAAAAAAAAAAAAAAAAAAAAAAAAAGAGAGTGACTGCTGAGAGGTAATAGAACTCTGCTGGGGAGGAAGTGTGGAAGATAATGGAGAGCAGGGAAGACTCCACCTCACAGCTGTTCCCTTCCTTCTGTCCTGTAGCGCTAAGGAGTTAATGACTGCCTGTCAGAGCAAGGTAAAGAGGAGAGGAAGGCTGGGCAGTCACCATGCTGGCAGCTTCATGCTAAGAATATATAATTATCACTTTTCACAGAGAGAAATCTGGCTCAGAGTGGATAAATAACTTGCCCACGATAAAGGAGTCAGAATTTAAACCCAGCTCTAACTCCAAAGCCCAGGCATGTTCTTTCCACACTGTGAAGAAGCAAGCTCAGACGGGAGAGGACAATTCCCCTGATGATATCTGTACATTTCACTGGGTCTTAACATTTCTTCTATAAAAATGACAGATTGAGTAATTTTCAACATTGGTTCCTGGGTTGGTATTGTAACCGAAAGTGGGGTCCGGTGGCTCGCTGCTCAAAAGCCCATAAAGAGGCAAGGTTAGTGGAAAGGAAAGTTTGCTTCATTTTGGATGCCAGCAACCAGGGCAGGGCAGAGGGGGGACATCTGTCCAGAGGCCGACTCCCCCCCACTGACAGTCAGTGGGCAAGAGCTGTTATAGGTGGAGGGAGGGGCTACGTGCAGAAACGATAGTCTCTGACAGTCATCTTGAAATTGGTCATCGGTGGTCTGACCAGCGTCATCTTGATTATTTTAAGGACAGTTAATCTTCAGTTCCGGGTCGGTTTTTTCCCATTTCCTTGAGGCCAATTCTCAGAATTGTGGCATCTTATGACAGTCTGGTCATCACGTAGTTTTTTCCACCTGGTGGGGATTTCAGTGTCTATAAGACAGCTCATAGGATATGGCTCAGAATATTATCTATAGCCCTTGAGAAGGAACTAAAGGTCCTTGATTATGCTTACTGACCAAACTATTATTGTTTTGTCCTGTTTGACTGCTTTTCTTTGCTTCTGCATTTTCTCACTTCTCTGATTAAACTTATTCTTTGGCGAAAGTTTTTCCACAGAAAAAAGGCAGACTGAGGACATGGGGGGCAAGGACCATAGGGTCCTGCTCCGTTTCAGTATTACTACTAAATACTTAGTACGCATTATTGCAATTCATAGCTTGCAAAATATTGAGAAGTGGCTTTATGAAGTAATCTCTAGGGAACATAAAGTAAGCAAAAATTAGGATAGTGATATAGCAATAATAGTCATGTTTTATTAACTGCCTATATTGACCTGGCATTCTTTTTTTTAATTGTCTCTCAATTAAATGAATCTATGTACTTGTTTGACCGATATTTTCATTTCAAATAGTTACTTAAAATTTAAAATACCTATGCTTATTTTCTCCAGATTAATATAAATGGGTCTTTCCAACTCTTTGTTGGAAACACTTCTTAAGAATAAACAAGCAAATAAAAAGCATCAATTTTTAAATTTAGCAAAAGGTCTGCATAGGGTTGTTGTGAAAATAAATGGAATAATATGTTTAAAGAGCATTTAGGTGATGCCTCATGGGTTGTAAGTGGTAGAGATTTTTATTAGAAAACACCACAAAATTAAAATACTAAAAAATTCAGAGCTCTACTGACCACCAATTTATTGCTTCTTAAAATGTTTTCATAATATTTTAACCAATTTAAATTATGTTTTAACTACTTTATGTAAATAGCACACTAACAGTACTTTTCCATTTATTTTTATACACAAATACATAAAGTATTTTTCAAATATTTTTATTGAATATATAAAATAAATGTTTTTTATTTGTCATTGGTACACAAAAGTGATAGCAAACAATTCCAACTGGTCTTCTTCAGAATAATATATCCTCACTTTCTATATTTTTAAAAAACATTTGCAGAGATTCCAAAGACATCTTTCTATTGCTTTCTCCTGTTCTCCAAGGCTATTAATATTTAGAAAATGCTGGTTTTAAAAGTAAGGTTCTGAACATATTTGTAAGCAAACTTATCCTTGTAATGCAATCATTAGAATCACAAGAATTACAGTGACCACACACATGCATCAAAACCATTGTGGTTTGTGGGCTGTCAAAATCACTCTTGAAGAGAAGAGAAGGAAACAAGATTCTGTTGCATTTGTGACCTCTAGAGGCCAACATGAATGTGATATATTTTATTCATTCAACAGTGCCTCAAAGTACAATCTTCAAGACTTTAAGATTTATAGGCTTTAGAAAATAGAGCAAATTCAAGAGAAGAGAGGTTCCATTTTAGGTGGATATGTTGCCTTGAACTAACAACCACAAACCACAAATTGAAGTTTTAAATAATAATTTGAAAAAGCCTCAGACTTTTGGAGACCCTTCATGGAAAATGAAAACCTTGCCTACTTCATGGTGGAGCTGTCCAGACTAATTACTTACTGTGAGTAATCATCATATTGAGGATGAACATGGTAAAATGCACCCATTGGACTTTGGAGGCAAAACTGGATTCTAGTATTTGCTAGTTATATGATCTGGAAAAATCATTAACCTCTGAGTCCCAATGCCCTTATTTGTAAATTAAGTAGTCATAATAAAACCTGCCTTACAGTGATGCTTATAGATTAAATGAGGGAACATATATTTGGAATATATCTTGAAAACTGCCAGGTACTAACTCTGTAACACAAATTTCATCATGATTTTATCACTATTTGTTCAGATGCTTCCTTTTGTCTCTAAATGATAATACTTTTTTCACCACAGTGATAAAACCGAAACAAAATATTAGTCTGACACAGACTTCTTTACAGGGCTTCCCTGGTGGCACAGTGGTTAAGAATCTGCCTGCCATTGCAGGGAACACGGGTTCGAGCCCTGGTCCGGGAAGATCCCATATGCCGCGGAGCAACTAAGCCCGTGTGCCACAACTACCGAGCCTGTGCTCTACAGCCTGTGAGTCACAACTACTGAGCCCATGTGCCACAACTACTGAAGCCCGCGTGCCTAGAGCCCGTGCTCCACAGCAAGAGAAGCCACCGCAATGAAAAGCCCATGCAGCACAACAAAAAGTAGCCCCCACTCACCACAACTAGAGAAAGCCCGTGCGCAGCAATGAAGACCCAGCACAGACAAAAATAAATAAATTTTTTAAAAAGACTTCTTTACATTAAAAAAAAGTTTGAAGTAGGGCTTGCTGCATTCTCCATGCGTTGTGTTACTTATACAAAAGTCCTAATAACTCTGAATAGAATTAAGCATGGAGCAGCAGTGAGTTACCTGCCCTGTTAGATTTATTTCCCTTTGTCTTAAAGATGGTAATAATGGTATAAACTATGAAATGTTAGGGCATTTCTTCACTTCTCAACATGTGCAGAAGTGGTACCCACCCATTTCCCCACACACTCTGCCGTTGTGTCCAGGAGCTTTCTTCAAGGGCCAAATCTTCCAAGCTGGTTCCTTTCACAGTTGGAGTGAAGTCTGAATTGTTGCATTTTGGCATGTTTGTGTAGTCCACCTACCATATAGAAAATGTCGAATTGACAGTAGCTAAGTCCCCTGGTCCCTTATTTATTCCCATAAAGCATAAGTCTAGTCGTTGATCCTTTACTGCGAACCTTCGTCCATCCCACAGAACACTACAAGAGGAATTCACTTGACCATTATAATTATGTAGTCTCTAATCTCAATGCCACTCCCAAACCCTTACTTATTAGCTCTCTCTCATGTCTCACAACTTTTTGTTAAATCTTCACTATCCACCTTAAACCTCAAACCTGCTCTACTAAAATCTCTCTTCTGCTGTTCTCAACAACTAATTTCTACATTTAACTTACAGAGAAAATCAGTGCCTTAAGATAGGAACTCCTAAACTTCCTACCATCTACTTAGCAGTGCATCTATATTCACAACCATTATTCCATCCTTCCCTCGCATTTCAGTGAATTAGGTTATCTTCTGCTTGAACTGAGCCTAATCTTCACACCATGCTCTAGATCTATGTTCAATCACAATTAAGTTCAACTACAAGGGAAGGAAATACACAAAATGTATTTCCCTTTTGTAAAAATTAAGACCTTACATAAGCAAATCAGGGCTAATATAATATCTCCACAATCATCAGAGATAGGGTTCCTTTTGACATGTGTCTCCATTATTCTCAACACACGGCTTCCACCTCATGGTCCAAGGTAACTACTGAGCTCCAGCCAATGTGTATGCATTCCAGTCAACAAACAATGCATCGGCTTCCCTCTTGTTGGCCAGAACTTAATCATAAGGCCCACATAGCTGCAAAAGAAGCTAGGAAATTTATTCTTAATATGAACAATTAAGTGAACATAGCTAATAATCAAGGGAAGCAGAGACAGGAAGAATGGATACTGAGGGAGAAGTAACAGTGTCAACCACAGTCCTCTCCTGCCTTCTTGTGTTCTTCAGTATATTCATGTTTTCTCTCTCCTGTATCTTTTCATTTTCCCTCTAGTGCATCTTCCTCTTAGCCCTTCACACATCTCTCTAAACCCTGTCTCTCTAACTACCGCTCTACTTCTCTCCTTCTCTTCACTACCAAGATTTTTGAAGATTTTATTGTCTTTACTTATACAGTAAAATGCAGCATTCACTTCTCAGCCCCCTGCAACCTGACTTTGGCCCCCATTGTGGGTTAATTGTATCCCCCAAAAAAGATATGTTGAAATCCTAACCCCCCAGTACCTGTAAATATGACCTCATTTGGACATAGGGTTTTTCCAGATGAGATTAAGTTAAGATGTGGTCATACTGGATTAGAGTGGGCCCTAAATCCAACAACTGGTATCCTTATAAGAAGGCCATATGGAAGCATAGCAACACTGAGGCACACCTAAAGAACATCACGTGAGAATGGAAGCAGGGATTGGAGTGATATATCAACAAGCCAAGGAACACCAAGGATTGCTGGCAACCACCAACAGCTAGGAGGAGGCAAGGAAGGATCCTCTGCTCCAGTCTGCATGGCCCTGCTGACACTCTGATTTCAGACCTCTAGCTTCCAGACTTCTGATTTATTCTTTACAGTGAGAGAATAAAGTTCCCTTTGTTTAAGTCACTGAGTTTGTGGTACTTTGTGATGGCAGCCCTAGCAAATTAATACAGCTCCCAGACACTGCACTGAAACAATGTCATAATGGGCTCTTTGTAATCCAGGGGGCAATTTTTAAGACTTTTTAAATTTGATGTCTCGCTATAGCATTTGGCAAAATTTTTTACTCCTTGCCATTGAAATCCTGCTCTTGACTTTTGGGCACCACTGTCTATGGGTTTCTTCATAGCTCTTAGCCTCCTCTATCTGAACCTTCCCTTCTAAATTTTCTTTGTTTCATACCCTAAATATTCCTGTTACCTATTTCCAATTTAATATGTTAACTGAGCCAAGATACATTTAATTCCCCCCATCCTGCTCCCAAATTCCCAGTGAAGTGAGTAGATCAATATAACATTTTAAAAATCTATTTCATTTATGTATTCAGCAAATATCACGTTTCAAACACTGTGCCAGGATGAGAGATACAGAGATAGATGAAGAGGCAGACTAAGTATCTGACCTCACGGAGCTTTCATCCTTGTGGGGATGGATAATAAATAACCGAAGAAATACATAAGACAATTACAAGTGTGATACACAGCATAAAGGAGACAAACAGGATGATGAGATAGAGCAGGTGTAAGAGAATTTTTTCTGTTGAGGGGCCATACAGTAAATGTTTTAGGCTTTGCAGACCAAATGGCCTCTGTTGCAACGACTCAACTCTGCTATCGCAGCACAAAAGGAGCTACAGGCGAAACATACATGAATGGGTGTGACTGTGTTCCAATAAAATGTCATTTACAAAACCAGCCAGTGTGCCAGAGTTAGCCTGTGGACTGTAGTCTGCCAACCCTTGAGAGGGAGAAAAATTGCAATAGATCATTTTTGATAAAAGGGTCAATGATGGTCTCTCTGAAGAGGTGGCATTACAATTGAAACCTGAAAGGGACAAGGCGCCAAACCTCCTTTCCTCCACCCACCAGCCTCTGAACTAGTAACGACAACAAACAAGTGTTTTATTCTTTTGTTCGCATCTAAAGGATTTGAATGGCAATCCACATAATCTACAAAATTCATAACTCCAAATGGTGGGGAAACATCAAGCCCTGCATCCCCAGTGTGGGAATTTGCAAAAAAGAGAAAGACCACTCAACTTAAGACATTATTTAGTAGTTTGAAAGAGGGTTAGGGATCTGCACTAGGTAAACAATTCCCTCTAAACAGCCTTTTCTGAAAGAAATGGGAGACAGCATTACAAATGTTTTACCTGTATTCCAAGCAAGAGTTGAAAATACACTGTATCTATGAAAAAGGAATAACCTAAAGTATATAAATATTGTTTTATTCAAAATCATTATTACCACAAGATATCAATTTTTATATGAGGTTACTATAGAAAATTGAATCTGTAAATTTGTTTTTTTTAAAGATGCAAAAATAAGAGATATGGAGAACAAATCCACAAAGTAGAATTTGCTTATAACAGGAACTCTGTGTAGAAGTAGAACATATAAAGTAAATCATTACTTTATCATAGAAATTAGAAATTATGGAACAACTTTTCCTTATGAGAAGGTTTGTTTCTTCAGCCCAAATGGATTAATGAATGACAGGTCAATTTTACGTAGAAAGAAATAAACCTAGATATTTACTGATAAAATTAATGAATTTGAGGTCTTTAGGAAAAGAAAACTACATATACCCAGACCAGACAGGGAATGGGAGGTGAGAAGAGAAAATGCACGAAGAGAAAAACGTTTAGAAACAGACATCTCCTCTACAACACTACATGCTTTGGATGCTTTTAAAGACAAAAACTGTGATCCAAGGATTCTGAATTCATTCACATCTAAGGACTAAAAGTTTTATAAAGATTCAGGAAGTATATCAGTTCTGTGAAATAATTACACTAAGAAATATTCTAACCGAGACTTGAATCAAAGTATTTTAAGGATGGAAAAAGCATAACAAAAAAATAAATGAACAACTGTGATAAGTTTTGAAAGACAGCTGCAACATTATCTCCGTTCCCACAAACTTTTCAGTGATGTGGCTTGCTGCTCCCCAGCGATGAGGTAGAATCTATTTCTCCACAATCATGCCTCTGGGTTAGACCTGTGACTGTTGTGGCCAGTAGAAAGCTATAAACACGACACTATGCTCGGTCCAGACAAAGCCCTTAACTGACCTGGCAGCTTCTGCTTCCTTCCTCTTGGAGCTCTGAGCTCCCTGTAGGAAGGACCAGAAGTTCTGCTAGAGAGAGGGGCCGCATAGAGGGCCATGAAGCGCCTCAGACATCTAGCCCAGTTGAGCCTTCAAACGACTCCAATCTCAGCCTCTATCTAACTGTAAACACATGAGAGACCTCAAGCGAGAACCACCCAAATAAGCCCCATCAGCCCAGAAAACTCTGAGAGGTAATAACAAATTGCTGTTTTTTAAGACACTAACTTTTGGAGCGGTTTGTTACATAGCAATAGATCCTGAAATGGAACATAATGTATTACCTAATTGTTGTTAATATTGCCATAAAACTGTTCAAAAGTAAAAAGTATATATCTTAAAAGATACGATACAGGATGCTAAAAAACATTAGTAATAATATTCTGGATCTAAAAATCCCAGATTCTTTTGATGAAACTCAAAAGTGGGATGAGATAGAAGGAATTGAAAGTATAATACATTCCTCAACTTATATGGAGGATGAAAACAGTTACTATTTCATTCTTTACATTGTTAGAGAAATTAATACGCAATTTATTTTCAAAAGGAAAAAGGTTTATTGTGTTTCTGATTAAAAATCAGTAAATACTAGTTATAGAAGATTTACTTGATACAGAAAGGTATAAAGAAAATATAAACATTAGCAATCTCATTTTCCAGAGATACAAGCCATATCCATTTGGTCCATAATCTTAATTTGTATACATATATTAGCTAAGATCCTGTTTAACATGTTAGACGGTATATTTAAAAATGGCTCCACAAATACTCCATTTCTATTTAAAGTAATTCTCAACTTGGTAGTATCTTTCTAAAGCATAATCATCCCCATATTGCTACAGCTCTCAGAACTAAATGGTCTCTTCACTCTCCACCTTAGATAATTGGAGAGAGAGATGGCAAACTCTGTTACTATGTTTGAGAGTTTAGCAAACTCTCAAACTATGGTAAATTACATTTGGTATGGTTTAAATGCGGCACAAGTCTAGAGCACTTTTACTGAGTACAATTCTATTTTGTACTAAATAGATCATTTTATGCCAGACAAGCTGATCTTGTTTGATAGTGATGTAGAAATGTACTTACGCTCACTGACATTCTAATTGGGCACGACCTTAAATTTAAGAACTACTCACTAGAACCATATGGAGATTCCTTAAAAAACTAAAAATAGAACTATCATATGACCCAGCAATCCCACTCCTGGGCATATACCCAGAGAAAACCATAATTCAAAAAGACACATGCACCCCAATGTTCATTGCAGCACTATTTACAACAGCCAGGACATGGAAGCAACCTAAATGTCCATCAACAGAGGAATGGATAAAAGAGATGTGGTACATATATACAATGGACTATTACTCAGCCATAAAAAGGAACAAAATTGGGTCATTTGTAGAGACATGGATGGACCTAGAGACTGTCATACAGAGTGAAGTCAGAAAGAGAAAAACAAATTAATGCATATATGTGGAATCTGAAAAAATTGGTATAGACGATCTTATTTACAAAGCAGAAATAGAGACACAGACACAGAGAACAAATGTATGGAATACCAGGGAGGAAAGGGGGGGTGGGATGAATTGGGAGACTGGGATTGACATATATACACTATTGGTACTATGTATAAAATAGATAACTAATGAGAACCTACTGTATAGCGCAGGGTGCTCTACTCAATGCTCTGTGGTGACCTAAATGAGAAGGAAATCCAAAAAAGAGGGGATATATGTATACATATAGCTGATTCACTTTGCTGTACAGTATAAACTAACATAATATTGTAAAGCAGCTATACTCCAATAAAAAGTTTTTAAAAATTTTAAAAAAAAGAACTATTCACTAAAATCACTGTTTCCCTAGTGTTTGCTACAGAATTCCAGTCCAATTAGATGTTCTAAGAGTAAAAGAAGAAGGTATTCAATAAGTTTAGAAAATTCTATCACAAACAATACTGGTAAGATTATTCTCATCCGTGTCTCCTTGTTCCCCTGTGCAAGATTTCCTCTGGGGGGTATACCCAGTCACAGAAGTGTTATGGCAGTGGGTTTGTACACATGCCATGTCCCTAAATCCTCCTTCTGTCCCTAAATCTTCAGAATGGCTGCACAAACGTATACCCATCCAGCAGTGATGAAGTGTTCTTGATTCCCACAGCCTTGGCAGTACTTGATATTATCCAACTCTTTATCATTGCCATTCTCGTGTGCAAAGTTTTTTTTTTTTTTCCAAAGTTTTAATTTGCAGTTATCCAATCGAGCTTCTTTTCATTTGCTTTTTAGGTATTTTAGTTTTCCCCTTCTGTGAACTGTCACTTTGTATTATGTTTTAATCCTTTATTGGTTGTTCACATCCCAAACATCTTCTCCCATTGTGTTGATAGTTTCTTACACAAAACATGAAATCGTTAATTTTCATGTCATCAATTACACCATTTTTTTATGGTCTGTGCTTTTTTTTTTCACCTCATTTAAGAAATCCTTTCCCACCGTTTTTACAAAGACTTTCTCCAACATTACCTTATAATAGCTTTATAGTTTTGTCTTTTACCGTTCGATCTTTATTCCAATGGGAGATTATTTTTGTATGATGTTGTGGTGTGAGTTTTGGGGCTGTTTTTCTCCAAATATTTTGTCAGTTTTCAAAATCCTGTTTCTCCCATTTCCTCAATGATCTACCAACAACTTATCAAGTTCCCATACACACATGGATTTGTCTTAGATCATATCCTATTGTCTATTTGGCATTTCTAGAACCAGTATCACACTGAATTACTACAGCTTGATAACATGTATTAATATCTGGTAAGATATTCTCCACATTGTTCTTCTTTCTAAGAATTGGTTTGGCTATGTGTGGATTTGTGTGTGCCCAATTCACTGCTGATGGGGTTTTTTATTTTTATGTGTTTTTTTTGTTTTTGTTTCATTGAGATACAATTGACATACAACATTAGTTTTTCCTACTCCTGTCTACTTTTGTGTCCTTTAAAAAAGTTTTTAAATATTATCCATAACAACTTTTGCATCTTTAAGTCAGTTCCTATATATTTTATTTATTTCCTTTTGATAACTGTAAATATCATATTATGGTCTACTAATTTTGCTAACTGGCTATTGGTTTTTGCTTATTGATTTGTGCTCAAGCAACCATGCTGAACTCTCTTTTTAGCATTAATAGCTTGTCTGTTGATTCTCTTGAGTTTTCTACATAAATAATTAAATCATCTACACATATTGACAGTTTTGTCTCTTCCTTTCTAGTCTTAACCCTTATTTCTCTTACTTCTCATCTTTCATTGGCCAGGACATGCAGTCCTTTGTTGAACAGAAAGGGCCATAGCAGGCGTCCTTGTTTGTTACTGACCTTAAAGGGAAGGCTTCTAAGGTTTCTCTGTTAAGTGTGATGTTTGAACATTTCTACCAGATCTGCTACTTAGGCAACACAATGTATAATGGTGCTTTTATTAATAAAGAAATCGAAAACTTTATTTTGGGAGATAGAATTTCTTGCCAATATAACACTAAGCTCCAAACTAAACTAAAAATTTGAACACATTTTCCAACTTAAAATGGTTTTAATTGTGCTTTTACCTCCTGGGTTTTCTCATTTCCCTTGGCCAAATTTTGACCATGGGGATAGAGAAACAGTATTATAGTCATCTGAAAAAGGGCTAAAATAATTTATGCTTTGAACTATAGATACCAAGTTCTATACCACTGTATACGAGGTGTGTAACTAGTGGAACTGGTTTTTACTATCATATATTAAGTTTTCACATTCATATTTTCAAGGAAGATCCACAACGACTGAGCCCACGAGCCACAACTACTGAAGCCCGCGTGCCTAGAGCCCGTGCTCCGCAACGAGAAGCCACTGCAATGAGAAGCCCGTGCACCACAATAAAGAGTAACCCCCGCTCACCGCAACTAGAGAAAGCCCACGCGCAGCAACGAAGACCCAACGCAGTCAAAAATAAATAAGTTAAATAAATAAATTTAAATAAATAAATAAATATTCTGTATACATCATTTTTAAAGAGTTTTTAACAGGTAAATAAAGATAAATAAATGTTCCCAGGTGGCCTTGACCTTACCATTTTGGGTTCAAAAATCTGTGAGCTTGGAACTTATAAACCTGGAACTCAGAATATCTTTTCCAGTTGTAATAATTTTCTACTTTATTTTCTGGTTCCTTGCATATATATCATCTCCCACTTGAAATTATAAACCCTTAGAAATCAAGGTCCATGTCAAATTCCTTATATTTCCTCACAAAACCTAGCACACTCAACTATACTATAAAATACAGTATATTTTATAGTTGATGTCAGGTATCAACTATAAAAATAAGTGAATAGGTGAATTAATTAATAAACTAGCAAAAGAAACTGATTAATGATGATGAGATTTCTAGCCCAGCCCAACTTAATTCCCCAGTTAAATTCAATGAGTATTTACTGATCAACTGCTCTGAGCCAGGCAGTTAAACCTTATAAAAATACAAGACCTACAGTGTAAAACCAAATAATCTAATCAGCATTGACTATGGGTTGTTTTTTTTTAATACATTTTGAGTCCCCACATCTTTGGAGTGGAAAAACATCCTTGTCAATTCCATATTTGATATTCAATATTTGCATAAAAGAAAGCAACTTTCCACATCTTCAGAACACACATCCCTCTCTCTCTCTGTCTCTCTCTGTCTCTCTGTCTCTCTCTCTCTCTCTCTCTCACACACACATACACAGAGAAAACTAAGCAAAAAGACAACAATACAAAAAGGCATCTATTGGTCAATCACACCTAAATTTGATGCTGATTATTCACTGCTCAGATCTTTGTTTATCTGGCCATGACTTCACTCTCAATAAATACAAAATAGTTTCCAATCGTATTTAAAACAGGAGGGAAAGCTCTTCCAGGGAATTTAATGCCCTTTTCACCTACCTCCAAAAGCCAGTTTAAAAAAGCAGGCATTTGCCAACCAAACCAACCAGGAACTGTAACAGAGACCACAGCACCATGTGGTCAGACATCTGAAATGCTGCTGACAACTCTTCCATTAGGACAGGTTACACTGCCATCATTAGCAAGTCATCAGTCAATCTGCTGAGAGTCATTTTCTATATCATTTCCTCTCTGAAGGCATGAAGGTCACATAGCACCATTGTGTTAAACAGCTCTGGGAAATCTGAAAAATGTTTAGGATGGAGAATATGACTTGGTGTATAATTTCCCACTTACAGTTTTATGCTATCAGACTAGCACACATGGTATTCTCATCACCAGCATCAAAAGTTCCATAAACGTATCATAAGTAATATAAGGCTCTATGGTTGTGATTTGCTTACAATCACATCAAAAACAAAATTTAATGGTAGCTACCCAGTTCCAGGAGTCATTTATTCTCATTAGAAAACCAAAGCCAGCAATGATATAAGCAGAGCTGACAATCACTGCTTGGGAGAAACTCAGAACAATTGGGATGTCATTTGGCTGACTGTTAGTGGATATTGGGGTGGAAATTAGCGCAGACTTAGCTTATCCAGGTGCATCGTTTAAGTTTATTCCAGCTAAATCCTAACTTTTGGGGTGAGATTTAAAGAGAAACTCCCTACTCTCTCTAAAATTTGAGGGATGTCTAAACACACGGCCTGTTCGTTCGTGTGGAATTACAAGACTTTTTTAAAACCTCTATTTGATGCTGTATGGATTTCAGATATTTTTCTTGGGTCTCTAGTTCTATAATCTGTTTCCTGAGAAGCTTACCACGGCCAATTTTCTCATGAGAGAAGCTCAGTTTCAGGGACTAACAAAGCCCAAGTATCAAATTGAGGTCCAAAGTAAGCAGTCACCACAAAAGAATATTGATTAATAGATCCTTAGTCATTTCAAAATTATTAGTGATAGAATTTGTTGACCACTTTTGTAAGAGCCACCAGTTCCCTAGTTGTAGTCCTGGAAAAACAGTATTAATGCAGTTGTTTATAAACTTTTTAAGAACCTTAAAAGTGATTTTATGTTAAAATAAATTAAACACAAAATAAATATTTAGCATTGTTATAATGCCTCATAGGACTCTAACATGGCTTTCAGGGTAGCAATGCTACTGCTTTTCCTCTTACTTCATAGATTCCTCCTTTGCCATTACCTTTGCAGGTTCCTCCTCAACTTCCTGATCTCTTAACACCTAACTGGAATATTGAAGCACTTCTTCTTCAGTCGTCTCTCTATACATAGATCACTTCAACTTTCAGGGCTTCAAAGACCATCAAAAAGCCAGGCATGCCGAAATTTATAACACTAGTTCTAAACTCCAGACTCATACACCCAACTGCTTACTCAACATCTCCATTAGACTGAGTGCCTGACAGTTTAAACTCCCTGCCCTCCAACCCACTCCCCTCACAGTTTTCCTCGTCTCTGTGAATAGCAACTTCTAGTTTCTCAGGCCAGGAACCTTGGGATCATCTTGATTCTCCTCTTTCCCTCACATCCTACATCCAATCCAACAGAAATTTTTCTTGGCTTCACTCTCCCAACTTAGCCAATAGAAAACTACTTGGCAATGAAAAAGGGCACACACACTCATGCACACACACACACTGCAAGCACACAGGGATGAGTTTCAAAAATATTACTTTGAGCCAAAGAAGTTAGACACAAAAGAGTATATACAGTGGAGTTCATTTACGTGAAATTCAAGAACTAGCCAACCTAATCTATGGTGATAGAGATCAGAATAATCATTGCCTCTGGGAAGTTGCTGAAGGAATTGCTGAAACAACACCAAAGAATGTTAGGAAAATTAAGATGTTCTACAGTGTGATCTGGGCGGTTACAAGGATGCATACACATGCTAAATTCCATCAAACTGTTTACTTAAAATTTATAAGTTTTATTGAATATTAATCATACCTGAAATAAGTATTCATATGTGTGTAATACGTATTGCTATTTCCTTAGAAGGGTCAAAATGTTGGAGTATTTTGAAAAATTTAAACATGTAGTTCATAGATCCTCCCCAGCCAGCTCAACAAAAGCCAAAAATAAGGATGGGATTATCTAGGAAAGACCTGTGGAAGAACCTCTTGTTTCATGGAATAATTTCCAACACATACACGAGAGACCCACAAGATTCTTGAGAATTTTATACAAACAGAACCAATCTGGACAAGCAGAACCAGTTTGGACAGAGAGAGGATGAATGAAAGGTTTTCCACAAGCAGAAAACAGACTGACAAAACTATTCAGTTCCAAGTACATGCTACCCTTCATGAAAAAAATGACAACTCCAGAGGTGGAGGCCCAAGTCCAGAGGGTGGAACCAGAAACCACACTGGATTGTTCCAAGGCCTTAGAACATAATGTCACCTGCCCTCCTGGATTCAAAATTGCTTGGGACTGGTGACCCCTTTTTTTCTTCCATTTTTCTCCCTTTTTGAGTGAGGAGGTCTATAACTTTTATCCCATGCCTGTCTCACAACTATATTTTAGCACCAGCTAATTGTTTCTTGAGTTTCACAGGTTCATAAATAGAGAGAAATTGTGCCTCAGGATGGATTAGAGATGAGCATTTCACATATCTGGTTAGATTATGAGATCTGGGACTCTGAGCTAATGAGAGTTAGATGAGATTAGATTATTTGGACTTCAAGTTGCTGCTGTAATACATTGAGACTTTCGGGAATGTTGGGGTTGGGTGAATGAAACTCTGTACCCATTAAACACTAACTCCCCTTCCTCACCCCTGCAGCCCCTGGGAACCACCAATCTACTTTCTGTCTCTATGAATTTGACTACTCTAGGTACCTCATATAAGTGAAGTCGAACAATGTTTATCCTTTTGTAACTGGCTTATTTCACTTAGCATAATGTCCTCAAGGTTCATCCGTGTTGTCACATGTGTCAGAATTTCCCTCTCTTTTTTTTTTTTTTTTTTTGTGTGTGTGTGTGTGTGTTACACGGGCCTCTCACTGTTGTGGCCTCTCCCGTTGCGGAGCACAGGCTCCGGACGCGCAGGCTCAGCAGCCATGGCTCACGGGCCTAGCCATTTTGTGGCATGTGGGATCTTCCCGGACCGGGGCAGGAGCCCGTGTCCCCTGCATAGGCAGGGGGACTCTCAACCACTGCGCCACCAAGGAAGCCCTTCCCTCGCTTTTAATGCTGAATAATATTCCATCTTATGTATGTGTCCTATTTTGCTTCTCCATTCAACCATCAGTGGCCACTGGGGTTGCTTCCACCTTTTGGCTATTGTGAATAATGCTGCTATAAAAATGGGTGTACAAATATCTGTTCCACTCTCTGCTTTCATTTCTTTTGCGTGTATACCCAGAAGTGGAATTCTAGATCATATGGTAATTCTGTGTTTAATTTTTTGAGGAATTTCCATACTGTATTCTACAGCAGCTATACCATTTTATATTCTCACCCATAACACACAAAGGTTCTAATTTCTCCACACACTTGTCAACACTTATTATTTCTGTTTGGTTGGTTCTTTTAATAATAGTCATCTTAATGTGTGTAAAGTGGCATTTCACTGTGGTTTTGATTTGCATTTCCCTAGTGATTAGTGATGTTGAACATCTTTTCATGTGCTATTGGCCATTTGTATATCTTCCTTGGAGAGATGTCTATTCAAGTCCTTTGACCCTTTTTTTTTTTATTCAAACAGAAAGTCACAAAAATTATAATCATCCTCACTTTGACCATTTTTTAATTGGGTTATTTTGCTGTTGTTGAACTGTAGAAGATCTTTGCATATTCAGGATATTAATCCCTTATCAGATATATGATTTGCAAAACTTTCTCCCATTCCAAGCATTGCCTTTTCACTCTGTTGATAATTTCCTTGGATGCACAAAACTTTTTAATTTTGATGAAGTCCAACTTATTACTTTTTCTTTCATCTCCTATGGCTTTGATGTCATATCCAAGAAATTATTGCCAAATCCAATGTCATGAGGTTTTGCCCTATGTTTTCTTCTAAGAGTTTTAGAGTTTCAGCTCTCACATTTAGGTCCATTGATCACATTTAGGTCCACTTGATCCATTTCAAGTTATTTTTATATATGGTGTAAGGTAAGGGTTCAATTTTATTATTTCACATGTGAATATACAGTCTTCCCAACATCATTTGATGAAAAGACTGTCCTTTTCCCATTGGATGGCCTTAGCATGCTATTTATGTCATTTTAATTAACTCACCTTATAATAAATTCTATTATAAGTATTGAATAATAAAACTGCAGTCTATTACCTGGAATAACAAATTCACTTCTTCTTTTGAGTGGATACAGGCCATACCCACTTCTATCAACAGAGCAGAAAATCATTATACTATACTGCTTCACGGATTTACTTTTCTAATTATTCGACTCTAAAAGGCACAATGCACTTTGTTATAGATCACCTATACTCAATTAATACAGAAAACTTTTGAATATTATAATAAAATAGAACAAATGTTTAAAGAAATGTCCTTAAGTTTCATAAGGAGAAATAAAATCTACCTAAAATAGGGAGAATAAAAAGTATTACAAATCAGTTGTCTGGATTCCTAGAGGAGTTAGACTCATTTCCTCAAGGTCAGCCCAAGAGTTATCCAGATTTTGTGTTTTCCTTCTTAAATTTTCCTTGCTCTACCATCCACCCCCATACTTTACCCTTACTATCCTCAGAGTTCTCACTAACCTTATCAATCATAATTCAATATATTTTAGTCACTAAGTTATCTAAAGGGAAGTAGAGGGCCTTATTGTGCTCATAAAAATAAAGCTATAGTGATGAAAGTAGATCCCTATTATTTGTAATTTTTATAATCTGTATATGATTTGACCAAAAATACAGATAAAAGTAATGGTGGTAACAGAAATAGTAGTAGAAGTAGAGGAAGCTGACACCCTTTGACTTACAATGTGCTAAGAACTTAATATTAAATGTCATTTAATCCTCAAAATAACCCTATGATATAGGTACTATTATCAACCCATTCTAGAGTTGAGGAGACCAGGCCTTAGAGAGAATTTCATGCCCACATACCCCATGGATGAAATGCAAGAGACAGTATTCAAGTCCAAAGGCTGTGCCCTTACACAATTACATCAATGTTTCACAAGCTTTTATCAGTCAGATATGAGTTTCACATGGTTGAAATATTTGTAGACAATCTGTATTTCTGTATTATTATTTACTTATATTTTTCTTTAAAATCAACTCTTAAAAAAAAAACCTTCATTTTTAAAGGTTTAAAAAAGAACAAAAAGAAGTCTTTAATGCTACATAAATACCTGCAAAGACTGAGTGTGAGACCTAGTCCCCCTCTTCAAATGAGAGATTCAAAGTGTCAGATGTTGTAAGTGTGATTAATGCCAAACTAAGCCTTTCTTTTGAACTAATTAGAAGAATCGAAAGAAAACTCAAAAGGAATGATTTACTTACTATCTGTTTTTAAGTTCATTATAGCTGATGATCATATAAAACAGACTGAGGAGTCCTGTACGTGTACTGCTTCATGGTACCTGCCCCTCACCTTGGGAAACAATCCATTACCCTCTGTTGTGCTTGGATGTGCCATTATACCAACAGCAAGTTAACTCTCCTACCAAACAACTAGTGAGGTGTTTGTAACAGGAAGCTTCTCCAAACCCTCTTGTCTACTAAAGACAACAACAGTTAAGGAAAGAGTCTGGTGGAGGAAAGAGACAAGTTGACTTGCAAAGCCATGTAATAAGTGGTGGTAAATAGGTGTAACAGAAGGCCTAGGCCTTTAAAAACAAATGGAATTAAGAATTAAGATATAATAATGTCCCACTTCATGCCTGAATTTAAAAGAAAAATATATAAGATCTATTGTAATAGGTTCCTATATATTTCATAAATTATAAATATATTAAAAATTTATACTTTTATCTTCACAAAGTATCCCAATTAATAATTTCATAGACACCATATCTTCAAGCACTCTAAGTATAAATCTATGCTACAATTTTTAACAAAGGGAAGGTAGTTCATTTTAAAAACCTAGCTCAGTACTGGCATCAATAGCTGAGAATTTCCTTCCTCCAGGCTGACCCAGCTGCAAGGCTAGAAGAGCATGGCTGCTCTCCAACCTGCCCCTGGGTCTCCTCACATATTCACCCACTGAAGTGACACAGCAGGACTTCTATTGTCACGCTGTCCTCTCTACCCTATGACTGTGTGGCAAGCATATTTAGGAACCTGTAAATTAAATTGTCTATTATCCAGAAAAACTTTGTATTTCTTGTTTAAATTTGTCCTGTTGAATTTTAACTATGAATAATTAATCAACTTCATCATTTAACGGCATTTTAAGCACCCATATGTGTTGAGGACTTTGTTTTAAAAAAAAAAAGGATTTTTAAAAAATTATACTAATATCGATATGAACAAACCTAAACTTACTTATAAAAAAAAAGGAACAATAAAACAAACACTAGCCGATGCTAGAATTTTTTTTCTAATAGTTAAGTTATTATGATTACTCAAGAGCAGAAGAATGAGTGAAAACCATAATTCATTTTAATTAAATGTAGAACACAGGCAGTGGTTACCTGAAGCAGATGTGCCAATGGGAAGATGGGGACATTTAGCCTAACTAGAAAGTACAATATTTGGAGCATTACCTGCAGAATAGGTACCTTGGGTGAAAAGGGGAAGGCCATAAAGGGCTGAGGGAGCCCATACTGAGATTTGGAAGACAACTCCGACATGCGGGCTGCCCTGAAACAAAGATAAGACCCCAACATGGCCTCTAGGAGTTTACGACACGGAACTGGAGCAGTAGCCAGATGTAAAAGTAGCCTCTTTTCTGAGGCCATAAAACATGGTGCTGCCTGAAGACTTAAGCTCGGTGAAGGCAGTTGCTGTCCTGAAGTATGTACATAGTCTGCAAAGTGTCCTCTAGTGTCCAAAAGCTCTCACTGCATGTAAAAATAGAAACCTTTCTCCAGTCACAAGATCAAGGATCAGCTCTCCCTGCCCACAGCCTGCTACTTGGTAGTCAATCTGGTGACTATTTTTCAAGTTTCCACATGGTTTTCCACTTAATCTTGATAATCAGTCAACAAAGCAAACAATGTAATTTAAAGCATCCTGATTTAGCGGCCAAAAGGAGGCGACAGAGCATCTAAGAATATGGTCTGGAGTCTGACAGCCTGGGAGGGTAAAACCTTGCACTGCCACTTGCTGGCTTTGTGACCATGGATGAATGAACTAATTTTCTTGCTTTCAGCTGACACATCTGTAAAGTAGGGATAATAACATTATCACCTCATAGAATAACCATAATAATCCTAGGAGGTAATAAATATTATTAACCGAACCTGGAGCCAACCTACCTCAGAATCTTTTTCTTATGTTATAGTAAATTTCCCCTATTCTTAAAGCTACTTTCAGTGTGTGCTTTCCACTATTATTTGCAGGCATTGCCAACCCACTGATAACACTGACTATTGTAAATGAGTATTTCAAATTACATTCTATACTCTTCCCGTGGGCTGGATTTTAGCGTACTACAGACTGTTCAATTATATAGATCATCTAACTCACTAGTTATACAAATGAGAAAACCAAGGCCCAAAGATATTAAGTGTCTTATCCCAGGTCACACAGCTGCCAGAGCTGGGACTGTCTAAAACTCAATATGCCTGGCTCCCAGTCCAGTGCCCTTTTATCACATAATTCATTTCATTCCTCTTCTCCATCCATAAAAGTCAACACAAATCACACTCCAAATCAGAGGCAGCAGAGAAAGCAACTATTTCTGCAACACAAGATGTGACAACAACTAACCACTTTTTAAAGGCAGATAATGGATTAACATGATACTATAATGAAGAGATATCGGAAGAACTACTGTGAAAGCAAAAGATCAGCCAGCTCAATAATGTTTGAAATATCACTGATCAGACCTTGATATACAGAAAAATATAAACAAATGGAGGAACCATTTTAATGTGCTTACTTACAACCAACCCATGATACTACCTCTACCTGCTTCCCTGCCCTCGGTCCAGCCCTGTGGTTAAACTCACTAGCCCTATTACTAGTTCTTTAATTAGAACCTGGCTATCATTCTGCCTTCCCTCCAGTTTACATCCTGCTATCTCTTCTTCTTGAGTCTGGGGGAGTGAGGAATAGAAAGATGATATTTACATTTGCTATTGCTCTGGAACTGTCTTTACACAGACCTTCACATGGAAAGTTCACTGTCATTCAGGTCTCAGCTGAAATGTCACCTCCTCCTCAGATGGGTCCTTTCTCATGATAGCCTAAAGCAGCCCACTCTTATCTCCTTATCACATTACCCAGCTTTATTTTATCACAGTACTAGTTACTACCTGCTGTTTTCTTTTTTTCCATTAATTTTTGTATTTATTTCTTCTCATTTCCTCCAGCTAAAATGCATACTATTAGATACCCTGACTGTCAGCAGTATTGTAACTCCAGGACGTAAAGCAGTGACTGAGAATAAGTACTCAATAAATGTTAGCTGAGCACTGCCTAAGTTTACACTGTTACTTCCAGAGCCAAGATTAAAATTCAGATGTCTAGCCACCAATTCTTTTCACTGCATTCTGACTTCTACATGACTTTATCTTGGAACATAATAAAATTTTTTAAACATCTTTATTGGAGTATAATTGCTTTACAATGCTGTATTAGTTTCTGCTTTATAACAAAGTGAATCAGCTATACATATACATATATCCCCATATCCTCTCCCTCTTGCGTCTCCCTCCCACCCTCCCTATCCCACCCCTCTAGGTGGTCACAAAGCACTGAGCTGATCTCCCTGTGCTATGCAGCTGCTTCCCACTAGCTATCTATTTTACATTTGGTAGTGTATATATGTCCATGCCACTCTCTCACTTCGTCCCAGCTTACCCTTCCCCCCGCCGTGTCCTCAAGACCATTCTCTACATCTGCATCTATTCCTGTCCTGCCCCTAGGTTCTTCATAAACTTTTTTTTTTTAGCTTCCATATATATATGTTAGCATACAGTATTTGTTTTTCTCTTTCTGACTTACTTCATTCTGTATGACAGACTCTAGGTCCATCCACCTCACTACAAATAACTCAATTTCATTTCTTTTTATGGCTGAGTAATATTCCATTGTATATATGTGCCACATCTTCCTTATCCATTCATCTGTCGATGGACACTTGGTTGCTTTCATGTCCTGGCTATTGTAAATAGAGCTGCAATGAACATTTTGGTACATGACTTTTTTTGAATTATGGTTTTCTCAGGGTATATGCCCAGGAGTGGGACTGCTGGGTTGTATGGTAGCTCTATTTGTAGTATTTTAAGGAACCTCCATACTGTTCTCCATAGCGGCTGTATCAATTTACATTCCCACCGAATATAATAAATTTTAACATGTGCTACTTACTTTACCTATATTGACCTCTACCTACCACCTCCTTTAAATTAAAAGTATACTTACCTTTTAAGGCCTGTTTTATTTTCACCATGGTACTTTTTTTTAAAATCACACAATCAAATTTAATCAATCCTTTCTCAGTGTTAGTATACCATCTTTATTATATTTCATTTTGGAAACTTAACTTACCTTGTTTTTCATCTGGCTCTCCTGACTCTCACCTTACCTTCTTTTTTATCTAGACTACAAATTGTCTGAACATAGTGATGGTGTCTAATTCTTTTTCATTTCTCCCTATGCCTATCAGACTGTCTTAAATATAGAAGTTATTCAATAAATTCTTGCTGAATTAAATTATTTTCTCTCTACACAAAGATCTTGTTGATTTCCAGAGATGTTGGGTGGTCAAAATACAATAAAAAGCACTCAAGGAGGCAGAACAACCTGTTTGTTGACAATAATGATATTTCCAGGGACTATATCGGAACAACTAAGGTTCAAGGCAATATTCCACACATTCTAGAATGAATTCCAAGGAGGAATAAATTGCATCTCACTGACTCAGCACCTATAAATATTTTTCAAGTAATATCTACACAGGATATTGAATTCCAAACAACTTTTGAAAACCACTAATCATTCACATTCTTCCCCAAATGTCACACAGTGTAAAACTGATGGATCTTTTGTGACCTGATGACATTTGTCTCCATTTCTGAAGGCATTATAATGGAAATGTGGTCTTCTATCATCCTGCTACAGTTGGTATAAATCCACTAGATACTTTTTAAAAATATTTTGGGAACACACAGTCATGCAAACCAATGTCTGCCTGTCCCAGCAGGGGATAGTAAAAGACTTTACAAACACCAGATGGGATTTAACAGCATTAGTAAAACATAAAATGCTCCAAGAGTGCTAAGTCACTTCACGAACAACTCAAAGCAAATATATTTAATTTCCATTGTACATATTTTTCTTTCTTAAGAAATTCTAAAATTTTCCAATAAAAGTTTTATCATAGTCCTCTGACACTTAATTTCTCTTAAAATTAAATTATAATTATTTACCCTTTGGACACTATGCACAGATTATTATTTGTGGATATATTAACAACTTTCTAATTTTACCACAAGTATAGAACATATGGAGTTCTAAATAAGCATTCACCTGATTTCAATATTTAAATGCTTGCTTCACCAGAAATCCAACAGTCTAACGTGACTTTTTATTCTTGTCATATCTAACTTTAACCTTGTAACTATGCAGGAGTTGATATTTCGACAAATACTTTACAAAATAGTAATTGCAAATCATTTAACAAAATATGACCTAGAAGGACATTACTACCTAATTTTTTTTAAATATGATTTTCTTGGACTTTTCAGGGAATATAATATTGTCATAAAATGGAGTCAATTTTCTATTCAAGGCGAGCAGAAGCACAGATAACCCTCCCCACTCCAAAAGAAATTACTCATGCAATTGGATTTTATTGTGTGTTTTACTCAAATAACAAGCAGCCAGGTTGAGGGTAAGAAGAGACAGGATGTCTACAAATGTTCTTTACTATTGTTTTACTTAGATTAACATTAGAAAATGATTCTCTTTGCCTAACCACCTCTCAGAAATGGTTGCAATCCAGAAGAAAGCAGTTGAAAGTCAATCTGAGATTAAATTTTAGCTGCATATAATATAGTAAGTATATAATCCACAAACAAGGCAACTCAAGAAAAAAAAGGGGAATTCCCTGGCAGTCCAGTGGTCAGGACTCTGTGCTCTCACTGCCAGGGGCCCGGGGTTCAATCCCTGGTCGGGGAACTAAGGTCCCACATGCGGCACAGTCAAAAAAAAGGAAAAGAAAAAGAATGTATTCGGGCGGCCCACCCCACGGACCACAGCCATGCCTACGAGCAGAGATGCAGCCTTCCATCCTCTGAACCACCACACTTATCTCAGATAAGAAACAATTAAGAGCCATAAAATGCTATAACAGCAGTCAGAGCAGCGCGAGTCAAACACCTGCTAGCTCACCTGATGACAGTCCCCAAACCAGAGGTCAAGGTTATGAATTTGCTCAAACGTGAGGTCAAGAAAGGGTCTCTGTTCACAGACAGTATCTTTTTTTTGACCGCACTGCGCCACACGTAGGATCTTAGTTCCCCAACCAGGGATCAAACCCATGCCTCCTGCACTGGAAGCGTGGAGTCCTAACCACTGGACCTCCAGGGAAGTTCTGACAGTATCTTTAATCTCAAAGAGAATGAACTTCACAAAAAAGCAAATCTAAGTATGTCAATCTCCTATTTAAAACTCTTCAACGGCTACCCTCTGACCTCAGGAGAAAGTTCGAACTCCCTAGCACGCCATCCAAAGCCTTCAGGACCTGGGTCAGCCTATCTCTCTGGCTTGTCTCTCAGCCTTTCCCCTCCCTGCATCAAGGCTGCTCAGCAACAGACAATTCCCCACAAACATGCTAATCCTTCAACCTAGCACACCCTTCCCTCAGCTTCTCCTGACTTATTTCCATCCATAGCCCAGGGGTCCACTTAGAGGGCAGCTTCTCCAGGAGTCCTGCATCCCCAAAGTCTTGGGAGAGCAGAAAATCCTCCCGCAAGCTGCTCCCAGTGCTTTAATCCATATCCCATGGATCTCACTGTATTCAAATTGTAAGGCAGTTTGTCTCCACTGCTGGCCTGTGTTATTTAATCCTTCTGAAAACCAATGAGGTAAGCCTTACTGTGCCATTGTACAGATTAAGAAACAAAGACTCAGAGATGACTTACTTGAGGTCACTTATTTCATGGTGGGAGAAGAACTAAAACCCTGTACCTTCCCTTAACTATCATACTATGAGGCCACCCAGGGTAGAGCCTTAATCCAAGCATTATGAATTGTTATTATATTAAACAAGATTGTAGAGAGAGAAAATGCTTAGCATAGGACCTGTGACATATACTATGTGCTCAATAAATATGAGCCATCACCATCGCCATCATAATCATTATGAGCATTAGCTTTATCACTGTTTGGTCAAAGTTCATCTCTTTCAACGCAAAACTCCAGGAATCCTGCCAAACCCAGGATCTTTCCAAACAATGAGATCAATCATTAAGTGATGGTTTTCTCAAACTACTTCCCCTGCTTTTCTTCCCTAGAAGTCTTTAAAACCAACCTGTATTATGCTTCTAAAAGAGACAAAAAGAGGTTGCTCTCAAATGAAATCCCTTTTCACTTCCTTCCACCAGCACTCATTCCTTGGTTATTGAGGGCTACATTAAAGAGTCTAAAAAAGTATGTGTTTCACATCTTTGGTGTCGTTATTCTATCACTGTTTTAGCGTGATATCCATCTTGATCCTTTTGGCTTGACCTAAGCCCATTATATGGGAGGCCAAGGTAGAGTGAATTTTTACAAAACTCTTTCTTTCTTTAGGGATGTGAAACTGAACCTTGTCCCAATGGCAGCAGCATCTATTTAAAGACAATCTGATTTTGTAGGAACTTAGATGGAAAACAATGAAAACAGGAACTGTCTGCTATTAAATATGTTTCCTGTAACCCAAGCTCAGTAAATTGAGTCTCTTGGTTTTGCTGTTGTTCCACCTCTGGGAGTCCTGTTTAAATCAACAGGGTTTTGTGAGTACAGATCAATGGCAGGATTTTCAGTTTCACAGAGAAACAAAGCTTTCCAGGAGAAAGAATCGGCCAGCGCACAGCAAGTACAGTGTCTTAATTGAAAATGCTCTTTCAAGCTCTGAAAACTTGTGTTAGTTCATTGAATCTGGGATTTGTTCCTCCACACTGAAAGCTAAGTGCACAATTTAACATACTTGGCATTTTCTTTTTTAAGGGCAATCCAAACTTTGAAATGCCTCTTGCATTACAGGTCCAAAGAGCCCTCATGAAAAAATAAAATAAAACCTTTGGTTATCAACTTATTCACAGTAGCAGATTGGAGCTGCAGTTTATAACTTTCAATTTCCTGAGAGTAAATGTATGATATTTAGCCAAAAATATTCCAATTTATAAGTGATCATACAACTTTTTCTATCAGCTCCCATATTGGAGATTCAGCTTCTTGATTTAGAATTGAGTTTTATTTTAAATTTATGGGTAAAAGAGTGAAGAGTGAAAACTTGGCCACATCTCCGGACACTAGACACTAGACAGTGGATCCAACGAGAGCTCCTGGGTATAGGAAGGGTAAGTCTTGCATTGTGCACACAGGGCTGGGAACTGGGCAGGAGAAAAGCAAGCAGAGAAGAATTGAGAAGGTAATAGAATGGCAGTCCAAGAGGAGGGTGGAACAGAGGAGAAATCTTGAGGTACCATCTTCATCTACCAGCGTCTATGTAAAGATGAAAAAGTGCTTCGTTCCATATCTAATCTCAACCCTATATTGCAAGTTCTAGAGATAAAGTGGGAAATTCTCAGCCATCAAGGGACGAATCCCAAAGCACTAGGCACTCTCCACCTCCTCTGTCCTCATAGTCTCTGAGAAGCTGACAGAGCTCCAAGATCTGGGAGATGATTTTGGACTATTCCCAGATCTCCAGGCCTCTGGAAACCTCAGAAGGGACCACAGAGTCCCACTCAGTGCTGCCTTCCCATCCATCCCAATGTGGAGAAAAGACATCACATTCTCCATTCTACTCTCTTACCTTCATGTACAAAATGCTCAAGGCTCTCATAACACAGGCTTAGTATCCCAGAGTTGAGCTCAAAAATCTTTACATACATGCAACCCATGCATTTTTCTCTGAGTATCATTTTTGTCTCTATTGTACCAAGAACTTAAGATTCATAGTATCTTTCCCTAAATCCCATGAGTATAATTTTTTAAAGTATGGGCGGGAAATGGAGTGACCATTTTAATGGTGTAAGCACGGGATTTACATGCATTTTTCCAGGTTTTCTGAGAAGAATGGGAATAAAATTTTTTCAAAGTAAAAAAGAATTTCAGAATGCCTAAAGGAAGCTACATAAATAAATAATCTTTTATGTCGAATGCAGCGCTTATTAACATGGACTCCTATGGCCTTCAGTGCTTCAATACACGACTACCAGGAAAGTTTATGCAAATTTAGGGTGCATACACATCTTAGTATTTTATGTAGACAGGGCTCATTGCTTTTATAAAATTTTAAATATGGTAGATGGCCCCCCAAAACAAGTTTTAGAGGAGTTAAATTAACAAGAAGTGCAAATTTTCTATTTCATACTATCTTTCAGCCCTTCAATGCCACAAAATTTTTGCCATGGTTGAGCACTTTGCATCTGAAGATAGAGCTATAGATTGAAGATTCTGCTGATTGAAGACATTGATAAAATAGCAGCCGTCTTGATTGTTTATCCTGTTCTCTTCCTGCTTTCTACAGGAGCCCCAAATTAATGAAATACCCATTCCAGGAGCAATCTCTACACCTACAGACCTATTTGTAGTTCCAGTGCCAGGTTCAGAGAGCTGAGAGTAAGATAGACTCAATAATAGCCAGTATTTACTGAGAGCTCCTAATCTATGTACCAGGCACTCTGTGAAGCGTTTTTTCTCACTCAGTCTCCATAACAATCCCATTAGATTACTGCTGCTAGTATTCCCATTTCATGCATGAGTTAGAAAATTAAGTCTTTGCCCAAGGTTATGCAATGAGAAGGTGGTAAGACCAAAAATCTAAACCCAGATGGTCTGACTCCAGAATCAACAGTCTAAGCCATTGTGATATGCTTCTCCAGAAGTTTTCCAGGAATATCACTGAGGAAGCAGGCAATCGAGACAGCACTTCCATTTTTCATCCTGACCTAATATTTCTGAGCTGAGCAAGAATTTGGACATCATCTCATCACCCATCTTTACAGGGGAGAAAACCAGAGAGATTTCACAGTACTAATGAAGAAGAGATAGATGGAGCAGCAATAAAAAAGCAAATGGGGACAATGCAAAAATACACAAGTATAATAGAAGAAAATGTAATTGATAAAGCACATTTATTAAATGGAAGTTATCTTTATCTGAAGTACTACTTTTTTTTTAGTGGTACGCGGGCCTCTCACTGTCGCGGCCTCTCCTATTGCAGAGCAGAGGCTCCGGACGCGCAGGCTCAGCGGCCATGACTCACGGGCCCAGCCGCTCCGCGACATGTGGGATCCTCCTTGACCGGGGTACGAACCCGTGTCCCCTGCATCGGCAGGCGGACTCTCAATCACTGTGCCACCAGGGAAGCCCTGAAGTACTACTTTTAAAATCTATCCAAGAGAGCATTGTGTAAGAAGGTAAAAAGGTACACCCATTTTGGAAAACAATTTGACAGTCCCTCAAAATGTTAAACAGATATGACCCAACAATTCTATTCAAGTATACACCCAAGAGAATTGAAAACACATGTCCACATAAAAACGTGTACACTAATGTCTAATGTTCATAGCAGCATTGTTCATATGCCAAAAAAATAGAAACAATAATCCAAATGTCCAGCAATTAATAAATAGATAAATGAAGTGTGGTATATCTATACGGTGGGAGACTATCTGCCAATAAAAAGCAATGAAACTTTGGTACATGCTACAATATGGGTGAACAAGTAAGGCAATCACAAAAGACCACATATTGTATGATCCCATTTACACAAAATGTCCAAAATAGGTAAGTGACAGAGACAGAAAGATTAGTTAGTGGTTGCCAGGCGCTAAGGACAGGGGAGAATGGAGTGAGAAATAAGGAATTATAGCTAATGGATAGAAGAAGTTTTATTTGTAGGGTGATGAAAATGTTCTATAATTAGATTATGGTGATGGTTGCACAGCTCTGTAAATATACTAAAAACTATTGAACTGTAGGGCTTCCCAGGTGGCGCAGTGGTTGAGAGTCCACCCCCCTATGCAGGGGATGCGGGTTCGTGCCCCAGTCCAGGAAGGTCCCACATGCCGCGGAGCGGTTAGGCCCGTGAGCCATGGAGCGGTTAGGCCCGTGAGCCACGGCCGCTGAGCCTGCGCGTCCGGAGCCTGTGCTCCGCAAGGGGAGAGGCCGCAACAGTGAGAGGCCCGCGTACCGCAAAAGCAAACAAACAAAAAAACTATTGAACTGTAAATTTTAAGAGGGTGAACTTTATGGCATGTAAATTATATCTCAACATGGCTGTTAAAAATTGTTTTAAAATTAGCATGTGTGCTTCCTACCTTTACCATGGGGAGTGCAACAGCAACGGTAAAGTTGTTTCATCCCCACCTTTCAGCCATACTGCTTGCCCTCTCTTCATCTGTCTTCCGGTAAAAGCATCACTCACGACCAGCAGGGGGAGCTCAAACGATAGCTTTATCCGTTTTCTGCTCCCAACCACAAACAGCTGTGAGGGCAGAAAGAATATTTTCAAATTAGAGAAAATGAAAGATAGTTGAGTTTTATCCTTACTTATCCCCACCAAAAGGATTGAAAAGTTGATATGAGCATTCATCTCTTTAAAACAAACCCACATCGATCCTCTTACACATCTCAGCTTTTCAATTACATTGTATTCTCCATAACACAAGAATATCTAGATTATAATAGGATACACAATGATCTCTGACCGAATACTTCTGTGCTCTTTCCCTATAAATTGCTTTTAAAACAGTCAGTGAAATCCAGCAGAAGAACAAAAAGTTAGCATCCTATGTATAGAATGTCTTTATCATTACACGCTACCTAGTTGCACCTCCCATCTTTGCTCCAGCTCTGGGATCAACTGATTTGTAATATTATCACAGTACTTAGGATTTTAGTGCAAAATAAATGTTAGCTATTTTTGTTGCATTCCAGGCTGAGAAACAGCTTTTGAAAGGGCATTTATTTATTCAAGAAAGTTTATTGAATATCTACTATAAGCTAGTCAGTGGTGGGGAAAAAACAGGTATAGAAACTGTCCTCATGGCTTGTACTCAGGTGGGGGAAAGGTGATATTAAACAAACATATAAATAAGATGCAATCCTAAATTATAATAAGTACATTGAAGGAAAAGCACAAGGTAATTAGAGAAATGATAACAGGAGTATCTAATTTAGATTGGGCAGTCAGGGAAAGTCTCTGAGGAGTTAGCAATTACACTGACAATGGAAGACAGAATGTTCTAGGTGGAGGAAATACTACTGTGTGCATCTTGAGTCAGGAAAAGACTTGAAGGAGCTTCAAGAAGGCTTGGGCTGGAGCCTAATGAGCAGAGGGAACATGGTGCTAGAAGAGGTTAGAGGGTAGGGTAAGTGCCAGGTCATGTAAGGCCCTGCGGGCTCTAGGAAGGGGGTTGTATTTTACTTTAAATGTAACGGGGAGCCACTGAAGAATTGTAAGCATACAAGTGGGTTGTCAGAGTTGCATTTTTATTAAACCACTCTGGTCATAAAGTGGAAACTTGATTAAAGAGTCTCAAAGCAGAAGTGGGAAGGGCATGCTAGTTGAAAGAAACCATCCATTTTGTTGTGAATGAAATGTGAGGTTCAGGGGCAGTGGGAAGTTATAAGAGTCATTCTAGAAAAACAATGACATACTCCCAGGCCCATTTCATGGCAGGCTCCAGAATCCATGGCATAATCTGTGTTTACCCTAGTTCTCTACCAACACCAATCCTAGCCGCATCTTCAAAAAGAATCAGCAACTATGAAAAGCATACCCAAGCAAACAGTAACGCTGCTTTTCCCTCTCTGAAGTTATGTAGAGCCATTCTTAATACAGGGGGAAAAAATCAATGTACACACATGTTTCCCAGAGAAAACATGTTTAATTTAAAAAAGTATACATGCTTCCTAAAATTGCAACCCCTCGTTGCACCAGCTGTTAGACTTACAATGGTGCATCAAATGAGGGTAATCAATTTTACACAGATGAGGAAAGATATAATATTTCAAGCCAAGCTTTGGAATTAACTAAATTTACATGCATGTTGTAGTGGAAAGAGCATGGACTATAATTTCAGAGGACGTGGGGTCAATCCTTACTCCACCACTTACAAGTCGTATCTTTGGGCAATTTACTTGACTTCCCCAAACATCTGGTTCCATGAGTGTAAAATGTAGATAATAATAATGTCCACCTCATGGAGAGGTCGTGAACATGAAATGAGCATGTTCAATGCTCAGTGGCTTTCCATATCATTACTTTAAGAATGTATAAACTATTCGGTGTAAAATAAGCTACAAGGATATATTGTACAACACAGGTAATATAGGAAATATTTTATAATAACTGTAAATGGAATATAACCTTTAAAATTGTGAATCTTTATATTGTACACCTGTAGCTTATATAATATTGTATATCAACTATCCTTCAATCAAAAAAAAGAATGTACTTCCAAAAATTTAATCAAGTTCCTCAAAATAAAACTTCTGTACAAAAAATAGAAAATTACATTCTCTTCAATAACATTTTTTTGGCTTGTTTTACTTATTTTTTTAAAGTTTTTTATTGGAGTATAGTTATTTACCATGTTGTGTTAATTTCAGGTGTACAGCAAAGTGAATCAGTTATACTTATACACATATCCACTCTTTTTTTAGATTCTTTTCCCATATAGGTCTTTGATAACATTTTAACATGATTGGCCACCTCAATCAAATTCTATAAATTGAAACATTTTGACATTCAATTCTCTGCATCAAAAAAAAAAATCAAACTATCAAAGAAACTGGTTATAAATTTTCAATATTGCAGAAGTGCTAGATATTGGGAAAATAAAGATACATGAAATAAATGGAATGAACAAAATGAAAGAATAATAGTTTCTAAAGAATGAGGTTGTTAATTTCCAAAATCAATAGATATAACTTAGAAACAAAATCATTGGTCAGTTTAAGGGTATTATGAAAATATTTCCAACACCTCAGCTCTATCACTTACTCGTTACATGACTTTAGCAAAGCCCCTTAAACTTGGCAAACTTGAGTTTCCTCACTTATAAAATGAAGATAATAGCACCTAATTCATAGATTTATTGTGAAAGATAAAATCGTGCCTCTAAAGCACTTTTGCATAGTACCTGGCACAAGTAGGTGCTGAATAAATGTCCATTGTTATTTTTTGTTTCAATATCTGAAAGCCTGTTTTAGGTCTTTTGAACATAGAATATTTTCGACTGTTTTATTTATCTCAGACATTCTCAAATAGATTAGATACCTTCTATTTCTGTTTCAAACAGGTTAAATGAATGTACTCCAAGTAGACTGACTGTTCCCATCACTCCATCAGAATTGCTCTTGCTAAGATTTATTAATGACCTGCACTACGCTAAACCCAATAGACAATTCTCCCTTTTCATCTTAAATCTGTTAGGAGCATATTTCACTGTTGATCACTCATTCCCACTTGAAGTATTTCCTTCCCATGGCCTCCAGAACACCGTTTTCTCCTGATTTTCCTCCTCCCACACTGGCCATTCTCCTTCCTAACCTTTGCTGGTAATGCTTCAGTGCCTCAACCTCTACTGTAGACTTTTTATAGGGTAGTTTCAGAGTATTTCAGGCTTGGTCTTCAGATCTCTTCTCTTTTCTATCCGCACTCACTCCCTTAATGATCTCAGGAAGTCTTGTTGCTTTTATTCTATTTTATTTATTTATTTATTCTTTTTTTGGAAAAGGTAGTGTTTTTAATAACTGCTTTTGTCACCAGGTTAAGTCATGCAGTTACAAAGTAGTTAGAAATTTCTGAAAGGATCTTATTGTTAAAAAAAGAAAAGCTCATTTTTAATGCCTCCTGTGTTCCGACAATTATCAACTTTAAATTGCCAGCCTGGTGCTCTCCTCTGAATGCCAGACATACATATTCAACTACAAACTCAGTGTTTCCATTCAGACATACAATATGCTCTCAAGATGAACATGTCCAATTCCAACCTTCTTTTCTTTCCCCCAGACCTTTCCTTCCTGCAGTCTTCCCCATCTCAATTAATGGCAACTTCAATCCTTCCAGTTGCTCAGGTCAAAAACTTTGAATTCTTCCTTGATTCCTCCCTCCCTCTCACAAACCCCACATCCAATCCATCAGCAAATTCTGTCAGCTCTATTTTCAGAACATCTCCAGACTCTAACCCCTAAACCAGCCACTTGTCATCACTTCCACTGCTACTACCCTGGCCCAAACCATTACCCGGATTACAGTAGCCTTGCCTTCTGTCTTCAGGGCACTCAAGCTGCACTGGTCTCCTCTCTGTCCTTCAAACATGGCAGTCCTGCCCCTGCCACTCAGTGGCCTTGCATTTGCTAGTTCTTCTTCACAGAAAGGTCCTCTGCACCAACGCCTGCACGATCCACTCTCTTACTTCCTTCAGGTCTTATCCAGATGTCACCTCTCTTTGAACCCTACCCTGGTCATTCTACTTAAAACTGCAATTCACCCTCCCTACCTCCCCATTCCTGCTTTACTTTTACTAATTACCACCTGACATTCTATGTATTTTAATTATCAGTTTGTTCATTGTGTGCCTGTCTAGAATGTACACTCGCTCTGGAATGTAAAGGGCAAGAATTTGTGTCTATTTTGTTTGGTTGCTGTGTCTCCAGAACCAAGAACGCCATCTTGCCGTAGCAAGTACTCAATAAATATTTGTTGAACAAGTGAAAATGATGAAGGGCTAGTTTTCCTAGGCCAAGAATAGAATGTTAATTAACCTCCTAAATATAATTAAAGCCTTAAGGCTTTTGGCATTTAAGTTGATCAATTTTAAATTTTAACTTGCTTATGAAACAAATTCTATTATATAGCATGTAAAATAGTTGGTCCCTTAACATCCTCTGTTTGTGTATATACTCTGTGTATATATATATATATATATGTATATATATATATGTATATTTACTCATGATAAATATAAACTACAGGCAAACACATTCCTTTTCTAGCACCACACTAAGTTTAGTTTACACATCAAACCAGAACTTAAACCTCACTCATATGCTGCTCTTTTCCCTCTAAGGATTTCCATTCTTGTTTCTCTTTGGGGGTAACTACATAATATGTGTTTTACAAAACAGCACTTTTGGGGAATTACAGTTAATATACATAAGAATTTAAATTAGAAGTCAGGAAGCAGTTCCCCTTTTTCCTAAGAGTTTTCAATAACATGAAAAGAATCCATTTCTTCATCCTAGAACCTGGAACCTTAAGTGAAACAGCCAACAGGGGAAGAAATCACAGGACATGTGAAATTCCATCACAATTTTTTGTTAACCACATTTTTTGGGTTTTAGTGTTTCGTTTTTGTTTTTACTATCCTCTAGTATGTCAAGAAATCCTGATTCTTATAAAAAGCCATCCTAGAGCTATGGCCAGTAAATTGACATAAGAACTGAAGTTCTACCAGCCAGAGATAGTAACTAAATATTATTATTAGAATAAATGTTTTCCTTTACTATTCTAACTTTACCATCTAAGGAATTACTCTTTTTAATACTCTTCCATCATAGAGTTTTTATAACTTCTTAAAATTCCCTTTGTCTTACCCACATTATGTAAAATAAACAAAAATTCTACTTTTAAAGGACTTTTAGTGAAAAAGAGTTGCCTATCTTGACAGTTTCTAAAGAAAGACAAGTTAATTTTAGAAATCATATTATATTTTCCATTTATACCTCAGAATAAGCTGTTCTTTTTTATTTTATTTTCAAGATGGCCTCTTCTTTTAGCTTTTCTCCATTTCCAAAGTCTGTGATACTCACTTTTTCTTTCTTTGTAACTAATACATCTCTTCCTCTGAAAAAGATTTGCCAGATTTTTGCCACATGTTCTGTCCTGGGCTATGAGTACAAGCTCAGTGTGAAGGTTGAAAAGCATTTGGAAATGAAATGAAAAGCACATTCTCAAAGGTTTTGAATTTCCTGGAAAGACAACACCTCTTCTGACATTTCATATACAGACAAACCAACGGCTCAAGCCAACATTGGAAGTCAACGTTAATGTCGATCAACAATTGACTGTCCACAGTGACTTGGCACTGAAGTGGTCACGCAAGAAATTTTTTAACACCGTAGAAAACATTGATCTCTCTTTTTAAGAGATTTCAACCGAGTATGTATCTGAGGAAGTTCAGCTACTTAGTATAGCCACCTGTCCCCTTGCTGGAGATGATACACACACCTTTACAACACTCAAAACAGCCTCAAAATTGAAGTGTTAAAACTCTCATTAATATGATTCCTCCTCCATTGTCCTCGTTTGCCTGCCACTAGCATGAACCTACAGACCAATGAGCTGCCACAATTATACAGTTTTACAAGCAAAGGAAAAATAGAGATAAAAAATGCCTACAGGAAAAGGGTGAATGAAAGTAAAACTGTAAAACTCAATTGAGTAAAACTCAATTACTCACACTAATTGAGAAGGATATTAATTTTATTAGTGTTCAAAATAGTGTTTACTTCATCTATCTATTAAAAGAGAGATTACTAAACAAATTAATGGTATAAACATCATTCTAGGCAATGCCACTCATTTTTGCATGTCATTTTATTTTATTCTCTCATTGGTAAATCTTGTTTCCCAAAAAGATCATTCATGGCACTCAGATCAGTTTGTAAACGAGTACTTATTTGTGGTGTGTCTGGTTTTAATCAATGTCTATCACTCCCACTAGACCAGAAGCTCCAGGAGATCAGGGACCATTTCCATTTTACTCACCATTCTATCCTCAGTACCAAACACAGTGCCAAACCAAGTAAGTTCTCAGTAAATATTTATTCCATAAATAAGTAAATATCCCTTTTAGAGCACTCTTTGTGCCTGGCACAGCTTAAATCTGTAATAGTGGGCAATAAATTCTTATTGAATTAAATTAAGAGGATAGCCTTAAGGAAGGTGGTTCTGGAACTACACATTTACTCATAAAACCACTGAAATAATAATTGTAAGTCACTTGTAACTTTCCTTCAGGCATGTGTTTAATTTGACACAATTTTGTTAAACCCAATCCCAGGAGTAGTTTTCTCTTTTGTTCGTACTCTAAATTAGTAAACATATTTCTTTTCAGCAAAAAGCATATGAGTCAGACTTTTCTCTCCCTCAAATGAGTTATTCCCCCAGCTATTCAAAATTATTAGTGGGTGAGGTTACGTCAGATTTCCATTAATAAGTGATTAGTCCTGGTATTGAAAACTAAGAATATATAAATGTAGATAGAGACCATGATCAACCAACCAGGTACCAGTTGCTTAATAACCATACTTCTTCTGAATATTCTTCCTGGCTAAGTAACTGAACAAAAACCTTGTTTCAAACCACAAAGATGCAGCCTTAGTGTTTCACTGACACCTGCTTCATACCCACAATAATGTGCCTTTCAACAGATGCGCCTATAGTGTTTGACACCGTGCCTACCCATCCTCCTGGTGACAGCCTCTCTGGGCTTCCTTCTAATGCCCTTTTGTAACTGTTCCTTTCTGGTCTCTGCTGGCTCCTCTTCCTGATTTCTCCTCGAAGTGTTGAGATTTCTCAGATTTGTCTTCTCTCTCTCTTCTCCTTGGAAAGAAGAAAGGAGAGCCTGACAACATAGGTTTAGAGTCAGCCCGCTTGAGGTCAAATCCCAGATCTAACATTCTCCAGCTGTATGATCCTGGGCCTCAGTCTCCTCGTCTACACAGTCATATCTCGTTGTATTGCACTTTGCAGATACTGCATTTTTTACAACTGAAGGTTTGTGGCAACGCTGTGTCAAGCAAGTCTATCAGCGCCATTTTTCCAATGGCATTTGCTCACTTTGTGTCTCTGTGTCACAGTTTGGTAATTCTTGCAACATTTCAAACTTTCTCATTATTATTATATTTGTTATGGCGATCTTTAACTAGAGATCTTTGATGTTACTACTCTAATTGTTTTGGGTGCATGAACTGTACCCATATGAGAAGGTGAATTTAATCGATTGTTAACAAAGGATTTAGAATATTACATAAATCTAGGTGTCAAAGCAGCAGCAGGATTTGAGAAGATTGACTCCAATTTTGAAAGAAGTTCTGCTTGTAGGTAAATGCTCTCAAACAGCATTACATGCTACAGAGAAATTGTTCGTGACAGGAAGAGTCAATCAATGCAGCAAACTTCATTGTTGTCTTAATTTAAAAAACGTCCACAGCCACTCCAACCTTTAGCAACCACCACCCTGAAAAGTCAGCAGCCATCAGCATCAAGGCAAGACCCTCCACTAGCAAAAAGATTATGAATCACTGAAGTTTCAAATGATGGGTACTATTTTTAGCAACAAAGTATTTTTTAAGATATGTACATCGGCTTCTTAGACATACAGCTATTGCACACTTAAGAGACTACAGCATAGTATAAACATAATTTTTACATAGTGGGAAACCAAAAAATTTGTGTGGCTTGCTATATTGCAGTCGTCTGGAAGCAAACCTATATCTCTAGGTAAAATGGGGGTATCTACAAAGTGGGGAAGTAAATAGTAACTACCTCATGGGGTTGTTTTGAGGATTAAATAAGATAATACCTGTAAAATGCTTAGAACAGTACCTGATGAATAGTCAGTAAATGTAAGATATTTATCTACAATCCCTTCCTCCACAATTCCACCAGTTCCCACACTTACATCCATCACCTCTCAATATCAGTATCAACCATGACCACCTCATCAGCTAGAATTCCCAAACATATGGACGTCTATCCCTCCCCTCTCTCTGAAGAACCAGCCTGAATATCCAGTTGAGTCCTGGGCCACCCAAACTCAACGTACCCAAATCTGGACTTTTCTTTCCCTCATCTGCTCATTTTTTAATAGCAACACCTTTCTCTCAACCAGCCAGCTTGGAAACTTTGTCTGTTGTATTGTTCTAGCTGGTATACCCAGAATATAATAGTGCCCAATAAGTATACACTGAATCAGTAGTCTTTCTGCCACCTTCTCCCTTCAATCAGCCCCAGGCCCCAATGCCAAAGTTAGGCTCCTAAGGCATAATTTCTTTCCTACCCATCCATCTATCTGAAATTAATTCAATCTTCTCCTAACTTTCAATTTTATAGCTTTGCACACAAAAACTTTTTAAAAGCCCAAAAGTCAACCAAGTCTGAATTAAACACAATTTCCCAAATAGGTTCCAAGCTTTCCTGCCATCATCCCTTTGTTCATACTGTTCCCTGCTCTTAAATATCTTTCTCCAATGTCAAATTACTGCCCTTGCTTTAAGACGCATCTCAGATGCAGGCTGCTCCATAAAGCCTTCCCTAATTCTACCAGCAGGACATACTCCCTTCTGCCTCCAAACTCCTATAACCTCTGAATTTCTCCTAACGAACTTCCCATAACCTGCATTCTAGTCTGGTCATTTCTCTCAATCTTGAATCCTCCTTGCTAAATTGAGAGGTCACATAGTGTATAGAACGGGGTCAAATCTGCTTCATACTTAGGGAAGTTTTTCAAGTTCTTTGAGCACCAATTTCCTCATCTGTGGGATAGGGAGAATAAACTATCATGAAGACACAAAAAAAAACTGGTATTTACAAATATTATTAATGAGGGATAATATTTTCCCATTATAAGTGGAAAACTACCACAACTGGGTAAAATATATATATATATATGTACTAAGAACACTGAAATGAAATAGGTAAAATGTTAACAGCTCTTATGTTCAAGTGGAGGGGTTGCACATGATTTGAATTGTGTTCTATAATTGTTTATTTTCAATATTTCTACAACTAGCTTGTATTCGTTCCTCTTGTAACTGACTTATCAAAGAAACATTTATAAAATGCCTTCAGAAACTACATTATGGCCTGATGAAACAGAAAGATGAAGAAAAATGACAGTTTATAAGAGGAAAGAAGTTTTAATTACTTGGGTAATATCATTCATAAAAGGGGGAAAAGTCTTTTATGTCTTCAAAATGCATTAAATTTCAGCCATTATGTGACTGGAAAAAGCTCAAGTAGAATAAAGAACCTTAGAAATCACTTGCCAAAAATATTTGCCACCGTAATTGGTTAGGACATTGTCACAGCTCCTGAATTTTGGGTTTTCTGAGCCCTGCATGTGATCTACCATTGGGAGAGAGCAACACAAACACAGAGGCCATTGCATCAAGCCTGAGATCAAGAATTTATGTCTGGCTTAAATCAAAGAGTCCACAAGAGAGGGCTTCCCTGGTGGCGCAGTGGTTGGGAGTCCACCTGCCAATGCAGGGGACACGGGTTCGTGCCCCGGTCGGGGAAGATCCCACATGCTACAGAGTGGCTGGGCCCGTGAGCCATGGCTGCTGGGCCTGCACGTCCAGAGCCTGTGCTCCGCAGGAGGAGAGGCCACAACAGTGAGAGGCCCACGTACCGCAAAAAAAAAAAAAAGAGTCCACAAGAAAGATTTGAAGCTGTAAAATTCCATGTTATAATCAGCACCCTAAGTGATTTTTGAAAACTTTTTTCAACTGCAAACTTGATGTGTCCAAAGTTAAATTTACTATCTTTTTTCAAAGCCTGATCCTCTTCCGGGGCTTAAAAGTGTGGTTTTGGAGTCCTATTGGACCACAGATTCAATGTCAACTTCACCACTTAATGGAAAAGAAACTTTGGAAAGTTATTTAATTTCTCTGAGCCTCACTTTCCTTATTTGTTTAAAAGAGGATAATTATATTTCCCCTACAAGTTGCTGACAGGGATAAATTTTTTAAAAGATGCATTTAAGTCACCTAGCACAGCACCTGGCACAAATAAGGACTCAAAAATGGTAACAACATTTTTCAGGAAATAATCATCATCTACCCGGCCTCCCAGGCTAAAGGCAACAAAGACATTACAACCATTCTATCCCTTGTAGGTATCATAGGCACGAAGTTGTGCCAATTCCACCCCTGAAATATCTCAGGAATCTAACACCTACTACCTCGCCATGTCCAGTGCTACATACTGATTGTGGTATTTCTCACCTCTTGCCCAAATATGCATATACTGAAATCAGTGATAACTCCTGACTCCTACTCTCACAGTGCCCCATGCTGACACTAAAGTTCTCTTTTCCCAAAGATAAAATGTGACATCATTCCCCTGCTTAAAGATGCCCTGGCCCCCTATTGCACCCAGGATCAAGCCCAAGCTTAATAAGATGGCATATAACACCCTTTTCACAACCCCTCTGCCTTAGTGTATCTCTCTAGCTTCTCCTTATGCCAGTTTCCCAAGATTCACACATGTTCACCCTGAGCTAGCACCATGCTAATCATCGTCTAAAAATTACCTTTGTCCTCATCACACTCCCAGGGATGGCCTTCCACTTCTCTTCATTTAACAAACTCATGGTGAGCCTTCAAGAACTTGCTCCACATATCACCTTTTCTGTGAAGCCTTTCTCTGAGGCAGAGTTAGTTCCTCCCTCCTTTTTACCCTAGCAGCACTTTTTTTTTATCCCTGTTACTATCCTGCATTTTAATTTTCTGTTTTTCATGTCTGTCTTCTCAACTCAGTGGTGAATTACTTGAAAGCAGGCGCCATATGTATTTATCCCCCCGTTTCCAGTGCTTGGTATCTATTGAATGTGCAATATATGCCTTTGGATAGATACATTTTAATTAAAACTGGGAATTGAGGCTTTACTAAAACTGGAAACCGAGGGCTGATAAATGTAACTCAGACTGTTTCACTGGCAAATGTTCCCGACCAAGGTGATCTCAAAATTTTGTGAAACACTCTACTTTCATGGGAAACCACAGTAAATGTTCAAAGTACCATGTCACTAGCAAAAGAAAAAAGTGAAAGGCTCTATAGAGTTCAATAGACTTTCTCAAGGAAAAAGTTCAAGAAAAGAATGGAAGGCCCTTTATTACTACCATATATTAAGTGCTAACTGCATGGAAGTCCCTGTAACACATTAAGTCTTGTTCTGCTAATGGCTCTACAAAGTTGGCACAATTGTCCTCATTGTGCACATGAGGAAATTGGGCCTCACAGATGAAGTTCCTCCAAGTCCCACAACTTGTAAATGACAGAGCAGAGATTTGAACCCTGGTCTGTGAGAACCCAAAACCTGTATTGTGCTGCTATGTTATGCTGCTCTTCTCCTGGGTGACCAAGCCAATGACCCTCACACCATTCCACCCTCTCCCAGCCATCCCCATGGGAAGTTAGGGAGAAAATGGGAGGGGGAAAAACAGAGAGAATGTGAACAAAGGAGACTGAAGGACGGGAAGAAAAGGAGAGGGATCATCTCTTAGAAAATGTATTTAGAATATCTACATATTTTTAAAGCTGCAATGAGATTTCTTCCTACAAAATACAATCTAAAATCTATGCAAAAGAAGAAAAATCTATGAAACTTAAAATCAAAATGTTAGTCCTTGTTAAAGAAGCATTAAAACAAACAGGCTCACTTTATTAATCCACAAACCTAACAACGCTCAACAAAAAGCTTCTGTAAATTTTAATTGCAGCAATCTGGACAATGTTTTATTATGACTCACTGACTTGAGCCACAATGTTTGCGCAATATATTTTGCCCTGCATTATGAGACTGTACTTGCAGTGAAATGCTACTATGCATACTCAATTAAAATACACTAGACTTATCAAAATAAAGCATTTGGGGAAATAGCGTGCTCTGTATTTGTTTACTTTCCTTTATAAATCCTGCATGTCCATGGAATAAAATCCATAAATTTGTTCTTCTAAGTGAGCTGTACAATTCCTTCCCCTTACTTTTACTATTACTATCTGCTCAACACCTCTGGTTTTTCTTTCCTGAAATATGCTTATCAATGGTTATTTATTCTCTAGTGTTTGAGATAGAGCTCGTTCCTAACATATAGAATGGTTTCTACTAGCTACTCTACAGATACGTCCCCAGAAGAAGAGACAGGAAGTTCTGCCCTGTACCCTGCAAAGGAGAATGTGTCCAGTGATGGCCGCTCACTCACCTGAGCTGACCACTTCCTTTCTCCTCTCTCTGGGCTGTGCTTTCGAAGGTACTTCCCTCTCTTTCCTCATCCAACAAGTTCTAATGCTCCTTTTTTCTGTCTTTCTTCTGAAAATTGTTTATGAGATGAATATTCCAAAGTTTGCTAATGTTTATAGGTTCATAATCCCTTTGTCAAAAATGTCAAGGTCACAGATGCTGCAAAGGCAGAATTTTGGAGGATTTGAAAAATAGACTATATTGGGAATGATAGCCCATATATTATATAAAACCCCCAGTGGAGTCTGAGGAAGCACCCTGCAATCAAACACATCAACATTTCTGTGGCAAACTGAGCGAATATTAACACGAAACGAGAAAAAGACTATAAACAGATTCATGTCCGTTCAGTTCACATTGTGCCACCAAGTTTGTTTCAGAAACCTTTCCTTTTTCAGAGCTCTTACGATTTCAGAATTGCAGTTGAGAGACTGTAGATCTGAATATACTCTAGCAGTGGGCCTTGGGAGAAGCATCTCTGCCAATGGGAACCTGTTAGCCTCTCATCATTTTGGAGCAAGGTGTGTGGTCTGTCTGAACCCTGACATTTAAATACGAGCATGTGGACACGAGAGATGGTTAAAAATCCTAAAAGCGTAGTTCTAAAGAAACCATAAGAAGATCCACCACAATGGGCATATGGAACAGTTTGTCTGAATACTAAGGTGATATTTGGCAGAATTTAAAAAACATGGGAATGAGCAGGAAGATCATTTAATTTTAAGTGTTTTATTATTTTTCTTCTCATTAATCTTATTCTTAGTTTGAAAAGAAAACTTCTCCCTGCTTTACATGTGAATTTGACTGGACACATGTTCCCAGGAAGCAGGCTGCCTACCAGTAGAATCATGTTCATTATCATACATGAAATAAAACAAGGAGATCAAAATGAGCTAAAGAATTAATAATATCATGTACCACTGTCCTTTCTTTTAGCATGTTGTGAACATGTGGATATATTTAAAGGTTTCCTTTGTGTTGGATAATATCAAAGACAGATCCGATTGATATTATATAATAAGCTATTTCAAAGTAATGAATTAGCTGAACTAATGCTTTCTTGCTAAATAAATAATTCTGAAAGAAAATAGATCTTTATTCTTAAATCCTCCTCCTTTCTCAATTAATTAGACTTTGTTGGTAAAAGGAAGTTAAGAAATTCAGCATAAGCCTGATTATATCATGAATGTAAAATGAGCAGGGCAAATAATGGGCTCTATACTCTTTCAAACAAGTTAAATAAGTCCGTAATAGCCCACCAGTTGTGTAAACACTATTTCACTATACTTGTAAAAGAACTATTGACTTACCTGTTAACTTAAATTATCCTGGCATGCTTCAACTAAGCTTATTAGTAATTCATGCGGTGTACACAAATGTTTTTAGTTGTGGACTTTTTGCAAAGATTAAAGAATTAGGAAAGCATCCGTTTAGCAAGCCCAGAAACACAAACTACACAAACTGTACTTTACCAGAACTGATTTTAGGAACTTGCAAAGAGTCTAAGAAGTAAAAAGGGAATTCAATCCTGGCGTGAGATATTCCCATTAACAGTCAGCTCATTAACAGGCAGATACCTTCCAAAACCATAAGTAATATGAACATCTCACCCAGACATAATACCAAATGAATCTACTTTAGCCTGCTAACCTTACTATCACATGTAAGGGGTGGAGTTGTTTTTCTCTGACATCGCACCGCTATGTATTCCTGTGGGTAACTGGTTGTCGAAAGAAACTAGAAATATATATATTTAAGGGGGAAAACGTTGAATATATACTTGTCCTTTCTGTCACAGGAAAAAACCACCATTCTCTGCTCCAAATGGTTCCACTGCAGTCCAAAAAGACTACACTTTTTTTTCTTTACCAAAATATGTGAATTTCTTTCTCAATAAAACAATAGTAAACCCAAGATACTATCCAGTTTAACTCTCTGTATGTCTAGAACTCCCAAGGGATTCGGGAAAGGGTAAAGAACTTAAAGTCAAAAGGCTCAGGTTAGAATTTGGTTGCATCACTGACTTGTTAGTCACCATTAGGAAAATGACTTACATTTCTTATCCTTAAGTTTGGGGTAAGAATAATGCTGACCTCATAAGGTTGGTATGAGGTGAGGACTGAGTGGGAACATGTAAATGTATAAAGAGCTGAGTCAATGCTTATGGTCCTTATCATGCAATTTGATAACTTGATCTTATAAATTAAATGTTATTTGCCATAAAGCAGAGAGACCACTACTCAGAGCCCTTACTAGAGCTTGCTTTCCTTTCTTTTTTCTTTTTTTTTCTTTATAGTACACAAGGAATCTGGTTTGCTGTATTTTCTTCTTTATTAGCTAAAATAAAGTAATTAACATATATGCATTCAGACAATAAAATCACTATTAGAAGAACCATTCTTATTTTCAACCCATATGATTTTCTATGTTTTAAGGTCTACAAGACCTTGAATTTCATCAGGTCTCACTCACGTATTCATGCTTCCTGGACTTGCAGGTTTTTCCTGAGCATCCTTGATTGCAAGTGATCACAGATAAATCCTTCCTCATTACCTTAAGCAACAAGACAAAACAAAATTGATTGGTTCACCCAGTTGGGAAGTGATGGAGTAGAAACAGCTTTAGATCCAGATGTTTAAAAGAGGACCTTAGGATTTTGCTTTTCTCCTCACTAATGCTTATGTTCAGTTCCTGGTGAGCTCTCTCCACAAGGGAGAATGACAGCTCCCTTGAGCTCCAGGCTTCCTTGTCCTTAGAACTCATGAAGCCAGAAAAGACCCTCTCACCCCAGAGTAAATGACAATCCCCCAGATGGATTCCGATTGCTCTGCTTGGGTTATATACTTACCCCAGGGGCAGGAAAGTGGGGCTACATGATTGACAGCTCTACCAGAATCACCGAAGGTTTGGGAGGTAGTTTCCCAAAGGAAAAGTGTGGAGTGCTCTTACCAAAAAGAAAGAGGAGAAATGTTGGGCATGTGAAAAATAAATAAATAAGTAACAGATGTTCATTACACCTGGCTTCATCCAGCATAGCTGTCTTTCTTCCTTGTAATTGAATCAGAAATCCCTCTGCTTTACATGAATTTGTTAACAAGCTTCAATTCCTGAACAGAAGAGGAAAGGCACTAACACAGGTTGAAAATTTACTCTGCTCTAAGCCAAGTTCCAGAGATTTTCACATTTAGAACTACCTAGGTAAATAATAATCCTCCTTTACAGAGACTTAGATAGGCTCATTCTGTGCTTCTGATCAAATGCCTAAAACTGTCAGAACCTAGATTCAAATCCAGTTCTGCCTGATTCATTCCACAACCAAAGTGCTATGCTCTTTTTGGAACCCTGAAATCATAGAAACTGTTGACAAAAGCCCTCAGTAAGATGACGGACACAACCATATCTGGATGCCTGTCTTGATAAATCAGTCAGTCAATAAATATCTGTTAAGTTTCCACTACCATGAGTCCATTGTATGAGTCCTACAGGTAAAGACAAGTGGCCTACTCCCTGTCTCCAAAGCTATCACAATAAAGTTGGGAAAACAAAACATATCAGCATTCAAGAAAACTTTAGGGCTCAATTATGTGGTATTTATAACATACACTTTCAGTGAGATTCCTGGGATTCCTGTGCAGAGTCTGCTCCTCTTAGATTGCAAGCTCCATGAAGAGAGGTAACTTGCCTCCCTAGGTCATTGCTGTATCATGATTGTAGCTATTCTACAAAGGTTTGTTGCTTGATGATTAATTAGACTATAGTTACAGGAGGTTTTACAGAAAGAGTAAGTCTTGAACTGCTTACTTACAAAATAAGTAATCTGGGGATAGGTTTTTTTAAAAAGGGTAGGAAAATAGGTAATCAGTAGGCATTCTATAAATGTGGAAGGAATGGCTGGGAGAAGCAAGAATAACGTGAGAATAAGCAAAGGGATGGTAGTGGACGCGATGTGCAAAGGGGCAAGTGAAGGACCAGGACAGAATTAGGCACTGCACTGATATCCAGAAATCAGGGTTAACTCACAGTTTTCAGCAGCCACTGTCAAATTCTCCAAAATCTCTGGGCTGCAGGATCTTTATCTGCAAAATGAAGAGAATGGAGTATATAAAGCTTAGCCACTTTCTCCTTCCATCCAGTCCAAAGAATCACAAGCTTGCTAATGATGGGATTCACCATAGAAAGGAGCATGTTCAGAATACTGATTTAGGTCCAGGAATCTATATATTTTTTCAAGTTCCACAGGTGGTTAGCCAGCTTTGGGGATCACTTCTTAAATGAAGGAAAGTAAATACACGCAAAGAAAAAAATCTTCCCAACTGTAAACTTCAGAAATTTATATGGGAAACTCAGCAGGATGGAAGAAGATTAAGAGAGGCCTTAAAAGCCATAAGGGTTCTCCACCTTCATGAAGCAAGGAGACATTGTGCCTTGAGTGAAAACTGTACATTTTTGTGAGTTGAAGTGGCAGGCTTGGGCCTTAACTTCTTTCAGCCACTCACTCAGGTCTGCAGACGTCGACTGGCTCCTCACCGAGGCCTTTTCTCCAAGAAAGCCCTGAGTCCTTTTCCTCCTTTCCCCTGCGGGTTCCCTGCAGAACACTTTTGAAGAGTGTGAGAACACGCATTTTGCACTGGCAATGGTTCTCACACCTGGGTGGGACTGCACTTACTTAGAAAACCCTGGGACACTTAGGATGAAAAGGCCGCCGAACAAAAGCAAACACCCATCTATCTGTCTGTCCCGCATTGCTTTACTAAAGGTGACTGACTTCCAGAGGATCCTAAATCACTTTAAAAAAACAGTCACTTCGACTTCTTACTCCGTGGATTAGACAGAATTGGAGTGCTTGCTCACAAGCTGTATTTACTTAGCGATTAGCCCAGCGTTTCGATTTTAGGGCAAAAGCGAGCCAGACAGGGCGGCTTGAGGTAAGGATCAAAAAGGCCACCCATCCTTCGCCTGGGGACGCCTGCCTCCTTACCCTGTTAGTGTAACTGTTTTTCTGGATTGAATTGTAGTCTTTTTTTTTTTTAAGCACTCCATGTAGTCCCTCCATTATTTGAAGTGTTCTTAGAGGTAGCGTGCCGCATCCCTCTGCCCCTGCGCGTCTGTCTGCGTCCGTCTGAAGCAGGTCCCTTTCGGCTGTCTGATCTGGGTCGCCAGGACGCAGGAGGGAGTGGGGGTGGGGATGGGGGTCCCCTGCCCCTCCTGAGGTGCTGAGCGCCGGAATCCGCGCCCCGGAGGCAAAGCTCGAGCGCTGAGAACTCGCCTGCACCTCGCGCCGCCAGCAGCCTCCAAGCCGCGGAGTCGGGAAAGGAGGGAGGGGGTCGGAGGAGGGAAAGTGGGGCCAGGCGGGGGGTGCCTGGGAAGCCGGGCTGCGCTGACGTCACTGGGCGCGCGATTCGGGCTGGAGCGCTTTAAAAAACGAGCGTGCGAGCGGAGATGCTGCTCCACACCGAGCAGGCCGCCTGCAGCAGCAGCCCGCACGGCCCCCGCAGCGGCTGCAGCCAGGGCGCTCCCGAGGCCCGTGTGGCGGCAGGGGCACGGCCGCGCCCCGCAGCGCTTCTCCTCGGCGCCCCCGCCGGGGGCCAGGAGCGCTGCGCCCCGCGCTGTAGGCGCCCGCGGAGCCGCAGAAGCCCGCCGAGCTGCGCCTGGCGCGCCACCGTCCGCCGCAAGCCCGACGCTGCCCTCCCGCCGCGCCCCGCTCGCGGCCCCCTGCCCGGGCACCATGGACACCTCCTCGGTCGGCTTGCTCTTGGCCTTGCCCGTCCTGCTCCAGCTGGCGGCCGGGGGCGGCTCGCCGAGGCCGGGCGCGCTGCTGCGGGGGTGCCCCGCGCACTGTCAGTGCGAGCCGGACGGCAGGATGCTGCTCAGGGTGGACTGCTCCGACCTGGGGCTTTCGGAGCTGCCCTCCAACCTCAGTGTCTTCACCTCCTACCTGTAAGTGCGCCTCCACTCCGCTCCGGAAAGGGGACAGAGGGAGGAAAGGAGGCGGGCCCTAGGCCAGGCTGGGGGCTTCTCGGCTCCCGCCTGCTCTGGAGGGGGCGGGCGAGTTTGCAAAGGGCGCCTTGGCCAGGCGTGTTTGGGCCCCTGGGAAATGCACGTGTCTCGGGGTAGCACGCCCGCACTTTCTGGGCCCGCAGAGAAGCGTCTTCAAGTGCAACCCGGGAAAGCGCTAGTGCGCTGCAGCTTTGCGGTCCAGCTCTAGGCAGGTCGCCGCGCGAATTCCTCCGACTGGAGGCATTTGCCTGCAGTGTGGGCATTTGTGCCCCTGAGCCTGGAACCCAAGGGCAGGCTTCCCAGTTGGTCCCTGCCCCAACCTCCCCTCCTTGTCCTGTCGCGTTCCACGAAGAGATGGGCTGTAAAAATTTCCCCAGAGGAGAACTCCAACTCGTCCAGCTCCAAAGGAATTTACTCTGCATCTCTTGCACAGTCGCGTGATGTAACCTTTTTCTTTTCTTTTCTTTTCTTTTCTTTCTTTTTCTTTCTCTCGCACCGCCCCCCCCTTTTTTTAAATGAAGTGATTATAATGTGGCAACCACAAACCCGATAAGAGCTGCCAGAACGTTATCTTTACCTTTGGCTGCCCGAGCCGCCCTTTGAAGTGCCCGCGGCCACGGTGTAATCTTTAACCATCTCCTCCTCCGGGGGAGGAAAGGGAAGTGGGCTGAAGGCGGCGGGGCGGGTAAACAGCGGCGCAGACACCCAAGTGGAGACCTGAACCTCTCTGTCATCCCTCGGGGATCCTCCCAGCCCGTCATCCCACCACCACAGACTCCAAACCCCAACTACGGAGACGAGGCAGCGGCTCATTTCATAATCTGGTCTCTGGAAAATCCAGGCCCGGAGGGTAACAGGTGGTCGGGTGGATGTGGTGACCCAGGAGGAACCCGATTCTTGGGAACCAAGGCGACAACTCTCCCTTGCCCTGTGGAGAATTTGGGGCTCAATTCCTTCGCGCAGAGAGACTAGGGGTCGGGACCACTCGGGAAAAGGGGCACTCGTGGCCACAAGGTTACACGTTTAGGTTTGAACTCGAGGCACTGCGGTGAGCCCACCCCAAACCCTGGCAATCCCAGTTTCGGCTTCTCTGATGTACCTTGGCAGGAGTGAGTTGGGATGTTTGTGAACTCGGTCTTTCCTCTGTTTAGTTGTTTTCTGGAGGGAAGAAACATGAAGAGGCTTGCACAACGCTTTACACTAGATAGTGATTCTTTTTCTAGAGACAGAGTGAGGAAGGAAAAAAAAACATTCTTTTTTACTTGCTTTGATTTTGCGTTGAAAGGGAGGGATTATCCTGCTAGATTTTAGTGTTAGTAGACGGCAGTCCCTTCCTCACCTACCATAAAACTATTTTGGCTGCTTTCCCTATCTGAAAAGTTTATAAAATTGCTCTATTTCCCCACCAGGTTTCCCTTCAGTGGCACTTAATTGCATGGTGTAGTGATATTTTTACAGTGATGGAAATCTGCTCGCCTAAGTGATCATTCTCTAAGAATTCACATTTCCTCCTCCTAAACAACTATCTGTACTATGAAATTGTCTGTACTATTCATCTCCAGCCTCTGGGTTTAACTGCTAAACTCAGTGTTTCAAGAATCACATATTCTCCTGTATCGTGAATTTCTGAGAGCGGTTGGCAGTTGCACTTAAGAGCCTAGAACTATTCTTCCCTATCACCCTGAAGAAACTGGCCATACACAAGGGAGTTGTGCATTCCCCCCAAACATTTACCTATTTAAATAATACACTTGTTAGAAAACTTGTTTAAGGATACAGAAAATAAATGTCATGACTTTTTTCTCTCACTCATTTGTTAGGCTTCTGTTACTAAAAGTTGGTGTAAGTAAAATACTGCTTCAAATCATTTCCCACATACCTCAAATGCAGTTAACTGCATCCTCCATGTGCTGGGGAGCTCTGACTGCCACTGTTCCCTATCTATCATTATGGATAACCCCTTGGAGTTAAGATAGCATTAGGAAGTTAATTGTCAGCTTTTTCTCGTGCTATTTGATGACAGCCTGTATCCTGGCCTAAGGGGAAATGTTCTCATTGTCCTATAAAATATAAAACTCAGAGTGTCTGTGGAAAGTGTCACAGTGAAATGTCAAATACTTGCATCTAATGGTTAACATTTCAGGGAATATGAGTGCTAAGTGTAGAAATCAGTCCTGAAGTAAATAACCAAACTGATGTTCTTCGTGATGGGCAATTTCAGAATTGGTCTCCTTATAGAGTACAAAATGCCAGAGGTCATCGGATGCCCTGCCTTGGTGGGTTGAAGGGTTTGAGGTTGGGGGGTTTGTTTTGACAACCTCAGGGACTCTGTGCCGACATTAAGGGTAGATGGCGCCCTCTTTTGGTTACACCTAGAATTAAGTGACCATTTCTCCTTCACTTGTGCACTCACAACCTGAAAGAGAAATCTTTATTTACTCATATTCAAATAAATAAGCATGTGCTTTACTGGTTGTATTATTTTAAGAGATAACTTCATTTTGCTCTTAAATGGGAACACGAAGTTACAGCCCCGCTCCACTGGGGCCCAGTGGTAATTAAGCTTTGGTGAGAAAGTTGCAGTGTGCAAAGACTGATGTGGGTGAAAGACCAGACTACTATCTTTTATTGTTTGTAATAAGTTACCACCATTTCTTTGAGTGAAAATGTTATCTCTTAATCTTCCTCCTCTCCCCAGAAAAGAACAAGCATTTCATTTTCTTCAGACTGATGGTGGCAACTTCCAGCTGTACATGTTTGGCAAATAGATTTGCCACAATCTGATAACGGGCTAGTCCAACTCGTAGGTAAAGAAAGTTTCTTCAGTCTCTTCATAGAAGGTTAGAGCTGTTTATGTACAGCTTTAGAATCTTTCTTCCCCAGAAAAGCTAAGTCTTAAGCCAGTCCAAACATTAACTCTCTTTTCTTACTGAACTGCATTCTCCAGTGGATCTGTAATTGGACCACTGAACATGCATGGTATAAACACTGGAAATTTTCAATCTTAATCTTTCTCTCTCTCTCTCTCTCTCTCTCTCTCTCTCTCTGTTTCTCTCTTCCAGTGATTTTGGGCTCTGATTTTACAACAGGGGCTAATAAAGCTCACTCAGCAGAAAACAAGGAACACACCAAGGTTAAGACATAAAAGCAGACAATAATTATTTCCAGCGTTTAGTGCATCTCAACCTAGCAGTAGTGATCTGTCAGAAAGAAAGTAGTGCTAGCATCTAATCTTACTATAGGTAAGATATTTTAATGCATCAAATGTGGACATTTTTGCTAATAAGGTCTTAAAAGTAAGCTCCCTATACTACTTTGATGTATCTTTCAACCAGTTAGTGTGGCATCCAAATAGAAAACTAAATCCTAATGAATATCTTACTATAGTAAATATACTTTTCTTTATTGATCTAGAACAGCCATTTTATTTTTAAACGAAAACTGAGTTTTTCCCTGCTATTGCTTAAAGACATGAACATTTCATCCACAGGCAAATTTATGTCACATAAACTAAAGGAACCAAGAGAAAGATTTTTTTGTGTGTGTAGTTTGGTTACTTTTCCATATGTAACTTTGTAACAAAATTTAATTTTACACATAACTGGTAAAACTAGTTTTAATTTAAAAAACCAATCAAAAATCTCAATGATAACTAATTAAGGATGCCCTGGTGTCATACATGTGTTCTAAGCACTTAAGGTACGGTTTCAAAATTAAAGAAGCTTTTCAGACTCTTCCTTGAAAATTATTTAATATATTTCTACTTCTCTTCAAGCAAAGAAAACTATTTTAAATGAAGGAAAATTTTGTACTTTAGAGATGGTTACAAAAGCCATCTTTTACAACAGTTTAGGTCAGTTGCAAAATTCATAGTTTGCTCTACAACCTACGTGCAGAATTCGTTAAAAATATAATAATATCAGTGACTTTTCTGCGTTTTAATGAAGTTCTTTCTTTTTCTTCAGGATGCCCGGGTTTTCTTAGTAGTGTTTTTGTTATGGGGGCAATTATTGAAACTAAGTGACTGAGTTAGTCTGAGTGATTTCTTTTTTAAGTAGTGGCTCTGATTCAAACAATTTTGTGGTGTAGATTTAGAATAAATATTTTACTGAATATGTTCAACATGTGCATGGCAGAGTTTTTGTGACAATAATGAATTTTTACATACAGTAAGCATGATCCTCAATCAGATCTTCGATCTTTTTTCCCGTTACACATTTTCTTCGAAGTAAAGGCAGAGTTCTGATCTGCAACGAAAGGTGGCAGTCACAAATGAGTTAGAAGATTGGAATAAAAAAATAACCTTTGTAATTAAATAAAATTATACTTTAATAATGAAACCATTCCCACTTGGATGTGCTTTAAAAAGTTCAGGAACACAAAACTAGTCTATAATTTCTCAAAGTTTTTAACTGAACTGTTTGTTTTTAATTTCCTAAACATGTAACTGTCAAAAGCAGAGACATAATAACCAAGTAAACAATTAACTATCATAAAATTAGAGACATTGCGGAATATTTATAGTTTTACAACTGATACCTAATATCTACTTACCTTAATAAAGCATTTTATATATTTCTTCTATTGAATGTATACATTTAAGTCATTTTAGCTATAAATTTAAGTATGTTTCCAATTAAACCAAATCATATGCCATAATATAGAAATGAAAAACAGTAGTGAGTGCTGCACTGAGCAATTTTGTGAAGTAATTCTTTTGGTTTTGTTCAGTTATTTATATAAATTTAGAATAATGCTAAATGGCACATTTCCTTGTAAACACCCACAAGTAGATATTTCTGGTAAATTGAATTCTTCATGAGAAGGCAAATTCCTTCCTATGAGATTCAACCTCCTCACTCCTGGTGCAGTGTTTTCCTTTATACAGTCTCATTTTGTAGTAGAAAAATGAATCAGACTGGCATTAGAGCCACCACTGATATATTACTTACCAAGCTGGTAATTTAGTCCTATTGCTATTTTTGATGTACCTTAGGATTTCATTTGTTAAACTACCCATGAGTTCCAACCTACTACAACTCTTTTATTCCCAGATCTGTCAGCTTCGATATACAGTTTTATTCAGTCATTATGGACGTCAACTACATGCTCAGTTTCACCCATGGAACTCCTTAGCTCTGGGAAAAGGAGACATTGCATAGGCTGTGTGGTGGAATTTTTTATAAAAATTTTCATAATTCAAAATTAATTTGGTTCTCCATAGGTGACATGGTAGGAAACAGGCTCATTCTTGAAATCTCTGGCATTTTCTCCCACCTCTTCAAGTTAATTTTTTTTTTTTACACTGATTGAGCCCAGTGGAAATGCCTTATTTGAAAGTGGTAGGTAGAAGAACGTTGATCATTTGATTTCACAATATGGAATAATGTTATCTAGTAGTAATGCTAAAAGACTGTTAACAGGGTGTTCAAATTAGTAGGTTAACTTTTTTTTAATTAAAAAATCTTTAATTTTAATTGAGATATAATTGATGTATAACATTAGTGTCAGGTGTACACATAAAGATACAATATTTGTATCGAAAATGATAGCCACAATAAGTCTAGTTAACATCCATTAACCACACATTGGGTTAACTATTTTTAAAATGCTTCGTAAGCAGGAGTACTTCCTCATACCCTCATTCTCAATGTTTAAATCTGGGATTGGAAAAGCTGGAATTTACTTTAAAAGTATGCAAAAGAACCAACCATTGTCCATGAAACCATCTTCCTTAAAATCAGATGGAATAATTCTCCGGGAGGTAATGATGGGCTGTCTTTCCTTCAGGGTTTATCTTCCTCACTAGACTGTGAGCTCCGCCAGGCTAGGAAATTTTCTACTTTATTTCCCAAGTGCCCACACCAGTGCCTGGCACAGAAGAGATGTTCAGTAAATACTTGTAATGTTGAATTGAATAGAATTGGCTGAACCAGCTGCTGAAATCCCAGTGGCTAAAAGAGCCCAGAGAAAGACAGATGAGAACTACTTGTCTGCAAGTAAGAGAACAACACAAGGCTACTGGTATCCCACAATTATGGCTCAGCCCCATTGGAAATACATTTAAATTGTATTTTGCTTAAATGATGCTGTGACTTGTTTAACAAACACACCAGAATTTACATGTCTAAATTACTTTATTATTGTAATGACACTAATTATAACAGCTGACGTTTATACTGTTCTTCCTGAGTGCCAGGCATTATGCTGCTACTTTACTCAATCCCACATCCCACAACAACCTTTTGACACAGGTAGTTATCATCCCTATCTTGGGGGGCCCGTTAGCTTATTGCAAGGCTATTTCCATTGCTCAAAATGTTTGGGGGGCCTCTTTGAAATTATCTTCAGGGCCAGTTTACCAGAAACACAAGAAAACCAGCCTTCTAATGATTAGCTATGCCTCATAGTAATTGTAATTGGTGCTGAAATACTTCTTCTTAGGAACACAGTTTATGAAGCTCTAATACCACAAATATTTCTTCAAGGAATCCTGGGAAATGCAGTTTTTAGTTTTCAGTAAAATGAGAATAATATTATATAGCTTAGGGCCAATCTTTTTAGTAGATACCTTTTCATATATCCATTTTCTTACTACCACAAAAACTATTTCTCTTGTCTCCAAGTCGAAGATAAATTGTGGTAGTGCCCAAGTATTATAAAGAGTGATCAGCTGACTAATAACTTCCAAGTTAAAAATGAAACTTCTTTTTTTTTCTATGACCAGATCTATGTGTCAAATAAAGTAGCTGAATTCTTTGGAACTATTTGTCAATTCAGAGAGACATGAACTTTCTTAATAGGCCAATTTTATTTAAGTTTGTATTTACCTTTAAAACTGATGAGATAAGATGAAGTGACACATCATTTATTTGATTGAGAATGGAGAATTATTTCGAAGTTTTATCTACTTATTGATCACTCTGTAAGCTCTGCACAGTTTAACAATTAAGCCAGTGATACAGACTTCTGTGTAAATAAGAAATCTGGATAAGTCAGAGAAAAGTCCCTTCCTTCAAACAAAGAAGAACTTTTCCTGAACTATCCATTTAGTTTCTTCAGTCCTTCAGTTCATTTGCTGCTGTAAACCTATGTGTTAATCATTTATTGTATTACAAAGTCAACATGAAAAATCAATAGCTGACCAATTAATTATAAAGCATATTCAATGTAAAGAACACCTCCTCAAGGAAGAACTGACGTTTAGAAAATTTAGGTTACATTGGGATATAATCTCTAAAAGCTCTTACAACAGTACACTCAACTGTAGTTTTCTGTGAACATTAATCATTTAAAATTATAGCAGATACAAACTATTCAACGCTATATATAAAACAGATAAACAACAAGGTCCTCCTGTATAGCACAGGGAATTATATTCAGTATCTTGTAATAAACCATAATGGAAAAGAATATGAAAAGGAATATATATGTAAAAAAGTTATTCAGCAATCCCTAACTTTCAAGTGTCTCATTTTTAACATATGCACATTTTTTCCATGTTCATTTTGCCCTTCTTGGCTTCAGAAAGAGTTTGATTTCATCTCCTAACGAAGACTGTGATGGTCAAGGGGAAAGAAAGCCATCTCTCATGCACACACTAACACACACACAGCAACACACCAATAAGAAACAGTTTCCTTTGTGCCACTTGCTCGGTGGAAATGATACATAACATTGACATGGCATGGCAGTGGAGAGCCAACCCTTTTAAGGGGAGACACCGAGGAACTGGCTGTGAAGGCACCTTCAGTTAGCTTCAGAAGCTGCAATGCAGAAGACAATTGTTCTGGCAATGGGAGCCCAACTCCAGCTGGGAACGCGTGCACCGAGCTGACCTTCCTCGTCAGCCTGCCAGCTGAGATTAAGCTTTCCTCAAGTGGTCCCTTGTTAGCCCAAACTTTTCCCCATTGTTGCTCATCTTTCACAACTGGAAGCCAAGTGTTTCAAACTGTTACTCAATTTGGCAGCCAAATTCCTTTATTTCCTCCTTCCACCTCCTTTTCTGCCTCTCTCTCTCTGTCTCTGTCTCTCTGTCTGTCTGTCTGTCTGTCTGTCTCTCTCTCTCTCACACACACACACACACACACACACACACACACACACACAGTGATGACGAACCTTACATGCACGCCTTCCTTTCCAAAGTCCACACTAAGAAGAGAATCTAAGAATTTTTATGTTTTGCTAAAAAAACTAGTAAACACTCTTGTGCTCCTTTTTTTCTTGAAACCTTGATTAAGTAGAACAGGGACCTCTACAAAAGATGTCTCTTTGCAAAAATAACCTTCTTTTGATCAAAAAAGCCACAAAAGTGTACTTCTCGGGAAAGTAGAAAACCACACATGATCTCAAGTGGAAAAAATATAAAGAATTTGCTGAATTTTTAACCTTAGCACGTAACAAAGATATTATTTTAAAGTTGGTTGGTTAATGTGGGCTGTGTTAGAACTTTCATTGTGTTGTGTTTGGGTTTACCCAATGTTATTTTAATGAGTTTATTGGTTCGACACACAAAATACCACATGGCGCTTGAAGTTTTTAGGTTATAAATTTTTTTGTGAGGCACTTATTTGAAGGAACTCTGTTACATAATCAATTGGTCTTTAAATCTATCAGCACAAAAATAACCTTTCACTTTTTGTATACATATACGGTGAAGATTATTTGATTATAAAAATTTCCATGGAAGGAGCTACATTCCTTAATCATCTATTATGTGTATATATTAAGATGTTCACAATAAACATTTATTTCACAATGTGTGTTGAATGGATCTACAGGATGAGTTTGGAGTCTTCTAGTAAAGGCTGAAATAAGAAATCTTCCTCTTTATTTTCTCTTCATACTTCTTGTCCTGAAGGGACCCTTAGCAGACCTGCTTGCATTTAACCATAGATGTACTCTATAATTAGTAGTGTTGTCTGCCCAATAGAGTAAAGCCTAGAAAAATATGGCAAGAGAGATGGAAAGGGTGTGTGGAAATCTGCCACCCAAGAAATAGCACAGGCAGAACAGAGAGACAGTGAGACCTCCGCTAGGCATTCAGCCCCGGTTGGTACATTTCTCCTGAGTCTGTCCTTATCCTTCTCCATCCCTCTCTTCCAGAGAGTATCAGAGGAGGACTGGAAGGATGCATTTTCCTTATCTCAGACACTCTACCCCCCAGGGCTTCAATCTACAAGACGAAGGGAAGTTTAGAAAGAAGAGTCTTGGGGATTAAAGTTATCAACTCTTAAGCGCACTGAAATCGGGGTCTTTGATTTTAACTTGCGGAAGCCACCATCCCTGTGGTGGGAGACCTGAACTCACTGAAGCCCCCATCCCCCAGCAGCTATTATTCTCCGGGGCTCAGTGCAGTGGAGTACAGGAGGAAGTTCAAGATCTTTTTTCATTGAGTCTTCAAGCTCGGCTAGCAAAAGGAAATCCTAGTTAAACCAGATTCTCCCAGGGTGTAAACCTATCTCATTTGAAGATCTCAGAAGTTTTAGCAGCATGATTAACTGAGAGCAAGGATCCACCTTCCAACTTAACAGCTGCTGGCTTGAGCATAAAGTCCGCTGCCCCAGGGTCTTGTAATCCTGAGAAGTGTTAGGTGGATATGGTCTGGTCCTGAATGACTATTACAGAGTAATTTGAAGCCCCCTTTGCCTTAGCTGTAGAAACTCCTGAGAACATAGTTAATTGTATAATGGGAAGAGAAAGGCTAATTTTGGTAGATTTATGTTAATTACAGTAAAACCAATTCAGAGCTCGCACTAATAGCTAACTACATTTAGAGTAAGCTCTACTGTAAAGAACTAAAAGGATAATCTTTTATCCACAAATTACCAGAATGACTAAGCTGTATACCTAAGGTCACGTTACACAGTGCAAAACTGAAATTTAATCATGATTGCTAGAGCATTACCCTAATTGTGCAAATAAGTGGAATTAAAATCACTTAGATGGGTTGCAGAGGTTTTTGATGAGTCAAAAGCTATGTCTACCCATAGGCTTTAGAATAGAAAAGACCTTGGAGATGACCTAATCCAACACCTTCATTTTCACAGATGATGCAATTCATGCTTATAAGAGGTAAACAACATACCCAAAAATCACATAACTGACAAGGATGGAATTGGAACCCAAGTCTCCCAAAATCCCTGGTTGAATGCTCCTTCTTTCCACCTTTTCGCTCCAGTGCCAGATACTCAAGTGAATTCTAAAACTCCCAGTTACTTTTCTAGATGTTACCAAGTATCCTGTTGCTTATGCATATTATATATTCATATCTAGGTATGTGCCTGAATCTCAACCTGATAAGATTATGGCCCACTGTAGATACAGATAAAGTGTCTCTGTATCACCTAAAAAATCCGTAAGGCAGAAAGAAGCAATCAGATTTCGTTTGAGGAATAAATAATTAACTTCCCAAATTTCAGTTCATAGTCTTTAAACATGTCTTTACTGTAACTTAAACTTCACTTGGGACTTTAATCTGACCAAATTCAGGTAGCCTTCTTGTCTCTTGTATCTGTTCCCTTTCTCCCCTAGCACTGAAATTGCATTAATTCTGGCTCTGCTCCCTTTTTGCCTGGATAACTGTGGCAGTCTCCTATCTTGGTTTCCATAGACCCCCAAGACACACACACTCCCTGCCACCCCACGAGTTTGTCCAAGAGGAAATTCTGCTCACATCTCCCATACATTCAATCCTTCAGTGGTTTCCTGTGGCTTTCACGGTAGAGTTTAACTCCTTAGTTTAACCCACAAAATCAACTTGTCTTGCCTCATCCCTCACTCGCAAACCCTGTTGCCAATCCCCCCTCCCCAACCCCCCACGTTCTCTCCTCTCCAGCCATATCAAACCACATCCTGCAGTTGCCATGTCTCAGGCCTCCCCAGGTGTTCACATGTGTTGGTCTCTGCTTGGAATGCCTTTCTTCTTTTTCATCTTTCCAACTTCTGAGTCTTCCCATACTCAGTTCAAACATCACCTCCTCCAGAAAGCTTTCTGTGACCCACCATTTTTGAAACCTGTCTGATGCTCCCACATCGTCCTGAGCTCAGACTGTCCCAGCACTCACCACCTGTGATCACCATACTTGATCTGCTTGTCTGTTTTCACTACTGGACTCTATACTCCCCTTGAATTGTACATTTTCTTGGACCAAAGAAGAAAGGAGTCTCACTGGATTAGAACACAGAATCCCTAGGTACCAATCATGGTTTTCATTTTCTGTACTTTATGATGCTTTGCTATCTTGGGGCCTTGCTTACCCAGGAGGGACTGCCTCGCCCAGGGCTATCCCTGGGGATAGCAGCGACTCCCCCTGCAAGTGCGCCTTTCATGTGCAAACCAAGCAACCCAAAGCCCACACCCCCAACCTCCTTCTTTATCAGGCTCTTGCAGGACTCTTACACACTAGGTCAATATTTCCTGCCCTAATCACCCCAGGGCCAGGTACCAGATAACTCGGGGCAACACCTACACCCTGAGCCTGATGACATTATTCAAACTAGCCAATTCTAAGTCTGCTTGTCCCACCCATTCCTTCCCACGGAAACCACAGTAAAGGCTCCTGCCCCTGCTTTCTTCCCTCTCCTTCTTCTACCCACCATGTGGTCCTGCATGGCTGATGTGCCCCCCTGCTCTTGGCAACTGTGAATGACAAACCACCTTTTCACTAGCAGTTATCTTGTGCTCTATAGGCAATACTCTACCTGAATAACTTTAACACCTACATCTTCAAACACCCTTTGCCCCTGCATGCCTGTGCCTGGGCAACTTCAAAAGCCGTTATGGCCGGGGCACACTTAAGGGACAGTCAACACCATTTTCCCTCTCTAGGGGACACTCTCTGTTCCCCTAAACTCTACGTAAGGCTCGCACATCATCCACGCCTAAGATACAAGGTGCCACCAAATGTATAACAGAGAGTGAGATAAGCTGATTGAATCTCCGGTATAATCTTATAATGTGGTGACCAAGAGGCCCTTCCCTCTGAACTTGGCAGACTGCATTGTTTGTAAACTCCCAAAACAGAAAAAAAAAAAAAATCAAAAAGTGCTTTTTAACAGTTTTACCCCTAATTTCTCATTTGAGTCTCATAAAATAGTTATGAGTACCCCTACTTCAGAAATGAGAACATCTTTTGACAAAGCTCACAGCCCTGTCTTGAATAACCTTAGCAGATTATTCCACATCTCAGTTTTCTCATCAGTAAAATGGCAATAATAATGACATTTACCTCACTGGATTGTTGTGAAGATTGGTAAGATAACGTATGTAAAGAACTTTGCATAGTACCTCATATGTGGAGCATGCATGAAATGTTAAATGTTATTGGTTTTGTCGGCCATGGTGTTACAGTTGTTATAACACTAAACCCATGTTTTTCAAATACACAGTGTTGCCTCTTGTTATCCCCCCAAAATAGTTAAATCAATTGCCCTAAAGTTTTACAAGTGTAAATGCAATTTTCATTAAACAAGATGTTTTAATGTTAAAAATGAGAGGAGAACAAGATGCCTACTAGGTACAAGAGTAGGGGAAGGAAGAAGGGGAAGTTTGAAGTGAGTAAGTCATCACCCAGCACCTGTTCAAGTAAAAAAAAAATTAGCCTTCATCTCTGGTCCTCAGTAGCAAACAGATAAAAGATTCTGTGTATTGAATGAAGTTCCACATTTTCACATGTGCGTATAGCGTTGGGTAGACACTGCACAAATCTCCAGGGTGGCTGACACTGAGTGAAGGCTTTGTCACAGATTGTGGGCTGGTGGCCCAATGTTAGCAGTACACTCCTCAGACATGATTTCATGAATGGCCCACAATTTGTGGTCCTGGGCTTGAATTGTTTTTATCCTCTCATTTTTCATCTTACCCATCCCCACGATTTTTCCTGAGTATGTGGGGTAAATTCAGTTTGGTAACTTCTTGGGCTCTTAGAAGCTTCTGTCCCAGCAGTTGACTTGCTATAGCAGCAGGCGAGAAATGATGGATTTAGGGGGACTAAGAGGGAGATAGGGGACCCAACCTTTCCTCAGAGCCAAAGATGCACTCAGGGAAAAAAACAAAATTTCAACAAAATTAAAATGTGGGGCTTTCCTGGTGGCGCAGTGGTTGAGAGTCCGCCTGCTGATGCAGGGGACACGGGTTCGTGCCCCGGTCCGGGAAGATCCCACATGCCGCGGAGCGGCTGGGCCCGTGAGCCATGGCCGCTGAGCCTGCGTGTCTGGAGCCTGTGCTCCGCAACGGGAGGGGCCACAACAGTGAGAGGCCCGCGTACCGAAAAAAAAAAAAAAAAAATGTGTTTTTTTTTTATATTAACAACTGAAAAAATAATTATACTCTAAGGAAAAAAACTGATTTAAGGAATAGGCTTATGTCTATCTGAAAATACATTCAAAAGAGTTGAACTTTCATGAGGAATTTCAGTAGCTGTTTTCAGTAAATAAGCAGTTCTATGCAATTACAGGAAGGATGTTTGCAGTCAGTGATGACAACGAGGCTAAAATTATTTCCTGGGGAATCATAGATACCAGTGACTTGAATCTGGGAGTGGGGGCAGGATTCAAAGTTAAATAGGAGGTCAGAGTACCACTCTGCTTATATTTAAGCACGAGTCCTCTGGAATTAGGTCCAGTGGACCCCCAGCAGAGAGGGGAGATGCATGGGTGGTTATTGGACTGGACAGTCTTTTAACTCTGCTGGATAAGCCCATGTCACCATCTCTACAGATTCTCAGCACCCCTCTGCAGAAAAAGCAAGCCGCTTTACCCATGACCAACAAAATCAAGAGAGCAGGTCTGCAAAGGACAAGGGAAATCTCCCCCATAGGAACACTTTTCTCTCTTACTAAATGTGAAAAGATGATTCTGGAATTCTCAAGTGCCTACTGAATTACTAAAGTAGGAAGCTGATCTATTTTGAAGCCCTAAAGCCAGAATTAAAAGAAACTTTCAGACAGACATTATGTGTTATCCAGCAGCACAGAGTGAAGAAATGGGATCTATCAGCCTGGCTTTAGAAAGCAGTCTAAATAATCACTAAACCAAGGGGGATCGAAGGCAGCAAAAGTTGAACAACTTCAAATGAAGAGTCAGAAGGGTCTGTCTCTCAGGCAAAGCAAAGTTCTTTAGGTGGAAGGGGAGTAAGAGGAAAGTGACTCTCCCGAGGAGACTGTGACATATAACGAAGGGATTTCAAAATTGTCAAGAGAGACTCAAAGGTGAGGTGAACTGAAGGATCAAAAGAAGAGTGAGGCTAGAGGACAAGCTGTCAAGTGTGGCACAGACCCTGGCTACTGTCTCTGCTGTGGGGTTGGCTCACCCAAAGGATGGAGTTCAGTCCTTCAAAGATCTACACACACACACACACACACACACGGGCACATCTCTGCATTTACACAATGGAAACTCCTTTTGGAAACAACCTCAAAATCCCGAAATACATGTATCTACTCTATCTACAAGGCAACTGGCACACTGCTAAGAGCTGGGAAATCATTACTATCATGGTGCAGCAAAACCAAAGAACACCAAAACATGCAAAGGAGCAGTGCTCTAGATTAGAAGTCTAGATCCACGGTTCTCAAGCTTGTCAGCATCTCAGCTCCATTTGAGACCTAATGTGAACCATCTCCAGGACCAGATCACACACCAAACCAACTAAATCAGAACCTCTGGGGGAAGAAGCTAGGCATCAGAATGATTTTTCACTCCCCAAGGCAAATGCAATGTGCAGTCAAGTTTTGAGAACCCCTGAACTAGGTCTAGCTACCCCACTGATATCAGCCGTAGACTCTCCATAGGATGCAGAGCCTCCCTGCCTGAATTTCACATCTGTAAAGTAGGAGAAGTGAGCACATGCTCCAAGATAGCTCCTAAATCGATCATTCTATGAATCCATCAGCTTGACATGTGTGGGTATTGGCCTAGGGCAGATGTGGCAGGATTGTAGAAAATGGGAGGTTTCCACACACCCACAGTCAAACCCATTTTGTGCAGCAATTCTGGGAGCATTGTTTACCCTCCTGCAGTGAGCGTTACTTAAAATGACTTTATTTGTTTTACAGTTTAGAGGGCCTCTGTAGGTAGCCTCTGGAGCCCATTCATTTCATTAACATTAAATCAACAAGCAGACCTTCTTTCTGCCTCTCTCAAGCAGGATTAATGGATTTTGGCATGATTTGTGCATCTAGCAGCAAAACCTCGTGCTGAGAAAGCTAGCAGGCTTGACTAATTCCCAGCAGTGCTAACTTCATAAACTTACTTTAGGCTTTTAACTTTGACTGAAGATTAAAGGTAATGACTTCACGCTGTTACATTTGAATGCATGATACTCAAGATGCATTAAAGAAACTATACAAAATGACAAACTATTTGATAAATTAACATTATATATGTTTGCATGTGTGTGTATATATATAAATATGTGGTTTATATGCTTATGAAAATACTCAATTTTGTGATGTAAAAAATGGATCCTCTAAAACACTGAGATTCACCTAATAAGTAATCATTACACTAAATATGGTATTGGCAGAGGCATATGTAAAGTGTAAGCATAAGAACCTATAGTCTGAATATTGTAAACACGCTAATAGGAGGCCCAGTGTTGTGGGAAGCTGTAACATGATGGACTGTTGAATATGAATAATTTTCTAAGAAGCAAAATGATCCTACTCTGAGACCAGTTAACACCTATAAAGAATCCCCCATATGACCATGCTAACCCTTTTTTCTTCCAGACAGTCTTAAATTAAATTCAAAATTCAGAGAAGTCTGCATGAAGAAGAGAGAGAAAAGGGAAAAATACAATATTTCCAGCCCATCTGACAAGACTACATAAAAAGCTTTTGATCAAAGGGTCTTAAGTACACTTTACTGGTGTGACAAACAACATTTTTATCCCTTTATTAGATTTATTTTCTTCTGAAAACTGCAGTGACCAGGGTATGGTTTGTGAAAGAAAGCTGGCAGGGTTGTGTTCTTTGATTCCTAATTAACACCTTCAGTCTCAAAAGAGAACCAACAGAAATACCATAAAATGTTGCAGCTGCATTGTGATTCCGCTTGGTTGGTTTGCTAAAAGTCGGCTGGGCATTGGCAGCTGCAATAAAGAGAAAGCTCAATGGATGTTTTGTATTGTGCCCACTGAAGTGAAAGAAGGCAACCATTTTAATTTTCAAATGGGCAGCTGCAGAGGGAGGTTTAAATGGAGCTAAATACAAGATTTACTGTTAATTTATAGTAAATAAACAAAGAAAATAAAACCTAACTTTCAAGTTTTTACGGTCACATAGAAATTTTAGTGAGAAATTATGAAGGACAATAATTTGGGAGCCCTTTAGCTACTGATTGGAGGAATTTGGCAGCAAGGAATCACATTCAGTATTAAAGTCAAAATAGGCTTTTGGAAAGAGCTGAGTAAGCCAAAGCTTTAGAAGTTGACATTTCCACTTTGAGAGGTAAAGGTCTATCTTTCCTGTCTTTGGTAATATAACTCCCTCATCCCACTTTATTGAAACCCTAAAATTCATTCAGATCAGAATTGAGTAAGATTCCCTACACACAGAGCCCCACCTCACTTTTTTTAAGAGCATGGAGTTGAATTTTGCCTTGAGTAGGGGAATAAAGAAGGCATTTAACTCTGGTCAGATAAATCTCACTCACATTCAAAAATGCAATTAAGGAAATATGTAAATCTAGATGTTTCATCAAATGCTAGCTAAGGGGTGACTAGTTCTTTTCGAACACAATGACTGAACTAAAGAACTTTAGTGTGTGTGTAAGAACCATTGTCCAAGCGGCAGTCCCTGCTGGAAACAGAGTCCGGCCTGGCCGTGGGAAATACCTACATATTTGACACAGGCCTTATTTCTGAGAGAAAGGGGATGGGAGAGAAAGTATGGCGATTTTACTGTTGCATTCTAATCAGCCATGATCTGCCTAATTTGCTTTGATCAGGAAGATAAACTAATTTTTCTATGGGCTGGATAAAAGTAATTAGCAAGCCAAAGCTTTCATGTTATTTCAAAAGAGCTAAAGTAAAGAGGATCAGAAATTGTAATGGTGGGAGCTAAATACATCTTTTCGGCTCATCTGAGAGCATTGTTAGTTCAAAATAGAATACTGACACAGAAGAGGAGCTCCAGCTAAAGATAGTTTCCTGGGCTGCACAGCCATTGTAAATCCTGGGACCTACAATGCTATGTAACTAAATAGAATTACAAAGGGTGATTTATAATTGGTATCTGTCATATAGCCCTGTCCTTTTGTGGGGAGACCTTTACCTTCACGTGAAAAGGTATGATTATTGCCTCGTCCTAAAAACACTGTTGGTTTTTCCAAAAGCTCTGCATTTAAGTTGTTTAAGTGGTTGGAGTAGTTGGATGTGTTTTTTTGAATCCTAAAGCACGACTCCTCTAAAGCACACAGGCACAGCCAGCTTGGGATTCTACAATCTTAGATATACTAGAGTGAGATCTGAGATCAAACTGAAAAGGCTAATCAGGAACCTGACTCCCCAGATGCTTAAATTTCACAGGCTGGTTCACCGGTTTTTGTGCCAGTTACCAACTTCACGAATGCCACATCCTCCTCTCCTGTTTTTTTTCTAAACACCCAAACACATGTAGTTATTAGATGAGAAGGAAAGATTTTGAAATATAGGATTTTGTTTCTTTAAAAAATCCACTATTTAGTGTACCTTTTTTTCTTGTTGATATGACCTTTGCATTACTTCCTTTTCCAAGCTGTTGTACTAGATATGGTATCTGTAACCCTACTGTAAACTTAATTGCTTTTTTGACCACTAATCTCCTTTGCTAGGGTTCTTAGTTACCAAAGTGTACATTTCATGTCAGACTCATTGTGTCTTATAAAATAAGTAGATCTTTAAAAGGATCTCTCCGTGAGGTCGGAGCTCACCAAGTTTCCAAGTTATATAGAAACTATTGTTGCAGAATACGGTAATTCCAAAGGAAACTAGAAAATAAGAGCGCTATTCTACCTTGTTTTTAAAATTACTCAAAATCATTTGATTTACTTTTTCTCATATCTTCCCCTTAGTTTGGACAACTACAGTCAACAAACATTTTAACTCTTAAAAGTTCTTAGTAATAGAAGTGTTTAAAAATGCAAATAAGTCTGTTTTCATTCTGTGGCTAAGTATCATAAGGTCTAGAAAAGGTGCCAACTGTAAGGACCAAGAAGCCAATCTGTGGCTGTGGAGGAGATCTTAACGGTGTTCAGCTTCACGTTCTCCACATCCATTCATCCTTTCACAAAATTTATATTCATCGATTGCCTATTTTGTGCTAGATGATAAGAGTACTGCAGTGCCCAAGATGGACACAATCCCTGCCTTTGCAGAGGAAACAGACATTAAGAAAAGGCTTATTTAAATGAATATTATTAAGATTATGAAATAGCTGTGATGGAGAATGCGAGTGCACAAAAAGAGAACCTGCCGGTCTTGGTGGTCAGGGAAGATTTCCATTAGGAAGTGACATTTAATCTGAGACTTGGAGGACGAGTTGGAGTTGGTCAGAAGAAAGAGAGGGAAAGACCATTCTAGACAGACTTTCCTGTTTAAGTCTGAGCACTGGCTGAGTTCTTCTCTATGCTTTCTGCAACTGTAACATAAAGTATGATGCCAAGGACCAGTAAGTACCTTGTACTTCGGGAGGTCTTCACTCCTAGGGAACAGGGTCCTCCTGTGAGATCTGACCTATCATTACTAGGAACCCTCTCCTAGGAATATATTACAAACAGCTGTATGGCAAGGGGCTCTATAGTTGTCCTCTGGTTTCATAAGTATACTTTCTGCTTTACTAGCGTTTAGTTTACTGGGCATACAAATTCATTTTCAGTCCTGCTGAAACACAATTATGAACTCATTTATTTGCATCCCTAATAATAACCTGAAGAGAGGAGGTGGTAACATGTTGAATGTTACCATATATGTGTTGTATGCAGGTGGTAACCTGTATGTTTTTCCTGGATTCAATGGGAAGCCAAGAAGTAGAAGGCAAGATTTGCTCTCTGTCCTTCTCTCATTCGCAGTATGAGTACTGCAGTACTCTTCCAACTTTTGTTCACAAGGGGGAACTGGTCAGACCTAAGCGTGCACATTTATTCGTTCTTTCAATTATTCATCTAACATTTACCGGGCACTTACTGTCAGGCAGTTCTAGACTAAGCCTAAGAAACAGAGATGAATTAGGGAGCAGCCTCTGCTCGCTGGAGTTTACAATTTGCTTGAGGACGACAGACAAGTAAACCAAAGCAGTAGAGTCGTTAAGAGCCTCATTCTGCGGTCAGAGGCTCTTTCTTGGAATCCTGGCACTATCACGTATGACCTTGAGCAAATCATTCAACTCCTGCGGCTTCAGTTTCCTCATCTGTGAAACAACATTTCTCCTAGGGTTGTTCATGAGGGTTATTATTTGCAGAGCACTTAGAACAGTGCCTGGTATGTAGTAAATACAAGGTAAGGTTCGTTATCAATAAATATTACAGAAGTCAGTATAAAGTCCCATGGAAACATAGAGAAGGAAACCACTCATTCCACCAGGAGTTGAAAATACTTCACAGAGAGGGTCATGTTTGCCCTGCCCTTAAAGGATGGAGAGGATTTTACCACATGGATGGGGCATGTCCTTCAGAATGTGGGAGCCCCATCAGCAGAGGCACAGGAGTGGGAAAGCACATGGAAGGAAATTTTCCGGTTTGCTGGACGTGAGGCAACAGCAACTGGGATTGAGAAGAGCTTTGAAGAGAGAGAGAGAGTACAGAAAGTATCTGAGTGGCCCCAAGAAGTCGCAAGAAGAGACTGCGTTTAGCATAGAGAAACTTGGTAAAGTACAGTTCTAATCATGACTGATGCCTGCCAAGTAAAGTCTTGGGTCTACACATGACTGGGCCCTCCACAGGAGACCAGACCTCTAAGGCCTGGGGTTGTAATCTCACCCTACAATTGATTAATCATATGACTGAGGGCTACCCTTTACCTTTTCTCATCTGTGTGTCATCTGCTAAATGAGAGAATCCATCCAGTGTCCGTTTTAGTGCAAATATTACCCTGGATTAACTTTATGTATAGCCTGGAATACTTGACTTGCAAATTAATGCCCCCATCCATGCACAGGCATTGCAAGTCCACAGACCCGTGGAAAAGTAGAAGTGAAATAAGACTGGGGGCTTTCTCCACAGCAGCTTCTTTTCTCAGGAGTCATCCTCCTTGCTTACATAGTGGCTTTCATTCCAAGCTGCCTTAGACTCCACTTCCATTTCCAACTGTAAAAGAAGGTTAATTTTCTTCCTTCTCCACATCTTTTCCCACCCTCTGAAATAAGAATAGAGGAATGAATGATTTCTGGATGGCGCTCTCAACTCTGCTGTATCTTGAAACTCAATCCCACCCACTTCTGAGGCCATTGTTGCCTCTGCTGAAAACAGGATGATGACAGACCTGCCCCAGGAAGTGCCCCTTATCAATTCTCATTTGGGGGGCTGTAATCTCAACTCATGCAGCTTTTCTGGCCCTGAGCACTGCAGCTGGAATCCACAGTTTAGCTTTATCTAGACCTCCAGGCTTCTGGTGACCTACGAGTCCTCTGCACCCCACCTCCCTCTCCCTCATGTCTCAGAAGGGACATGTTCTGTCTCTTTTCCAAAGCTACCCCCAACTTGGATTTCCCTCTTATCTCCTGGGACCCATGGGTTATTTACTGAGCAGACATTTATTGAGAGTGTGCCATGCAAGGTGCTTTGGGAGGACACAAAGATAAAGACAATACCACGTCCTTTTCTTCTGGAAGCTTGAAATCGAAAAGGTTGGTCTTCGCCTGGAGGGGTGGGATAGGGAGGGTGGGAGGGAGGGAGACGCAAGAGGGAAGAGATACGGGGACATATGTATATGTATAACTGATTCACTTCGTTATAAAGCAGAAACTAACACACCACTGTAAAGCAATTATACTCCAATAAAGATGTTAAAAAAAAAAAAGAAAAGGTTGGTCTTATATTCCATACTATATTAAATTTGGTAACCTGGCATGTTACCCCATAGGATTTCCACTTAAAGGTAGTTATTATGATGGCATTCTCTATTGCTCCCTCTATAGGCTATTTATCATCGTGTTCCCCACGGCCTAGCACAGTGCCTGGCACCTATACGTGTTCTATAAATATTTTCTATGGGTGGAATGAGGGGTTCCTCCCTCCGTTCTGCTATTTCCTCAAATTATTTTCCCTTCTTTCTGCTTCCTCTCACTGCCAGAATTCTTGAATGAGGAGGCTATATTCACCGCCACCATTTCATTACCACCCACTCACCCTTTCATTCCTTTTGAAATGAGCCTGCCACCCCTGCCATTCAACTGAAATCACCCTCTTAGACACCACCACGGACCTCCTACTGCCAAATCCAAATGGTCTTTTCTCAGCCCTCCGTCTTCCCAACCACTCTGCTGGAGTGGACTCTGCCAGCCATCCCCTGCTCCCTCCCTCAGCAGGGTAAGTCCTCCACGGTTCCAGCCTCCGAATGCACACACATCCTCGAATCCGCCAGGCCTGGGTTTGGCCACAGTCCAAAGCTCAGTTTCCTTATCTGTGAAATGGGGCTAATAACGCCTATTATCTATGTCTGGCCCACACACGGACAGCCTCCTAATTGTTCTCCTTACTTCCTCTCATCTCACACATGCACTGCTGCCAAATTCATCTTCCTAAACTTCCCGGTTCAGAAAGCTCCAGCCACACCCAGAGACTGGAAAGCTCCAGTTCCATCGCCCCACACGCAAGGTCTCCACGACCAGCTCAAATCATGCCCAGCTGTGCTCCAACAACAGCAGGGACTCTGCAGGACCGAGACTCACTGGAGAGGGGTCCCTGGTGTCACATTGGCCTCCTTCTAGTTGTCATTTAAGTTAATATTTCTTTGTCGCTGGTGTCTTCATTAGCAAATTGAGATATTAGATTAATTTAAAGCTAAAGCTCCTCTTAGCTCTGTCATTCTATGATTTTACCTTTTCGGCCTTGATTTTCCACACTTTCCCATCATTTCCAGGCAAATTGGACCAGACCCCGTTTTCCTAACTTACTCCTTTGCTTTCCTGCCTCTGTACTTCTGTTCATACCACTCTCTCTGGCTGGACTGGCTGTTTTTCCATCTCCATGTGTGAAAATCCTTCCTTCAGGCTCTTCTTAAGCGCCACGTCCAGTTCCTCGGCCAGGAGTAATTGTCCCGCACTATGGAGGCCAGTCCAGTCATTCTCTTTTATGATGCATTCGTGTTAAGTCCCGTTTGGACCACTGCAGTTTCCTCCTCACACTTTCCCCTGCCCCACCGGCTCACCTTTGCACTTTGGCTAATCCTGTCTTCCTCTTGCCAGCTTTGGCTGTGCCACTCCTTACTTTAAAGATCCACCTTGCCTTAACATTGTCCAGTGCCTCAAACCTAACATCTTTATCCAAGGCTTCAAAACACTTCACTAAAATGTCCCAGATAACTTTAATTCTCTCATCTGTCAACCACTCTTCAGGGCAAACTTAAGCCAATGTAGCTGAGGCCGTATGTGGGGGCCAACGTGCTGTAAGGGGCTTGAATTTTTAATGTTAATTGTGTCATGGACTAGGATTATGCATTTACACATCAGTATAAAATAAGCAAATAAACAAAACTGTACTTAAAAAGACATCAACTGTGGTGATATTCTATTAAAAATCTGGTCACAGTATTATGGTGGTAGCGCACTTAATTTAGCCACTTAACAACAGATGAGATAAAATTCCATAAATATTTGAATGCGTTTATACTCTAGTTCAATAGTTCACATCTGGGGCAAAAATTAGAATCAGTCATGGAGAATTTTTTTTTTTTTTTTTTTTTTTATCATGGAGAATTTTTTAAGTCCACATTCCTGGTACCACCCCAGAGACTGTGATTTGGTAGATCTGGAAATGAACCTGGGCATCTTTTTTGAACAGTGCCACAGGTGATCAAAATCACTGGATCACACAACTCCGGGAATTGTGCAGTGCACGGCTGCACAGCGCTAGGCAGCAACCTAGAGTAGTTCTGACTGCATATTCTCTTAGCCTCAGTCGAGAGTTTTATCCAGACTTTAACATCAAAAACATTTAGGTTAGGGATAAATTAGGAGTTTGGGATTAACAGATACACACTACTATATATAAAATAGATAAACAACAAGGACCTACTGTATAGCACAGGGAACCATATTCAATATCTTGTAATAACCTATAATGGAAAAGAATCTGAAAAAGAATATACATATATATTGCGCACACACACACACACACACACACACACACACCACTGTAAATCAACTATACTTCAACTAAAAGAAAAAGAGAAAAAATTTTCGGTTAAGATCTTAGCTTTGTCACTTCGATGTGTGCCTGAGCAAATTACTTTATCTCAAAACCTCAGTTTCTACATCTGTATACAATGCTGGTTGTCACTCTAGAGGAAGATAAAAATAGACTGAGTCAACAAAGCACTCAGGACAGCACCTAACTTATGGACAGCAGTCAATAAATGTCAACTGTGATGATGACAACGATGATTTTTAAGTCTCTCTCTTCAAATCTCTAATTGGCTGGGTAGCTTCAAGACTAATTCACATAGTACTGAAGGAAATATTAACACAAGTTAATTGATTACTCAACTTGAAAAGATTACTATCTTTCTTGCATTTCTTACTATTTCTCTGTAGGTTATTAGAATACATTTTAGCATATATGAATTGTATTTTGTGTATGTAATATACACGCGTGTGTGTGTGCATGTGTATGTGTGTGTGTGTGTAATCTCCAGTATATCATGTAACCATATAAAATTTTGGGCCTTGTCTGGCTTTTAAGCCAAAAGCGTTTGGAGGCCTTTGTTGGCATAGGTAAAAACAAAGCGCTGTGTCAGAGGTTACTTGATGGCCCTTTGATGTGTGAATCTTTGGCCAAAGCGATAGAGAAGCCTCTGCCAGAATATAGTACTATAGAGTGGACTTAAATACTAGTTTTAAAAAGATTATTCATGTCATGGTTTTGTGTCAAAATATCTTATTTTGCTTCACATTTACAATTGTGATTAAATATTATTTGCATTATGATTAGTTTAATGTCTGTTTCCATGACAAATATCTCAATGTCAGACTCTAGAAAGACAGGAACTATGTCTGCGTTGTTTACTGTAGAATCCTGTGAGCCTAGTACAGTACCTGCCACATAGAAAGTGCCAGTGCGGTCTTGTTGAGTGAGAGGAAGGAAGGAAGATGGGAGAAAGGGAGAGGTGAATCTATATACTCCCGCATAGAGTGCTTATTACAGAACCAGGAGCAGTGCACAGAATAAACTTTGAACTGCTTGTGAAGTACAAAAAAGACTAAGACAACCTCAGCCCACCAAAGTTTACAGTCTAGCTAGGGGCATCTGACATATTCAGAAAGATGTACCATCCAGTACTCTTAATAAATGTTTTAGGAAGAAGATGACGAATGTCAGAAGGGTTAACATAAATAGAGGAGAGATAGGACTCCGGAGTGAAAGAGACAGAAAAATGAACAACCAAATTCAGAAAAATCAGAATTATATCACATAAGCTACAATTATAGCCCTCAAGTAGATGGGCAGAAAATTGTCCTAAGTCCTATTAAAGTGAGTTTCAACAGGCTAGACAGCGTGAGGATATGTATGTTGTTTAAGTACATTCAATATCATAATTGTTTTGATTTAGTCTAGTAGTGATATTTAATTTGAAATTCTCTGAGCATGAAAAATTGGCATGAGTTTTGGTTTCTTTTTTGTTTGGTTTTTTTTGGCTGCATTGTGTCTTCTTTACTGCACGCAGGCTTTCTCTAGTTGTGGCGAGCGAGGGCTACTCTTCATTGTGGTATGCGGGTTTCTCATTGCAATGGCTTCTCTTGTTGCAGAGCACGGGCTCTAAGGGTGTGGGCTTCAGGAGATGTGGTGCTCGGGCTTCAGTAGTTGTGGCTCACGGGCTTCAGTCGTGTGGCTCATGGGCTTCAGTAGTTGTGGCTTGTGGGCTCTAGAGCACAGGCTCAGTAGTTGTGGTGCACGGGCTTAGTTGCTCCGCGGCATGAGGGATCTTCCTGGACCAGGGCTCGAACGCGTGTCCCCCTGCGTTGGCAGGCAGATTCTTAACAACTGCACCACCAGGGAAGCCCGGCATGAGACTTTTATGTTCAGAAAACAGGAGTGTAGGTTAGAAAAGAAAAGACTTCCTGGGAAGCAGGCTTAGAGTTGGAGATTTGAGTACAGAAAGTTTCCTGGGGCATACCCTTAGGATCACACCTGCAGGGAGAGAGGGAAGTGAAGGAGGCAGGATTGGGCAGAGGAAGAAGCTGAACTGGGATGAGGTTGCAGCAAAGTCCTCAACCAAGCCTCCAGGGAGCTCTACCATTGGGGTGGCCCTTCTGAAGTGTCCCTGCATACCTCACACTGACCAGTTATCAGATGTAGGTTTCTCCCTTCCACACCCTCCCCGCCTCCCATCCCCCCATCCAGACTGTGACCTTGAGCAAGGAGGCTCACTTTAATTGCTCAGCGGGGCGACTCAGCTGGAGCTCTAGCTGGCTGGAGGAGCAACTCAGTCCTGAAGGGGGGCATCTGAGAGGCATACCATAACATCCGCTACAACTGGTCAAGAAAGATTTAGTCTGGAAGAGGGATGGAACCGGCCAGAGTGCCATGTTTCTTGGGAAAGTAATCAGAGTTGACTTACCACAGTGAGGCAGTGCCACTCTGAGAGTGACCAGACCTCAACAGGATCTTGGAAATTATTTCAGACTTTAATTCTCCTCCTCCTTCTCCATTTTCTTTCTCTTCTCTTCCACAGATTCCTTTAACTTTCTAGCGAGTTCCTTTCCTGCCTTAATCATGTGTATATATGTTTGTGAGTTTCTCCTGTCCCAAAGAATGTTTATGCTCTTTGGCTTTTCTCCACCTGTCTTTTAAACTAAACTCTGTCTCCCAGGATTCCTCGGAGAGTTACAAAAGAGTCTCAAAATACTACCAGACTAGCCCAACTTCATCTCCCAACCAGCTGCATAAACTTCCTCTCTTCCTACATTTATATTCTCCTGGTCCATTGGGTAAGCCTCCTGCCACTTAACACCTGACAAAAGTATGTTTCTCAGTTCCTCTGTTAGAAACTTACCTCGGAACCCCCTTTTCAGGTAACATAAACTGATTAACTGAATATGAGAAAACAAGCAGTCTCTGATAATCCACAGCACAGAGGTTATCAAATGGCCACTTCCTAACCTCTCAGAAAAATCTAAATAAAAATAATTCAGTGAAACAACAGCAGCAAAGATGTTTTGTTGGTCTTCAACTCTGAACTCTTGAAAGGCAGTAATTACACCTGTTCCGTGCTCCTTTTCATCGCACAATGTCTAGCACACTGTTAGAACTCAATAGAATGAGATAATTTTTTATCCAACACTGCACCTGGGAACACTGGCAGGCTGCCACCAACTAGATGGCTGGTGTACTTGAGTCATTCCTACGCCTTTATGTAGAAGTAGAAAGTCATGAATTACAGTACCTAGACAGACTGCTATAAGGATTATCCATTGAACAGAACAGTTTTTTGTTTGTATTTTTTTAATGAGAACAAAATATACTGGTATAATCCTTCTTTATGAATCAAGGGGAGAATTGAAGGAGCAAGGAGGATTATGAAATTATGTTACTTCTGTATCATCAACCCTGAAAGGGCTTAACATTCGTTTATTTCATTTTAGCAACGTTTTTCTTTTATGAGATAGAGTTTTTAAAAGTTTAAATGTTCTTACTAAGCTTGCAGTAATTCAGGACTTCTTGCTTGGTAAAGTATTAGATGGTGTGGAATTGAGGGTATCGTGCAAAGAAAAAGCATCTTGCACTGACACCTTTAAAGTAAAAGGGAAGATGTAGAACTTGCTGTATAAAAAAATAAATAAAATTAAATTAAAATTTAAAAATAAAAAGGGAAGATGATGAAGAAATGGAAAGTGAATTTAGCAGATTAAAATTTTAAATCATCCATTTGTTTTGGGGATAAAAAGAAAGTAATACAAAAGATGTTCTGCATCTATGATTCTTCATCATGATACTATTTTGCATTTGGGTTACCTGCCAAGAAAAAACAAAATAGATTCTACATATGATTAGTAGTTTCCTCTCTCTGCCCTGGCCTTTTATGGGAAGTATCTGAGGAAGATCTGGCAAATTATAAGGAACTGAAAAATTAAAAGACTTTCTTGGGTATCTAAGATCTGGTTGTCATTTTCAGATTTTCCAAATTTAAGGAAACTGGGGAGATAGGAACATAACTATGGCTCTTTGGGGAGCTATTATTTAGTGAAATTGGAAATCTGTCCTCCTTGGCATTAAGGAGAATGCAACTGAGTTTAACATTGCAGTGAATCTTGAGTGATAATGAGAGTTTCCAAAATAGTTATTTGAGGCAGGGTCTGAATACTTGGAGGATGAGGAAAGAGAAAAGGAAAATAATGTAGACCAGATTTTTTTTTAAACAAAAATAGCCACCATTTATGATGTGCCAGACTGCCCATATGTTATCTTAATTACTTGTGATATTAAACCAGTGAGATTTGTTATTTCTATTCCATAAGTAAAGAAATCAAAATAGTTAAAGAATTTTCTGAGGTCACAAGCCTAATAAATAGTGGAGAGAGGGAACTTGAAAAGAGAGCTGTATGATTCCAAAGCCTATGCTTTCCCCAGGACTCCAAGAAGAATTTCCAAATATGAATTTTGCCTTAGTAAGATCATCTGTGACAAAGATTTTAACTTGCTTTCAGAAGGCTGAAGTTTTAAGTAACAAGAGTTACTTTAAAAGGTGGTGAAGGTAATTGTATATTTGAGAGGGAACTGTTCAAGGTTCCACTGGTGTGACAGTACCTTTGGAGTGAGTTTGGCCTGAAGAAATGGTGGCACAATAAATGCCAGGGGACTCAGTATGGAAGATACTGTACACTCCCCATTTGCTGTCATTTTTAACATCTGCATCAGGAATGGCTAGTTGTCATTTCAAATGTGTCTCCAATTATCGTGATCTTTCCTGAGGTAATCAAAGTGGTTTTGTTTGTTTGTTTGCCAGTTAATGGTGCTGTTTCCTAAGGAGAGTGTTATCTGCATGTAACTTCAGCGTAATTAGTAATATCAAAAAATATTTGGAATGACGATAGAGATCAGAGCTGATTTTTCTGTTGGACCTGAAAGAAAAGAATAATTGACACTAATTTGGCAGGTTGCGTGAAAATGATGTGGACAGAAATTGTAGTTGCCCTAATTCTGAATATTGTGCCTATAAACTACTTATTCCGTTCATGCCATTTCCACGACAATGCTATAAGTTCTAGAGATGAACCTCAGGTGAAATCCCTAATTAGGTGTACTTTAACCTCATGAAAATCCAAAGAAGTATTTTATTGTTTAAACTTGTATAGCACCACTGCATCCAAAGATCTCCCAGAGCCTTATCTGAATTCTTATTCTCACAGTATTTCTATAAAACTGAGATACTTGTAAAAATATTATATAGACTAAGGGACATTATGTAATAGTAACGTGTGATAAGCAGATTAATTTTCACTAGACATTACTAATTTTTTAAGATGATAATCAAATATTGTTCATGCTTTAGCCTTCATCTATTTTAATTTGTTTCCATGTTTGCTTGCCAGAAGCTGTGCTATAAATGATGAACTCGTAAGTAAGGCAGTACCGAGACAGGTACATGAAGTTTGAGCAGGACCACGGGTGCACGTGGAAAAAAGAACAAAACGTTGTCTGTTTTAAATAGTAACAATTGTAAAGTTGTCAGTCTAAGGCTCCTATTTGAACTCATTGCACTTGATAAAAAATAACAAGCTGTGATAAACAGAAGGGCAAGATTTCAGTAATTCACTAAAGAATGTCTCTACTCAAAGCTTTGTGGCAAAAACGTCTTGTTTGGGGCACAATTGCAGAGTTGCAATAACAACGCATGAATACCCTGGAGAAATGACTATGTACCCAAGGTGAATGCTGAAGCCTTCCGTCCTGAATGAGCCTTTTAATCAAGGCATTATCTAGGCTCTGAAAAAGTCTTCAGTGGTCCCACCTAAAGATTAATGGGAAAAGCCGAAACTGAGTTGGCCTATTTGCAGAAACAATTTTAAAGATTTACTGATGGTTGACAAATGCCATTTAAGCTTTCAAAGCCAGCCATATGCTTTTGAAAAGGATTTAAAGGAAATCCTCCCACTATAGAAGACGACTTTGAAGGATCTCTGTGGTAGCCTCTGGTTTTTAGGTGTGTGGACACGCTGTTGAGTTTTCTCTTTCCTGCCTTTTTTTTTCTACATCTTTGCTGAATTCCTACATGTGGCCCAGAAAAAGAAGACAGTAAGCCTTCCTCTAATATATTCCTGTGCTCAGAAGATACCTATATATATATTTTTTGCCAGTGAGCATTAGACAAACTCTTACCAGGCAATTGTTCATATAGAGTATCTTTCTCAGTTACCTTTCTATTAATATAGGGCCGTGAATAGCACCCCAGTATTGAAAGTTTAGTGCAACATTGTTCAAATACACAATTAAAGGTTTTGAAAGGTGTTTAGTTTTTTTTTTTTAGTTTTTATGTCAATATATAGGTTACTTTAGACTTCTACAATGTCACAGACACATACATATTACAAATCAGATTTTAACGAATATGGGCATCATTGTTTTTCCACCTTCATTCTTCTGTGCATCTTGCCATTAGTTTTATGGCCCAGGTAAAATTTATGGAGCCGAAAGAGTAACCCATTGCCAAGGAGATTATATTCAAAACGTTTCTCTATAGGGTAAAATCCTGCGTGCAATTTTAAAGTATGAGCCAGTCACAATGTGGATGAGAACTGGCCCCACTTTATACTTTGTCCTCCTTCTTGTACTCACTTCAGTGAGATCTTGAGGCGATTTCACAGGCAGGAAGGCTCCTCCTATCTTTTGACGGGTCCCCAGAGAGCTGGATGAGTCACTTTACGGCGGGGTGCGGCCGCTCGCTCTGGGGCCTCCCCGGGCGCCAGCGGGTTCAGGGGCAGCACGCTCTGGCCTTGTTTGCCCATTTCCCCAGGTCGCTGACAGTGATCTGACAGAAAGCGACACTGACACAAAGAAGCTGAGAGGGGTAGGAGATGGGGGTGAGGTCAAAGCGGAGAAACAGAAAATCCAGTGAAGTAGAAGCTGAAAGGATAAACACATGAAGGCTTAGAGCGGTTTGTCGGCTCACTTCAGTGGGCCCCGCCCGCCCCCAGCCCAGGGAGAAACGCTGCCACTTAACTGCCTTGGCAACAATTAAAGGCCGAGTGCCGTGAAGGATGGGTTTGGACACATGAGCCTCAAATCCCTCCCTGCAATAGCTAGAAAGCCTAGTAGTCAGCTTCCTGCTCTTTCTTTTAAAAGCTAGAACCTAAAAAAGGCTCACCCATAACCAGGGTAGCATCGCAGGACACACATACCAGCTTTTCTTACCTGGACTCTTGGAATGGCCCCCTCTGACCTGACCGTCCTCCAATTCATTCTGTAGGCCACCACCAGAGCAATCTTTCCAGAAATGTCATCTTAATACCATAAGTGTTTCTCCCAAAAATCCTTCAGTGACTTCCCAGGGGTATCCATACCACCAGCAGTACCTGAGTAGTGGTACTTGGTCTCATCATATAGTGGGAGAGTTACTCCCTTTTCATTCCCTTTCAACCCTTCTGGCTTCATCAACAAGAAAGTCTCAGTGAGGGCTAGTTTGTCTTCAACTCCTCTCTTACACCCACTAAACTCCCATCTTATCACAGGGAAGACAGGCTTCAGGCTTAGCTTGACTTGGCAAATCTAACTAATCATCTATCTAGGATTTAATAACATTATTTGGTTTTCACTGTGTATACTTTAACAATGTCCTTCTATTTATGACAGGTGATACTGGTTTTCTATTTATAGGTAGTAATAGAAATTTTTCATTTTTATTAAATTTACCTAGGTAATCTGAGTCAATATATATCTATACATCTATGGGTACATCTCTATATACAAATATATACACAACATATAGCTATATGAGAGAATATTCGAAAAAATAAAATAATAGTTCAGTTACTGCCCTTATATGGCAAAATTACGCCTGCATAGTTTGGGAGAAACACAGAGTTATGAAATAAAGCCCAAACTCCTTGTATGACCTATAAGTCCCAATACAGTCTTACTCCCACCCCTATTTCCAGGCGGGCGTAGCTCCCTCCACAGCCTTATGTGCACCTAGTAACAAACCATAATAAGCATGTGTAGTATGTGCTGGGCTTCCTGTAGAGCATATGCTGTCCCTGTTGCCTAGATGGTCTTCCACGCTCTTCTCCACCTAGATAATCGCTACTCACCCCTCAAGACTCAGCACTAGGCCACCCTCCAGGAAAGCTTCCTGCACCATGATCTCACCCACCCTGCCTGTACTCCCCTTGGCTGAACAGGTCCCTTCCACTGAGTCCCACAGCATCTTGGTTACATCTTCATTAAAACACTTACCACTTCTGTAACTCTTTAATTATTTCTCTCTCCTCTTACTCTATAAACCCCATGAGGACAGCAATTTTGTTTCAGTCCCTGACATACCCATCTGGAATAAAATATTTGTTTAATAAATGTTTTATGAATTAACAAATTCTTTTTACCTGGAAGGCAAACAAGCAGAATATCTAATAACCAAAACTTTAATAATAGTAAACAATTTCTAAATAATGGAGCCTACCTTAACTGGTAAGAATGTGGGCTTTACTAAAAATTAGGAACAACCCAAATGTCCATCAACTGCTGGATGGATAAATACACTGTGGTATATCCATACAATGAAACAGTATTCAACAATAAACAGGAATGAAGTAGTGATAAATGACATAGCATGAATAAACCTCGTGTATGATTCCATTTATAGGAAATGTCCAGAATAGGCAAATCTATAGAGACAGAAAATAGAATGGTTAGTGACTGCTAATGGATACAGAATTTCTTTTCTAGGTGAGGAAAGTGTTCTAAAATTAGATTTTGGTGATGATTGCACAACTCTCTGGATATAATAAAACTCACTGAATTTTAGATGGGAGAATTGTATGGTATTATATCTCAACACAGCTGTGGGTTTTTTTTTAAGTGAGAGCTCTAAATCAGATTGCCTAGCTTTGAATCCTTCACAATTTACCAGCGAGTGATCACGGGCAAGGTATTTAGTTTCTCTGTAACTCAGTCTCTTTTCTATCCACAGTGCGTACCACAAAAGATCATTGTGAAGACTGCATATGCCTAGCCCAGTGTCTGTGAAATAGTAGCACTCAATAAATATTAGCTACCATTATTTTTTTAAAGGAAATTTATGTATTTATTTATTTATTTTTTGGCCACGCCACATGCGGGATCTTAGTTCCCTGACCAGGGATTGAACCCGTGCCCCCTGCAGTGGAAGTGCAGAGTCTTAACTACTGGACCACCAGGGAAGTCCATAGCTACCATTATTGCTAAAGGATTACTTAGTGGATTCTGAATCGGGGGGAAAATATGACATATGTTAACGTACTTGTAATATTAACTGTCTTAGTTCTTTCACAAATGGTGATATGCCTATAACATATATAATATTCTTGGTTGATAAGCCATCCTATGTATATTATGAACAATTCATAATAAAATGCATGCATATACACACATTATGTTGCAGTTTAATCCACAGAACAACCCTATGAGATAACCGTTATTATCCGCATTTTATAGACAAAGAAAGGGATACAGAGAGAGGGTAAGTTGCTTTTTTTTTTTAATTTTTATTAGAGTATAGTTGATCTACAATGTTTTGTTGGTTTCAGGTGTACAGCAAAGTGAATCAGTTATACATATATATATATCCACTCTTTTTTAGATTCTTTTCCCATTTAGTTCATTACAGAGTATTGAGTAGAGTTCCCTGTGCTATACAGTAGGTCCTTATTAGTTATCTATTTTATATATAGTAGTGTGTATATGTCAATCCCAATCTTCCAATTTACCTTACCCCCCTTACCCCCTGGTAGCCATAAGTTTGTTTTCTACATCTGTGACTCTCTGTTTTGTAGGTAAGTTCATTTGTACCCTTTTTGTAGATTCCACATGTAAGCGATATCATATGATATTTGTCTTTCTCTGTCTGACTTACTTCGCTCAGTATGACAATCTCTAGGTCCATCCATGTTGCTGCAAATGGCATTATTTTGTTCTTTTTTATGGCTGAGGATAACTTGCTTATAAGTGGCAGAATGGGAGGCATCTGACCCCCAGGTCAGCGCCCTTTCTGGTACGCCAGGCTCTCCTGCAAGTGTGCCCACATATACATACCCCACAAGTAGGGTAATGGGCCATAGACAGAACTGCCTGAATGGATATGACAGGCTCCACAATGCTTTCCTTATTTAAACACATCTCCCACATCAAACTGCCACAACAAGCCCTCCTGTCTTGTCTGAGATTTTACAATAAGAAATATTCTTTTGAAATGGAAAATAGGCAGAGCTTTTGTCTCAAGAATGCTGCTAAACAAATATAACCTGAGAAAGGATAGGCCTGGGGGGTCTGTACCACACAGGCGAGATCCTTGTCTCTCAACACCAGCCTTATGACACTATTAAGAATACTGGCTAAACGAGTGCTTATAACATCTGACTTCAATCATTGTAGTCAGTAGCAAAAAATGTGTTACACATGGCATATGCATACCGCAGCATGAGTTGATTGTATGAAGCACATCCTATGATCAAAAAGGATAATGCAAAACTAATCTTAAGTGGATAGCAGAATTCAACTTTATGACTTCGGGTTAAATTCTCTCTCTCACTGAGTATTCAATGAATCCATTGGTCGAGGCTTCAGCCCAAATATACTATATTATAAATAATTCATATGTGAGCATAACCATATTTTAGTATTTAATTCTCACTAAATCGCAGCTTTCAAAGAGATTAACAATCGAGGTGGGAAAATTTTAACAGTGTCCATGTCTTACTGCATTCCCAGCACTTTTCATGGGCCTGGCACATAAAAGGTCCTCAATAAATGTTGGTTGAGTCAATAAATGAATGCATGAGTGAATGAATTATGACTTGGGGGGAAATTACATAATGTGTTTATAAATTAACATTTATTCAACACTTTTTTAAAATGTTCGTTATTAATTTGTTGAATGATAAATGAATGAACTTCGAATGAATTAATATGACAAGCTGAGTTTTCGGAAAAGTCAATAATGTTTCCACTAATTTCCACTGTCCTGTCTAATTCACTTTAAGATGTTTTTAATATGTGATTCAAAAGAAGAGTAAATTTAGGATAATAACCTACGTCACCCTTAATTTTCAGAGTGTGATGATTATTCACTTTATCAGATTACTGGTGTTATTGTATGCAACAAATGAATTATAAAATAGTTACGTATGTCTTCAGACCCCAAAGTGATACACTTTGTGTTCATCTGCACCCATTAAAGAAATCGGAGTCATACCAGCCGGATGAATAAGGCCTCCCTTTCCCAGAGGTCAGCCTTCTAGCAACTTCAGCCTCTTAAAACAGAGCCAAGAAATGTAACTGGACTCTGAGTGTCAAATATTACTGTATAAATCCCATACACTAAAGCCTCTTTTAAAAAGGAGCCTTTGACTCTCTTTCATATCCTATTTGTTTTCTTTTACATATAATCTTGATAAGCTTGATTATTTAGCTCCTGTATGCACGCCGAGTATAAATTACAATTACATAAAAGCTAAACACCAAGACATTTTCCGCTTTTCACTGGTAACTGCAAGACTTATCAACTGATAATCCAATCAATAGCAAAAAGTAGACCCCCAAATTAGGCCCAGGTTAGACCCCCAAAATAAAACCAACCTATCTGCCATCATTTGCTATCCAGACAAGGAATCCTACAGATCTCACTCGATAGTCAAAAGATATTCCAGCACAGGTACTGCCATTAAGGTGGCAACCATGAATATCAAGAAACATTTTAATTCTTCTTAAGAAGGCATTATAGAATTTTTAAAATTCACAATTTATATGTGAAATTTTAACATTTAAAAAAGTTAGACATTTTAAAGGGTAAGATTCAATTTAGGTGGGAAACTCACATCTATGAAATATATATTCTAAAACACATCCAGTAAGTGGGGAGAAATTGCTCGTGTTTGCATTGAAGGCTTATAAATGAGTGGTTTACTTCCAAGATCTTTTAAAATAGTGAATTAATAGAAATATTACAAAGCAACATGTTAATACACTCTAGATTATGTCCTTGACTATGCTCAGTTCTACATGACAATGTGTGGAAAAATCAATTTACTTAACTTTAAGCTTTGCTTTTAGATGATGTTAAAACTATAAACAATGTGGCAACTGACCATCTACAAGAATAAGGCTGATAAAAAGTGAATTATATAATACTTGAACTTGGAAAAGGAGGAAAAATACATCATAGCGTAGAGTTACTTTAAAGCTTTAATGTTGGCCAAGGGAGATTAAATTGCCTTTGGGGTGTGCAGATGCAGAAGATTCCGTTGGTGTGATTTTCAAAGCAAAGACAGATGATATTAGGAAATAAAGCATGAGGGCTTCTGCTTTAATCTGTCCACGTTAATGTTTTGATCTATGACTAATTGGAATTGCAATTAAGGTTCAAGGAGATTCTTACAGCCTGTCTGAGGCTAGCAGACATGTAAGGCTTTTAAAAATGCATCTAGGAAGATTTCTTGACCACAAAAGAAAGAACGTGTGAAGAATTGTTCTAATTGAAGCCTGTTAGTGTGTCTAATTCTAAATTAATATGAAATATGCACAAAAAATGACAAAATATTCAACGCTCGCTATCAAGAAATAGAGAAAATATACTACACAATCTCCGAAAACAAAACATCACTCCCCTTTTAAAGTCTTTAAATAAAAGAAAAAGAACTACCACCCAAGAGAATTACTAAATCCAAAGATGATGTCATTTCTCTGCTTAAAATCCTGCAGTGGCTCTCAGAGCCTCCAGGATACTCTGAGCTTCTCAACATGACATAGGCGGCCGGCTTGGTCTGGTTCTGGCCCTTGACGCTTTTCAGGTCTTATGTTGAGTCATGTTGCAACACAAGCACTTCCACTCAACTATGCCAGCCTATTTGTAATTTCTGGAGAGCAGCCTGCTCTCTTATGCCCCGGTGCTTGCGTGCATGCTGTCCTCCCGGAGAACCCTCTTCCCTCTCACACTTCCCTTTATCTCAGCCAATACATCTCTCTAAGACTCAGTTTAAGTGTAGGATACCTCTTAGGACTGTGATAGTAGAAACATAATTACTTGTTTAAAGTAAGTAGAAGGAAAGTCCTTTGAGAGTTTGGTGAAGGAAGAGATTAATTCCCAACCAGTTAAGATCTGGGAGGGATTTTATGGGGAGATTGGTCTTAGATCCATAGGACTATGAAATTTTACCATTTTTATTTTACTTAAAAAAGAAAAAGGCTTTTATTCTGTACATCTCATGTCCCCCTTGGTCATTTTACTCCTACCTTGGGACTTTGAGAGTTAGCTTGGAGATGCTTATAGGATAGAAAAAAATCACCAATATGTCGATGATTGAAACATAGGATTCCTCTATTTAGGAAGGTTGTTTTCTTTGAGTAGTCAGATGGGACTCACATATTAATGAGGGAAGAATAGGACACTGTCCAGCCACCCAGATCAGTAGGTGGACAGCAAAGTTACACAAACCCACCCATTGGAACTCCAACCACTCCCTCTGAATGCCCACCTTACCTTACTATTCTTTTAACACTAAAAAAATAGCTACTGAAACCTCATCTCCTTCAAGAAGCCCTCCCAACTAATGGAAAATGTGTTGACAACTTTCTGGACAGGCAGTAATTAAAGACATGTTCTTTAGAGGCATACAGACTTTTAAGTGGGATCACTCTGGGAAGGTTACTTAACTTGCACTCAAGCTGTATCTACTCTGGGATTTAAGAATAACTGAGGAAGGGTTTATTTACATGGAGGACCCAAGACCCTTGTAGGAAGGATCTAAAAGGAGTTGTGCCCACCTGCAAAATTCAAGAGCAGTGGCATCAGCGGTGGTGGTGGCATTGGTGATGATGGTACCAATAGCGCCCCGCATACTTTTTAGTCTCAGGTAGAAAATGCCTGGGTTGAGCATCTGGAGCCCAGTTGACTCATCATTGACAGCATTTTCACACATCACCATAGCAAGTCAGGGCAGAAGAAGGGGTAAACATAGATACCACGCTGTGGTCAAAAGAACTAGTTCTTGTCATCGCAGCCAAGGCTGGAACTTCCAGAACGATTTGGGAAGAAAATGTGTTGGGGACTAAAGTTCCTTAGTATGACTAGGAGAAAAGCCATGTATATCATGACTATTTTTAATCAGGCTGTTATGGATTGGAAAAGTAAAACACTATACCTGAAACAAGTAATATTTGAATAATTGGCATGTGGTTTCAGCTTAAGGAAAATGTCAGAAACACAAAGCAGATTAAACAGATGTTTATCTCAGTGGCAGAAAAGTAATTTAAAAAGCATAAACCTACAAAAACTAAGAGAACAGGAGAGAAAATTATAATAGGCAGGATGTGTTAACAAATTCGTGAAATGACTTAGAGAAATGGCATGGGCTAAGTCAAGAAGCAAGCCAACTCTTGTGTAAAATCCTAGAAGAGGATTCTTTTGAAGGTCAAGGATTATTGAAAATAGGGAGATTCACTGAAAAGTTTAATGATAAGCAGCTAAATATCTCCTTAGCTCACACAGTCAGACAACTGTCTCCTCACCATCCAAACTCCCACGACAAACAATAACCCTGATAGAAGACTGGAAAGTTACAGTCTGAAGAGAGTGACCCTTGAGACATTCTGGAGTATGAGGTGCAAATGGTTGCCTCTGAGAAGTGGGAACCAGGGATAGAAAGGGCCACAGGGGCCTGGTGACTTTGTTTTTGTGTTTGTTTTTTCATTATAAGGCTTGTAGTTGTTTGATATATATATATGTACGTAGGTAGGTACAAATGTGTGTGTGTGTGTATAATCACTTTGACCTAAAATAAAATTTAAATTTAATTATAATTTAAAGAAGTAAAATAAAAGAATAAAAAGTTTCATATTCATGAAAACACATTTAAAGCTACACACTATTGTATTAATTCTTAAAATCCTTATCTTGTTACTGATCATTTATTCCACAGACAGCCCTGGGGATTTTTCTTTTTAATAATGGCCTCCTTTCATGTCACTGAACTGCCAGGGACCTAGTAAGTAGGCCTGCCACACACCGTCACACAAGCTGTGTATGCCCCAACTCCAGGGCAAATGGAATTGGCAGTGTGACAACTAATGGTAAGTTTCCATCAGTGTTAGAACTCTACTTCTTACTGTTTAATTTGTAGTGAGATTTGTAAACTCACTTCCTCGTGCTTAGTACAATCCCTTACCTGTGTTGCTCTTTTAGCTTCATCATCAATACGCAATCATTGAGTTCCCACATCTGACTCAGTTCCCTTAACAAGATTCATTGTAAAAATACAAGCACAGGTTTTACCTTTTTAAGGTTTCCCTGGTTTTTTTCTCTTCCATTTTTTTCTCAGTTAATAACTGTACATTTGATATAGCTTACACTGACATTTTGAATTTCTGATTGTGTATGTAGTCAAACTTGGTCTAAAAGGCTCTAAATGTTACACTTATTTTTACATTTTCTCGAGCTTTGCAACTCATTAACCAATAACAATGAATGATTACACCTTTGGTTGATTTCAAAAGTTCATCAGTGACTTATTGGCTCTTGCGGCACTTAGAAGCATATAAATGAATGTTCCATGGCAGTAGTTAAGGAAAGGCAGACAATTGCTTTTCATGACCACAGTACTTCGGAAGGTAGATAGATAAGCCAAGTTATTGGTAGCTAAAATTGTCTTATGTATTTCTCAAATTAATTCAGCCTTTGGTCTTTTCCTTGTTGAGTGTCTGAACTCTGAAAGTCTCTCTTCTCTAATTGTTGACTCTGCTCCCTCTACTGGAATCTTGGTTAAATTAAATGGAAAAACAGTTTATCTGAAAGTGAATAGTATCTCTTTAGAGTTGGTCTATCAGCCCCAGATTGAAATGAAGACAAACATTAAGCTAGGATATTACTCCCATAGCATAATTGAAAAGTTCCACTGCAACACGGAGAAACTTTTGTCTCTCATCTTTCTAATGCAAGTCAGTGTTTAGGAACACCTTAGAAAAGGAATGCGTAAATCAAACTCTTGGGTAGTTTAATTTAATTCAAATATTGTAGCATTTTGGCTTTTTTGGGAATTACATTTCTGTTTTTACTAATTTGTTTTGAGTTTTAAATGCCTTAAAGCATTGCAGAAATAACAAGAGTTCATTAAATATATGATAGGCTTCAAAGGATCTCAGAATACATTTTATAAACATTGAATTCACATTCTCCATACCACTGAGGTAAGAACAGTAAAGACTGTTCCGTTTAATGGGAGAAAAAAATTTATTTTAGAGAAAAGTGTATGTGTCTATGCAGGCTCATAAAATGTTCAAAAGCAAAATAGGTATAGAATGTATGCCCGATTTGATTTTGAAATACAATCATGTTTCTACATCTTTCATATTCAACCAGAAGCTAACTCAAAAATTAGTGAGATTTATAGGGTTTCTTTTTCTTTTTTAATCTATTTTTCATCAATATGTTTTTGATAAATAGATTAGCACTTATAGTAGAGTTATTTTTTTAAAGTACACTTTAGCCAGCTGTCTAAAGGAAAAACAAGGTATTCTTTAATCTGCATGCTATGCTATCCTCTGAGACTCAAAACATCCTTAGTAAAAATAATCCTCCTAGAAATAAGAAAGGAAGGGAATAATGCCAGAGAATGTGACATGCATTCAGCTCATCAGTCACTCAACAAGCGTGTTTATTGATTGTCAACCATGTGCCAGACACTGCGCTAAAAGCTGGTGATTTAGCAGCCCCCTGCCCTCATGGCATTCAAGAAAGGAGGACAGGAAAGTAAATACACTACCAAATGTAAAATAGATAGCTGGTGGGAAGCAGCCACATAGCACAGGTAGATCAGCTCGGTGCTTTGTGACCACCTAGAGGGGTGGGATTGGGAGGGTGGGAGGGAGACGCAAGAGGGAAGAGATATGGGGATATATGTATATGTATAGCTGATTCACTTTGTTATCCAGCAGAAACTAACACACCATTGTAAAGCAATTATACTCCAATGAAGATGTTAAAAAAATAAAAATAAAAAACAAAGATGTGACCAAAAACTATTCTTAAGGGAAAAGAATGATGGTGGGAGGTGGCAGGGTGGGTGGGAGGGGAATAGAGGGAGGCAGGAAGAAGAGCAAGGCGATACGGGAAAGGACCTATTCTAGATTAGAAGGTCAGGAAGACTTATCTGAAAAAGCGATATTTAAGAACAAAGAGGAACAGCCTTTGGAAGGGAGGGTGAGGTGCAGAGGAGTGTCGTGGGAGAAGACCTGAGAAGGGAAAGCACTCGGGGTCTAGGAGGAACCACCCAGGGGCAGGTATAACCTGAGTGGGTGAGTGAAGGGACGGTGAGTCGGTATGAGGGTGAGGAGACCTTCTCAAGGAAGTGAATATCCAGAGATTCCTGCCCAGTTTAATACTGTTGATGGTGTAAGGGAGTAGTCAGACTATTCTCAGAAGACACTTCATAACCAGTTCTGATAATTTGGAAGAACTGTCTGTTGCTGGCAGGCTGTCTTAGAGCCAACCAGCCAGGGCACTTTGAACGAGACGTTTGTTAAAGTGGGTCCTTTTTTTTTTTTTTGAACAGGACCTTTCTGACCAAGTGGTTCACAGACTAGACCTTTCTTGTCCTCCTGGTAGATTTTTTTTGACTCAAGACTATAGGTCTCAGGCAATAAGCCCATGCATCAGATCCTTCAGTACTTTGGTGAAAGTCTCCCAGGCTAGTAGGTTTTCTGTCTGAAAGAGTGGAATCATGTTTCCAGTGAGACACTTTAATGACCTCATCCTTTTTTAATTTCTCATCTGCCAATTGTGCGTTGTGGATGGTTTTCAGACGCAGATGGCCGGACACAGCTTCTGCTCTTACTGACTCAGAAGCTTATCCATTTGTATCAGAGCTTGGATGCTATAGCGCTAGTGGTGATGTCACCACTACCTGCTTAGGAGATAATGAAACCAATCTTGGATGCTGTTTTTACTAGGTGTGCTGTCTCAGAGAGGAGAAATAGCGTGGGTCTTGGGTCTAAGGCCTTGGGTTCAAAGATAAGCAGCTTGTGGTAGGCAGGTTCTCAGATTTCACATCCAGCTATACCGTTGTCCTTCTAAGTATCATCTGCACCCAGCTGGGATTCACAGCAGACCATCTGGGCTTCCTCAGGGTCCCCACTCATGCACTGGGCTCAGTTGAGTTTGATGGAATGTCCTCTGCTGGCCTCACATCCACAGTATGTTGGCGTGGGACTTAAGCTCTGCTTGTTCTGAGGTTTCACTTCCATTTGTTTCATTGGCGCAGAATGGACCTCTTAGCTGGCCACTGAAAGGTAGTATCTGCATTGGCATTTTGGGTCACTCTAGAACCTTTCTTCACATTGTTTTTTACAGGACCCGTGACTGATTAGCCTCTGTCTTCTACTGTAGAAGGAGTTAGGGGTAAAAAGATCTTTGTGGTAAATAAAAATTTCAAGGTGAACTTGAGACCAAAGATACTGTTCCTTACAGAAAAAGGCACACTCAGTAAACTCAAATGTAAAATAATTTTTTATTAACGGTTATGGTAAATTTATATTGTACACAAATAGACTGTTAGAATGGTTCTTAAAAATTATAAGGGAAATGCACATACAGTACAAAAATTTTATAATTGCCATACTTCTTTTTGGGGACTGGGAAATTATTTTTACGTTGTTTATAGCCAATCATTTTTGTATTTAATAATTCTAAATCCTGTGGGTCTTTTATATCTCTCTCAATGTCAAATTTTGTCGTCGTCTTTTTAAATAAACCCACTTTATTGTTCACACACACACAAAAAATGCCATGCTAAGGCATTTGGATTTAACCTAAGAGCAAACAGGAATCCACTGGGGGAATTTCAGGCCATGCCAGGGAATGAGCTAATTCGGTTTTGAAGGGCTACCTTTGGCCGCCACGTGGGGCATCTGCAGAGGAGCCAGGAGTAGAAGCAAGGAAGTGCAAGAGCGCTTCGGAACGAAGACTGAGTGGGACACAGGTGGGCAGATGTGACTACAGGAGATGACGGCTGCTCCCTCAGGATGGAGCCTTGTGCCAGGCGCTTGACATGCAGCTTCTCTAGTCTGTGTGACTCCAACAGAGCCTGGGCACAGAAAGCCACAGGATAAGATGCTCCAAATCCCTTCCCTTGAACACAAGCTTCACAGGAAATATATCTTGTGTCCGTCTAAAGGGTTAAACCTCAGGACGCCTTGGGAGAATGAAAGGCAATCTGGTGCGACTGGAATATAGACTGTTTGGAAGAGTTTAGATGGAGGTAAACCTAATCCAGTAGATCAGGACTGGACCATGGAGACTTCAGCCAACAACCAGTAAAGCCCTTTCAAGTGCCAGATGCTGAGCTAAGGGCATGCACCTACAGTATCTCATTTAATCCTCACCATCGCAGCATGAAATACCTACTAGGAAGCTAAGACCAGAAAAGCATAAAACTGACAATAAGCAAGTTGGTGGCAGAACCATCTTTTGAGACCCTGACCTCTTTTTCAAAACTGTAACCCATTTTGCTATCCTCATACCACAGCTAGAGAACAACATGGGATCCATTTTGCAAATGATGGGCAACCAGTAAAGGCCTTTTGAACCCATGGGATGAGGTAGGATGATGGGTCAGATCTGCCTTTTTTAATAATAACTCAGAGCCTTTGTGTGTGCTTCAGGATATTAGAAGGAATGTGGATGGGAGAGAAAGATTTCGTCCTGTTGGCATGGAAGGGTCCCATGGTCACACCATGTTAACTGCAAGATATTTCAGTGTCTTACTTATTGCACAGGGCAGGGAAAACAATGGGCATTTCTGCCTGGGTGAAATAAAATAGATCTAGCTCCTTTCATGAAAGCTTTTGGAAGATTTTCTTTGAAATATTGCCTTGGGAGTCTTTTCTGGGTAATTATTATGGAAACATTCGGTGCAGCCACAGCTCCAGAATTGTTTAAAAGACTCAATGACACAGCCTCAGAGTCACTCCTTGGGTTATACATGAACCATATCTTATAGTCTTTGGCTCCGCTCTTTGTTTTATATTTTCGTTGTTCAATAATAAAGTAACGAAATTTTCTGCTATAAGGAATTTATGATGTGAAAGAGGAGTAGGGAGGGAAGGTTTTTCTAAATTCCCTCTTTCAAAGAAAAAAGGTCATTGGAAACTTACTTTTTCTGTCATCACAAAAGGCAAAATTAATAGTTTTTTCTTGTGTGTAATTCATGTGTACTGGTTAACTGATTCTCAACCAGGGGCAATTTGACCTTAGGGGACATTTATTTGGCAATGTCTGTGCATTCGTTTCTTAGGACTGCCGTAACAAAGTACCACAGGCTGTGGCTTAAAAAACAGCAATTTATTTTCTCGTGGTTCTGGAGGCTGGAAGTCCCAAGACCCAGGTGTCAGCAGGGTTGGTTTCTTCTGAGGCCTCTCTCCTTGGCTTGTTGATGGCCATCTTCTCTCTGTGTCTTCACATGGTCTTCCCTCTGTATCTGTCTACGTCCAAATTTCCTCTTCTGATAGTAACACCAATCATATCAGAATAGGGTCCACCCTAATGACCTCATTTTAACTCAGTGACCTCTTTAAAATCCCTATTTCCAAATGCAATCACATTCTGAGTTACTGAGGGTTAGGACTTCAACATAAGAATTTGGGGGGAGGGGAGAATATAATTTAGCCCATAACAGTCAAGTTCTTGGTTGTCACCACTGGGGGAGGGGTGCTCCTGGTATCTAGCGGGTACAGCCAGGGATGCTACTCAACACCCTCCAATGCACAGGACAGCCCCCCACTACAAAGTATTATCAAGCCCGAAAGGTCAATAGAGTCAAGACTGAGAAACCCTGTTCTAGTTCCAAAGCCACTTGCTTGATTTTTTTTTCAAGCATAAAGAAAATCAATATATTCCTCAAGTGAACATTAGTATTGTGAATTATAGTACAGTCTTAGTTTGGACTCTGCAAATACTCATGTTCAAATACCTCATACAAAGACAAATTTGTGGGCATGAAAGAGCTTTGTAAACTGTACAGTTCTAGACAAATAAATGGAGTTATTGTTAAAAGAAAAAAATGAAACACAGTATAAAATATTAGCCCCTTTATCCTTCAGGGAAAAAATTCAGATAATTCCAGATGGACTGGGAAGGAGGGAAGAATGAAGGTAAAGAGGACCATTAAGATCCCATTGAAATTGCTTGAACTCCCCCCCACCCCCAGATGAGTGTGAAACCCAGAGTTATGACTGGAATTCTGGGATCTGGGGATGGAAGAGAGATGGACCAGGGGCTCCAGACCAGGAAGCCAAGAAAGACCCAAAAGAGGGTGTACAAAGGCTAAGTGGAAGCAGAGTCGGTAGTACAGAGAGGTCTGAATAGTCACTCCAAAAGTGCTGGCCAAGAGGTAAAAGCAGCCAGAAATTCCACCAACCTGTGACCAGGTTCAGAAAAGTGCGGAGCAAACTTTCCCTGAGCTATCTCCTTACATGCGTGGTAATTCTTAAGAGTGAGAAAGGTGATGCAATATTAGGACCAGAACTTAAGCTGTGGCAGCCAAATATTGAAATGAGAACTTGGATTCTAGTATATAGTGTAGCTGAAAAGGGCTGATCCCAAAAGCTTTGGAGTCAGACAGATCAGGTTCAGACCGTGGCTCTGCCACTTACTGCCAGTGTCATCTTGGGAAAGCTAAAGTTCTGTGTGTCCCTGTTTCTTCATCTATAAAATGGGTTGTTATCTGAAGATTCATTAGACTGTATGTGTCAGCTAAATGTTAGTTATTACTCCAGAAACATTTCAGAGATATAATCAATAGGGTTAATGACCATTTGGACGATGAATGATAGGATGACGTAAAAAAAAAAACAATAAACCTGAGGTTTCCAGCTTGGTTGCTTGAGAGAACAGTGATGCATTACTCAAAATGAGGAAACACAAGGAGAAAAGCTGGTCTGGGAAAAAGAGAGAAAACAATGAGTCCAGTTTGAAATGTGTTGGGCTGTAGGTGACTGGTCAATTAACCACATGGAGAAGGCCAAATATAAAGCTGTTAGAAATAAAGATCTGGGGCTTCCCTGGTGGCGCAGTGGTTGAGGGTCCGCCTGCCGATGCAGGGGACGCGGGTTCGTGCCCCGGTCTGGGAAGATCCCACATGCCGCAGAGCGGCTGTGCCCGTGAGCCATGACCGCTGAGCCTGCGCCTCCGGAGCCTGTGCTCCGCAACGGGAGAGGCCACAACAGTGAGAGGCCTGCGTACTGCAAAAAAAAAAGAAAGAAAGAAAGATCTGTAGTGCAGGTGCAAGTTCAAGTCTGGAAATTGTTCACAGAGAATAGAGAGAAGTAGAAAAGATAGAACCTTAGTGTATTCTTAGATTCTTAAACTTTTCTGATGATTTTTGATGATTATTCCATCCTTTAGAACATATAAAGCTCTATACTATCTTGTGGGAGGTGCAGGGAAAGTGGTTCCAAATTGGGTGGGAAGCTTTTGGTACATCTAGAACTGTTACACTAGGTGGATAAAGATCTACGTGGTGGATGAAAATGATGATGATGATTTTAGTTCTTAAATCTGCTTTCCCACATCGTTGCCAACTTTGTTGAGTCTGCCTCCCGTGAGTAATTTGCCACCATGGATTTCAAAACCAAACCAAACAAACAACAAGATTGCCCAAATAAAGAATACTTCCTTTCTGATTGGGACGTCTTCCTCTGAGAAAAGTACATAAACATTCACGACTGGCTCTGTGGGCTTCTTATTCTGACTGTTCAAAGAAGGTTTGGTTTGCTATTGTTATTTTTTCCTTTGCTCATTTGTTTTATTTTGTTGTCTGCTTGCTTAGTTTTCTATTTTGGGGTGTGTTCTGAGTACATGAGGTTTTTAGATAAATGATCTCACAAAAACTGTATCTATCTCTTCTCTTGTTATTGACAGAGCTTTAGAGGCTCTGTCTTTTCAGAGCTTCCATTAAAAATTAATATTAATAAAGCAAAGGGACCAGTAGAACATAAGCCTACTGTCTCTAAACATTTTTAAAATTATCCTGTAACTTTAAAGAGATTTTTTTCAGGATAACCATAAATATCAGTAAGCTAACATTTCTCTGCTCTTGATACATCTGTATAGGTAAGAGTTTTAATTTGTAAAAACATAAAAGAGATTATATTTTATAATAATAATGATAGCAAATATGTAGTGCTTATAACATGCCAGATACTGTTTTAAGTACTTTACATACATTAGCTCAATTATTTCTCACAACAATTCTATAAAGCAGATACTATTATTAAGTCCATCTCACAGATTAGGTAACTGAGGCACAGAGCTATTAAATAACTTGCTCAAGGTTACTCAGTTTAGAAATAGCAAAGCCAGGACTTGAACTAAGGCAAAATAGCTCCAGAATACATGCTCCTAACTATTACACCTCAACTATCTCAAAGAACAACTTTGAAACCTCAGAAAGAAAATACTATTAGAAGAGGAGTAAGGAGATTATTAGCTTTTTCTTTACATATCAATGTATAGCTTCACTTTTTACAACAAGTAAGTTTTAATTTGAAGGTCATCAAATAAAATATTCTTCTGGCACTTCAAGAAAAAGGGTATCCTGCTGGTCAAAGTCATATGAAAAGGCACTCAACTCTCTTAGACATGAGGGAAATGCAAATTAAAACCATAGTGAGATACCATTGTGCATACATTTAGCCAAAACAAACTAAGATTTAAAGAAGAATAATATCAATTTTGGCTATAACAAATGGAAACCAGTGGAATTCTAATACACTACTGGTGGGAGTATGAATCAATATAGCCACTTTAGCAAACTATTTGGCAGGATTTATTAAAGCTGAACATATGATACATATATACCTAGACCCAGCCATTCCACTCCTAGATATATACCCAACAGATATGCACTTATATATACTTTCAAGGAAAGGCATTTTTAAGAATGTTGATAGCAGCATCATTCATAATAGCCCCAAACTGAAAAGAACTCAAATGTTCATCAATAGTTCAGCAGATAAATAAATTGTAGTATAACAACAAAATGAGACACATATTGCATTGAGAAGGAATTAACTATTGCTACGTGCAACACATGGATAAATCTCATAAATGAGGGAAAGAAGCTAGAAAAACACAAAAAGCTATTCTCTGTACTACTAAGTGAAAGAAGCCAATCTGAAAAGGCTACATACTGTATGAGTCTAACTATATGACATTCTGGAAAATGCAAAACTATGGAGACAGCAAAAAGATCAGTGATTGTGCAGGCCAGGGGTGGAGGGAAGAATAGACGGAGCGCAGAGGATTTGGGGGGCTGTGAAAATACTCTGTATGATACTGTAATGCTGGATACATGTCATTATACATTTGTCCAAACCTATAGAATGTACAACACCAAGAGTGAACCCTAACGTAAACTACAGACTTTGGGTGATTATGGTGTATCAGTAGGTTCATCAGTTGTAACAAATGTACCACTCTGGTGGGGAATGATGTTAAGGCAGGAGACTGTACATGTGGGGAGGGGGAAGGGGTATATAGGGAATATCTGTACTTTCCATTTTGCTGTGAACCTAAAAATGCTCTTAAAAATAGTCTTTAAAAAAAACATGCTTTATGATTCCATTTATAGAAAGATCAAAATCAAGCAAAATTAATATAAAATGTTAGAAGTCAGCAGACTGGTTCCTTTTGGGGGGAGCAGTGAGTTAAGAAGCTTCTGAGGTGGTAGCAGTGATTTGTGCTGGTTTACAAGGGTGAGTTCACATTGTGAAAATTCAGTGGGTTGGACAGTTAGGATTTATTCCTTTTCCCATATATGTTATACTTCAGTAAAAAGTATTTTTCAAAGATACATTGTTTTGGAGTTAAAAACAATAACATGAGAAAAGTATCCAGACATACATTATTCATACTGTCATAAAATGCTACTCAAGCCTGCACCTTTCCTTTTGAAGTTCACAGGAGGGCTTATCTCTAGAAATGTATTTAAAAAGTGATCAATTAAAAAGTGCTGGAATGTCTCCATCCTGGATCCATTCATTGTTAACAAAGGTGTCTGGCAAAAAGCTAAATGCTATTGGATCTCCCAAGACAAATTTAACATGATTGTACTTAGAAGAAATAGGAATTGCATGGTGCTGCTAAAGAAGAAAATATTTGTCTTCAACTGTGACGGAGATTAAAGAACCTTTGTTGTTGTTGCTTTCTTTGTTTAATAATCACGCTATAAGGAATGGCCTCTCTGTTCACTGATTCACGTATCAAGTCTCAAATAGAGACAGTATGGCTGGATTTTAAGATGGTGGACTAAATACTTACTGCAGTCGTGCCTCTCCCACAACAAATCCATAGAAATGATAAGAAGGGTAGATATTTTTGCAGGAGAGGAGGAGCAAAGGAAAAGTAGAAGGAAAGAAGAGGGAAAATTGGGAGCTTGGGATTGACATATACGCACTACTATATATAAAATAGATAACTAATAAGGCCCTACTGTGTAGCACAGGGAACTCTACTCACTACTCTGTAATGACCTATATGGGAAAAGAGTCTTAAAAAGAGTGGATATATTTATATGTATAACGGATTCACTTTACTGTACACCTGAAACTAACACAACATTGTAAATCAACTACACTCCAGTAAAAATTTTTTAAAAAAAGAAGAAGAAGGGGGAAGGAGGAACAGGAATAAAAAGAAGGAGGAAGAACAGGAGGGGGGATATAGGCAGGAGCAGAAGCGTAGAAGGAGTGGGGGAGGGGAGGAGAAACATGAGCATAAATGTACTTGGGCAATGGGGGTAGAAGGGGACTTTCAATGGATGAGAATCTCTGAGGAATCCCTAGGACAGAAAACAAATAGGATTGACTGAAAAGAGAAACCACAACCCTAATTGTGAGCAAAAGCCATTGTGGAAGGTGGGCACAACACAAAGTGTGTTTTGTTCCCAAAAGTGTTTTGTACCAAAAGGATTACATGCCTCACAGTTAGGATTATGTAGCCATTTGATGAGAAACCTGATTTTTTTTAATGGATTGGGTAAGATCATCTGCTCACTCATAGGACAGAGGCAGTAGAAGAGGGTTCAATTCAACATTCACTGAGTATCTTCTGTATGCAAACATGTGGCTAGATACTAGGAGTACTGTGATGAAAAAATGGCCACTGATCATGAGGAATACAGCCTACTGCAGGAGACAGACACATGAACACATCATTTCAATATGATGTCATTAAATGTATGGGGTGATACAGGAGGATGGAGAGCAAATCACTTACACAAATGTGATAAGGCTTCCTGGAGGAGATGACACCCACCCAACCCGAGTCTTGAAGGATGAATTAGAATCAATATGCCAGAGTGACAAAGGGTTGGTGTGCTCCCCAGTGGAGCTTGTATGCAATACTAACAAATGGGGATTTCATCTGGGAGGTGATAGGAATTGAAAAGTTTTAAGTAGGGTGGCTAATTCTGCATTTTTGGATAGATCACTCTAGTTGCCATTCGGAGGGTGGGCCTCAAAGGATAAGAAGCAGGAAGCTTCTGGAAGCAGGCAGCCACAGAGTTGGGAGGCAGTTTCAGATGACTGGGTCAGAGAGAGTAAGGACAGAGTTAGGAGAGAGAAAAGGGGATAGAGAGGATAAAAAAAAGAAAAATAGGAAGAGCTGAATAGTATCTAAGATTTGAGCTTTTTGACAGGAAGATGGTGGTGGCATTAACTGGAAACTGGCCCCACAAAAAAAGAAATGAGTTCGGAATAGAAAATAATTATTTCCATTTTAGACACAGTGCATTCCTGCAAGATTGGTAAACGGACATATCCAGAAGGAAATTAGATAAATGATTCTGAAGGAGAAACATTAAGACTAGGAATATGGCTTTGGGGGGTAATGGGCATCTAAGTGATATTTAAACCCGTGAGAGTAAGTAACAGTCACCAAGAAGAAAGGGCAGAGATTGCAGAACACTAGGCCAAGGGTAGAGCTCCAGAGAATACTGCCACATAAGGGGTAGATAGAAGACGATCCCACAAAGAGTCTATAGAAAGTTGGGAAAGAATCCTGAGAGAATGATGCCTTGGAAACTATAAAGTATAGAGCTTCCAGAAAGAGAGTCTGGTGTAGGAGAGAGGTCCAGTAAGTCATGTGTTCATTAGATTTGACAACATGGAGGTCATTGTTTCTATGGCAAGAGCAGTTTCATTGGCGTGTAGGGCTGGAAGCCTGTGTGTTATGGGCTGAGAAGGGAATAGGAGGTGGAGACTACAACTGGAGACTTAGAAACAACCCCAAAGGGAATGAGAAAGATTAGGTAGCAGGTAGAGGAAGACATGAGATCGTAAGATCTGGTTTTTTGTTTGTTTTACTCATGGAAAAGACTTGACTACATTTATACATTGAAAGGGAAGAGAAAGAAATTGAAAATGCAGGAAATAGAAGGAATTGTTCATGAAATCATGTGCTGTAGCATCCTGGGGGTGGGGAGATGGGACCCATGAGCAAGAGAAAACTGTGGGTATCTTAAGCAAGGGACAAAAGAGAACAAAAATTTGGCCTATGTCATGTTTGATCTAAAGAATCCCAGTTAATTCCACGAAGTCAGAGGGAAGGTGACCATGATGGGAGTGGCTGTCCATTAAGGGGTCTGAGGCAAGCGGTAAAGGTTGGCAGCAGTCCCTGCAGGAGTAAACTGAGCCATAACAAATAACAGGACAGTGCAGCCGTGTAGAGAGCCCACAAAGACCATGAATTTATAGTAACTAATCTGCACATTTGTGAGTTTTTCTTTTCTAGTGGCACTCAGTCCACTGAGATAGTAAAAGAGAAGATGAATTACGGTTTTCTCCCAGAGCTGGGGTTTTGCCAGTAGTGGGAAACAAAAGACAGTTCAGGGCGATGGTGAGATAGTGATCCAGGAGATCAATGTATGATCTTAGGCTAAGACAAGTCTTTGATCCTGGAAGTATCCAAGGACTAGAGGTGGAAATAGAGAACAACTAAGCTGGAAAGAGAAGAGTTTGTGTCTGAAACACGGGGGTCTGTTAAGCACTGGAGTAGTCATTTGGAAATAGAGAGGATAATGCACTCTAGGGAAAGAGAATCACATGGGTAAAGACAGATGCAAAGAGGAACAGAAAGAATTTCAGTGTAACTGGAACACATGTTGCAGAGAGGAAGGTGGCGTAAGATCAAGGTGGAAACATGCTTTAGGCCAGGTTGTGAAGAGCCTACGAAGGTAGGGACATTGGTTCCTCTAAGCGGCCTGAAGTCCGCCCAAGTTCTCAGGCAGGGGAGTCCCAGCTGGGTGTGGTTGTGTAGGCTGTACCTGGCACCGGAGCTCTCCATGGGGGGCTGAACTCCAAGCCAAGCTCTCTTTGCCACCCAACTCACTCTGCTCCCTGGCTGCTTCTGCAGGAGGCAAATGACCTTTTCTTTAATTTACCACCCTCCCCTCCCAGAGGGGAAGCGCTTCTCCAAATCATCCGAGGGGATGCCTTTCTTATTGGCCAGCAATGTCTCTGAGTGGAGTGACATGATCGGATGGACTTTTCAGGGTGACCTCTCTGGCCATGGTGTAGAAGATGACCTAGAATGAGGAGGCACGGTAAACAGGAGAGCAGAACAGTTACCAACAGAGCAGGGACCTGACCAAAAGTAGCAGCCAGGAAGGAAGAAGTGAGGCCAGATGCAGGAGCAAGCTTTGCAGCAGAATTAACACTGGGTGACTTAGGGACATAGGGACAGCAGGAAAGGGAAAAGTTGAAGATGACTCAGATTTCTTCTCCACTGTCTTCCTAGACCTGACCACAATTAATGCTCAATTAATATTTTGTCACATGAAGAAAAATAAATAATAGAGTTGCAAGCAACAAAGACACTTTCAAGAGAAAGATACTATCTGCTTGGGGGGAACTCTCTACCCAGAGGAAACAATATCTTTAGTTAGCCTCCTAAATTCTGAGTGAGTTGTAGAACTCAGAGCACCCATCTAGAAATTCAGAAAGAGTTATTCCTAAGCACTGTTCACAGCCTTGGCTGAACATTCAAATAACCTGAGAAGTTTTTTAAAATCCCAATGCCTATACTGGACCAACTGACTCAGAAACTCTGGGGATGGGACCCAGGCATCTATATTTTTTAAAGCTCCGGCAATGGTTCCAGTAGATAGTCAGCTGCTCCCATGGAACTTTGCAAATCCTATTCCAGATTTCTAGATGTGGTCATTAACACAGTGTAGACAAGAGCTGGGTCAGAGACAGGGAAGAATGGTTTAACATATTTGACCATCTTGTCACAATGAATCCTCCATTTCTGATGAAATCCTTTTACCTAGTGACCAGTTATTCAAAATTAATCTCAACATCTTGGCAAAAGATGAAAAAAATTAAAGAAGTGCATTACATTGCTTCACTGATTTTAGGAAACTGAACCATGGGCCAAATGTGGTGCAAAATAGGGACTTTTTTTAAATGATAGTTTAAAAAGTAAGTAATGCACAGATTTGGAAACTATTTTAAGATCCCTTTATTCTGCTAAAGTTATATGTGTTCCAGGGGTCAGAAAGACCAAATACTACAGAAGAAAAAACAGAAAAGTTTAAAAAATAATTTAAGAGTGAGAATGAGGATGTTTTTATACAGAGTGGAAAATTTGTTGGAAAAAAGGAAAAGCAAAAAACCAAGGGCAAGTACAGCCCTAGGCTCCAGCCCAGGGGCTTTCCCATTAAATTCTGCACTGTGACTTGGAGACCTCTCAACTCCGTGAACCTCATTTTCTTCCCTTTTAAGTGGGCAACCTCACCCTGCTGAGTGCCAGTCCTCTCTAGCAGCCAAACATTCTCATTCTACCATGTTTTACTCAAAGTTGAACTGGCTAAAAGTAATTTAAGTCTTGCCCTTCTTGACACGAAGGCAAGAACAGCATTGCTCACCAAAAGGCATGGTCTGAGGACCCCTCCCAGGCCAGGGTTATTTTTTACTAATCCACAACAGATAAGGATTTGAGAGTAAAGGTTTAGAAACTTTCACAGAAATTGAATAATCTGTCAAGTCACATAACAAAATATTGAGGCTTGTATTTTGCATATCTTTGTGTTATTTCACTTTTCTATTAATTAATTTTATAAAAATATAAGTCCACAGCAAAGTAGAACTTGTTTTTCATTGCTCTTTTACCATGGACAGCTGGGGAAGCACTGAGCTAGACCGGTGTTACATTTGAACATCAATGCAAAAGGTGCACACAGAAGAGAAAAGGTGAATGCGACTAATTTTTACCTTACCCACTTTGGATTCATGTTTTAAAAGTCTATTTCATTTTACTTTAGATTGTTATTATTAAGTTATTTTGTGCCATAGGTTTATCTGCATTGTTAGCAGCTCTTTAAAAGAAAACTGCCTTCACAACATTGTAAATTAACAATACTTCAATAAAAAAAAAAAAGAAAAAGAAAGTAAACAGTCTATATTAGAAAACAGGTCGTAAAGGGTCGGTTTAGCAATACAGCCGCCCCTCGGTGTGACTGGGGGATTGGTCCCAGGAGCCCCCGCGCATACCAAAGTCTGAGGATGCTCGAGTCCCTTATGTAAAATGGTGTAGTTCAGTGAATACAATCAGCTCTCTGAATCTGGGATGAGAAACCCACGGATATGGAGGGCCGAATGTACGAGCTCATTTTCTGGGAGGAACCACAATGTCAGGTAACAGGGAGAAGTGATTAATTTCCTGTTGGGAAAGGGAGGTACTCTCCTTTTCAAGAAGCAAATTAAGTCTCTCCCTCCTGACTGGAAACAGCTATCATAGGGTATGAAACTATTAATGTAGGAACACCCTTGTTTAAATATGAGGAAGCCTGAACAGGGAGGTTCATTTTCCCAAGATCGTGCAGCTAGCACATGGGGAGGCCAGGATTCAAACCCAAGACACTGTACACTAACAATGGCTGTATTCTTTCTGCTGCTCCACCATAAAAATGCTCCAGGGGGAACCCTGAGAGTGACTGCTGATGTAAGTTTCACTTCCAGGTGCCTGAAATAGGGTAATAAATAGTAAAATAATGTGGAGTGCTTATGAATCTCCTTAAACATAAATTTCCTTGTTCTATTTAGAGCTTTCTGCAATAGACAAGATCAGTGTTTGTCCCAGACTGATTTGCACATCACACAGGGAAATAGGAGAGGAGAGGAATGTCAGTGCTATCCACACCAGCTGTCTTGAGACTGGTTTGATCTAAGTTACTAATAAACATGCTCTAGAAGCAAACCACCGGGTCCTCTTAGGAAATAAGTGGGATATCAGTTAAAAGTAAGTGAATATGCCTTAGAAATATCAAGTCTTTGCAGAGATTATATAGACACTGTAAGGAATCCAGAGACTGTATTGTTTAGTTTAATATATGCCTGTTCAGTGAACTAAACAACCTTGCTACTTCAGAGAAATATCTGCACGGGGAACTAAAATTGCGAATCAATTATCTGGCTCTCTTATCTAAATAGTGCCAGGAAGAAAAAATCAGATTTTGAATATATGGACAATACAAATTTTTCTAGTCTATATTTTTAGCATTGTTTAGTTTTAGCTTGAGAATATAGCATTTTATTCAGCTACATCATTGTTTACCAACAATGATATTAAAATTAATAATTAAAATTAATAAATATTAAAATTAATAACTCTGGGGGTTTGCCATACTCTAAAACATTTAGCAAAATATTTTATCTTCCCTGTACATGCTCGTGACTTTTTAAAGGCACAGAGTGAATGATCCCTTAGTTCTTGGCACCACTGATTAAAAGTTAATATTTGATAAAGGTATCAAGCTATCAACACTGAAATCTGCTGGTTAGGTGCAATGGTTGTGGCCACTTCAATAACAAGAATAATCCGGATTTTTTTTAAAGCTCCTGGGTGACACTACTTGGCATATACACTGAGAAAACCATAATTCAAAAAGAGTCATGCACCACAATGTTCACTGCAGCTCTATTTACAATAGCCAGGACAGGGAAGCAACCTAAGTGTCCATCGACAGACGAATGGATGAAGAAGATGTGGCACATACATACAATGGAATATTACTCAGCCATAAAAAGAAATGAAATTGAGCTATTTGTAGTGAGGTGGACGGACCTAGAGTCTGTGATACAGAGTGAAGTAAGTCAGAAAGAGAAAAACAAATACCGTATGCTAACACATATATATGGAATCTAAAAAAAAGAAAGAAAGAAAGAAAATGGTTCTGATGAACCTAGGGGCAGGACAGGAATAAAGACGCAGACATAGAGAATGGACTTGAGGACACGGGGAGTGGGAAGGGTAAGCTGTGACGAAGTGAGAGAGTGGCATGGACATATATACACTACCAAATGTTAAATAGATAGCTAGTGGGAAGCAGCTGCATAGCACAGGGAGATCAGCTTGGTGCTTTGTGACCACCTAGAGGGGTGGGATAGGGAGGGTGGGATAGGGAGATGCAAGAGGGCGGGGATAAGGGTATATGTATATGTATGGCTGATTCACTTTGTTATACAGCAGAAACTAACACAAGAATGTAAAGCAATTATACTCCAATAAAGATGTTAAAAAAATAAAATAAAAGCTCCTGGGTGAAATTGGCATAGGTGGTCAAAAGACACAAATTTCCAGTTATGCAAGAAATAAGTCTTGGGGATGTAATGTACAGCATAGTGACTGCAGTTATAATACAATATTGTATATTTGAAAGTTGCTAAAGAGAGTAAATATTAAAAATTCTCATCACAAGAAAACAAATTTTGTAACTGTGGTGATGAATGTCAACTAAACTTACTGTGGTAATCATTTCACAATATGTACATATATCATTATGTTGTACACCTAAAACTAATACCATGTTATATGTCAACTGAATCATTTTTTAAAAATAATAAATAAAAATAAGCTCCTTATCTTATCTCAAGATAAATTTTAAGTATGTAGACCCGCTCTGAGATTATAATGGCATTAGTTCTGAGTCTTGGCGTTTGAGCACGTCATTTTTCAAGTCAACCTTCAGCTGACTGTTATGCGGTCTTAGTTGGTCTTGAGTAGACTCTGCCTATCAGTTGGTCTTTTGGCCTCTGAGATACAGACAGCATATACCAGTGATGCTGTAGGATTATGTGGGAGACAGTAAAGAAATAGAAAAGTAAAAACAATAAAATCTAATTACACGGAGTTTCGCTTAAAACAAAAATTGATTGAGTTCTGCCCAAAGTGGCTTGTTGTTTCCTGTGCCAGGAACTACTGTGCAGGCCCAGCAGGAAGTGTGCTACAGAGCAGGATCGCATTACACCCTTGTTTTATGGTTCATTTCACTTATTTAATGCAATCCGAGAACCTGCAAAAGGAACATGTTCGAAGGAGGGAATAGGCTTTTTGTCTTGTTTTGTTTTGTTTTTTTAAGTTTCTTTGAATCAAAACATTTGTTTCTACAAGGTGCTTATAGTCCCAGAGAAAGAGGACTTCCAGAATTGCACGGTGAAGACATTTCTCTTTGCCACAAAATTTAAAGCAGGACCCGACGCTGAGTTATGTCTAGGGTGGTTGAGTTATGTCTGTTCCCTTTGCTGGTCTACTCAGGACATTTTAAACATGAAGAATTACAACCATGCCCATGAATGGTCTATCATTTTGAATTCCGTATCAGCTCCTCCTAGGGTCTCTGATTTGACTGAGAGCCCATGATGTTGGGGGGGACATGGGAGGAAAGGAATATATTTAACGTGCAAAAGAGCGATTCATTTGTCAAGCAACACAACGAGTTCCTTTGGCTGTATTGCTTGCAAATGTGTGAACTGAACAGCTGGACTGCCTTGTGGTGGCAGACGCCGCTCCTCACACACTGCCTCTCTTCCTCTCCAGAGACCTGAGTATGAACAACATCAGTCAGCTTCCCCCGAATCCTCTGCACGGTCTCCGCTTCCTGGAGGAGCTGTAAGTATCAGCGGAGTCGTGCCGCATCTAGTCAACACTGGACACGTTCTTGTATTTGTCTCTCGTCCTTACTGTGAGAACCAGATAAAACAAGGCAGGAAAGCTGTCAGCACCAACGATCTGGGCACATGAGGAAACACTTAGCTGGGAGGGGAAAAGAAAGAATCGCTTAGGATTCTGGAAATCAACTTATAAAAGGGTTTACCATGAAGCTACAACTTTCTAAGGTGAGGCTGAGCCAAACAAATTAAAAGTTTAAAACAAAAGCTGTTTAAAAGAGCTGGAGAGCTCTTTGGAAATAGTTAAGCAGCAGGATATTAGAAGTTTGAATACTGGTTCATGTTTATTAAAATTGCAAGTAAAGCCATAATCAAAACCAAAAATTGCCTCTTGGTTTGGCTTATGACAGGGAGAATTGAGTCCTCATTTCATAGCACCAAAACTTCTTGTCCTAATCACTTTTAATTACTGTTTTCCTACTTTTAAATTGAGCTTCCCTGAAGGCTTGAACTGAAAACCATGAAATCCACAGAGGACTTAAAACTGGTCTCTCCCAAACTCACTGTAAAAAAATAAAATTCAATTTTTTTAAAAAGGAGGAAGCTAAAATTAGCTAATGATACACAGAGGAATCTTGATTAAGTCTGGTAATCACTTTCCAGAAGATGAAAAAGAACTCTATAAACCAAAATCTGCATTTAAAAATTCATTTGATCCTCTTACTCTTTTGAGGGACGGGGACTTAGGGGAGGGATGCACCGTCGTCATAGGCTTCATGAAGAAGGTTTGGCACCATCAGCTAAATAAATCCTCTGACTGTTGATTAAAGGAATTGTTTAGGCAATGACCTCTTTTGAAAATACCCCTTTTATAATTCCTAGAGTCCGGGTCCAATTTGGGGAGTAATTTAAATTGTTGATGCACCACACGATCCACCTTGGGAGGTGGAAAGAACCATCCATCACAACCAAATTACACTACACTGATCATTTTTTTTCAAGAGGATAATATTCTCAAATTTCTCCCCTTTAGAGTTGGATCTATATTTATTTTTGATGGCGTTAGCTTTCTCACAAATGTTGTTATTTTACTACTGAAATCAGCTGAACATGCCCAGATTGTTATCGAGGAGTATGGTAAAAAAGCTTAGATTACTAGATTATACAGCAAGTTTTTATCATTCAAAAAATGGATTTTCACTTTGGGTTGTCCAGGCTCCTCTTCTCTTTTCTCTCTGGCCATTTCTGTTGCTAAAAATTTAACCCTCATCAGGACTGGGACCATGTCTGTCCTAGTCTTGGCTGGTGTGTAATGAATAATCAATACATTTTTGATGAATGAATGAATGAACTAATGAGAAAGCAAAACATGTAAAAGGAGCTTCTTATACTTGTTCACCGCCTTAGAAAAAAGTAACAGATTTAGTTGACATGAGCCAATATTTTTAGATTATTTTTAGTAAATTTCAAACATCAGCATTTTTTTCTTGTTTATATTCTTCTCATCTGCCCTCTCTCACCATAATTAATATACAATACTTGGTCCTGTTTACCCCCATATTTCTAAAATATGCATTCCCACTGCCTTTCTCTTTAATTTCCTTATAATATGCAATGGCAAAAGGCTTCCATTCTCCTTCAACATACACCTCAGCTTTCAACCACAAACCAAATCAATAAATAATTCACTTCCCCAAGGACTTTGTTTAATAGAGTTCCTCCCTTGGTGACCCAATTCATTCAGAATAACTCCTCTTTCTTCATGAGGTGAATGTTAATTTTCATCCAAGACCAGTTCTTCAAAAGATAATTGAGAGAAAAAAATAGGGGAAAGAAGGTGAGGGAACTACCATTTGAAAAGCCTATTTTTACAAATTACCTTATTTTTATGTCTCTGGAAACTCCATCAAGTATCTTGACCGTGGAATCATAGAATTTCAGAAGTAGATGGGACCCTTTAAAGACTATTCGTTCCATTTCCTCCTTCTGTTCTGAAATTCCCTCTGCTGAGCTGGCCAACTTGCTGAATTTAAAAGCAAGACCACTTTCCCATATATAATTCTGTGCTGCATCTAACTGATGTTTTGAAGACATCATTATTCATTTAGTGGCAAAAGGGGATAATATTTATAGAACCTGGAAAAATGATCAACTCTGCTTGGTCTATTCCTTTCTTCCCAAGGCTAAATTTAGGGTGTTGTGGGTTTAAACACACACACCCATCTAGCAGAGCATTTTGATCATGCCTTTGTTATGTGCTGATTGTTTCCGTTAGACTCAGCTATGTTTAAGTCTGTATTCTCTTCTGGAGTATAAGATCTTCGAAATAATAATATAATTATAATGACAACAGTAATAGCTTACTCTGTGACAGGCACTGTTCAAAATGTTTTGCACACATTATCCCACTGAATCCTCTTAACAACCCCATAAAAGTAGATATTATTATTATTCTCACTTCAAGATTATTAAAAAAAAAAAAAAAACCAAGTACAGAGAAAACAAGGAACTTACCCAAGATAATGGAGTACATAAGTGTCAGAACTAAGACTCAAATTCACTTTCAAAGCCATACTCAGAAAGCAGAAGGAGGCTTTGGAGTTGTTCTTCATTCATCTGTGCTTTTCTTTTCCCCGATAGTACCTAGTATAGTGGTCTGCACAGCTGAACACTTTAAACTCTTGTTAAACTGAGCTTCGTAATGATAGGTGTGTTCATCTGTGTGTGTCTGGGTATATGTGAGGGAATGAAAAAGAGTGAGACAGAAAGGAAGAAAGAGCTGTCTACCCAGCAGGGAGAGATTAGATATTCAGGTTATTTGTTCACTACCCTCATATATTGGCTCTGAGAAAAGTATCATCATAATTTTCAGGTGCAGAATTTCACATTACTCAACAGGAACAAAACCTTAGTTATTATTTTTACATATGCATAAATATACTTAAGCAGCATGTTTTATATAGTATTCTATTGGGTTGGCCAAAAAATTCATCCAGGTTTTTCCATAAGATATTATAGTAAATAAATGACCTAATAATAAATAAGTGAACTAATAGATGACCATCCATACAGCTAGAAACAGACATTTAGATATCTGTTATTGTATGTGTTACATCTGTTGTTGTATCTGTTATTGTGTGTGTGTATCTGTTGTTATAACAAACTGTTCAAATGTTAAACTGTTCTGAAAGTATTCTTTTGTTCAGTTTACTCAGTTCATCTCTATGCTTTATTGTTTATCCATTCATTCAGAAACTGGTACTGATATTCTCAATGATATTAATAAAATTCCCACCACAAAACTCAATTTTTAGAAAACACTATTAATAAAGCCAAGTTACCACTCTTCCCCTTAGCTCTAATTGCCCAGTTATCATCTCCCTAGTTTAATCCATCTATGTCATAAGCTGTGTAGACAGTCATGATTCATCTCTCATCCATCACTGGTCCTGTATTTCAAAATCCTCTAAGAATGAATAAAGTCCTAGAGGTATCCCTAATGTATTTTTTAAATATATTGTAACCCTGGAGAAAGTGGCTATGTAGAGCAAATATTTAAGAAGAATTAAAGCCATCACGATTAATGGTGGTCTTCTCTTCCTCCTGACCTTCTGGAACACTTACTACCTGTGTCACATGTCTTGGTGCATTCAAGTCTTGTTTGTTATTTGTTATTTTTGTTTTATGACTCCGCAAGGCGACCAGGCATGCACAGGCCAAACGCCCTGCTGGTGCAACGTGATAGCACAAGGAAGAGAGAGAGCCTTTTTCCTAAAAAAAAAAATCTGAGTGTGGTTCGGCTGTGTGCTGTGTAGAGAGGAGAACACAGTACCTAGAAGCAGAAGCAAGCCCAGGACTCCTCTCCTGACTCTGCCACTTACTAGGGGATAATCCACTTGACCTCCCTGGGCCTCAGGGCATGATGGTAAAAGCCACCCTTGCCTGTTTTGAGATTCTGAGGATCAAATGAAATGATGATGAAAGAACTTTGGTAAACTATAATTTACATATTGAGTTGTGTTAGCGAAATGAAAACACTTTCAAGAGGATTCTCACTTCCTTCTTTCCTATTTCATGAGCTTGATTTTGGAGTAATCCCAGGGATCCAGGATTTGTGAAGGAAAAACTGTTTCCAACCATGAGGTTTAACGGATATAGGCAACCAGTGCAGGTAGTTTTTACCAAGTTTGAACATCCTGAGCAATAATTGTATTTCTTTCCAACAGTATCTCTCCCAATTCCATTTCTTCAGTTCTACTAAGGACTTCATGTTGATGTTTGCTATTTGGACAAATAATAAATCCCACATTTGGTCCATCAGAGTGTGGTTCTGATGTTAGGAACTAAAAGATCGTGCCTAATGCTGACATGTACAAGTTCCTTTAAACTTAGATTGGTAGCTTGATTAAACCAGAGGGAAAAATGAATTGTTACCATTTTAAACAGTCTAAGTTAAAGGCCTTTGTTTCCCAGTACTATTTTAAAATCTTCCCAGATTCTAATGCTATTGGAATCAAATACTCGATTTAGGAAGGAAACCTGAGATGCTCTGGGGAGGTTTGTTTTTAAGTTACTATTGTTCCCTGGAACTGTTTGCTCATATTATGGTTGGCCTTAAAGAATCTCTATATAAATAGTAGATATCTATTATTTCAGATGAAATTAGTAATGAGAAATACCACCAAACTTCCTGAAAGTACAGTCTATGCTTGTTACTTCTACTTCCTCATCATGTTGCTAAAAATAGTGAGAGCTGTCCTGCCTGTCTTTTGAGATTTTTGTCTGAAGAGCAAATGAATTGATGATGAAAGAACTTTGGTAAACTCTAATTCACCTATTGGATTGTGTTAGTGAAATGAAAACACCTTCTTGCCCATAAATAATCTTCCTGACCCTTGGCCTTGTCAGAGTGCTCAGTCTCTCCTTTTCATAGATCTGGTAATTGATTATAAATGCTGCCTCTGGTCTTCCCTGGTGGCACAGTGGTTGAGAGTCCGCCTGCCGATGCAGGGGACGCGGGTTCGGGCCCCGGTCCAGGAAGATCCCACATGCTGCGGAGCGGCTGGGCCCGTGAGCCATGGCCGCTGAGCCTGCGCGTCTGGAGCCTGTGCTCCTCAATGGGAGAGGCCACAACAGTGAGAGGCCCGCGTACCGCAAAAAAAAAAAAATGCTGCCTCTTTACCTTTAAAATCTGTATTAAAATTTTTTAAAGAATTAATTTAAAATATAAGAAAAGAAAAAATGCTGCCTCTTTGAAACTTTTTTTCCTCTAGTGTTATTTTATGTTCTCTTCCAAATGTCTGTTCATACAGCTGGATATAGAGATTTAGATCTGTCCTTGTGTATGTATGTGTATCTACATATATGTGTGTATATATGTGTGTGTGCATGTGTGTGTATGTGTGTGTGTATATATTATATATATATATACATATAATATATACAATTGTAATGGCGATTAGGGCACTGTTCTTAAAGTGCCCTACCTTTCTGCCTCCTCTTTTTCTCCTTAGCCTTCTTTTCTCCTCTACCCCTAACATATAGACATTCCCTAGATTGCCTCCCTTCTCAGTTCTCTTCAGTTCATTCATTCAGCGTGTATTTATTTAGCCAGTGGGGACATAACAATGAATATGACTTTCTACGTTTCATTCGTTCAGTCAAGAAGTCCCCACTCCAGGCGAGACAGATGATAAGCAAGGAAACAAACACGGATGATATTTGCTGATTATGACAAGAGTGATAAAGAACACAAACATGGTTAAGTAGAGAATAAATAACAAGGGATGACAAGGAGGGAAAGTGTCTCAAAGAAGGTGACATCTGAACTGAGCTCAGGAGGATGAGGGGAGTTGGTGGTCTGCAGAGCTAGGGTAGAGTGTATCTAGTAGGGGAATAGTGTGAGCAGAGGCCCTCAGGTAGGAAAGAAAGTGATATGTTTGTGGATCTGAAAGAAGATCAGGGTGGCCAGAGCAGAGTGAGAGGGAGGGGAGGTGACAGGGGATGGGGCTGGAGAGAAAGGCAGGGGCCAAATCATGCAGGAACAATCAGGCTATGTATAGAATTCAAATAAGAGCAATGGGAAGCCATGGAGGATTGTATGCAGCTAGTGCAATAAATAGGATTATGATTTATAAAGATTTCTCTGATTTTTGTATGCAAAATAGCTTGGGGTATTACGGAAGCAGAGAGACCTGTTAGGAGGCTACAAACTCATTAGGAGACAACTACCGTTGTCTGGGAAAGAGAGTCAAGATTTGAACGACCTCTGTTATGTAGATGACCCCCAAATCCATATTTCTAGCTGAGATCTCTTTTGTCTTTGACTGCTAGACCAGTGGTTCTCAAAGTGTGGTCCCTGGACCAGCAGCATTGGCACCACACGTGAGCTTGTGAGAAACGCAAACCCCAACCCATGTGCCCCACCCCAACCTAATGAATCAGGAACTCTGAACTCAGGACACTGCCTTTAACAAGCTCTCCTGGTGATTCTGATGCATGATGAAGTTTAAGGACTGCTACTCTAGGCCAGTTGTTCTCGAATTTTAGTGACATCAGAATCTCCTACAGTGCTTGTGAAACCGCACATGGCTGGACCCCGCCACAGAGTTTCTTCAGCAGGTTGAAGGTGGAAGGGGAGGATGTCAAGAATTTGCACTTATAACAAATTCTCTGGTGATACCAATACTGCAAATCTAGGGACCACACTTTGAGAATCCTCCACTACCCAAGTGACACCTCCACCTACCCCACCAATACTTTAAAACTCAGCAAGTGCAGAACCAGATCCATTCATGAACACACAAACCATCCTCCACAACAAGATTTTACTCCTGCCTTTGCTTCTCACCATCAGCATTCTTATGATCCAAACTTATGGTCACTGTGTCTGTCACTGCCTTTGCATCTGTCATTCTTTCTCACCTCCTGTATCAGCCAGTTTCCAAGTCTTAAAGCTCATAATTCCGCATCTTCTTTCCCATTTGTTCACTCTATTTCATCACCACCTAGTTCAAGTTCTTACTGTCTCCTCTGGATAACTGTTCAAATTTGTTGACTAATCACCTCTCCTGATTCTCCCAATAATTAACAATTGAATCATTGTCTCCGGGGATGGAGACCATGAAGATCTCTAGGTGATCTTATCAGTATGAAACCGTGAGGACTGCTTCAGAGTTTCCCACCTTGCAGAGGCATTAGAATCACCCAGAGACATTTTAAAACTACTAATTACCACGGCCCATTTCCAGAGATTCAGATTTAATGGGTCTCAGTGGAGACCCAGACATCATTCTTTTAAAGCTCTACGGGGGGCTGGGACCCACTGGGATATATGGAAGCTTTACAACAGAGGAAGAGAGTCAGGCACTCATCGTTGACTGGACCTAGGGACTGAAAGGAAGTCTGAAGGTGCAAGATGACTCTGAGTAAGGTTATAACATTAGGTGCTAGGAGACAGGTGAGGCACTGTCAATAGAAACAGGGAATTCAAGGGGAATAACTAATAATTTGGAGGCAAGAGGATGTCTGGTTCTGGGTTTACTAAGTGCACGGTGCCAGCAGGACACCCAAATGGGAATGTCACTAACGAAGTTGGAATGTGAGTCTGGAATGTGATGATTCTGTTCTAGAGAGAATGATTGGAAAGTTGTTTACGAAGAGGTGATTGCGGAAGGTGCCGGAGCAGATGAGGACTTTGAGAGAGGGTAGAAGCTCTGTTTCCCAGTATGGGTCTCTATCCATATTAAACTCACCTGGGATGCTTATTAAAATGCAGATTCCTGAGTCATTGCCCCCAGAAACTCTAAGTCACTAAACCTGAGTTGGGGCCTGCCTGGGGATCTGAATTTTTGATGACTCCTAAGACAATGGCAATGCACACTAAACTTTGAGTGCCACTAGATAAAGGAAGAAAGACAGGTGTGAGGACAGAAACTTGAAGAACATCTATGTTTGGAGGATGAGCCTTAAAAGAGGGGTGAACACAGAGAAAGACAAATATCATATAGTATCACTTATATGTGGAACCTTAAAAAAATGATACAAATGAACTTATTTATATACAAAACAGAAATAGACTCACAGACATAGAAAACAAACTTATGGTTACCACAGGGGAAAGTGGGGAGAGGGATAAATTAGGAGTTTGGGATTAACAGATACACATTACTATATATAAAATAGATAACCGATAAGGACCTACTGTATAGCACAGGGAACTATAGTCAATATTTTGTAATAACCTATAAGGGAAAAGAACCTGAAAAGAATGTGTATGTGATATATATGCATGTATACGTATAACTGAATCACTTTGCTGTACATCTGAAACTAACACAATATTGTAAATCAACTATACTCAAAAAAAAAAAAATGAGGGGCTAGAAAGAAGAGAGGGAAACAACCAGCCATAGTCATGAGAGCAGAAAGATTGTACAGGATCCGGAAGGCAATGGGAGGACTTTGAATAAGAGGCAGGGAGCAGGGCTTCCCTGATGGCACAGTGGTTAAGGATCCACCTGCCAATGCAGGGGACACAGGTTCAAGCCCTGGTCCGGGAAGATCCCACATGCCGCGGAGCAACTAAGCCCTGCACCGCAACTACTGAGCCTATGCTCTAGGGCCCGCAAGCCACACTACTGAGCCCACGTGCCACAACTACTGAAGCCTGCGCACCTAGAGCCTGCGCACTGCAACGAAGAGTAGCCCCCGCTCGCTGCAACTAGAGAAAGTCCACGTGCAGCAACAAAGACCCGATGCAGCCAAAAATATAAATAAATAATTAAAAATAAAAAGTAGATTGTAAAATAATATTTAAAAAAAAAAGAGGCAGTGAACAACGGTTTTCTTATTGTCAGTACCTCAAGTGATGCAGTCACTTGCATCCTTGGGTTTTTCCTGTTTCAGACTGGTTGCTCCTGATCAACCCAAGCTCCAGACCAACCTACTTTTGACCAAAGTTATGTTTAAAACCTCAAATATTGGAGCCCAAATGCTATGGTTGAACCAAATTCTCTTGTGTAAACTTTTCTACGTAAGCATGAGCAAATAGGCCCAGTTTCCTTGTAAAAGGGGAATGAATAATCATGTCACTTGTTTAATGTGATTTTTAAAATCACTAGATAACACAATGTATATAAAGTACTTTACATTGTGCCTAGAACTTGTAAGTTGTTTTACAAAAAGTACATACTATTTTTGTGACCCAAAGGACTGTACATGGCATATTGAAAGTGCTCAAATAAATTGCTGAGTTTAAATTTGATGCATAATGAAGAAGGAATATTCTTCAGCTGTTTCTGATCTGTTTATGTAGTGGCTAGCCAGCGATCTTGCAATAGTTAGGCCAGACCTGAAGTAACTCTAGCACTATGGCCAACTGTCTTTGGAAACAAGATCGAATGATCCATCAGTACATATTAATTCAGCTCCCTGCTCTAGGAAGGCAATAAGATTCTTGACCTTAGGAGCCTATAATCAAATCAAGTAGACTACATATAAAATGGTAGAAAATGAACCTTTATAGACAGCATTGTATAGAATATAACCTATAGAAAAGTTGACTGTGGACTGAGGTAATTAGGAATACTTCACAAAGGAGTTGAAAATTGAACTTCGTTAGTCTTTGGTTAAAGAAACCATAGGGCCGTATAACCACTAAAGGATCTCGCTGTTGACCTGAAGAGTTCACTTATTCAGGCCAGTGGTCTTAGCCCTTAAACACTGAAATCTGATGTTTTTGATCTTATGTAATAAGGAAAACAAAATGGACAGTTCATAAATACACAGTTTAAGAAGGAATGATTTGGGGCTGGACTTGACCAATTAGATATGCTTAACTTATTGGGGGAGAAAGGGTTTTTTAAAATCTCAATTTCTTGCATATTAAGAAAGACACTTTTTTCTACCCTGAGAAGATCTGTGGATAATCCTTGTATTCAAGCCTGCTGAATAGGCTTCAGCAAACCTTACCAAAGATGAATGTCAGAGGGTTAAATGCTAAGTATCTGGGCCCTTCCAACTAGCACAGGCATCTTATGAAAGCAAACCTAACCATGGTAAACTTAGTCGGTTACAGTGATGATGCATTACTGCCAGTGGAGGCAAGATTAAGAGATTACATCAGACTATGAGTTTCATCCTATTTGTGTCTCACACTTCACTGACCCAGACTCTTGGCTCCTGTATGCAGGAACCCAGAGCCCAGCTTTAGTCAATCGAATTGAATTATGAATAGTCAATCTGAATGGACTAGTGTATTTGCTCGCATCACTTTGTCTTTTGAAAGTCACTAATTACAATATTAGTATGGTTTATGCTAACTTTATTTTAGGAGAATTTTTCTTCAAGTGGGAACATTTTGACATTTCAGAAATTTTATGTTTAAGTGATAGTTTAACTACAATTATTCAGGTAATTATAAATCAGAAGAGTAAAAAGAAATTCAGAAATAGGAACAGAGCCACTGAAGTTAATATTGGAAACCACGAGACAGAAAATAGTACCAGAAAACTGGAAACAGACAGATCTTAAGAATGGGAAAAGGGGAAAAACTACTACCGTTAAGCCTGACGTTAGCCCTTACCAAATTTCTGATACAAATTAATTTAGCATGTATAGAATGTGTGCCCTCTAGATCTCATATACTTTGTAAAAGTCGGAAAATAAAGCAGTAATTACTAGGAGCCAGCATGAAATTGCTAAGTAGTCTGAAATGTCTTCTTTTAAATCATAGGGGCTGTCATATTCAAGTTCATTTTGCTCTGATTATTTAAGTAGCACCACTGTTAGATAGCTTCCATGCTCCATAAGGAAGGACTAGATTACACTTACACAAAATCAGGAAAGAGATGATGTTTTTCATTTTACATAAAGCTTTTCTGAACTTTGGTGTCTGTATCTTCAAAATATGGGCATAATAACCTCTGATCTACCTCCTGATATAAAGTATGAGAAAGTGATTTTAAAATGTTGGTGACGTGTAATAAAGAAATCTTAATAAACAAGAAGAAAAAGATGGGTGGAGGGAGGATAAGGGAGAAAAGAATGAAGGTAAGGAGGAAATCTATGTGTAACAAAAACAACTGTAGGATAGAAAAAGACTTTAGTGGAAGAACCCTGTCATTTTTTAAAAGTAAGTGAAATAAGGGAATTCCCTGGCAGTCCAGTGGTTAGGACTCAGCACCTTCACTGTGGTGGCCCGGGGTTCAATCCCTGGTTGGGGAACTAAGATCCCGCAAGCTGCACAGCGTGGCCAAAAAAAATAATAATAAGTGAAATAAGGTCCAGAGAAGTTAAATGACTTGTGTGAAGTCTTGCAGCAAGTTAATAGTGAGAAAAAAATAAGCCAAAACGGGAAAGAAAAAAAAAAACTGAGTGTTAAAAGACAAATGGGTTCTTGGAAGACATGACCTGGAAAGCCTATTAAAACTCACCAGGCCCTTTCACTTACCTCTGAAAATACTACTCAGCCAAGGGGACCGATGTTGGACCGTGGTTCCCTGCACAGTAATCTTCCCGAGGGTCCCAATCAGAGAACAGGGTCAAGTACCTCTTCCACTCTCAGTGCTCATCCCATTTTGTTCACTCACCTCTCTCCCTCCAGACCAATGTCCAGAGAGGAGAAATCAGGGCCCACACTTGAGTGCTTTGCTCTCATCCCACCATTTTACAAAACGAAGCTACCAAAAACAAACAAAAAAACCCTTGGATTCCTTTAGAGATTCAAATTACTGTAGAGATTCAAAGAAACATACATTCTCAAAAATATTTTAGTTGGTTGTTACAACACCCAAACCTCTGCTTATTTGATTTATCTGAAGAGGAATGTGTCTACTGTAACTTACTGATTTTTTTTTTTTTTTTACTTTTTATGGCAGTTAAGTCAGCAAAACTAACAATGATAGGACAATTTGAGTCTTCTATATGGAGAGGTATCTTTAAGGATAAAAAAAATTTTATGTGATATAAAAAGATATAAAAGTTTTTCCTATTAAGTTGTATCTTATTATAGAAATGAAGATGATGAAAGAGACATTTCTGTGAAATAATTTTAGAAACAGAGAGAAAAACAAAAAACAAAACCTTCCAGCCAAATGGTATGTGGGTCTCAAGGGTTGGAACGTAGTTGCCCAGAGATTTGTTAGTTCAAATCTTCACAGGAAAGATGTGTGTGCACTTCTCACTATTTGTGTACTCATTTATATAAAAGTCTTTTTTTCCCTATAGTTTATATGTATTTAATTTTTTAACTGCTAAAACCACCCCACGTGGTAAAGAAATGAGGGGAAGGATGCAATGATTTCCTTAAATTGTGGTTTTGGACAATGAGATATATCTTCCACCAGCACAACGAATAACTAATAGCCCGTCATAAATTCCTTTGTTTTAAGACAAATTCCCCTGATAACACAGGTCAGTGGTTATACAGATTAGTTCTGAATATAGTCTGCGGCTCTCAAAGTCCTTGCCCAGAAAAGAAAAACAATTCATGTGAAGTGAGCTATGATTCAGGAAATGTAACAGAAAGGTATTTACCCTAACAATAATTTAAACTAATAAAATAAATAAATAGAACGTTTTTACTTTCTCCTTTTCATTTCCAAAGTCAGTGACTCAGAAACCATCAAGCTACTCGATCACATAGCAGCAGTAAGAGTCGATAAGCCCCCATTTTCAGGCTAGGTTTTAGAACTCAAAAAATGTACTGTTGAAATCATGACTATGAACAGGATAGTTAAGGACATTTTGGCTGAAATAACAGTTCCTGGTCAGTTTAGTCTGATCAGTTAAGCCACCTGTGATCGTCAACCAAGTCTGAGTCTGTCTTAATTCAATAAGCAACTCTTTTATAGCACGGTCCTGTGCAAACCATGTCCTTCAGTTTACATATAGTACTTTGGATAACTAATCAAATGCATGTGGGTTATATAGAATATAACCATAAATATGAAATGTTGGCTACCTACGTTTCACCTTGACACAAATGGTTTGCCAGGTAGGATTCTTCTTTTTTCTCCACCGTATTCCACCACTTACCTCCTCCACCACAGCTGTGTTACACCAGCAGCTCCTGTTTGAACTGCTCTAGTCGCCTCCTGTGCTTCCACTTTTGCCCCAAAGTCTATTCCCCCTTTAAAAGGGTCCTGTCAGGGACTTCCCTGGTGGCACAGTGGTTAAGAATCCACCTGCCAACTCAGGGGACACAGGTTTGAGCCCTGGTCCGGGAAGATCCCACATGCCGCGGAGCAATGAAGCTTGTGCGCCACAACTACTGAGCCCGCGCACCACAATTACTGAAGCCCGCGCGCCTAGAGCCCGTGCTCTGCAACAAGAGAAGCCACCGCAATGAGAAGCCCGCGAAGAGTACTACTACTCTGCAACGAAGAGTGGCCCCTGCTCACCGCAACTAAAGAAAGCCCACGCACAGCAATGAATACCCAACGCAGCCAAAAATAAATAAATAATAAATGTATAAAAAAAAAAGGGTCCTGTCAGAAGGGCCCTTTTAAAACACAGAACTGATCCCATCACTCCCCTGCTCGAAGTCCCTACTGTGGCCTCCAGAGCCCTGTGTGGAGTGACTCTGGACACTGCTCCAACCTCACCTGCTGTCACTCTCCCCTTGGTCATTCCACTCCACCCATGCTGGTCTTCTTGCAGTTTCTGGACCATGCCAGGCACACTCCCTCCTCGGGCCTTTTGCACCACTGTTCCTTTCACATTGGTCCCTGCATGGCTCAGTCCTCTGCTGAAATGCCCTCTCAGCAGAAGGGTTTCCCCAACCATCAACCGTCGTACCTGTAAATAATAGCCCATTGCCCTCACAATCACCGCCCATGGCTCCCTCTCTATTCCCTTGCCTACTTTTTGTATAAAAAAAAAAAATTTTAAGGAGAGTTTTATTTTTTTAATTTTTTTTAATATTGGAGTATAGCTGATTTACAATGTTGTGTTAGTTTCAGGTGTATAGCAAAATGATTCAGTTATACATATACGTATATCCATTCTTTTTCAGATTCTTTTCCCCTATAGGTTATTACAGAATATTGAGTAGAGTTCCCTGTGCTATATAGTAGATCCGTGTTGGTTATCTATTTTATGTATAGTAGTGTGGATGTGTTAATCCCAAATTCCTCATTTATCCCTCCCCCCCACCTTTCCCTTTTGGTAACCATAAGTTTGTTTTCTATGTCTGTGAGTCTGTTTCTGTTTTGAACAGTATGGAGTTTCCTTAAAAAACTGAAAATAGAACTACCACATGATCCAGCAATTCTACTCCTTGGCATATATCTGGAGAAAACCATAATTCGAAAAGATACATGCACCCCAGTGTTCATTACAGCACTATATACAATAGCCAAGGCATGAAAGCAACCTAAATGTCCATCAACAGATGAACGGATAGAGAGTTTTATATACATAGTGTAAGCTATTAAGTGATTTATTGTAAATTAGGTAATTTATTATATTTCTTCTTAGGCCCTTCTTTTGCCAGCTTTTTGACTAGAGATTTAAAGAAATTTTTTGCAAAATATAACAAAACAAGGTTCTTTAGAGTTGCTTTTGGCATTCGTGGTCTGCACATAATTGTATTGCATTTTTAACAACTAAATGAATTCCACATGAAGAGAGCTATGCTTACTCTCCCTCCTCTCCCTTGAAACCCGCAGACGTCTTGCCGGAAACGCTTTGACATACATTCCCAAGGGAGCATTTGCTGGCCTTTACAGTCTTAAAGTTCTGTAAGTAAACTGGGTATTGTTTGTTATAATTCTGATTTTAGTGTCAAGTGGATGCTAATTAACTTGTAAAGATTGAGTTCCTCCAATAAGCTATTTAGAGTCATGAGATAATTCATCTAAATTCCAGTCTGCCTTCTTTGATACCATAGAAACATGTGATACCTGGCTAGATTTGTGTGTGAAAAAACTTCATCTCTCCTTTTCTAACCTTAATGTCAAAACTTTGTTTGCCCCTAAATAACCAACTTATCAACTCAAATCTGTGAAAGCGTATTTCCCTTTCCTTTTGTGCTATGAAGTTGGGGGGAGTTTTTTGAGTCATTTTGATTCAAGTGAATAAATCACTATTATGCTGACATAATGAGATCACAGCCTCAAACCATTTGCAGAATCTGTTTCCTTGTGATGCGCTGAATAAGGCTCAGGTTAAAAAAAAAAAAATCAAGTTTATGTTCCACTTGTGAATAGATGTAGAAAAGCCTAGTGCATAGTAGATACAATGAGTAGTTGTTTAATTGAGAAATGTTAATTCATTGAGACTTGTAAAAAATGGGCTTTCTTACTATTTAATGTCCAACTTCCTAATTTTCTATCAGAAAACTCATTATCACTGATACCTCCTTCTTCTAGTACCCATTGTTTAATTTTCTTTCAGTTTATTCTTTGTAGAAAAGAAAGGGACCTTGGTAGAGAAAATAGATAACACAAGTTGAAATTCATACCAGGAAAGTTTTATCTCAGGGAAAACAACCTGATTTTATCTCCTTTGAGATAAAAGTTATAAACTCTAAAAAGGCATTTGATGTATTTCTGCTTAATAGAAATTGCATTTCATTGACCTGAGGGATACATAGGCTATTTTAAAAAGCAATTTTATTTAAATTTAATATTTTGTTAAAAAGTAAATTCAAAAGCAGAACTGTTATTTGGTCTTGGTCTACTTAGGTGATTGGGTTTGATCTCCCTACCCTTGAGTTATTTTCACTATTAGGTAGCAATATTTTTAAGTTGTCATACTTCCAAATCCTAAGGTTAATCCATTATGTGGTGAAATTCTAGGCTGTAGCACCAATTCTAATGTGCCTATATTTCCACGAATCCAGCAAAATATTTGGAACCATTCAAAATGCATCACATAAATCAAGTTTAGATGAGACACCTAAGATGTTTTCCCTGTGTCGAAATAGGTACCACTAAGTATTTTGGAAACTTGTTAAATAAATTATATTGGAATGAATTATTTTAATTCATTGACAAAATGTATATTGGATATACCGAACTAGATTGTGTGTGTGTGTGTGCACGTGCACATGTATGCACACACACCACTCAAAGTGGCATTGAACAAATTATTGCTGGAAAGACAAAGATCAATAAGTATGGCCATGCCCTTGAAGAGTTTATAATCTAGTGGTAGATTGTGGGATCAAGATACTGTGACCAAGACAGATGAACAGATCACTCTGATTCTGTGGAGCTACAGAGGTTGGGAAGGACTCTGTCCAGTCTGATGGTTCAAATTCGACTTCCTAGGAGAGATGTTTCTCCAAAGAGTTGACCTAGAAGCCAAACCTTGAACCAACCATCCACATAAGGTAGCCGACTGAGGGGACACTATACATAGAGACACAGAGGCAGGAGGAACCTGGGAGGAACAGACAGCCCTACACAGGTGGTACTTAAGCATTCAGGAGAAGGTATCTGGAGAAGAGCCTGGAGAGAGAGAAAAGGTCCTGGTCACTGGGATCCTGTATGTCATGTCAAAAAAGCATAGACATTATTATGTCCTAAGCATGATGAGAAGCCAAGAAAAAGATGTAAGCAAGAAAATGACACTTTCAGACTTTGCTCTTCAGCTGGATCATTATCAATGTGAGGGGGATTCAAAAGGAGCAAGACCCCTGCCAGGAATAGTATTCACTCTTCTCTTTATTTCGCTGACTTAAAGACTAGTATTCAATGAGCAAATCAATTGTCAAATATTTGGAAAGTATTTAGTGTTAGAGCAATGCTTCTCAACCATGGTCATCACACCTGCCACAGAAAGTTCTGGAAATTTGTGGAAGCATCTTTGGTTTTCCAGGTGATAGGCGTGTAGTAACTTGTCCTGTGATGAGCTGCTCAGCCCAGCATAAAGAATCCCCCTGCATCCCTCTTGACTTCTGACTGTCCCTCCACACCAAACTTCAATCAATAATACTTTCATATGTAATCATACTGAAAGGTTTTACATGAAGTTCTGCATATGCCTAATAATCTGTACAGGAAAAATTAAATGGTATAAATATAATCTCTCAAAATCATTGACTAGTTAACACAGATCGTGCATCCTGTGATTTCTACCCACATATTTATTTGAAAATGATATTAGTGCAGTAGAAGAATTACCTCAGAAACCACAAAACAAATTAAAGCTATGTAACTGTGAAGTTGTAAAACGTCTTCTTAAAAATAACTATCATTAACTTAGCAGAGAAACATGAAACACAGGGCTCTCATTGAATCTCATTAACAAAGTCTGCTTTATAAATACTTCGTATGTGGCCTTTTAAAATGTTGGGAGCACAATCATACAAAACCTGTGCTGAGATAACTATATAATGATTTATTTATTTGGGGGTAGCCTGTTGCATTTTTAATATTACTCTTCCACTATCCGGCAGGGTCTACCAACCAACTTCTATGCAGGTGGTATCATGACTATTTCTTTTTCCAGTTTAGCCTCAATTCCTTCTTACCTATGGCGGGGTGTGCTCCCAAGGGCCTCTTGAAGTACTGGAGAACAGATGCTCACCTCAGCATGCAATGGATTTGAGATAGGATGGATGTTCTCTGTGGTATTTCAGTCCTATCTCGTAAAAGAGAGAGAATTATTTTGATATCACCCTTATCTATAAGGAACACTCATTTGTGAGAATGTAACACTTTCTTATTTTCTCCACTGCAACATCTATAATATGTCTTGGTATGTTATCTTTGTTTTAATAAAAGTTATTTCCTTCTTTCCCATAAAGCATTACATAAAATAAGTATAATCTGTTATATGTCTTAACTGTAGATCTTATTCTAGTATCCATTTAGACCTCTACTCTCATCTCCCTGTTCTTGCATAGAATAACTTCTGATCATGCTACTTTTCTCATACCCAACCTTATTCATTAAAAGTGGAGGCAAACATCTGACTCTTTCATAGAAATACCTCCTAGGATAGTCATGTCTGAGCATCACATATATAGTAATACATATAATCCCTTTATTATAAATTACTTTTATTTCTCCTTTATCATACAGTTAGGGCAGTACATTATGTTGATATTTTTTCTTTAAAATGATGTGTGTAAATGGCTATATTTTTATGAATTTTGTCTTAATATAATGGATGAAGCATTACAAAATATTTGGTATTAAAGGGAGAATTAGGTCTAATAGGGTTGAGAACCACAGTGCTAGAGGTAAAATGCTGAACAAGACAGGCCTGGTCCTACCATTGTGGAAAGTGACTCAAATGTTTTGTAAAGTCATTGGAAGAAAGAAATAACTGATTATATTGTAGCATGGTGAGAAAGATAATATACAAGTAATATTCATCTGGGGCCCTGATCATATAAGGAGGGTAAGAAAGGATCTGGAAAAGAAGGGAAAGGTAAGAGTAATCCAATCCTAGAAGATAGGAAACGAAGATAGCAACAGCCCTCCTTGGTGAGGACTGTTTTATATCAAAAATTTTGTTACTCTGAGCTCTGGAAGATCACTAAAATTTAAGATGATTATCCCTGTAAATATTGGCCATAAAAGGTTACTGGCTTAGTATTGCAAAATACCCAGTCCCATGGAATTCTGAACCAGGCTATCCTCAACAAAGGTTCATTTTCTTGTGTAGGCCATTCAGTCGAGGAATGGCTTATCCTCTTGCCACCAGCACCAGAACCAAAGCCACATGGAGGTGATGGATAAAACTAACCATAGGAAAGTCACAACTAAAATTCTCTCCTTCCCAGAAAAGAGCCTGGATAGCTACTTGATATCTAAACATAGGACAAGTAGGCAGAAGAAATACCTAAGGATCAAGCCATTGTTACAGAGTCCTCTTTCAACGTATAATTTCCTCTCACCTGCTTCACAGTACCTGTACTTGACCTTATTTAGCCCTGTTGGCCAAAAAAAAAAAAAAACCCAAAAAATTTATTGTTAAAGTAGCTTGGGGACACTGCATGTAATTGTGAATATTTTACAGTTTTACAGCTCCTCAGGGAAAGAGATTAAGAAAATATGAAGTCATCCTTTGCCCCTAGAGATAGTGTTTCATTTTCTTTTCTCACCCATATGTGAATGATAAAAATGAAATTGTAAGTGCCTAAACCCATATTCAGTTCGTGGTACATTCTGCTTGTATTTGCTGCATTGAATAAAGGATTATTTTTAAAAGAAATCTGCAGCCATGTTGTGAATGCTCTGTTTTAATTGCACTCCATAGTGCTATGAATCCTTTAATTGTTTTGTTTCCCACTGGAAGATCTTAAACAAAAACAGGATTTTCTAATTAACTCACTGAAGACCTATAAGGTTATAATGGAGATAATTTGCTCTTGTTTTGTCATTTGAAAGTAATTAAACAAAAGTTCTTTATTTAAGGAGAGATCAGGACTTAAGTGATTTTCTTTAATTATATTTTTGGTATTTAACTGGTAGAAGTGGTTGAAAATTAAATTGCTGGGAGGTAGCTCAGGGGTAGCTTTAAAAGGTATCATTAGTAAAGCTTGTTTAAGTTCCATTTTCTGAAGGTAGATATGTAGAGCTACTGAGAAACTTTGCAACTATTCAATGAAGAAAAGCCATTTAAATATCTCTTATCCTCTACTCCAGTTTTCCAATATTCTAGAAAGACCACGTTATAAGAGTTTCACTGTCTGGTTAGCAAAGCATAGGAGGACAGTTCGGTACACACTTTGAGCCAGTAATATATTACCTACAAAGTTTACACGTCAATTAAGTCTATTATCTGTATCTTATCACTTAAATTTATCACACAATTAGTGAGTGACTTTGAAAACATTTCTGTCAAGTTAAAATTATATTATATATTCAAACTGCTTGGAAAGGTATAAAATAACATATAAACGTAAACTTTTAATATTTAGGTAAATTATGCAAAATACGGCATTCAAGCTACAATTTTCCCAATTACCTAACCGGTAATTGAAGTGTGAAGTCTCTCTAAATCTTGACTTTGTTCATAAGGAACCAACATATTTTGAGACTTTTGATTTATGAAATATTAATTGAATCCAAGTTTAAAATAATGAAATTACTTGTTTAAAACTGTTGGATTGGGCTTCCCTGGTGGCGCAGTGGTTGAGAGTCCGCCTGCCGATGCAGGGGGCATGAGTTTGTGCCCCGGTCCGGGAGGATCCCACATGCTGCGGAGCGGCTGGGCCCGTGAGCCATGGCCGCTGAGCCTGCGCGTGCGGAGCCTGTGCTCCGCAACGGGAGGGGCCACAGCAGTGAGAGGCCAGCGTACCACAAAAAAAAAAAAAAAAAAATGTTGGATTACAAGTGACAGAATTATGATCCTTAGAAAACAGAATCTCAGCCATGGTGAGAAGAGCATAAATTTTATGATCTCCAAATATTTTACACGTCTTATTTGATAGGAGCTCATATTTGCATATATGAAAGTGTAATAAATGCCTTCATATTGTAATCCACAAACAACTTATCAATCAGATGGTATTATTCTATTCCCATCACACAGATAAAAGTCCAACGGTCAAGAAGGGTAAATGGTTTGCTTGCCAAGACTCAAAACTTAGACCTTATCTCCAATCTCAATGTAGCCTCAAGTTCAGGTGAAAATATTCTTAGAAATACTTAGCAGAGCATAGGGTGCTTCTCAGTGTGTGGTGCCTTGCCCAGCAGCACCAAGATCTCCTGAGAGTTTGTTAAAAATGCAAATTCTCTGGCCCATACCCAGATCTACTGAACCAGGAACTTTGAGGGTGGAACACAGAAAACAGTGTTCTAACAAGCCTTCCAGTGAATTCTGATGACCCCTAAAGTTTGAGAACCACTGGCATAGAGGTGGGTTTTTTTGGCCAATTTTATTTTCTCATTAATTAAAATGTCACTATATCATTAGTTTTGAGAAGAGTACTTATCAATTTATACAGAAAGGGCCAACCTTTATTGAATGCTTACCAGGCAGCAGGTATTGTTCTATGTACTTTTGCTCATTAGATCATCACAATAAGCCCTGGGGGTGGATATTATTACTGATCACTGAGACGTGGAGAGATTGAATGATTTCCCTGAGGCCACGGGGCTACTGGCAGGGAAGAGGTAGTCAGATCCGAGAACCCATGCTCTTAATCATACTGTGAAAGGCATACAACCTGAGAATTTGTACGATTATTCCTCAAGAGAATGCTGCAAGGGACAGTGGAAAGTACATCAAGCTTCGGAGTCAGACATACCTGGCGTTGAATCCCAGGTAGTCATCTGATGAAAAGAGGCTTCAATTGTGGAGATGAGAGAACCAGGCAAATTATTTCTGAAAATCCAAGTATAAATTTGTGACCTAATAAGTAGAAATATTTATTTAAAATGTCTTTTAAAAATGCTTTCCTAAAATAGTTTCCTGCCTCTGGCTTACATAGACCATGAAATACTGGCTGGGGGTTGGGCAGAGTGGCTGCAAAATTATTGCACTATAAACATTTATGAATGAGGTAGCAAAGTATAAGAAATCTAGTGGGAATTTTTCCATACTATTTCCCACTAGCAATGATATATTTTATTTCCCTGTTGCCAGGTGTCTCCATTCTGTAGTCCCCATGTTCTGATCAGAACTGTTGAACCTAGGTGAGCAAAAGTGTAATTGTTCACAAGAAGCATTAATTTATATCAAAATATGATCATGCACAAGGAGGGAGAAGATCTTTAATATCCTCCTACTCTTATCCTTATTTCCATTTTGTCTAATCTAATTGTCGTCACAGTGATTCTTTTAAAACATAAATAAGATCACATCATTCCCCCCCACTTAAACCCTTCAACAAGAGCTTATCACCACATTTAAAGTAAAGCCTGCAAGTCCTTCATGAGATGTCCTTAGGTTGTCTCCCAATCTCTTGCTCTCAGTTACTCCTCCTCAGTCACAATGACCCTTTGCTCCTCCTTTAATAAGTCAAGCAAGCTCCGGCCTCAGGGCCTCTGCACTTGCTCTTCCCTCTTCCTCAGTAACTTTCCAGATGTTCCCATGTTTTGTTCCATGACGCCATTCTGGTCTCTACTCAAATATCACCTCCTAAGAGAGATCTTCTCTGACCACCTTTAGAATAAAATTCTCACCCCTTGTTACCATCTATCCCAAATCCATGTTTTGTTTTCTGTTCATAGTACCTATCACTTGTCTCAAGTTATATACTCATTTGTTAATTTTAAATTATCTGTCACTCCTCACAGGCCAAGGTTGTGCCTGATGCTCAGCTGTTTCCCTGACACCTAGAACAGTGCCTGACACTGCTATGCTAGTTATTGTTAATTATTGCTGTCTTTAATGGTTTTTTTTTCATTTGTTTCAATGTGCAGCATGCTGCAGAATAATCATCTAAGACAGGTACCCACAGAAGCTCTACAGAATTTGCGAAGCCTTCAATCACTGTAAGTATAGTTGAAATTCCAACATGTTCTCAGTTTGGGAAGGAGCATTGAAATGTCCAAATGACCATTTTAGTAAGTTCCTTGGGTGGGGACCATACCTAAATAAGTTGCCAGTGAGAGTTTCCATTAGAGCAACAATTCTTTGCATCCTCATTAAACAATATGTATGAGAGAGACCAGTGTTGGGGTTTGAGGTTTCAGGGCAGAGACTTAATCAGAAAACATGCAATGAAAAGCCTCTTGTATATGTTGGTATCACAGGACAAAAATCCAGGATCTTGTCCTATACTCCCCTATACAGTATTTTAGCTCCTGAATTCAAATCAGGAATAATACTTTCTCCTTTTATCTAGAAAAATGAGAGTCAAAATCTAGACCTCTTGGCACCTTCAGTTTCTTCTGTTTTTAGATTATCTGAGCTGCCCTGTAATGCAATTTTGCTGAGTCAAATAAAGGCTTAATTTTTTGAGTTCTGTATGTATACCAGGGGTCCTCAATTCAAGAAGCTAAGATCTAATGGTATCTCTTAAAGTCATACTGGGCAAGTCTACTAACCAGGAGCTTCCTCACCGCCACACACAGACGTACAAACATATTCACAAACAGTCCCACAGATATACACACACATACCTCAGATTCACACACCACACACAGACACACAAACACACACAGCAATGGTGTTGGTGTTCCTTACTCTGAATCCACAACTTTTCCATCAGGAGTTTCCACCCTCCTCTGATTTAAAACCTCTGAATGAATAAAAAGTAGTTATTCCTCACACAAAGAACTTTCTCACCAGCTAGATGTTTCGGAGCTTGGGTTGTAAGCAGTGGTTCACAGTGATTATTTGGCAACACTATGCCATGAGTTCTTGATCAGTATCTGCATCTCATCAGAATGTATAAGTGTGTTGGAAATGTTGCATGATTTCCAATATCCACATGTGTAATATATGTTTTCATCTTACTTACACTGGAGGTCCTCATCTGTCAAACAAAATAGTGGTTTCTGGTCTAGAATGATGAGGGAGATAAATGCATAAAAAAGGCAAATAAAATGCAAATAAATATTGCAGACTCGAGTTGAACATCATTGTAAAGAATACATCGGTTGACAATTACACATAGTTTGCTTAATGTCTTTTACTGAAGTGATACAAGAGAAGGAGGAACGTGAGATCTGGAGATGCTACTTTCTTCCTTTGATCTTTTTTCTTCTTTTTAATGAAAGCAAATCTGTACTTGAGACCATTTTAAGCTTTTTATTCCAGTCGAACAAAGTGACTTCCTAGGTTCTCACCAGCCTAGAGATAAACAAGCCCACAAGAGCCCCTTTGTGGCAGGGGGTGGGTCTGCTGCATTTTCAGGAACTCTGTAATGACATCACAGTATCACTCCCCCTTTGTGGCACAAGCCTTTTCCTGAAGGAAAGAACCAGCCAGAGCAGCAAAACACCCTGGAGGTGGGTTATCTGTGTCAGGGCACGGGGTCTAATGGCTGAATTGAAAAACGAGATAATAGCAGTGGCCAATAGGATCTTTAAACAGCTGTGAGGCAGGCGGAAGATAGAAGGATAAGAGTTTGTAACCAAAAGCCACTATCAGCTGAAAGAAGATCACAAACAGAACACCCACAGAAGTGAACCCTTTGAGAAAGGGAAAACCATGAATCTTTTGTTCGCTCGAACTGGGTGGTGCCTCTCTGATCAAGGTGTTCAGATTTAGTTTCTTACCGTCCAGATATTTATTGTTCACCAGGTGTCTCTTGCATTTGGTGTCTGGTTCACAAAAACAATGACTTTTGAAACCTTATAAATATGTGTTCCCTGTGAAAAAGCCAAGGGTTAACTTTCTAGCAGGATGCTTATCGCATCCAAACTGAAGCATCGAGATAGATCTTCAGCCCCCAGTGCACACCGGATTGTATCGGCCAGTTATGTAATGTTTGTCCGGGGTCCCTTTGCCCAGAGCACGGCAGACCATGTGAGGTGCTGAATGTTGGCAGTGTGTGCAGCTATGACACTTTGTCTCACTTACATTTTTTGTGCTACTTTGGTATAAGCATGAAGATATGACTCAAAAACGCATACACTTAACCACCAACCACACAGAAACTGTATTGTACCAACCAAAGGAGTCCCCTACCCACTCTGGAGGTTTGGGCTACTGTGAGCCCTTTTAAAGTTTTACTGTTGTCCCAGACGCAAGGTGTTTAATAGTATTTCTCCCGCTTCCTTCAAGCAATTCCAAAAATAAAAACAGCTTTGAGCCTAATGGTCATTGCAAACGTGCATTCCTTATCCATTGTCCGTTCATTTTGCATGCGTACTTCAGCCTCCGTGCTACTTTCATATCAACACAAATAACAAAGAGGGTGAAACCTGTCTCATCCATGACACCTGGGAGGCTTCCGTTCAGCTACCTATCCAGCTCTTCTTGGACTACAGTCAACCCTTAGACCTCCACTTAGCCCTTTTTTTAATGGTTCCTCTTTTCTCTTTCTTGAATTCACTCTATTTTTCTCCACTTTATTCTTTTCCTTGTATTATTCATTCACTCTCTAAGGAACACTCTGCATTCCCCAGGGGCTGGGAGTGCATCACCATATGCGTTCCTGGCTTTGCAACTTCTAAAGGGGGGCTTCTCAATTCCGGCTGCAAAGAAGAATCATCTGGAGAGTCTGGAAGCCTGGGCTGCACCCCAGACCAATGAAAATCAGAACCTCTGAGTAGGAGACCCAAACATCAGTGTTTTCTAACTGGTTTAATGATATAGGTAAGTACTTCTTAAATGAAGATTGGGAAAATGAGTGTCCTAAGATGATTTGCAAATATCCTCCTGAACTCTTCAAACTTGAAATAATAACAAAGTCCATATTTTGCATTCCAGTATAAACTAATATGAAATAAAAGTAATGGGCCTTTTATTCAAAAAGTCGCCTTGTTTGTGCTTAATTGAAATAGCTCACATCTACCTATTAGTTCTGCTGACAATCTGGGGCAGATAAAGTTAGAAGGCCACATGCTGTATTATCCTGCTATTCGAATGTGTCCATGGACCGACAACATCAACACCTCCCGAGACATGCAGAACCTTGGGCCTCATCTCTGTCTAGCTTGATCAAAAGCTTCATTTTAACAAAATCCTCAGGGGATTTATATACATGGTGCATTTGAGAATTAAAATTTTTAGCATCTATGACATGAACAAAGCAGTCTACAAACCAAAAATGGTTGAGAACTACTGAAATAGATCATGGGTATACTTTGCCCCACCCATACAGACTTGGCTTCATTGAATAAACTTTAAGAAACTTGATTTATATTGAACTTGGTAACCTTGCTCTGAGTAAGAAACAAATTATACTTATATTTCAAGGGATGTAATTTTCATTGATTCCATGTAAACAACAAATATTTGGCTTTGTTCATAATGAAAACACATAGGTACATTTGTGTTCTTTGAACTCTGCTGTTGCTTACAAACTGCTTAGCTAAAGAATAAGAGGGCTTGTCCATGTGCCAGAGCCCGGTAGCCCAGAGCCTGCCCCTGTACAATATGTACGTTAGGCTTCCGACAAGGCAATGACAGCCCAGACACCAGTTGGCCTTTTGTAATGTAATCAAATATAACTTAATTTCCTTTCTGTTTCTTGGAAAGGAATAGGAAATGTAATCAGAATTCACAGTGAATTGGATTTCACCAAAAAACTTAGGGCATCATAGTCATTTGTGGACTGGGATCAGATTACAGTGATTTGATGGAAACTCAAAACTTAACCCTCCCATAACCTCACACCTTTGTATTAATAGTTAAGAAATCGGGCTTCCCTGGTGGCGCAGTGGTTGAGAGTCCGCCTGCCGATGCAGGGGACGTGGGTTCGTGCCCCGGTCCGGGAAGATCCCACATGCCGCGGAGCGGCTGGGCCCGTGAGCCATGGCCGCTGGGCCTGCGCATCCGGAGCCTGTGCTCCGCAACGGGAGAGGCCACAGCAGTGAGAGGCCTGCGTACCGAAAAAAATAATAATAATAATAGTAGTTAAGAAATCGATTTATGAAAAAAATCGTTGCTTCACTTATTGTCATTAATGATGTTCAAGCACCTCACTGTCATTAGTGGAAGTTCAAGGTGATCAAAGAGAATGACACATTCATGTTTGTCCAGTTAACCAGGATATTAATACATGTTGATTTTCATGCCAAGTCTGCACTAGCAAAACTAACTGTGGAAAATGCACAATCACAAAAATAATGAGTTGGTAAGTAGAAAATGAAGGGAGAATTAGACATGTCTTTAGCATTCTCTCTATTCTCCAATTAGCTAATAATCTTCTTTAGAGTACAAGACATTATTTTAAAAGCCAAGAAGAATATATAACTCCTGCCTGGAACAAGATCTGCCTGAGCATCTTATTGTGACGTCAGCTTAAGGGCTACAGACACCCCCCTCCTTGGACCCTGTGAAATGTCAATAACTTCACCTCAACTCTTCATAGTAGGGTTTTGCTACTAATAATCCAGAAAGAGAATAAGCAGGAAGAGGAGGTGAGGAGGAAGAGGCAGGGCTCGCAGTGCCGAGCAGAAAGTAAGGCAAGCCTGGAACCAGCAGCAGTTCTCCACTGCTGATGTCCAGGAGCCTATTGGGTTTCAGACCCAGGCTAAACAGTGGGAAGGAAGTAACAGAAGACAAGGAGCGGAAGAAAAGAAAGCAACGGGAGATAACCGAGAGGATAAGATTAAAAGATCAAAAGGGGGGCTTCCCTGGTGGCGCAGTGGTTGGGAGTCCGCCTGCCGATGCAGGGGACATGGGTTCATGCCCCGGTCCGGGAAGATCCCCCATGCCGTGGAGCGGCTGGGCCCGTGAGCCATGGCCGCTGAGCCTGCGCATCCGGAGCCTGTGCTCCGCAACGGGAGAGGCCACAACAGTGAGAGGCCCGCGTACCGCAAAAAAAAAAAAGCAGCAGCAAAGTATAGGAACAGGACAAGGACAAAATCAAAAACACCCACGGTTATAAAAGCAGGAGCCGTCAATATTTATTAAAACTCTCACCTGCATCACCTCACTTCACCCTCGAAGAAACCTCATGAGGTGGGAGCCAAGATTATCCCTTCCTTAGTGATGAGGAAGGAGAAAACTCAGAAAGGTTAATTGACCTTCTCAAGGTCATTTGGCTTTAATAGAGTCAGGCTAGAGGTAAGACCAGATAAAAATTCTGGCTCCAAAATCTGCCAATTTTAGTACTACTCTATCGTGCTTCCCTGAGCGAATCCACTACAGAGAATGGGCACACAACAGAATGCACTAATGTGAGGGGAAGGAACCTGACAGAAACGAATAGTACCTCTAGGTATATGGTTATGGAGGTTTACAAAAAGGAGGAAAACTAGTAAAGCTTCAGAACAGAAATAAAGAAATTGAGGAAGGGACGAGAGCAATATTTATTCATGTGTGGACCAGTCAGACTTCTTTAGTGTTTCCCTATGCATTTGGTTGTCTCTTCCCTCGTTACCTGGAAGATGGAACTTGTCTCCACTTTCCTGATGAGGAAACTATAGGTGAGAAAAGGGTATCTTGTTCATATTGCAAAGGTAAGAGTTGATTAGACAAAGAGAAGAGGGAAGAACTTTCCAGACAAAGGGAACTACATGTGCAAAACCTTGCAGTGATGGTGCGGGGAGAGGGGAGCTGGTACATCAAGGATCAGAAACAAGATCAGTGTGGCCAAAGCAGGAAGCATGAGGTGGGAAAAGTGCAAGAAGAGCCTAGTGAGGCGGGTGGGGTCCAGACCCCTTGAAAGCTCTTTGGGACATGTCACGAATTTTAGTCTTTATTGTAAAAGCAGTGAGAATCCACTGGAAGATTTTGAATAGGAAAGGGCATGATTGGCTCTGTGTTACTGAAATAGTCTAGGAGAGAAAGGAGAACTTTGTCAGGATGGGGGCAGTGGAGATGGAGAAAGGGAAATGGATTTGAGAAATTTTTAGATGAAATTAGCAGTATTTGGTAATGAATTGGCTACAAAGAATGAAGGAGAAAGAGGTGTGGAGGATGATTCCTAAATTCCTGGTTTATATAATCACATATTTACTGAGACCCATCACTGAGATAAATGCTGGTAGAGCATGACATTTGGGGAGATAATGAGTTTGGTCTTGAACATTTTCAAAACCAAATGTCTTGTTTAAGGAAGAACAACTCAGTAGAGATGTCACATAGGCAGCTTGAAATCCAGATCTAGATCTCAAAGAAAACTGAAACTTAGGTTAGGTCCTTCTACCACGCATTTCCTGTTACCTAACACTTCATTGTAATGATTTGACTGACTACCCTTTAGCAAACATGCTCTATAAACCATGTCTGCCTGGTTTACTGCTAGATCTCCAGCACCAGGTACTGTACCTGCAAAGAAAGCACCCAAGAAATACTTGTTGAACTGAACCAAAGCATCCAACTCTAAATGATGTTCTAAACAGCTGCTCAAGATCAGCTAATCTCCCCCGCTTTGACTGTAGCCTGCGTTCACTGATCTCCCTGGCTCCCAACTCTTATCTCTGTACCCTGGTTTTTCCTCCCTGCCCTCCCTAAGAGTTGGGTCCCAGTGTTTCCTTGAGGGATTTTGAAGTTGATCCGTCTACAAGATTTAGCTTTCCCATTGGCTTAGCTGAGGACTCCCCACTTCAAGAAGAGGGTTGAGAGAGGAACCATAATATTGTCTCAGGTTGATGAGATTCAGATTAGGCAGGAATGAGAGGATGTTCCTGAACACAAGGCTCAGAGATACTGTGGGAAGAAGCTACAAAAGGGACTTGACTGGGACACAGAAATAAGAGAAAAGTTTAGCTAGATAAGGTGGATGAGCTTTGAATATAAGAATGGAAAATTTGGGTTTAAAAGGAATGGTAACATGGGAGAACTGTGGATTCCTAACGGGCGTGACATAGAGCCCAGTTGTAGGGAGACTCGTCTGGCAGCAGCCTGCAGGATTAATTGAAGAGATAAGAGATCAAAAGCAAAAGGACCAGCTAGAGGCTGTTGCAGTGACGCAGGTGTTAAGAGATAAGAGACTTAATAGGCAGTGGAAGTCGACACTCTTGGAGATGAAGATAAATGGAGAGACCTTGGTGAATGTTAGTCTGGACAGCAATGGAAGATGCAAAAATGACCCCCGGATTTCGAATCCTGGTGGTAGCTGGGAGACTAACGGTGCTCCTGACAAAAAGGAGGTCTTTGTTTTCTATGGAGAAAAATGAAGCTAAAGAAATCAACGCTCATGTTACTTTGGCTGTAGATCATCTCCCTGTTAAAAAATTCACAGCCATGGGGACCTCGGAGAAACTGAGCAACTCCATGTAAATTGACTTTAAAATATATTTCTCATTGGAGTCTTGTACTTCCCAGTGATGCCAGAGAGGCAGAGGTTTGGTTCTATTAGACACTTCTTCCGGCTACTAGTCGAGCCAGCTGACTAGTCTCTACATTATTTTTTTTTTTTGTAACTAAATATATTTTTTAATCCTGCAAAAACTCCTGGTAATCATCCAAGAGAAAGAATAAATGATATGACTATTAGTTCTGACAGGAGCATATCTGACCCTTCCCAAGAAAAGTTATAATTAGAACTCCAGGGTTTGTTTTTTGGTGAAAGAAGTTGACCTCAATCACCATTAGTGGTTTTGTCCATCTGTAGGTAATTACAGAAACTAGAGTTGGGACTAGTCTCTAAGTTACTACACTTCAATGAACCTATAGAGTTTCCCTCTCCCCAAGCTGCAAAGATGGAAAAAACTTTTTTACCTTTTCAGAGACAAGTCTAAAGCAATAAATTTTCTTCCTGGTGTTACATTAAGTTTACCAGTAAATAAGATGGAGAATAGAAAGATGGAAGAAAAAATTCCCATATAAGCAATCATGGTGTTTATATGCTTAGTATCTTCCTAGGTTATAGATGGGAAATTTCATTAGAAGGTGGAATTCCACATTGTCATGATTCATAAATATTAAAAAACAATACTAACAATAAAAATGACTCATTATTAGGAAGAATTCATATAAATCAATACGAATTCAATCTGTAAGAGTTCATATAGATAAAATTCTATCCAGATAGTATTATTATAATGATCTGACAAATTCAATTCCAATGATCCACTGGTTTCAGTGCAATAAAATTCAGTAAAATTTCACCATAACAAAGACTTTAGGGAATTGGTCAAATTGTGTTATATACAAGCTTGGAACTACATGCTTTTCATTTCATAGTAAAAGTTAGATAATAATGGAAACTGTTTTCATTTCTTAAAATTTTATAAATGAACTAAATCACTGTGTTCATTTGACTCTTCAGGAATTGTTCAAAATGGTCTCATAAAATGTACAAATGTGTGTACAAGAGGGTTGATCGTTTAAAACTTACGAAGAAAAATGCTCATCCAAATATAAAATAGCTGTGTCAAATGCTGTGCTTCATAGCTCTGTTTATTGTAAGAGTCCCCATAAGCTGTATTATACCTGCAGCTGCAGCATTCTTCACACCTTTGCCTTTTTTTTCCTCCAGTCATCCATGTTAATAATTGACAATATTACAGTCATCTGAGATGGGAATTAGCCAATATCAATGGGTTATCTTTTGACTAACGCTTTCTTTTTTGTAGTTAATGGCTCATCAAAGACATTCTCAAACAAAGGTATAAGTTTGTGTGATACATTGGCAAGGTAGCATATACAAGATATATGTAAAGGGCTATTTTCTGGAGAAACAATAGCAAGAATGACCTCATAGATTCTCTAATCCCTACTATAATGCCATCTATAAAGCAAAAATTCCTTTCAGGAGTGTGGAGCATATAGGCAAAATGTTTCTTTTAAAAGAGAAAATGTGTAAAATTAAGCTTTTATGCATGAAAACATTAGGGAAAAACTTCAGAGAGAGAAGTTAAGAAAATAAGCTTTTTTTTTTTTTTTTTTTTTGCCTGTTACGTTCCAGCTCCTCCTCACATAAGATACACTGATATTACAGAACTGTATTCACAGTGAACATGCAGTTCTGTTTTATCTTTATTTTGTATAATACTGGGTAACGTTCATCCCTGCATGGTTCCCTCCACCCAGTTGCCCAGAACTCTAAACCACCATAGCTTCTTTGTCTTCCCTTCTGGTCACATCTAGCAAATCACCATGTTTGGTCAGACCCACTTATTTAGCATCCTTCATACCAGGCCTTCCTCCACATTCCCATACTTCTTTAAAACACTCCTCCTTTCTCACCCTGATGACTGCAACTGCCTTGATCACTTCCTGTCCCCCCAGCCCCTCTTGCACACAGCTATCAGACTGACCTTTCCACAGCACATCCATTATTAGGGTGTTCACTCTGGAGACAACACGACACCCCCATCCCAGAGAAATAGTTTTATGCAGATCTTGAAGATCACTTGGGGGAAGGTGAGACGTTTCTCATAGGTTTAGTAATCCAGAAACTTTCTGGGAGTGAAGTTATTCAGACTCCAAATGCTTACCTTGGATACTCAAAGTTGTTGAAGCCTGTCAGGGTGAAATGGATGGTCCTAACCAGGTGCCAGTGGTGAGGAGAGACAACCCAGAGTCCCTGAGAAACAGCCCCCTTGGCCCAGCAGTTTGTGCAGTAGAATCCCTTTTGGCAATGGTAAAGCCCTCCGACCTCCAGGCTTCCCTCCAGAGAAGGAGTTTCAACGTATGCCCAAAAGCCATGACGAATCCATTTCTCATCACTTGTGGTCCTCTAAGTGGCACTGCAGAGGCTCATAGTTAATAAAAATTCTGTTCTTGCACTAGAGGATATATTTTTCCTCAGCCATTTTTGCCTTTGGGGACTTTTTGGACCTTTGCTGGAGAAACACAAAAGATGTGTGCATCTCCTTTTCTCTGTGAAGGAAGCCTTCCTATAACACCAATCAAAACATGCAGTGCTGGACATATGTATTAAGGATGTACAGTGAGTAGAAAATCAGCCATCCTGCCAGTCTGTATGACCAAAAAAAAAAAAAAATGGCAATCTCCGATAGAGAGATTTGAAATTACAAAGGATTAAGATGCTTCAGAGCAAACAAAAGAAACTTCAGGGTGGGGGAATGATACTACTTCCTAAATGTGAAGATTTTTCTCCAGTAATAAGCCTATCATTTGTAGAGTGCTTTAATGTTTGCAAAACCCTTCTGCATATATTTTTCTCATTTAATTCCCATAGCAATTTTGTGACATGTTGTGATTCTGCTTTACAGATATGAAAATTGACCCTCAGAGAAATTAATAAGAATGCCCCTAATCTCAGAATTTAATAAGTGACAGAGTCTTGACTTAAATTTGTGTCTTAATTCTCCTAACTCAGTGCGCTTTCCAGTTTACCATATGCTCATTATGTAGGTGGTTGCATGTGACATAGGAAGTAGGGTAACATTTTATTTTATCTATCATTTTCTGTAACTTATAAGTAACATACAGAGCATAAAATGGGTGCCATTTCCTACATAGTGATTACTTTTCAGATTGCATTTCAAGATCATAATTAAGAGGTTTGTTTGTCCAGAAGAAGGTGAGGCCACTCCCTTTGTTAAAGTGTTTCATTTTGCTACACCTAACTGCACTGCAGGCTTTATGCTGCCTCTACCCCGTTACTGATGGATACTTAAATGCCAAGATCACTGCTAGGAACTTTCTCTGAGAATGTGCCATCTATCCCATGTCACCACTTCTTCTTTGCCTTCAGAGTGAAGATGTACTCTTTAGTAATGTATCAGGAACACAACTATTTGCCCTTTGTGATACTGAGATATAGATAGATAGATAGGTAGATAGATATAGATAAACACACACACACGTACGTATAATGATAATACTGAAGGCTGAAAAGTAGGGGTGTCTGATCGCAGACACCTCTTCATCATTTCTGTTATGAGGGATGAAAGAAGTAGTCTGCATGTCTCAGAACTGAAATTCACTGACAAGCTGGCACTCATGTTAACCAACTTTTGACTAAGGGGAAATTTTAATTGACTTCTTTTTTTCTGACTGGTTTTATGGTCAAAAAACAAAAATGCAAACTGTTAACCCACTTCAAGCAGTAATGATTTAAAAATCATTAAGGTGCTTTATAGTTTACAAAGTCTTGTTGTGTTCTTTTCTTTAGTAAGATAGAGTTACCCCCAATTTACAGATGTGAATGCTGAAGTCTGTTGACTTGGCCATGGTCATACAGCTGTTATCTGATTTGGACCCAAAATTTCTCATCCCAAACCTCTGCACTGATTCACAGATTCTGAGCTGACTGCGTGCGCACACACACCTTTGTGACTTGCAGGAAATAGAAATGAAAACCAAAAAACCCTTATAAAGTGCAGCCGTATAATGTAGTTATTCTTGTTGCTCCTGATAATATTATAGAACCACATTTCTACGTGTGTTTTCATGTACTGTGTTCTCGCGTTTTACTTACACTCCAGTGCTTAACAATTGCATTTTCAAGCATATGAATAGAAAACGCCCAGCTGTCCCACCAGACCAGGTTGACATAATATGAGCTTTCTGTTTACTCACTGAATAGGCACAACTCGTGCCCTGCCAGCTGCTTTGTCCACAGTCTTAACCTTGCTCTGTAAGAACTACCTGTATGAGTGGCTGGATGATGAATTCTATACTCTGGTTTGCCTTGGGATCTTCTGTTAAGATTGACTCAGATAATACCTCTGAGCGTGAACAATATACCACTTTCTGAAATAGGTTTGGACCACTGCAGCCAGGTGGACGTGGACTTCAAAAACACCGCATTGAGAAGGAATACCATTTATGGGGAGCTTCTTGGATGAAGAAACTGTTGAGAAAGAGAAAAGCTTAATGCTGCACTCAGGATACCTGAGTACTGGGTCAGGGTGTATTAGTATTTGGAGTATTAGGACCGTGAAGAATTGCCCTGTCCTACTCATTTTAGATAGCAAATTGCTCTAAGATCATGGTGTAGAAGCCAGATTACATCCTTTTTATTGGAGGTGGGAGATGATTCATAAAAGACACCTATCCAGAGAAATGGACTTTTTAACAGTGGAAACTGATACCAGGGTCACTTCAAGATCCAGCAGAAATTTTGGTAGTAACTTAAATAGCGAAAAAGACAAGCCTGTGACTCAATGCAGAGAAAGCCTTTTCCGTACATGTAACCTGATGGCTACACTGAACCTGAATGTCAGTCCTTTTCAGGACTTAGAAGCACTTGTAGTTTCAACGCATAAGCAACTAGCAATCATCAGTACGTCAACTAAAACTCGGAAATTCATATTATTTAAATAAAATCATCATGCTTTAATCAGTGCAGTCATTAAGGAGAGTTACATATGTGCTTTACTCTTAGTCAAACAAAATCAAGCACCTCCTCATGCCCTGATGACATTATACCTTATTTGAACACGGGCCGAGCATGTTGTTGCTGGAATAAGGGGAAGAGATGGTGTTGAGTTCGTCTAACCTTTCCAGTTCCATTTGTAGACAGAACCTTGAGATATTTGGAAACTGCATTTCTGCTGCCTGCAATGATAGTTGTTCTACTGGAAATTTAATTGTGAGTGGGCTGTGACACCGGACTTGTTTGTTCCAAGTGACCTTATCTCAGTATCAAAACTTGGCCCAGGGCTTCCCCTGGTGGCGCAGTGGTTGAGAGTCCGCCTGCCGATGCAGGGCACACGGGTTCGTGCCCCGGTCCGGGAAGATCCCACATGCCGCGGAGCGGCTGGGCCCGTGAACCATGGCCGCTGAGCCTGCGCGTCCGGAGCCTGTGCCCCACAACGGGAGAAGCCACAGCAGTGAGAGGCCCGCGTACCGCAAAAAAAAAAAAAAAAAAAAAAACTTGGCCCAGGACCTTGAGGGCATCCCTCCCCATTCAGTCAGCAGAAGCAGGAGCGAGGGCATGGGTGGAGTGAAATGTGTGACCAAAAGTGAGGAGCTGCTTTCCATTGAGATTAGCTCCCTACCACAGAGAACTCTATTTCTAAACTGTTTAAACTTGGTCTGCAGGGGATTATTTTGTGATCCTTGTGTGCTTCCTGCATCTGTTTAGTCTTAAGTGCTTCCTAAAACATTTTTCAAAATCCACTCGTGATTTTCTAATCCTTCCTAATACATGCGCTGCTTAAAACACAACTCTTCTCTTTCTTTAATCCTAGCTTTGAAAATGCAAACCAATGAGTGAGCCTTGAGAACAGACTGGAAAAAATGAATGAGGGCTGTTGGATGCATAGCTGAATGTTGATGGTTCTGTTGTTTATGCACCTTACAGGAAATTTCAATTTGTGCCTGCCTGGTCACTTCAATATGAAAAGTTAAGGCATTGTCATTACAGCCATTGTTTATGTTGGATTAGGGTGAAATAAATGTATTGCACTCCCTCTGCTGGCTCTGAAGCTGCAACAGCTTATTAACTAGACCTATTTTTAGATGTATTTCCCCATTTTTTAAAAAAAAGCAGTGTGTAGAAAAAGCAAGCAAAAACTGGGAAAGCTGTTAATTTTATTGTTCATTTAAAATGTCAAGAAAAACAAACATCTGCTCAATGTCTTTGGTTCAGATGAGCAAGAAAGCCTGCAGGTTTAGGCTTTTCAGCACAATAGTAAGAAAAGGGGGGGGCACCTCCCTTCTCCCTGAGGCATGCCTCTGACAGCCTTGTAAAAATTATTTGGTCCCTTTCAAATACTGAAATAATCTTTTCCCAGAGCCAGTCAATAAGTATGTTTTGTACGTTCAAAACAGTCCAGGAAAGTAACAGCATTTGTTTGTCTTGGGGTGGGAAGGAGGAGAGAAGGTGTCTTTCTCCTGGTGTCAGAAAGGGAAGCTAAAAGATCACGCTGAAACCCCAGGGGAGGCCACTTCCCTGCCGGAAAGCATGTTATCCACAAGGCTGGAAGAGAATCACGGCACTGTGGAATTGTACAGCAGTGGTTCTACTCATGAGTGAGAAGAGGCTACCAGGAGAGCAGAATGCTCCGGGTGTCAGGGGGTCCTGTTTCTCTCCTATTAATCAGTAGATTGAGGCTTTCCTGCAAAGGCGCATCTTGTGCCTGGGCTTCGCTCTCTTCTTCTCCTCTTGCTTTGCTCTCTTCCCCAGGCGTCTGGATGCCAACCACATCAGCTCCGTGCCCCCCAGCTGTTTCAGTGGCCTGTATTCTCTGAGGCACCTGTGGCTGGATGACAACGCTCTGACAGAAATCCCTGTCCAGGCTTTCAGAAGTTTATCAGCGCTGCAGGCCATGACCTTGGCCCTGAACAAAATACAACACATACCAGACTACGCCTTTAGAAACCTCTCCAGCTTGGTGGTTCTGTAAGTTTTATTGATTTTTTTCCTCTCTCTTTTAACAGTTTCTAAATTCACTGTAACACCTTGTAATTCACTGTAAGACCTTGACCTTAAACAGATAGCCCTTCAGACTTTAAATAGGGACATTTTAAGGGAGGGAAAACCCCCCAAAATGACTCACAAATGTTCTAACTGTGTAAAAGAATCAAACAGCGTTTATCGAGCACCTGCCAAGGGCCAAGCACTGCTAGGCATTCAAAGATAACAAAATATGACCTCTGTCTTAGGGAAGCCATTGTGTATTGTACCGGTAATCACCACACTATATGGTTAGTCCTGCGACCGAAGTTAATAAAAAAAATCCCTTATTTCTGATAATAACTTATAATGCAGGTCAAATTGAAATATGCCCTTCTTATTATTTAATAAGAACTTCTTGACCCCCTTCCAAGGGAACAAAAGCAAGGAATGAACCCTTGACAGCGAGCTATGCATTTGTATGGCTTTTTTCCTTTGAGGTCCAGATTTCACTATTTCAAGTAAATCAAAAAGATTCTCAAGTAATAGTTTGAAAACTAATCAGTTCAAGAGTGTAGAAGGATGTCCCACGTGTATAACTATGTCAGGCAATCCTGATATAGGACAACAGTAGCTGCTTGACAGCCTCTAAGAGCAGTTTGCATGGAGACTTCGTGGAAGGCATCTTCTGCACTATTTCTGGCTTTGCTCCATGCCCCCCACCAGCCCATCGCTGTCTTCAATCACTCCACTTTTCCTGATGACACGTCAGTGTCTTGCACTGCAGTATATACTCCTTTGACGGCTGGCCAGCATCTCATCCATCTTTTTAGGCTCCCCTCAACCCTCTTTCCTCATGTGTTGCATGTAAAAAATCCTCAATAAATGTCACAAAGATGTCACATGAAACCAACATATATTTATTAGAATGAAAACCTTAGTCTGAAAGGATAGGACATGTGGGGTGATAGTAACAAATTTCCATACTGAATTTCACATACAAAGGTGATGCTTCTATCCCACCAGAAGCTGGGTAGGTGCTTTAATTTTTCCCTCCACTAGAGGGAATGAATTTACAGAGATCCAGCTATTCTTTTTCCCCCTGTCCTTAAGCCCATTTTCCAAAAACCCCTTTGGGACTTGGTCCGGTTTTCAGTTATGCACACAGCTGTTCTCACTGGCCCTGACCTAACCAATTTAACCATTGAGCCAAAGATGATAATTAGAGCCATTTATACTATGTCAAGATAACTACTCTCCTTGGGCAGCCAAAACATCTGATCGCCATTCTCTGTGGCTGAGATTGTTGTTTCCTCTTAACCTGTAGCCCCACCCTGGGAATGTAGCCATGATAAGCCATCAGCTTTAATAGAAAATGTGCTTAGTAAACCTAGGACCTTCCTTCCATCCTCCATTTGTCAGTGTTGGTCAGACTCTCTATTTAGTATCCTACATCCCAAAGCCACACTGAACAACCTGAATTTACTTTTATCAGTCTCGTTGCTCACTCCGTGATTATTATACACTCCATGCTATCTCAAACCCAAAAGGTAAAACTGTGACTGCCTATTAAATTCTGGGGTATAGAATCATCTGTGGTAAGAGTGAACGGGGCGGATAGCCTTTAAAACAAACAAACGAAAACGTTAAACAAAGCATTTCTTATATATAATCAGTGCATTCTTTAGCATAAGTTTCTTTGGATTTCAGCAATCAAAGCGTTGTGCCTAGGTTTCCATGTGCAGTGTGCCTCCGTGACTGTCAGTAATGTTCTCCTGCAGGCATCTCCACAACAATAGAATCCGCTCCCTGGGAAAGAAATGCTTTGATGGGCTCCATAGCCTGGAGACTCTGTGAGTTGACCTTTTATTTGTTTCCCTTTTTTCAGTGTTTTCACGACTATTCTGAAGGAATCGAAATAGCCTTAAAGTCAGACTTGCTGTTTGGTTTGGTTAATTGCCCGAGCTTAAACAGAAATTTACAGTGGCTGCATCTAACCCACACACACCCTACAGAGCTGAGCAACAAAACAGATTTTATTTTACTCTATCAAGAGTGATAAGTTAGTTAGAATCCTTATAAGCTAAATGAGATGTCCTCTACTGAGCAGTGACTGTTTGCTTAGGAATGTGTTCTGTCGAGGATCAGTTCCATATTGTCACTCAGGCTCACTCTCCCTGAGTCTGGTCCAACCCCCCCCCCCCCCGAAAGAGAGGATGCAGAGTAGCAAATGCCAAACTCTGTCCAATCCAGAAGGAACAGGCATCTCATTAGCAAATGGTGAAGCTTCCTGCTGAAGCAACTCGGAAGTCTACAAAGTAGTAACAGTAGTACATTTATTGAGTGTATCTCTAAGCAATATCGCACTGAGCACTCAGCATACATTGTTTCAGTCACTCCTACAAGCATCCCATGAGAGCAGGTGCTACCATACCATTTTAGGCTCCAGTAAGGTTAAGTTACTTTATCAACACGACATAGCCAGTCAGTGCATAACTGGGATTTGCTTCCTTCCCTAGTTTGACTCCAAAATCCATGCTTACCACTATACCCTACTTCCAAAGAGTGGGTCAAAACCTCAGTTCTGCGTTGGTCTGTAATAAAAATACATAGAGTCCAGCCAGCTGACCACCCAGAGCCACAGCGAGAACAGTTCTTACGGGCCTCCCCAGGGCTGAGCTGCTTCCTAGGGGAGGGGCTGCTGTTCATCGCCCTGTTGAGTAAGAGGCCTAATGAGGGTGCTCACGGGCAGTGAGATCACCTTGTGTGCTGGGAGAGGAAGTGGTTCCAGCTGCGCCCTCCTCACCTCCATGTTTTTAACACTCAAGTGTAATAAGCCACACAGCGCCGCTGAATCTACAACACTGGCTCTGACCAGGACTGCAGAAGGACGTGACCAAAGACCACATCTCGTATGGCTTTGGAGCCCTTGCTCATTTGCATACAGAGCTTAGCACTTTGTACCTGGTCAATTTAGCTTCTAACCAGATCTGGGTCCACTCATTTCCTGCAGGACCTAACAGCTGTCCTTCCAGGGTTGCTTAAGTCACTCTGTGCTTCCTCTTAGAGAGGAGGAATCATCCTCATAAGGAGATGCCAAAGGTGAACTTGTCCAGGCCGGACTTTGAAGTCGACTTAAAGGCACAGGCAAGCTGTTCCCATCAGCGGCTTGGAAAAATTAGAACATCTCCCTTATTTACACAAAGGCTGGGCTGGGGAATATTAGCAATGGATAGAACCTTCCAGTCCTTTTCAACACAACAGGAACATAAAAACAAGATGGGCTTTGATAGGTATTTCCATAAATAGTCTTCCTCACCCCCCCCCCCACGGGGCGCTTGAGGTAAGGACCCAGGATTGCAAATTCATGCAGTACATGCATTCAGGGCAAATTCATGTGAGTCTCAATGTCCCCTCTTCCCTCGCCTTGCCCAGGGCTACAGAGGCTCAGTAGATTGGTTATTCCCAACCTCTTCCTTTCCCTCACTAGAAATCTAAGTAATTTATAAGGACCCAATCCTTGTTTAATCAAAACAGAGCATCTGGAGAGATTTACAAACAGGAAGAAAATTTATGTCCACAAAAGACACAAGTTTCCTGCCTGCTGTATAGCTTAAGGATGGTTTGTGCCAGACAAGTAGGAATCTTGATTCATGTTTAACTTGGTCAAATTATCTCTCTCTTAAAGTTAAATAGGAATTCTTCCCCACAGAGGAAGATCTAACCACATCTGATTGCCTGACCAAAAGGTTTTTCTGCGTCATCTGGGAAATCTGCCGTTCCCAGAGACAAGGAGGCAATTACTTTTTCATATGGAGATGTAGATAAACGGTGGAGTTAAGTCTATAAAGCGCTTGTGAGTAATGGAACTGAAAAGCCACTTGTGTCATAACAGAGAAACGAATGATTTGAGATTGTTTGGCCATTCCGTCTCTATGCAGGAAGGATGATAGAGAGCTTTGCCTCACAGACGTCACCCTTTGGATCTGAATCTTTATTTGTGACCGTGTGGAAATTCTAGACCTGAGGTTCTTCCTGAGAGTACCCTGTACCACATAAGCCTCTCCAAAAGCAGGCTACCATCCTGGACCTCAGGCTGGGAGAAAGACAGGAACTGTACCAGAGTCAGGAGCAAAGCCACTCTCCTAGATGTCCTCTAGGACATCTGAAAAGCAGTGGGACAAAGTCAGAGAATGGAGGAGGGGACCGGAAAGTGGATGTGGTTCAAGAGCCCCGAGGAGGGTACAGACTAGCTGGCAGCTTGGTGAGCAGGGTTCGGGTGAAGAGCTACAGCGGCCAGCCGCCAACACCTGGCCAAGTGTCCCTCCCGCTTGGACATTCACACTGCTGTATGTCCCCTCCCTTCCTTTAATGCCCAGTGCCATTGAGCCGTGACTCTTTGAAATTTCTCATGACCAGTCTAATGACCATTTTAGTGCAGATACTTGTGGAATGATGGTGGTCAGCCAACCAACACAATCTCTCTTCATTAAGAAAAGGAATGAGAATTGTTATCAATGATACTGGTCCATGGGAAGAGCATGTTAACGTTCCTTGTAAATGTAATATATATGAATTTTTAAGTGAAAAACTGAACATATTATTTACTTATTTTCAGAGATTTAAATTATAATAATCTTGATGAATTCCCCACTGCAATCAGGACACTGTCCAACCTTAAAGAACTGTAAGTAGGACAAATTTAGTGGGAGAACTATTCTTTGTGAATTTATATTAAAGTATGTTTGACTATTGCACCTAATACGACTTACTAGAAAAATTTAAAAAGTCATGTAAATAATGATTAACTACATCCAAAATATATTTTAATTTGCTTCTATCACCAACAAACGGCAGATAATCATTTTTTAATTTATAATGGATTTCTCTAATATATATATATATTAGAAAAAAGGATACATATTTCTTTAAGCCATACTCTTTTCCTAAGCCACATTTTCCCAACATTTATATACGTTATAGGTTTGATGAGAACTCTATCGGAATTCAGTTATTTGCTGAGCATTTCGAAAAGACAAACTTTCCTAGGTTGCATAGGACTGGATGAACACAATATATGTGCCTAGTATAGTGCTAGATGCCTTCATATACATTATTTCATATTTTTTAATGTTTCATAAATCTTATTTAATTCTTAAAGAAACTCACCATTTTACTACAGTAAAGCGAACTTTCAGCTATTAGGTTGCATATATTGTCTTTCATATATTATAATTACTTTTCTTTGTACCTAAAAATGTGAATAGCCTATGTAATGTTCTAACACTTGGAAAGGAAAATAAACACAGAGTTTATTCTCTTGGCAGAGAGAAATAAGACACACAGCTAAAGGAGGTAGACAGCAGGGCTTGTTTATAAGAAGAAACCTCTATGTGGTTCTGCCTCAGGAAACCCCACACGGGGCTTAGCTGGGAAGTCATCATTGTCTGGGTCAGGCAGCCCCAAGACTGCCATTCACCTCATTCAGCCACAGGCCCACATAGACCAAAGACCATTGACTCTACCCCTCTGCCAGTCAGACAACATTAGCACCGACAGATGAGAATCAATTTGTTATTACAGACTCACTGAGCTGGGGCACCTTTCTTCAGCTCAGGAAATTTTGTCCTCATAAGGAGATTACTTAAATCTCTACTTCACTGCAGCTTAAGTCAATTTTCTCTTCTCCTGGCTTTAAATGGGGTAAAGAGGAGCGATCATAATCCTCTCTCCAAAGATGGTTTCCTCGGTCTCAAGTTGTTATACCATGATGCTCTATTGGATATTAACAGATGGATTTTCTTTTTATAGCATTAGGTTGTAAGTTTCCATAAAGCACAGTTATTATTTTCAGATTCTTTATTCCTCTTTCCAGATGACAGCTTGTGATATCTTTTTCTCCTAGAGAGTACGTGAGGGCACAAGCATTTCAAAATGCATAGAGGAATTTAACCTTATCCTCTAGTTACTAAAATTGCTGATTATTGCCACGGGTTTGGTGAGGGGACTATTAAATGATTTTACCCCACAGGTTATTTTCTATAAATTATCTTTTCCTCTCTTTCTAGAGGATTTCATAGCAACAATATCAAGTCGATACCTGAGAAAGCCTTTGTAGGCAACCCTTCTCTTATTACAATGTAAGTAGCCATAGTTCTTTTCGATTTTTCTATCCTGCAATATAGCATGAATTGCACTTTTAAACATAATACAATAAATGTTCTATATTTGCCCAAGTTTTGTCTCGGTCACTGTAGTGTATATGGAGATGTTTTGCTAAGTTTCAGCCAAATGCTGAAGCAATATTAGAGATTCTTTTTCTTAGGACCTACAATGTGCATTGCCTTATGTTTGGTATCTTCAAATGCCTTGTGTCACTGCACAATAATCTTATGAAATGCTTTTTTGCTTATCTCTATTTCCTAAGGAATAAAACTGATTTTTAGAGCATCAATGTCAAGGTCACCTAGTCATTCAGAACTTGAAGCCAAGTATAGTAGAAACATAAATTATTATGTTCTCACCCCCAAAAAGATAAATATATGATAAATAGTTAATTATCTAGGTTGGGGGAATCCATTCACCATGTATACGTATATCCAATCACCACACTGTAAGCTTTAAATGTACAATTTTATATGTCAATTATACCTCAATAAAGCTGAAATAGAAATACACACATACATACATTATTATATATGATAGAGGTCCTTTACTGCAAGGAGGGGGAGATGAGGAGACTACGGCTTTACGCTAAGTAGCCATTCGGTACTCATTCATTCTCGAGTCCAAACACTGAGTTACATTTATACAAACTAGGATGCAATTCTGGAAAGGTGCATATGTTCTAGGAAGGTGTATATGAGGATCTGTATGCCATAATGGCATAAGATAGAGTTACAGCTTCAAAGTAGGATTAATTCTATGTTTCATATTTAGCACAAACAGAAAATTGATCCTGTGTAGGTACATATAGGAAGGTGAAAATACGTAAGTAATAGGCTGGCTCTTAAAAGACAACTGGCAGGTTTGGGACATAGCATTGGCCTAAGGTCATGGGTGGGGGGTCTGAAATATGGAGGAGAGTAAGGACGACTTCTGAAAAGGACTCTAGGGCACTTCTTGGCAGATATTCCGCATCCTGTGCCAACTTGATAGAGAGGCTTTCTGGAGCCGTGTAGCATTTGTCACAAATGAGCTGGAATCCCAATTAGCCCTGACAACTGACATTCATCATTTCTGAAAAGTTCTGACAGTATGTTGGCAAACTAAGGGGGTTAAAGTTTGTTGCCAGTAAACATTAGTTCTCATTAGAGAGTATTTACATACCGAGAAGTTGGCAGATTGCATTGCCTTTCTTTGCCCCTTCTTTCCTTGAAGCCACAGGACTGGTTTTCTTAATCACCCTTTTGATATGTTAATACCCCTTGAAGAGGACTAACAGCCCCGCAATACTTATTAGCACTTCTCTCCACTCTTTGCTGGCCTTGACTGTTTTCTCCCGGAAGCTCTTCTGTCCTTGCTTCTGCCTCCATGTCTATCTCTGTCACTACCGTCCCCGCCCACACTCCCCCCAACCCAGATTTCTTTGCTTTCCTTGTCCATTGGCTACCCAGGCCTCACTTCTACCTCTGTAGTCCCCATCCTATCCATAACTTCTTTCCATCCCCTCTACCACCAGCCCCTCTGCTAGCCATTAACTCTAGATTTCTACCAGTCTAAGGCTCACACCCCTGCCTCTACCACTAGCAGTGTGCTCACCCTGGAAGCACAGCATCCATGTTGTCATTCTCTTGCTGTGAAACATACAGTCAGTGTTGTCTGTTTACATTAAACGCCAACTCCTTTCCCTGACAGTCTCAGCTTTCCACATGGCCCAAGCCAACCCTCCTGACCCATCCCTCAATTACCTTACGCCATAACCCAGACCAACTAAGCTACATTCATAGAACAGATCCCCTCCTTTATTTCCTTTGCTCCTATGGTTCCGTCCCCTCGCTATGCTTGTCGAAATTCTGTTTTCCAGGGTCTATTTCAAATGGCATTTTCATGAAGTTTTTCTTGACCTCATGAGAGAACTCCCTCCTGAGAACCCTATAGCTCCGACTTGTGTTTGTGATACTTATGCCTTATGTACATAAGCATGTGTATTCATAGCTGCCCGTTGTACTTACATGCACAGGTATATGAACATAATTACATACAAACAAGCATATAGTGTAGATAAGGGATAATGTAATATTCTGAGGACAACTCCATTTTTAAATTGTAAGATGTATAGTCCTCCTATAATCGAATAGAATCTAAAAAAAGAATATATGTGTATATATATATGCCTGAACCACTTTGCTGTACACCTGAAACTAACACGACATTGTAAATCAACTATATTTCAATAAAAATATTTTAGAAAAAGATTTATAATAAAAAGATGTACAAGACAAAACAAACACAAAAGACCTATAGTCCAGCTCTAGCCCTTTCTCTTACCAGTTGTCTAATCGAAGGGAAAAGAAGAAGTCAGAGGGTGGGAGTGCGGACGGGGATTTGGCATGTTGAGTGACAACTATATCCCAGGTCCTGTGCCAGATGTTACATGTGCATTAGCTCTTTTAATGTGTACACAAACCCTACTACTAAGTATTATTACATTAGTTTAACAGATTAGAAAGTTGAAGCTCTGGGAGACAATGAGCTTACCAAAGTACCTGAGCCTCAGCTTCTTCCTCCAAAAATGAGGGAAATAGTACCTAAGTGTCTATGCCATGGATCTTATAAAGTTGGCAGGTGGATTAATTGAGCTCTAGATGTGAAAATGCTTTGTCAACCAGAGAGTCATATCCCCTTATTTATTTGTTTTATCCCAACTGATTCCAAGCTTCTTTAGGGCAGGGACACCTTATCATTCTTATTCACATCCCCAGCATCTAGCATAATGCCAGGCACATAGTAGATAGCTAATGACAGTCCTTAATAAATCAGTCTTTAAGTGCAAGCAGTACCTACCCTCATGCTTTGAGCATAAGAGACACCAATAAATATTTGTTGAATTTAATTGAACTGGAAGGATGTCTCAGCTAAGAACTGTTTGTGGGACTCCATTGACCAGGCGGTTCAAATACCTTTACATTGAAAACATCTGTAAAACAAAATATTTTTGAAGTTCTAATAATGTCTTACCTTTTAGAGCAATCATTGATTTTTTTAAATCTAATGTTACAAAAACCCAGAGTAGCAAATTTCCTCTCAAATAATTTGAAGGATCCTTTGTGTGTGTGTCATAAGATTTGACAAGAGGATATGACCCTCATGTGACTATATAGAACTTCATCTTTCTTTAGCTAATGATATAACTGTCAGCACCTTGAACTACCTTTTGCCACTCAATGGATAGGCCACAGATATTGGAGGCAGAGGAAGAGCTTTAAGTATAACGGTAGTCAGTTCACTTGCTTTTCTCCATAGGAGCTGACATTCATATCTGCCTTGCTGTCAGAGATTTTCAATTTTATGTAGTATGGATTTCTCACCAAAAGTCTCATAATACGAATGAAAATACTTTTGAGGTTTACCTGAAACCAAGTAATCAAAATTACACAAGTACATTGAAGGCATTTGTTGAAATTCTGAACAGGTGTTCATTTGTCATTCAAGTTTTATACTAAGACGTTGGTCTTTGGATTTTTTCAGACATTTCTATGACAACCCTATCCAGGTTGTTGGGAGATCTGCTTTTCAACACTTACCTGAACTAAGAATACTGTAAGTGTTTATTTCTCTTACAGATCATTTTCCCTTTGCAAGGTTGCTGTGAAGACCAAATGAACATTTCAAGTGCTTTGAAATGGCCATAAAAATGACCCCTTCCTAGAATCTTCTCCCAGTAATACTCATGTACTCCTCCTTCTAGGTCTTTGAATGGTGCCTCACAAATAACTGAATTTCCTGATCTAACTGGTACCGCGAGCCTGGAGAGTCTGTAAGTACTTGAGTAGGCTCTTGACTTTGCCCAGAACTTGCACTACCCTTCAAGCCTGACCAGTCTTAACATCAGTGAATCAAAATATGTCACTGTGTGATGCCTAAATACAAGAATGATGTCTGGTTTGTGTTTCAACAGGACTTTAACTGGAGCACAGATCTCATCTCTTCCTCAGACTGTCTGCGATCAGTTACCGAATCTCCAAGTGCTGTGCGTGTCAGTAAAGCAATAATGTTGCGTAAACGGGGGTGAAATGACCAACATTATTTCAATAATCCTTTAAAAGAGGAGAAAGTTCTTTCCTCGCAGGTTTTCAGGAGGTCAGGCCTCCTTTGCCTACTTGGGGCCAGGGAAGTGGCTCTCAGATGTGACCCTGGTAATAATGGCAACGACGTACCCCTTGTTTCCAAGTCCCAAACAGTCTCCCATTAGAGTTTCAACTAGCACACATTTCCCTTCAGAAAATGGATATGAACAAGCCAAAATAACTTCATTGCCCGCAGCCCCAAATCCTCTGCAGAGCAGGAAAAAAAAAAAGAAGAAAATCATGGATCAAAAACCCAATATGGATGCCAAAATAAAATTATCAGACCCACACAGACCTTGATAAAGGCAACCAAACATTCTTCCGGTATAGTTGCTGGTGCCATGTTCTAATGTTTCATCTAATGGCTAAACAGCTTGCATATGTTATTTCTGTTGACTTGGGGCTTTTTTCCTCTGCCCTTCCCACATTTTACAAAAAGTAGTTTATAGGAATTGGGAGAGCCTTGTTCTGACCTTCCATGTTCAGCCTCCCCCCTCAACGCCCTGTGAGCACCTTCTCAAGCACTGCTGGGATGTAGTGAAAGCACCCTTAGTCTCTCGCATGGCTCTGTTCTCACATGGCAGACTTCTGCGGCAGTCGAACGCCTGTGATTCCACCACAAGCTTTCCGGAGTAACAGAACTACAAGCAGCTCTACAAATGTCAAGTGGAAGAATGGGAACATTCTTCAGTGATTCTGCCTTCCCCTCCCCCCAGCTCACTACGTCACTTTCAGGCCGCAGTTGCTCAGTGATAGGAGTCGCAATAAACCACATAACAGCCTTAAAGTGAGTCGTTCATGTATAAAGGAAGGGGATTAAGAACAAGTCTCCTCTTCCTCACCTCGTATCTCCCTAGAAGGTATAGATACAGGTGAGGAAAGAGAGAATTAGGGAAGTAAAGTACATCTGTCAAAATCACACTGCAAGAAAGTAGCAGAGTTCGAATTCAAATGCAGATGGTTTGATTGAATAACTGGGAGAACAAGTATAGACACCAGGTGGTGGAAATCTCAGGAGCCGTCTTCGAATTCTGCCCACCACACCCAGAATAAGCATAATTATCCTCATTTCTTCAGGAAGCTGGCTCAGTAACATGACCAGGATTCCACATACTGTAACTAATAAATAGGGAGCCAGTATTTAAATCGCATCTGTCTCCAGTATGTCACACAGCGAATGGTAAACCACCCGGGCCTAAAGCTGCATACACCGAGGCTGACTGGCGAACTGATTAAGAGCAAAAGCTCTGGGGTCTATTTTTCTGGTTCATATCCGGCCTCTATGCTATCACAGTATCTTGAGCGAGTTATTTATCCCTTCCGGGGCTCCATTTCCCAACCTATAAAATAAGAGATGTAGCCACTTCCTTCAGGGGATCATCATGAGGACGCAATAAGTTACTACACGTCAAACACTTATACCAGCACCTGGAGCACTGTAAACTCCTCGACCATGTTAGCTCTTATCATCGTCTTCTCACTTCCTTTACACCATTATTCTTTCCTGGAGTGGAAACCTAGAAAGGCCTGAAAGACAGCAACTGCATTAATGGCAGTATCCGGCCATTTTCAAAGCACGTCAACCTGTAGCGTTGATTTTCTCTTCACAACAACCCTGCAAGATCAGCAAAGCAAGTATCTTCTCATTAAAGAAGAGAATTGAAAAAGACATCAATGCTTCGTCCAGCATATCAACGAAGTAGAATTAAAGTTGATAGTAGAACCCGGGGTCGTGACATTTACTCCACTCTGCTTTCTGTTCTGGAAGTACAGGTCTGAGAGCTCTCTTCCCTTGGCTGCGTCATCCACTGAGTAGCTGTTACATGAGGCAATGTCACTGTACATGAGTGATTTTGCCTCCAAGTTGCTTCTTCTCCATGGGAATGACTTGACTGTGTGTGGCTTTCCCCACTTACTAGCTGGTGATCTTAGTCTTTGCTTTGTATGGGAATCAACACAAATGTTTCCTTCATAAGGTGACCACAAAGATTAAATGAAATAATTCAGGTCAAGCTGTAAACACAGTGTCTATATATAAGAAGTGCTTGATCAATGCTAGCCATGAAAATCATTAGGTAATAGGTAGGAAGGTGGTGACACTGTGTCTTTATGTAGAAGAAGGTTTCATGTACCCTCTACTAAGAACTACACAGGAAGGATTGTTCCCCTTGCTGTCTGTGGAAATGAGTGAACCAGATTATTATCAGCTTTGATAATATGTGTGTCCATTTTATCACATTCACTACTTTCCAAAAATACACACCATGTTGTTAATCAGCTGTGTTTGTGCATAGGTGTGGGGCATTTTTGTTTTGTTTTGTTTTGGTTTGGTTTGGTTTGGTTTGGTTTGGTCTTTCAGATCTCTAGTGTAAACTACAAATTTGTGTTTGCACACAGCTTTATCTGAATTATTCATGTGTAGTAAATTGAACTGTATTTCTACTTAAGTTCTATTTATTCAATAAATGTAAGATAAAGTGATCAATTTCAAAAATAAAGTAATTTAAAACCCTCTCAGAAAACAATATGGATGTTTCAGTTGCATAGTGGTGATCTGGTTTTAAGAATTAGAATCAGGCATGAAAGTGAGTTAGTTGATTAGCTGATAACTTTTAAAACATGAGGCAAGATTTATATATATATATATATATATATATATATATGTATATCTGTTACTTTATCTACCAGCTTTCTTTTTTTAAGCTTTCTGCAAATTACCATGGCTTGTTTTAGATTAGTTATATTATACTATAAATATGTCCAGATGTTTTTGTTATTCTGTAATTTGTTGAGTTTGGGCTGAAGACTTGCTTAGATTCTTTTTCCCCCCTTGTAATGATTGATTTCAAAGTTAGTGCTATGTTTTGAATTGTTGTTGGGATTCTTTTTCTGTTGATTAGAAAAGAACCAACAATGATTCTCTCAGCTGCAGAGATACAGCAGCTCTTAGAAACAGAGGCACAATTATTTAATTTAATTTGTACTCATTTCTGTAAGATAATAGCTAGAACATTGTAGATCATCACTAACAAAACATAAATAAATTCATTAAGTAAATTATTTAAATCAATTAAAGAAGTATAACAGTTACATTTCAGTTGACATCTGAATCTACTGCTTAATCTAATAATGCCTATGACTACCTGCTGCACATCAGGGCTGGGGAAAAGTTCATAGTCTGCCTTTGGGAGCTAGATCATGGTGGAGGGGAAAAGAGAGCAAAGCATGTTTCCTTACAATTAATATGTAACAGATTTTTCCCTTTTGTACCTTCTGTTTTTCAGAGATCTATCTTATAACCTGCTAGAAGATTTACCCAGTTTTTCAGTCTGCCGAAAGCTTCAGAAAATGTATGTCTGTAAGAGTCTCTAAGTCACCAAGCGCAAACCAAGAGCCAAAACTCACATTTCCAGGGGTCATTGGTTTGCTTACCCTGTGGTTCACTGGGGAGACATGTGATGCTTTCTCTTCTTACACACAGGAGCTGTGACTGTATAGGATGTCTGTAAAGTTGGGAGACATAGACGATATTATTTTACCATGCATTATACTATAAGTAACGCATTTAGTATGTTGTGGGTTTTTTTTTTTCCTAACCTGGTATAGTAATGAACTGGGTTTATTTGAGCTTTGGAACTTTTTGGAACTTACACCTCCAATGAGTGGCATTATTTTTGTTTTGTTTTGTTTTTTTTCCTGAACACAAGTGAAGCTCATATGCATGGCATTACGTTTTAATATGGGGGTACTTTTGTTGGTATGTTTGCTTCACGATAGTAACCTTCATGGGAATTCCCTGGCGGTCCAGTGGTTAGGACTTGGCACTTTCTCTGCGGGGGCCCAGGTTTGATCCCTGGTCTGGGAACTAAGATCCGGCAAGCCGTGCATGCGGCCAAAAAAAAAAAAATTTCTATTCTAAACCACAATAGTAAGCTTCAGAAGAGGTGCCATATTAGTCATATTTCAGGTGCCATTGATGCTACTTATGCATGAAACATTTTAGAATTCCTGTCTGAAAATTGCCTCCTCCGTAAAACATCAGCGTTGTTGCTTTATAGTCATGCTTTGGTTTTGGTCAAAACAATACTAACCATCTATCCTTTTCTGCTTAATTTTTCTCCGAATGCCTTTGGGCAAGGAAGGGAGGGGAAAAAAAATCCACCTTGAAAGGTAACAACTTGACACTCCTGAAGACCCTCCAAGGATATAAGAAAGACTCAGAGGGCAGAGAGAGGCATCCTCAAGGTGTTTGAATGATGTTGGCATTTGGAATATAGCTTCAGATTCACCCAAGGGGAAGAGCGGCTTTGAAAGAGAGGCAATACTTTTTTATGTGGTTACATTGCAGTGTTCTTTTTTAAACAAAAAGAAATTTTTCTCAGTGTCACTCGGTAGTCGTAGTTCATGTGTTCCTGTGACCGAGGGCAGGTGACCCCTCTGTAAAAGTTCTCTGAAGACTAATCTTTGAAACCTGTGGCTCCGAAATGAATCTTTGGAACCTGTCATTTCAGAGACCTGCGACATAATGAAATGTGTGAAATTCGAGCCAACACCTTCCAGCAGTTGTTTAGCCTCCGCTCTCTGTGAGTACTCTCTCTCGGCAGCTTCCCCAACATCGAGCACTTTTTATCTCTTTTGGGTCTTCCCCTAATATTTTCTTTTCACTGTATACTTGTACTGTTGGGCCTTTGTGCATGTATCTGCTAGGAGAAGGCAAATATTTTGCTCATGATCATTTCCAGGAACAGGTTCAAAAGCAGTAAATTTGCAATCTGCCCTCTGCCAGTCAGCAGACGTGAAACTCTGATAAAGAGGAAGGAGGCCAAGCTATTGAACTGCCTACAAAATGTGTTTCTGTTCCTAGCTGGGAAATGGCGGAGATTGTTCTGCCTGCAAAACCGGGGTGACCACACAGTTCTTCCTGCCTGTTTTTCTCTCCTGGTCAAACAGTTTTTCAATGTGAGTCTCTCTAAGTGCTTAAGAATCACCTGGAGGTGACTGTAAAAAATGCAGAGTCCAGGTTCTCACCTGCCTCATGAGTTAGACCCTCTGGAGTAGGGCCTGAGAATCGGTATTTTAACAAGTACACTAAGGTTTAAGCACAACTGTCCTGGAAAATGCTTCTGTTGCTCAGATGGCTAAGATTTGTAAATATTAAATTCCACTTTATGATTGAAAATACCATATATTTGACATATATTATAGATACTAATATATTATATAAATGTATAATATATTATATATTAATATATACTATAATAGATTATTATATATATTAATATATATTGAAAATACCATAAATACCGCTCCACTCTGATGTGCTTTGCACATTCTGTGCTACAGGACTCAACACTCAGCACTGCCATCAGGTAGACCACACACTACCTGAAAATACCATATATTAACCATAAGTTTAAAAAAAACGGTAACAGATTTTTTGTGCATGACAGATTTTTTTCCATCCCGAAACTGGATTTCTGTGTAATTTTGGTGAACGATGACGATATGTAATGTTTAAACTGCAGGATGGTGTTAAAAACCCTTTTTTTCCTAAAGTTTTTCTTAACATTTAAGAGACTATACCTTCATAAAATAATACCATTCCTCAAAACATTTTAAATTCACCTTGGAGAATCAGTTTCTCCCAAAAATTCACTTTGAAATTCATCTTGCTCTGAATTTAATTGTGTTGCCCTTTCCTTACTTTTGGTCTAAAATCGGCTTGTGAAGTTCTTTAACTTTTCAAAATAAATGTGAAACAAAGATATTGTACATTACCTACTTTTATTACCTGCCTTGTTCACCAGGTTGGAGTTCTGGCTCTTTCCAAAAGTTAGTTCTTTTTCAAATATATCAAAGGTCGATATATTTGATAACACTGTGTTGTACAATTGAAATTTGCTAAGAGAGTAGAACTTAAATATTCTTCACCAGACACCCATGGAATCACTCTCCTAGATCACTGTCATCACCCTCCTTACCGGACTTTCCACCATCAGTCTTTACCCATTCATCTCATTCTCCAAACAGAATCTTTCTTAAGTAGAAATTGAATCATGTTATTTCCCTGCTTCAAAAATCTTCTGTCATTCCCCTATTGTCTTCAATACCAAAACCAAACTTCCAAGCACCATCCTTCAGAATCTGATTCCAACCCCCTGGAACACCTTCATCTCTCACCCACCAGTTCCCAGTCCCTTGACACATGGACCATTGTTTCTCCTGGTCCTGTCACCCATTGGATTCCTCCCCACTCTTAACTTGCCCCTGTCCATCCCATAAGAACAACATCTCCTGTCTCTGAGCCCTCTCTACTCTGATGTGCTTTGCACATTCTCTGCTACAGGACTCAGCACTCAGCACCGCCATCAGGTACACCATGCGCTACCTGAAAACGACAAGAATTTTTTCATCTTCTTATCCCCAGCATCTAGTGCAGGTGGCAGGGCTTGCAACCCTCACTGGACACGTATTTGATGAGCAGCTCAACAGAAGACAGTCTCCTGCCCAATTCCCATTTGTAGCTTTCCCACTCCTTCCATGCCATTCCTTCCCCTCGTTAGCTGGAATTTTCTTTTGTTCTGCCATTGATGAAAGGAGAAAACTAAAAAGGCTTCCAGTTTTCCCCAGTTCAGGGGCCTTTCAAATGAGAATGTATATGTTCTGTGAATACCATTTATCCTAGGTAACTCAGGGGGCCCAACACCATGAATAAATTACTTTTCTGTGCTAGAGAAAAGTTGACAGTGATCACTTTCAGTTTCCTCAAATGTCTACACTTTAGTTCCCTTCTGAGTTATGAATTCTAAAAATACGAATTTTAAGTTCATTGCTCTTTTTCTAAAATGTGGAATTTCTTATTCCTGTAAAAGTATCTACATTTCATTACATATATGTCTGTGGAGGGAAGGGGTGAGTGAATTTTATTTCTCAATAAATTGTAGATTTTGTTATCAAAGGCTTTTATTTCTAACATATGCTAGCCCCTCTCTTCTTCATTTCCCAGTTAAGAATTAAATGTCCAGGGGCTTCCCTGGTGGCGCAGTGGTTGAGAGTCCGCCTGCCGATGCAGGGGACACGAGTCGTGCCCCGGTCCGGGAAGATCCTACATGCCGCGGAGCGGCTGGGTCCGTGAGCCATGGCCGCTGAGCCTGCGCGTCCGGAGCCTGTGCTCCGCAATGGGAGAGGCCACAACAGTGAGAGGCCCGTGTACCGCAAAAAAAAAAAAAGAATTAAATGTCCATTCTCTTTATTGGGAATTTTTTTTTTAAGTATCTCTGTGTTTCTCTTAAGGCCTGACATACATGGACAATGTACACAAATTTTTGTTGAGTTTCATTACATGTCCGGGGACATTTTATAACTTAAAATTTACTTGCCTGTCAGAGGAAGAGCCTCAGAAGTTCCTGTCTCTTCCAATTCCCTGACCCCTACTCATCTTAGAAATGCCCTAATAAAATTTTACAACCATGTTAAAGTCAACTTTTTAGCAAGAAGAGAGTAAAATCTAAAGTATCCACCTGAAGGATTTTCCTGGATTGATTTAAGCAAGGTTGCTTTAAAATTCTCTCTTTCATCATTTTATACTATTAATATCTGCCTCTGAAAGATGATTTGATAAGTTAATTGCTCCTGTCCTGAATGGAAATTACATTTTGTTAGAAGAATGAATATATATGGTAAAACTTCACACAGTCTTCTTTTATATAATCCTCTCACTTGCCTTTTTTTTTTTTTTTTAATAGGAATTTAGCTTGGAACAAAATTGCCATTATTCACCCCAATGCATTTTCCACTTTGCCATCTCTAAGAAAGCTGTGAGTATTTCATGACTTGTTTATGGCATGTCTTTTAATAATTGGGCCCCATCTGATTAATCAAAAATGTTGGTTTTGCTGAAAAAGCCCGAGTGCACAGAATGCCCAGCCCTCAGTGTCTCCTGCACTGGAGCTGGATCACACCAGAAAGGAGCACCCCACTTCCCACCCCCCGCCCCTCCAAGGCCATGTGCGTCCTTATGTGGATAAATGACGATCTGGGTGACAGCTGGTTCTGGTGATTGAGGTGAAATTTTCCATTTTTGCTGAGCCATCAGGTGGAATGGACTAAGTAATCAGTTCAGTTCTAAAGGTCTTTCATTTTACAGTATGCCATCTTGACTAACAGAAAATCTTCCTGTCCATTTTTTCCCTCCCTTTCCATCTCTTGCTCTTTCCTCTCCCTCTCTCCTGTGTCTCAGAGACAAAGAAGGAACTGGTCAGACAGAAGTTATGGCGAGAAGGAAGAAAATAAACCCCCAACAATGTTTTCCCCCTCGCCCCTAACTTGATCTAGTCAGCACCACTTTTCAAATTATGTGTAGCACCCTCCACTTGATTTTCGATGTCCCCATCTGGCAAAATTAAGCTGAATGTAGAAATTACAATTTGGGTGTGATTAAAACATTTTTCTCCTGCAATTCTGATGGTAAACAGAAGAGTTGTTCAGGAGCTAAAACCAAAATGGTTCCTTTTACCATTAAGAGGAAGGACCCTGCTTAGAAGTTTTTATGGAGCAGTTTAATCATCTTTAGGTTGCTTTTTTAACATAATCGTTTTATGCTAACACAGACTAAAAGCCAATTGTTGTTTGATGTTTTGCAGGGACCTATCATCCAACCGCCTGTCGTCTTTTCCTGTAACTGGGTTACATGGTTTAACTCACTTAAAATTAACAGGAAATCATGCCTTACAGAGCTTGATATCATCTGAAAACTTTCCAGAACTCAAGTGAGTTTGTCATTAAAACTAATAAGATACATTTGTGGTCATGTGAAACAATAGATGTGTTATAGTGGTTTTCAAAATTTATGGGACTCTTTTGAATTGCATTTCATGCCTTCAAGTCCCCCACCCCTGGGGCATTGTTAGGACAAGCCCTGGAGTGGGAGAACGTGTCTTCCTGACCACACTTCCTTCCTTCTTCAAAGATGCCTCCTGGAACCACAGAGTTCATGGAAAGAGTTTGAAAACCATTGATCCGTGAGATACAAACTAGGACATGTAATTAAATAACATTATAACATAATTGTACTCCTGTTGACATGTTTAAATTCGTCTTGCTTATGTATATGTTCTAATAAAATGTACTAAATTAATATTTGTTTGAGGAAGTAATGCTCTTTAAAACCTGTTACACTTATTAGCGATAAAGTCCCTTGAAAGATTTTATATATATATATATATATGTATATACACATATATATATATGTATATACACATATATATATTCTGTATATATATTAAACCACAGTACTTTTTACATACTTTAAAACCATAACCCCAAAAGAGAGTTTAGAAAATAAAAGAGAGGAAAAAATGTCTACAAATACCCTTAAACAAAGTTTTATGTTATTTCCTTCCAGATTTTGTTTCCAATGTATTTTTAATTGTTAGAATCAGAGTACGTATACAAACTTATATCACCTTTTTGTCACTTTACGTTATGTCATACCATAAGCACTTTTTAATGGTGTTACAATTTTCCTAACAGTCATTTTTTAATGTTTTTATTATGGAAATTTTCAAACTCAAAAGTAGAGAAAATAATATATCCATCACTCAGCCTCAGCAACTGTCAACATTTCACGGCAATAATTTTTAATAACTCCGTTGTTATGAATAGCGCCGTAATCAGCATCTTTATGCACATAGTTAATACTTTAGGTTACTCATTAAGGCTAAGATCCACAGGCAGAATTATTAAGTGAAAGATGAGCACCGTATTTAACAATCTATTTCTTTAAGTGTGTGTTTTTGTTTGGTTTTGTTCATTCAAAGGGTTATAGAAATGCCTTATGCATATCAGTGCTGTGCATTTGGAGTATGTGAAAATGTCTATAAAATTTCTAATCAATGGAATAAAGGCGACAACAGCAGTGCAGATGACCTTCATAAGAAAGATGCGGGAATGTTTCAAGTTCAAGGTAAGAGCTGCTATGTCACTGTGATGAAATTGTGTCTGAACGGGGCTTGAAAAGTCATCGAGCAGATCATCTGAACTCCAAACAAGTCCCTATGTAATCACCCCAGCAAGTTGAGGATCAATCCCACTTTTTAAAGATACTTAGAGAAAGAGAAAACTCCTTTAGGATTCATTCTAAAAAGTCATCTTTTCTCTAAGGGATTTCTTAATACTTATATTTACAATTAGATCCCTTTTAGCACATATTGTCCTCAGGGGTAAATATTAAAATTGATTATCAATATTTTCATAAACTTTTTTGAGGGCCTTATCCCTGTGGATAACTTTTTCAAACATGCTTCTGCGCTTTTTTCTCCAGAAAATGCAACCTATTTTTATTCTTAAACCCCAGTGGGGAGTAGAGGATATAGACATTTTAGATGCCTCCATATTTCAGCAGAAGGGCTTAAGAATCCAACTTCTTATCCAACTAATCCTAAAACATTCTCCCCACCTACCCCCCACAAAGGCTAGCTGTCAGGAAAGTGAAATGAGATAATGTCTGTAAAGCACTTGGCTTTCCTTGAAGCAAGACCTGACTTAAATAGACAACAATGTACCTCAAACCACACCTGTGGTAATGAGGCAGTGCTCTGGGCAGCCCCCAATTTCCTTTCCCTGCCAACCTTGCAAGTTTGCACAGAGTCTAAATAGACTGGCTTTTCTTCCTTTGGGTCTTAATGATTTGTTGATTCCCAAGCAAGTACGATTCAGTCTGTCTGCACATTATCTTAACTTTTCTTCCTGCACACAGACCTGATTAAGGAGCTGATATTATAGCCCTTGGCTTTTTTATTTTAGGCTACAGCATATGTCTTGCTCTTGTTCTTGCTTTCATTTTTGCTTTATCTGCCTCACCCACCCTAATTTCTACTATATTTATTCAACCCTCCCCCCAAAAAAATAAACAATTAGAGTGTCTACTGTGTGCCAGGCACTGTTCTATGCCCTAGAGGCACACAATGAACGAGAGAGACAAGGTTCTTCGTGGAGTTTATTTTCAAGGACAATGATTTGCAACCCTGGTCCATATATTGTAATCACACAGAAGCTTTTAAAAAACACTGGTGCCCAAACCTCACCCCAGACCAATTAAATCAGTAAGTGTGTTAGATCACAAAACTCCTGTTTCATGGATAGCTAATCCAAGCACCAGTTACTTGATTTGTCCTCTGTTAAGCAGAATTCCCCAGAAAGATTGAAACTTACTAATTCTCCCTCTTGTACTCAGAGAACACAGCTCAGAACATTTGCACTATAGCTATCTAAGTGTTAGAAAATTGGATAAAGTGGTTCTTCCACTGAATGGAGAGGCCCATGCTCTCTCTCTAATTTAGGTCAGTGCAATTTGGGGCCATTGTGAGCTCCAGGGAACAAGAACAGAATGAGAGAGCTTCGACGTTATGACAGGGAGTCCAGGGTTACTGTCCCTTGCCCCCAGTTCTGCTGAAATTCTGTCATATAGTAGCTTGAGTAGAACATCCCAAAGCAATTTTATAATAGACTTGCAAGAAAGCCCAGGGAAAAGTGGGATGTCTGACCCTCAGTTCCCTTTGTGACATTTCATGTCTCTAGGGCAATCCAGGACTCTCCTCCCTGGAAGTTGGCCCCTGAAAAGAGAGACAGAGCTAATCATTCCAGAACTAATCGTTCCAGAACTTCTCATTCCTGCAGATGAGCGTGATCTTGAAGATTTCCTGCTTGATTTTGAGGAAGACCTGAAAGCCCTTCATTCGGTGCAATGCTCACCTTCCCCAGGTGAGAAAGGCATCAGAACTGCTCAGCAGCAGTACCCACCCTTAATTCTGAGGCCATCAGGGACATTTGGCTACACTTCAAGGCAAAATCTGTGCCATCTTTGCAGCTCATCAATATCCCACCCCATGGGGACCTTTAAAATACAAATGTTCGTTCCCTGGAGTTGGTCTCCATTCATAAATAGGATCTTTGTAGGAGACTTTTGATTCAGATTAATGGAAATGAAAGAACCAATCTTATAGTTAGAAGTATATGTAATTTTTAAAATAATATTAGCTATTTAGTCTGGTATGCAACAGTCTTGCTTCATGTAATCACTGATTTTTGACAGTGATTTCTTGTAAGTCGTCTCTAAATAGCTATTGGGTTAAAGCAAATAATAGTTTTAGAGATAAGTAAAAACTATATATATTACTCACTTAATTGTTTGTCCCATTCCCTGAAATAGGATAGACCAGTTGAAAAAAAAAAAAGACAGCTGGGGAGGGTTGATATTTTATTTTCAACAATTTGATGGTTCCTTGCACCTAAACGTCAAATGTCAATCTAAACCTAAGACGACATTCTCATGAAATGCACCTTCATACTTCCTCTTCTAACATCACTGAGTATTTCCCTAGGATTCTCCTTCCCTGTTTACAGAACCTTTTTTGAAGCATTCTGGACAAATATCATAAAACGCCCAGGAGGGACTTCCCTGGTGGTCCAGTGGTTAAGACTTTGCCTTCCAATGCAGGGGGTGTGGGTTCAATCCCTGGTCGGGGAGAAAAGATCCCACATGCCCCCAGACCAAAACAACAAAACAAAAAAAATTTTGTAACAAACTCAAAAAAGACTTTAAATATGGTCCACATCAAAAAAAAAAAAAAAACTTTATTAAAAAAAAACCAAAAACCAGAGATCTGACTTGTTACCTGGCCCTCACACTGCTGTATTTGGGGGACCTGAATCCAGTGATTTAAACTCCCCGGCTCCATTTCTCTGGGCATAGCTTGAAAATCTGGGCACCCGGTATATTCACCTTTACATTAAATAGTGGTTTAATAAAGTGGAGTGTGCCATAAGGGAACTGTGTGTTACCATGGCTGTTACTGGTCTCTATCTCTTGGTGTCCTAACAAGAGAAACAAAGAGGTAATTTGGCAAAAGTTGTGACCCTAATTTGATACCCAGTCTTTTTCTTCCTTGGACTTCTAGGCCCTTTCAAACTCTGCGAATACCTGTTCGGTAGCTGGCTGATCCGCATTGGAGTGTGGACCATAGCAGTTTTGGCCCTGACGTGTAATGCCCTGGTGACTTCGACCGTGTTCAGAGCCCCTCTGTACATTTCCTCCGTAAAACTGTTAATTGGGTTAATAGCCGTGGTGAACATGCTCACGGGGGTCTCCAGTGCTGTGCTGGCTGGCGTGGATGCCTTTACTTTTGGCAGCTTTGCGCAGCACGGTGCGTGGTGGGAGCAGGGTGTCGGCTGCCAGGTCGTCGGGTTTTTGTCCATTTTTGCTTCGGAATCCTCGGTTTTCCTGCTTACCCTGGCAGCCCTGGAGCGTGGGTCCTCTGTGAAATGCTCTGCAAAATTCGAAACGAAAACTCCTTTTTCCAGTCTGAAAGCAATCGTTGCGCTCTGCGCCATGCTGGCGGCGACCATCGCCGCGGTTCCTCTGCTGGGCGGCAGCGAGTACAGCGCCTCCCCGCTCTGCCTGCCGCTGCCCTTTGGGGAGCCCAGCGCCACAGGCTACATGGTGGCCCTCGTCTTGCTCAATTCCCTTTGCTTCCTCGTGATGACCATTGCCTACACCAAGCTCTACTGCAATTTGGAAAAGGGAGACCTGGAGAATATTTGGGACTGTTCTATGGTGAAGCACATTGCTCTGTTGCTCTTCACCAACTGTATCCTTTACTGCCCGGTGGCTTTCTTGTCCTTCTCCTCTTTACTGAACCTCACATTCATCAGCCCTGAAGTAATTAAGTTTATCCTTCTGGTGATTGTCCCCCTTCCTGCATGTCTCAATCCCCTTCTCTACATCCTCTTCAATCCTCATTTTAAGGAGGATCTGGGGAGCCTGGGAAAGCAAACCCACTTCTGGACAAGATCGAAACACACAAGCCTGATGTCTATTAACTCTGATGATGTTGAGAAACAGTCCTGTGACTCAACCCAGGCCTTGGTAACCTTCACCAGTGCCAGCAGAGCCTATGACCTGCCTTCCAATTCTGGGTCACCACCAGCTTATCCAATGACCGAAAGCTGTCATCTTTCATCTGTGGCATTTGTCCCATGTCTCTAATTAATATGTGAGAGAAAGTTTTCAAAAATTGAAAACCCAAAAATGTGAGGTTGAGTATATCAGAGCAGTAACTAAAAAGAGCTGAGTTGAAACTTGATTTAAAAAAAAAAAAAAAAACCTCTCAGTGTCAAAAAGCTGATAATTATTGATACAAGAGAGTGAAAAATAAGTCTAAATGCTGCTTATATAACTCGTTCAAGCTATACAACTCAGTCACACTCTTCAGGTAAGCCTAAAATATATATAAATATTTTAAAAACATTGAAATGTTCAAAAAATTCTCCATGATTTCAATTTAATTCTTTTTCAACTCACTTGCTTACGAAAGGGGTTTTAAACCAGAAAACCCCTTCATATATGGTTGGAGGTATTAGGAAAATAAGAGTTTTTAAATGGCCTACATTACTAAGTAATGGTTGTGACCAGTAGGATTTCATTTTAATGACCATGTGGAGATGTTTTAGTACTGCTTCACCTTTCCTCAGAAAGGATCCTTCCAGGTCACCAATACCCCTGTGAATGGATAACATAAGGCGCTATTAATTCATTCATAGTCACATCATTTTTAGAGATGCTAGATTTTATGTATCAGCACTAGATGATTCCACCCTCAGTGGAATAAAACTGCTTACAAATACTTTGAAAGGAAAATGAACTTAAATTCATAAATTGCCATGAAGGCAATGATGTACAGATGAGGTCTTGTCTAATTCATTTTTAACTCCTTGGTGCCCAGAGGTTCGAAGAAAACTCCATTGCCGGCAATGGACATTCGCAGAAAAGACGGTAAGCAACCTGGGATTATTCTCCCCCTGGGCGAGTGCACGTTTTTCACAGGAGGTTTTATCACTTGATTCAAACTGATGTGCATCATAAGGTAACAATCAAATGCAGACACAGCATAAACTAAATCCACTGACATAACCTCTCACAGGTACCTCTAGTAGCTTTAGCAACAATGTCTGAAACCACTTTTGACTCAACAGGAACTTGGTAATATATTATCCTGTTTATTTAGCTTGGTTTTAGCTATGTTGTCTTTGGATCAACCTACCTGATGTCAAGAACATGACTTCTCTGCTTATTCCATATTTAATACATGTGTTAGGTATTGTACAAGGCAAAATTATTAAATACTAAAGGTCAAAGGATTAATTAATAATTTCTATTATACTACATTAGCTTCACTACATCCAAACCAAAAGACTGTTAGGTAGATTTATTTTTATATAAGCATGTTTATTTTGATCAGATGTTTTAACTTGGAATTGAAAAAAATACATTTATGAGATGTTTTATAAGATGTGTAAATATAGAACTGTATTTATTACTATAGTAAAGATTCAGTAATACTAAGGACCATGATAATAAACCATGTACAGTGGCATATTCTTCCATATATATTGTGTTTCTCTGCCCATTTTCTTTAAATTCATTAACTGTATGTAATATATGTAAATGTATATAGTACTTGTAAATAGACTCCAAACTTGCTTTTCTATTAGGTACAAAATAAAAGAAATTTGTAATAAAATGTGTGACTATAAAACAAAATATTTTCAAGTGCTTTATTGATCCCATAGGCAAATACATGGTCTCCTAAATGTTTTGGGTTTTGAGGTTTAAATACATTTGCTATCTAAGTATTTGCACTTCAGTATTTTAAGTATTCTGGACTTGTCTTTAGAAGTAAATCTTTCACAAGAACAAATCAAAATATCTTTACCAACTCCTAGATTGTTTTAACTATGACTGATAAGCCATTTTTGTCATGACAAATGACTTGGTGAAGTTCACTTTCCCCAGTGATAGTTTGGACTTCATAGCCAGAATCCACTTCTTTTGCAATGTAAAAAGAAAAAAACACAATTAGAAAGAAATGCATAAATAACAAATCAACCCTAAAATCATTCAACATGAACGTGAATTTTCCATAAATTTTTCCTTTAAAGAAAACACATTTTATGACCATGTCAAGGCCAAAAGATAAATACATGTGATTCTCGGGGCACAAAGAAAGACACTAGTCCCCTTTAGTTCTCATCCCCCAAAACATAAGGAATGAAATGATTTTTCTAAACACCTAGTGCTAGACCCTCCCAGCTTCGATGATGATTCCTGCTCTGCCCGTACAAATTGTAAAATGAAACCATCAAGTAGTAGTTGAAGCCTCAGCATTACTGCTAAGATGAACCCATATCGACTGAGCACCTCCAGGGTACCTGGCACTGAGTTTCCCACCCATCCATCAGATATAATCACGTGCTTCAACCTAACCTACTTAACAGGCATCCAGTGGGATCCTACTATGCAGTCTACACTTTGTCTTCAGCTGAAACAAGGGCCATAACATAATCTCACTGCTCTTAATCTCATACCTCTTAGCCCAGGCAGCTGATACGAAAGTTGCCTCAGAAGCGGTGGATCTCAGTCTCTCTTCTCCACATACTTGCTTTTGGGTACCCAAAGTTAGGAACGTCCCGGCAGCCCACCCCTCCCTTTCTCTCCCACTCAAGAAAACGCAAGTCAGTGGTGTGACTTTTTTAAAGGAAAAAAAAAATCCACTCAGACTTATTTCTTTAAAAATCCACAAACTCTGGGCTTCCCTGGTGACGCAGTGGTTGAGAGTACGACTGCCGATGCAGGGCACATGGGTTCGTGCCCCGGTCCGGGAAGATCCCGCATGCCGCGGAGTGGCTGGGCCCGTGAGCCATAGCCGCTGAGCCTGTGCATCCGGAGACTGCGCTCCGCAGCGGGAAAGGCCACAGCAATGAGAGGCCCACGTACCGCAAAAAAAAAAAAAAAAAAAAAAGATGTTGAACTCAGATTCTACACTGATTCATTCATTTCAGACACAAGTTCCAGCATGTTTGACCCTTGCAGCCTATTGAGGAGGATGATAACAAAGCTTTAGCTTGTCTGGGTTCAGAAACAGGTAGAACATACATGTTATGAGCTGGAGAAGCATTGTGGAATATTGTTCCTAACTCTAGCCACATCAGGACATCACTTCCCATTCTACTTAGGATATATTAAGTGGGAACCTTAAAAACATGCTACTCCATGAGGACAGTGAATCTAATGATATGGGCTGGGGAAATGATAGTTCTTCAAGGAATAACTGAAAAAAAATGAGAATGTTTCACCTGGAGAAAAGGCTAAAGGAAATCATTTGAAATATTTGAATAATTGAAATTTATGAAGTACTTTCTTTCATAGCAGGCCAAAGAGTAAAATGATTAAGTCCAGGAATTTGCTGCCAGACAGAACTGTGTTCAAATCCTAGTCCTATGACTCTGTAGTAGTTGGCCAAGTTATTTTTCTCAGCCTCAACTTTCTCCTCAGTAAAATGGGAATAATACCATCAGCCTCATAGGATTAGGAGTATTAATAACTCAGTGTATAAAGTTCTCATTAGTACCTAGAATATAGTAAATATTTAATAAATGGTTACTGTTACTTTCCCAACAACCCTATGACATGAACAAAGTAGGACTTGCCATTTTGCAGTTGAAGAAACAGTGAGTCAAAGTATTTAAGTGACTCCCTAAGGTCAAAGATGAGGACCTAGTATTAAAACTTGCATTTTTATTTAATAGCACTTGAAAGGCAGTCATAGAGTAAGCTGAACTACTCTTTCAGAGAACAAGAACCAATTGGTGAGTAATTCAGGGAGACAGAGTTGGGTTTAATCTAAGTAAGATTCATTTATCAGAAGTCTTGGATACCAAGGAAAATCCATTATATTGAAGGAGACGTTAGATCAAATAATGGCTAACTTTTCAATTCTCAATGTTTTAGCTGAATTCTTGTGTTAGTCTTCTTAGAATGTGTGATATTGTGATTTATAATAAGAAATATATAGTTGGTCTTGTTACCCATTCCTGGCACATAGCTTCTAAAACTCTTGGAATTTCCTAAGTGAGGAGAGCCCTGAAGGTGTCTTTTGTTATGTTAACGAGGTGACTTTGGGGAAGTCCCTACTGATCTAAGGATGGGGGCCAGTTGCTGTGGGAACCAACCCTGAGATTAGAGGGTTGGAACTTTCAGTCCCACTCCCGCCTCACCCCCAGTCACCCCCTTACCCTGTCCCCAACCTCCTGGGAAGGGAGAGAGGCTAGAGATTGAGTTCAATCACCAATGGCCAGTGATTTAATCAATCAGTCTGTGTAATGAAGCTTCCATAAAAATCCAAAAGGTTGGGGTTCAGAGAGCTTCCAGGTTGGTGAACATGTGCAGATCTGGGGAGAGGGTCTGGAGAGGGCATGCAAGCTCAGAGCCCTTTCCACATACCTTGCCCTATGCATCTCTTCCACCTGGCTGTTTCTGAGTTATAAACTTTTATAATAAACCAGTCATCTAGTAAGTAAAATGTTTCTCTGGGTTCTGTTAGTCACTCTAGCAAATGTATTGAACTCCAGGAGGGGGTCTTTGGAACATTCCACCCATAGCCAATTTGTCAGAAGCACAGGTAACAACTTGCATATGTACCACATCTTCTTTATCCATTCATCCGTTGATGGGCTCTTAGATTGTCTCCATATCTTGGCTATTGTAATTAATGCTGCAATGAACATAAGGGTGTATATATCTTTTCAAATTAGTGTTTTTGTTTTCTTTGAATAAATACCCAGAAGTGGAATTGCTGGATTATATAGTAGTTCTATTTTTAACATTTTGAGGAACTTTCACAGTGGCTGCACCAATTTACATTCCCACTAACAGCACATGAGGGTTCCCTTTTGTCCACATCCTCTCCAACACTTATTTCTTGTTTATTCTAAAGGTGTGATGTGATATCTCATTGTGGTTTTAATTCGCATTTCCCTGATGATTAGTGATATTGATGATAAATGATGTATTCAGAGTTTTTCCTCTGAATACCTCTGTAATGAAGAAGAAAAATTTTAAAGAAAAATGTTTTTTTTTTTGGCCATGCCACATGGTATGCAGAACTTAGAGCCCTGGTCGAACCCAAGCCCCCTGCAGTAGAAGCGCAAAGTCTTAACCACTGCCAGGGAAGTCCCTAAATATTTTTTATATAGGAACTGGAGGCATCTATCCCAGCCAAAATTCCATGGAGATGGGCAACAATAGCTCTTCTATACAATTTTTTTTCAGTTTTAATAGTTTATATTAGGTGAAGTGGGTTGGGTTCATCATATGCGCGGTTCAGTGTGAGAGACTGCATAAAGATGCACAGAGCTGATCAAGAAGCATATGGCACCACCTGAAGCAGAATCTGCAGGCCTGTTGATAAGAGGAGTTGCAAAAGTTTTCCCAACATTTGGTTATATTCATCACTCATTGTGGCCAACCTTTGATGTAGGAAGGTTAGTACGCGGGCAAGTATGGCCTGTTTAGAGGAGTCGGTTTGACTATTTTCAAGTAAAACATCCCTTCCCCACTTTTGATGCAATTATGAATTAACTGCTGAGAGTGTTCTGCATCCAATTTTTTGGAATATAAAGGCAATCTCAAGTGAATAGGTGTTCTTTGCTTCCATATTCCCCTCTTTTCCCCACCAATTAGGACTAAAATCCATTTCTGCTTGGATCAGTAGCTCTTGAAGTTTAAATATGGGTATGAGATCTGCAAGCCAAACATTGTTTCAGTACCCTCCTCTCCACAGAGACTGAAGACACTCCCAGCTATACAAGCTGCACCTGGAGTAGCCAGGGTCCAAGATGGCCTATCAATGACCTCCACCTGCTGATATTCACACCCTTGTGTAATCCCCTACCATATTGTACCAAGGTTGGTCTGTGAGACCAACATATGGCAAAGGTGATGGTGTGTCATTTCCATCGTTAGATTATGAAAGGCTGCAACGTCCACTTTTAGTGCCCCCTCTCTGTCTCTTTCCGCCTGTCTCTGTCTCTCTCCCCTGGCTCACTCGCTCTGGGAAAACCAGCTGCCATTCCATGAAGCCACTCATGCAGTCTATGGATACATACATGTGGTGAGAAACTGAGGCCTGCAAACAAGTATGTGAGCAAGCTTGAAAGTAGATCCTTCAGCCCTAGTTAAGCCTCAGATGACTGACTGCAGCCCCTGTCAACAGCTTGATACAGCTTCATAAGAAATTCTGAGCCAAACCACCCAGCTAAGCCACTCCTGGATTCCTGACCCACAGAGACAGTGATAGAATAGTTTGTTGCTTTAAGCTGCTTAGCTTTGGGGTAATGTGTTATACAGCAATACATAACTAATCTAACTCTCCTTTATTCACAATAAACAAGGAGTTATCATTCACTAAAATTTCAGGACCACTTAAAAGATTTAAAACTTGGGGAGCCAGAATTACTCCTTAGCATCAGTCTTAGTGTGAAGAACACTGATAGGATGTAGATCAATGGTTAGTGCTACATTTCTGTGCTTGGTAGGCACACACCTCAAATGAGACAGAGCCTGAAGAAAACTATGCTACGTGTATCCACTGTATTCCCAACATTTAGATGTTCCAGTGATTTGGGACCACATTCCTGCATTCTTTTGTATTTCAAACAATGAAATCCATGCGTTTTTCTCTAGCCTTGACCAGTGCTTCCCAAATTTTAATGTGCGTAAAATCATACAGGGATCTTATCAAAACGTAGTCTCCAGTTCAGTAGGTCTGGAGTGGGGCCTGAGATTCTGCATGTCTAACAAGCTTCCAGATGTTCCTGATGCTGTAGATCTAGAATCACTCTGAGGAGAAAAGGCCTAGATCACTGTATTCTCTTTAGTACATTTCCCACAGTAGGGAATTTCCAACTTTTTAAAAGCCATAGTTTCCTTTCATCTCTTTGCAAGTGCTATCCCCGTCCGTCAGCACCATTTTGTTTCCAAACCTTCAATGGAACTTTATTTGCCAAATAAATATAGGTCCAAAGTAGCTTGATTTTATATATATATATATATATATATATATATATATAATGGAGCATTACTCCACTTTCTTTGTCCCAACTTGTTCTTCAGGTCTTAATTACTCTCGGGAATTGAAAGTAATTAGACCCCCCAACCACAAGCCTTCTCTAGTTATACTGAAATGCTGCCCTAACCCACATTTCTGAGGCTTCTTCCCTCAAACTGCTTCTATAATCTCACATCTGCTTCGGAAGGCTAATGTTATTGAGTATTTAGCGTTCCAGGGACTGGCCTAAGCCCTTAACCTGTATGATCATATTATCCTCACAACCTCAAATAAGATATATAAATGCTAGTTTTAATCTCCTCTTACACAAGAAATGTTGGCTTAGAGGAGTGAACTTTCCCAAGGGTATGTAGCCAGGCGTTGAACACAAATTAAAGAGACCTTAAGCATTATTGTGATAGTTGTCTCTGAATTTTCAGTCTTCTCAGCCCTACCCCCTACATATCTAAATATGCAACTTTCTTGCTTTCCATTCTTCCATACTTCTCAACAAGTTACTACTTAAGTTGCTTAATTCATGTGGCTCTAAGAACATACTCCATCTTCTGTCTTCAGTGTCTTAATCAGTGATGCAACTTAATGATCTTCAGACATAGGTCCACAAATGTTAACTGAATTTGGTTAACTTACTGTGTTGTCAGAAGACAACTCTACTGAATCTCAGAAGCTCAATTTAATAAAAGGTATGTGGGGCAGGTGGAGGTAGTGATGAGAATAAAAAATTTTAAATACCTGAAAAATCTAGGGGTATCTGATTTCAGACACAGTGAATCCTGCTAGCACCAGAATCTCTTTCCCCATCTCAGTTCCGTGTTCCTCCTGGACCTCATTCCCAATGGGCTTTCACGTTGCTTCTGAAGTAGTTCCAGGCTGCCACAGTTCCAGGCTTACGTTCTACTAGTTTAGTAACAACAACAAAGAGCCTCCTTCTCAGTAATTCTCCCAAAGGCCCCAGGATTGCTTCTCAGTGAACCAACTTGTCACTTTAGAAGTTGTAGGTTTCCAACTAAGGGCATGCACTCAGAAGTCCACTTCCCGGGTTTGTCATTTACTGGGTCTCAGTTGAGTTACTTAACCTGTTGTGACTCAGTTTATCATCTATAAAATGGGGATTTTAACAATATCTCATGGGGCTGATATAAGAATTTAAATAAGTTAATCAACCTCAAGCACTTAGAACAGTGTCTGATATAGACTAAGGCCTCAACTAAGCATTAGTTATTAAATGCCCATCCCTGAACCTACTTTAATCAGCTAAGTCTGCGAAATGTACTTTCTGTTTTCCTATTCCAAACTAAAGATTTATAGAGTAGGATTATAAAACTGGAAGGGATTTTAGTGGTTCACCATTAGTTTTATTTAGAGATCAGAACTAGGTTCAAGCCACTAACCTCATTCTATAGTCTGTTTACTCTAATTTGATGGTGTGGGAGAGATGTTTAGCTGTCCCCAAATATGTATTCTATGCTTCATCCTTGAATTTTTGCTGTCCACATAGCCACCTAAATAAAGACTACATTCCCCAGCCCCCTTGCAGTGGCCAAATGTCAGAAGAACGGGACAAAAGTGGATATGGTTATATTTAACTTCTATGAAGTACTCTTAAGAGAGGAAGTTTGTCTTTCCTTGTTTTTCCTTCCCGCTAAACAGAATGTGAACAGAAGGCCTGGGACTGGAAAAGCCATCTTGAACCATCAGGACCACGACACTGCTGTGTGCAATTCAGAAAAAGGCCCACCCTCCCCATAGAACTTGGTGTCCAGGTGGTCCCTTTTTGTGAATTAGAAAAAGACCCTCCTTCCTCCAGACCGACTCAACCAGTGCCCTAGGATGCCTGATAAGCTAGCCGATCATGGGCTTTGACCATGTGCAGGACATGACAAGCAGAACCATATGTGGCAGCTCTCTTGGGAATAGTGATCACACAAGACAGAAGGTGCCTAGGCCCTCTATCACCAGGGAGTGCCACACTGCCTGGATTTTTACTTAAGAAACTTTTCTTCCTTCCTTCCTTCCTCCCTCCCTTCCTTCCTGCCACATCGCCTAGATTTTTACTTGAGAAATTTTCTTCCTTCCTTTTCTCTTCCTTCCTCCCTTCCTTTCTTTCCTCATTTCTTTCTTCCTTCCTCTTTTTCTTTCCTTTTTTCTTTCTTTTTTGTATTTATAGCCAATTTTACATTTTATTTTTATTTTTTTGCATAATTTTATTATTTTTTAATAGTTGATTTACAATGTTGTGTTAGTTTCAGGTGTATAGCACAGTGATTCAGTTAAATATCTATACATATACATATTCTTTTTTAGATTCTTTTCCCTTATAGGTTATTACAAAATATTGAGTACAGTTCCCTATATTATACAGTAAGTAGGTCCTTGTTGGTTATCTAAGCCACTGCTATTTTCATTTGCCAGTCCTAACATAGGAGGCTCATTTACAATATATTGGAAGCCCTGGATTTTACTCTTGGCTATTTCTACTCAGACTCTCCTCTCCCACCCCCCGCTAGATCACATTGCTTTTATTCAGTACTGCATTAATCAGTCACCAAAAGTCAATGCTGCCAATTACCTCCTGCTTTACGTTCTGTGATTTTTATCTCTTTCCACCACTGGGACCAGAGCTCCCACCAGATTTGGCCTCATTACAATAAAAAGTAAAATCATAGTTAAAAATAAGGCAATTCTCTACTCTTAAGATTATGTTCCTGGAGGGCTGTCTTCCAGCTTGGGGATCATGCAAACTTTATGCAATTTCTCTTGCCTGATTAGGTCATTTTATTACTTCTGCCTGGAAGCATAAGTAAGCTTAAATTGGTCAATACTGCCATGCCCTTTATAAGCAATTCCAATAAAAAAGTATGGAAAGTGGCTTGGATTACTGTCTACTCTTTGCACTTAAACGAGCAACGAATGCTCTTTCTAGACCCATCAACAAGTGAACACTGAGTCCCGAATTAAGGAGTGGTCTTTATCCTCCATTACACCATAAAAAGAGCCCACCCAACATGCTGAGAATCCTCAGAACTGAAAAATAGTCTTCATATTGACCCTTTTGACTTAAAAGTTAAGACCATCTGCTAATGGATTGTCTTACCTGTTATTTTAGGCAATAACACCAGGAATGAACCACTGAATTTAGATGACAGTGATCCCCGTTGTGTTTTTTAATTAGACAGCAATTAACTCATGCTTGACTATTGGTAGAGTCATATGCTCCAACTGATGGCAATGAAATTATGTCCAAAAAAAGCAAATTGTTATTTTATAGCATCTCTTTGCCCTCAAAATTTTGGAAAATGATCCCAAACTCAAAATATTATTTTTTTAAAGATAACTTCTATTATATGATCTCTCAACACCCGAGGTAAGTACTCATATTTCTATATTTTGTATATGTAGAAACAGACAAGAAGCAATGAAATGTCCTGTCATGATTACACAGCTAGTGGGAGCTAAATCTAATATCCAGATCTTTTAGATATGCTTTTTTCATTACAATGGTTCACACTCCTCTATTTCTTTGTAGCTCCATTTCAACTAGCATAAAGTGCCAAATATATCCACAGGCAGTCTCATAATTTTGACTGTAGGATGTGCCAAGCTGAGTGTTGGTTCTGGCCTTGGCAGGAGATGTCCTGATTACCTCCATTAATGCAAACAGCTCACCAACTCCTCTATCACCCTTCCTAATTGGTTCAGCTCCCTTAGGCTGCTGGCTATTATTCTCTTTCATAAGTCTTACATCACTAGGTAAGAACATTTGCAAGACTTAATTTGCTTGACAGACCAAACAACATTGTAAACCCACCTTTGATTTTGGCTGAATTGATATTCAATCTTGAAGCTTTAAAATGACCAAGTAAAGGACAAATGCAGTATATTCTCTTTTAGAACAGCTGCGCAAATAGCTTTCATGTTTGGATTTGGGCTTTTACTTCATACATTGAAGGTGCCCTTGAAGAATCATATGTTTCTGTTTTGGGTGGGCTCCAAAACTTACTAAAAAGCTTTGCATAAAAGCAAAATATTCATAATTCTATGTGGTAGCTGTGATACAACAGACTTATATTCTTAACAGTCTATTCACTGTCTTCTATGCAGTTGTGTCTTTAAACTGGAGGAAAAAATTCAGACCCACCAGCACTCGCCATAAAGTCACATCACTCGCCATAAAGTCACATCACTTAAGACCAATCAAATTGGCCTTGAATATTTCAGATCTTCTGCTTTCTTGTTGAAAACAGGAGGCATATATTCCTTCTAAGTTCATGCAAAATTTTTTCCTCCCCAAGTGAATTATTTTATTCCTGGCATTACTGAGTTCCACGTCAATTGAAACATTTTTGGAACTGGGCTAAAATATGTCATTTGGAAAAATCAGTTTAAAGCACTGAAGACTGGGCCATCTCCAGGTAGTTCTTCTATATAAATAGAAAAATAACCATGATTCATAACAGAGCCACAGAATATACCTTATAGCCTTGGCTGGGAATGAAACAGGGCTCTGCAAGTTGCAGATACTAGTAAATGTTCAAAGTAGCATTTTATTCATACGTTACCCAAAGTTAGGGAAAAAAGAAAGGAAAACACTAGTAGCAGCAGTTGTAACTCCAATTTGACTTTCTATGTCAAGGCTTTTTAAATTGGGCCTGATAAGACTGACTCCTACTCAATCATGCTCATATGGATTTAGAAGCACAATATGCCTCAAGAGGTCTCTCTTCTGGACCTGTGTGGCTGCTATGGAGTTTCACATGTCTTACAGTGTCATCATGTCTAACAAATTGTCAGTTGTGCATAATTAGCACAAAGCCAGAGAAGGTTTTTAGGAAAGGAGCTTCAAGATGGCGGAAGAGTAAGACATCAAGATCACCTTCCTCCCCACAAATACATTAGGTTTTTAAATATTCACAGGTTTTTAAACAGTGCAAATCATCCTCCAACATTTAGGTGTAAGTGCCACATAATTTTTGAAAACAGTATTACCTGCCTCAAGTTTTCATCCTTCTATTTTATGACTTAGCCAATAATCCACTTCTATCTGGGAAGACTTTCCCAACCTCCAACCCCAAATTTGGAGCCCCCCTTGGAAATGCTTCCTTGGCATATACTCTTCTGTTCTGTTAGACTAAGGGACCTCTATTCATCCTTGTGTTGAGAATGTCTTAGCACAGTGCTCAAATTGATTCTGGAATGAAAAAGTGCCTGACTCTCCACTATGGGGCCTCTGAAAACATGTTGTTGGGTCCCTCTTGTCAAGGTCACTGAATGAAAAGTGGAGACAAATTCAATAGCCGTTTCACCATCTATGAAAGACAGACACAGCTTTCTAATATCTACCTCAAAGATGTCAGAGAGAAAAAAATGAAAAGCTCTTTACACATTTAATGCAGATATCTCAATCAAGTAGTACTCAAAAAGTATCACCTAACGATTACTGAGGAAGGCTATGTGAGTGGTGGTGGAGGATGGGAATGAGAGTAGGGTGGGGCCACACACCCTTAGGTGGCTGTTCACTGGCCCCTGAAACAGTGAGCACACAACTGAAGAACACCTGCAGAAAGTGAGGACATATTTTGGTGGTATATGGAATAGAGCCCTAAAAAAATTTCTTTTAATTAAAAAAAAAAACTCTTTTTCAGCTCAGCTCTACGACCTACATTAAAAAGTACCATGACTTGGAAAGATAGAGACCCAATTGTGAAATTGTGAGGGACAAAAAAGAATATAAAAAATGTTCCTTAGAAGCCTACCTTTTCTTGAAAAGCTCTTGTTCCAAAATGCTCTGTATGATGGCTGTTAATTTGTACTGAGGGGCAATGATACATTTGCAGGCATAATCCCCAAACCTGCAAGGTCACTAAAATCATATTTCCCCATTCTTCCCTCGCACTAATGTTAACAGAGAGATATGAAAGCAGACTTAAGGAAATTATGACCTATCTGTGAAAACATGACAGCTTTCAGCAAGAACATTGGTCCTGCTTTGTATTATAGCCACATGTTCCTACTTTTTCAACAACCTTGAAAAATAAATATTTAAACTCCAATCTTCAATAAAGTCCCTCTACATTTGTTGTCAGCTTTTGCTTGTCTGCTTAGTGCCTTTAGTTCTTAGATGTTGCACCTGGAGATTCTTGCTTGCTTTATGATGTAGGTTTATAAGCCCTTTAATTGAAAGCAAACCGCCTTAGATAAGCCAGTGACAACAATGTTACAAGGTCCACTTTCCGTTAAAAGGCAAATAGAAATATTAGGCTGTTCTCTAAAATGAAGAAAAACACATAAAAATACACTGCAATCTGCCACACCACTTCCTTTATTGGAGATAAAACCCCATGGCCTAAAATGCCTCTTTTGTGTTTTTCCCCCCCTGACAGGAGTGGGAGAGTGTAAGGAACTACAGTTCTCAATGACTAATCTTTTCTCACTGCATAACATTTCTTTGCCCAAAGAAAGACTTTAGTCATAATGTTAAATATTATATTCATGTTACTATAATAACTATCAACTTTCACCCCAAGTTTTGTTTAATATTCTAATTATTACTTGTTCAAAGCACTTCATTAAAAAGAAAGTAAAAGTGAATATGGAAGGATGACAGGAACATACACCTCACTCATAAGCAGTGCTTGCTATTCTTTTGTGGAGGTTAAAGTGAGTCTGTAAAATGACAGGAAGAAAAAAGGTGACATTATCTTTAAGGCAATATAATTTCTATAAGATAGCTTCATGATTTTAAGTAGCAATACGACAACTGATCAAAAAGGAAACAGCTGCTTAACATATGCTAAGGCCTCTGCCTGCATGACTGTGAGCATGTGAACTGGGACCTCTGGAGCTGTCACAATTTACAGCCTGCATGGCTGGATCTTGCAGTTGCATTCTTTTTTTAAAAAAAGAGACAAACGTTACTGCTGATGGAATTGTTAATGCAACAAATGGTAGGTTTTAGTTAGAATTTACAAAAATTCAGCAGTCTCCAAAAAACTATTGAGACATTTCAATTAATACCAAAAATATTACACTATGGGGAGACAGACTGGAAATATTTTTCCAAGCACCTAACAGTGGTTTTCAAATAATCAGGGAAGGAAAAGCTTTCAAGGTTGAATAGTTAAATGCATACAATGGGGGAATACCCCTCTGGGATTACTATCTTCCACCCAAGTTTCTTTGGTTTTAGATAGAAACCATATAGCCTCTTTTTGGTTTAATGAAAGACGCTAGACAAATGGGTTCTGTTCTTGACCTCACCAAACAGCACTTACTAGCTAAATATGCACCGTCTGGCAGGCACATTAGTAGAGCATCAAAACATGGCTTTATTTTAACTAAGCATTATAAAAATGTACAGATGTACAAATTTGCCTAGTATTTCATGGGGCTGTTGCTCTGTCTTCAACAATTAGATTGCATTGTAGCTGTAAGACCAGATTTGTGGCAGTGTGTGTCATTAACAATTTTTCTACCAAGCACAAATAACCCACTACAGACTGAAAACAAAACAAAGCAAAATAAAAACAAAGTCACCTTTACATTTGGTCATATTGATATTCAACGTAAGACCACATGTCACTAAGCAAATCATTCAAACTATAGTTGGGAGATACTTTCTAAACCCCGTGGTCGTAAGAACAAGGAATTGAATGATAGTGCAAGCCTATCTGTTCACTGTCCTCAAAATAGAACAGGACCCATCTTCTCGTGAATTTAAAAAGACACTGAAATGTTTTTATGGGAAAGCAGTTCAAAATAAGAAGTACTGATATAGTTATAGTGAATATCCATATCTCCTACTTCAACCCTTTCCCACCGGAATGTGAAAAGTGAATAAAGACAGCAACATTTTTCAAAAAGTTAACTTATATTAAAAATATTTTTATAAACAATTTTAATACTACAAAGTAGTATTGCAATACAAAGCAGTTCAAATATTAACTGTTCTTTAAACTGTTAAACTTTATTATAAATTAAAATTTCTTTACAAAAAAAATTGCACATAATATTTGACCACTCTTAGGTTCTGATGCACTGGCATTTGCAATAGTTTCTTTAATCTTCAAGTTAAACAGTCTCGGCAAGGAGTCCAGAACGTAGAAAGGGCAATAAACAACCCTGTTAGAGCATTCAAGTGCAACTAGCAGACTTGTGGCCATGGCAGTTACACTTTCCTTAAGATGGACTGCTTAAGTTTTAAATCCTGAAATGAAGAATCTCAAAAGGTTTAAAGAGGAAAAACTAAAAGGGACTGCCGGCTTTTTACTGTAAACACAGCCCTGGAAATTAAATCCCAAACAAGAATCTCTCAGGCATCAGAGAGTGTCAAGTGAATCAGGAATAGCACAACATAAAGGAAGGGGGAAAAGTAAAAAATAAAAACAAAAACAAAGCAAAATGAAAATAAATGTCAGTCACTTTGAGGAACTATACTTACGTACATGATGTTATGAGAATCTGGCAGGGCCTAGAAGCAGGCCAAACAGGAAGTTCATTTATCCAAGCGAAGAGGGTCATGTTCATTGCTTCCGGTTTTGAGGATAGGATATTGTAGGGGACTTGATATGATCAGTAATGCTTGTCTGCCTTACACAGACCTTAGCCAGGGATCAGCCTAATCTTGAAGGATCATTCAAATAATTTTTGGCAATTATTATAAGGACTTAGAACTGACTGCACCCAGTGTTCAGTGATTCTTGCTTTCTGTTTTGTAACTGTTTAAATTTAAGAGCTCATTTAGGCTGACTCCAATCTCTTGGCACTTGGAAACTAGTTTTCTCAGGTTATCAGTTTTACCTCCTTCTGACGCTTCAAACAAGAGTTGCTGTAAAAGACAGGGAAGCATAGAAGTAAGACTTAGCTAGATTTTGAGCATTACCACATCAATGGATATGGCACATGCAGAAAATTTATAGGAAAACTTCAAGATGAAATAAAAGATAAAAAGCATTACATCTTTCCACAGTGATGCACAAAGAGGTAACTTCTGTAAGGCTCTCTGATATAAACGGTGGACCTATAAGATAGATATATATACAATTCCATCAGGAAATGTGGTGGAAAACACCTTCATAATCCTAACTATTTGAATGGTACTTCATAATATAACAACATTCAAGACAACATGGTTATGCTGGATTTTGGAGTTTCCAAACATTTAGAGTTCTTAGGATGTTAACTTCTATGCTTTAATCCTTTTAAATTGAGAAGTCAACAAAAAGGGCAGAATAGCTATTTAAAAAAAAAAAAGCAACCCATCTGATAGTCAATCACGGCTTACCTCTCTTTGTCCCTTTAGAACAATCTCAGCAGCAATGGCTCTAAGAAAAAAAAAAGGAATATAGAAAAGGGAAAAGAAAAATTTATATATCTTTGAACAAAATGAGATACTACCACTGGCAGAATACTGACTGTGGGAATCTGAGTACAAAACTTCCTGAAAGTAACAGGCTAAATTTCCAAGGAGGGTAACCTATAGTGAAAAGAAAAATTCAACAATTTTTATCAACTTTACAATAATAAAGCAGACCAGTGTTTTGAACATAAATAACGTTCATGAAAAATACTCATAATTACTAGTAAAAAAAAAATACTTGGCACTAACACCTTTAAAAGAAAGAAGACATCAGATTATAATAGGGGGAAACCCCGCATTTCAAAAGAGATAGTCTTAATATGTGTATAGCAGATCTGTTTGTTTGGTAACAGTATTGTTATCTATATGTTCTCCTTCAAGGAAAATTAAAACTATCCATTTTGCTTCTAGAGGTAATTGTTAATGAGCACGCCTTCACTCTTGGTATAAAACCTCGGCAAGTGCCAAAAACAAATCTAAATTAGAAGAGAGATCTCTCTGGGGGGAAAAAATAGATGTCATTTCAGATTTACCTGTCTGGAGCAAACCTTATAAATAAAAGCAATAGCTATAAAAACATGTACATGATTGTTGCATTACATTTTCCAGGTGGCCAGGCATGTTGGGATATTATATGTAAACATCTTGGCTTGAAGTTTCAGAATCTGAACATTGCTTTCTTCCCATTCATGTTGAAGTAGCCTGTAAAGTACATTCAGGAAAATGAACAAAAGCATTGCAAGTATAGGGAACTCCAAATGAGCTCTATGAGCAGAATGTTTGATGAAGCATAATTTTTGGTCAGTTAAATTCTATCAAGGCTATTCAGCAAGTATTTGTAGAATGCCTCTTACAAAACTTACCCTGGGAAAGAAACATGCAAACTAGCAAAAGGTCTAGTCAAGACCCATACCATCTTCAACAAACTAAAATAAGGCTGATGTATTCCTATAGGATACTAAAGCATTCTCTCCAAATTACACTCCACATTCTCCCTCCCTGTAAATTTTCTAAAATAATGAATTGATATATTAGAGCAATTTCTTGGTATTTTTCTTTCTTTATTAAACACAGTATACTTAATTGTGAATGTTTCTTGAGCTAAAATGTAATAAGTACAGTGATTAATTATTAAGTTCTCTATTCTGAAAAAAAAAGGACAAGGATGACCTTAAGAAAATAAGAAGTATCAAAAGTAGAACTTTACCAACAAAACCAACAATTAAACTACCTATATTCCAAAATGCCTATCATTATAGAAACTACTCAAAACATCAGCACATTTTCTATTTCACATGTTTTATCAAAGGTGATGTTTTATAATACAAATTTCTATAATTAACTTTGGCAGATTAGCATGCTTATTACTAAGAATCTTTATTATAAAACGCTATGGCGTTATTTTGTTACTCTTATCACAGTCGTAAGCCTTTGAATTTTTTTCAATCTCTTATATCATTTTCCTACATACATGCTAAGTGGAATGTAAATGCTCTAGAACACAAAGGGATATTTGATAACTATTTTAGGCACCTTATAATCCATAAAACAAGCTTAGAAACATAAGACACAACTGATGCAGTGGAAATGACAGCATAAGTAGAAGCCAAAGCTTTAGTATGCAGTGTACCTTTTTGAATCAAAAAGCACAATTCCTGAGGGTTGAAATGGGTTTTACTCTATCAGAGCAGAAAAACTACAAAGAAATGCTCTAAAAAAATCTTGTAATTGAATGTATGAAATCCCTGGATAAGTGTTTCTCAAATGTGGTTTGAGGGCTCTAGCTCAGGAATCTGCATTTTAAATAACCATCCCAGGAGATTCTGATACATGCTAATATTTGAGAATGACTGACGTATATGAAAAGAAGTCATAGCCGGACTTCCCTGGTGGCGCCTGCCAATGCAGGGGAAACGGGTTCGAGCCCTGGTCCGGGAAGATCCCACATGCCACAGAGCAACTAAGCCCGTGCGCCACAGCTACTGAGCCTGCACTCTAGAGCCCGCGAGGCACAACTACTGAGCCCACGTGCCACAACTACTGAAGCCTGCGCACCTAGAGCCCATGCTCTGCAACAAGAGAAGCCACCGCAATGAGAAGCCCGCACACCACAAGGAAGAGTAGCCCCCGATCGCCGCAACTAGAGAAACCCCACGCACAGCAATGACGACCCAATGCAGCCAAGAATAAATAAAAAATAAAATAAATTAATTAAAAAAAATAAGTCGAGACTTCCCTGGTGGCACAGTGGTTAAGAATCCACCTACCAATGTAGGGGACACGGGTTCGAGCCCTGGTCCAGGAAGATCCCACATGCGGCGGAGCAACTAAGCCCATGCGCCACAACTGTTGAGCCTGCACTCAAGAGCCCGCAAGCCACAACTATGGAGCCCGCGTGCCGCAACTACTGAAGCCCACGTGCCTAGAGTCTGTACTCCGCAACAAGAGAAGTCACCGCAATGAGAAGCCTGCGCACCGAAATTAAGAGTAGCCCCCGCTCGCCGCAACTAGGGAAAGCCCGCGTGCAGCTTATCTCTTTAACACTTAAAAACCTCTTAAATAATACTCCTTTGCTGCATAAAACATGCTTTGTGCTTATAATGCATGTACTATGGACAGATGGTATGTGCTTAGGAGACACAGGTGAACTTTACTTGAATTATATGCCCCCTTATAATCTGCAGTTTTCTGAAGTGACTAGATCTCCACATTGACTTTTACACGAAGTTACATATTGCTTAACAACTCTGAAATTAAAGTGGAAATGAGGCAACAGCCAAAGAGCAGACTATTAGCAAGTTTTCAAGAATAATTTTATATGAAGAGCCTATACAATTGAGCTAAGAATTTTATTTTTTCTTACCTCAGTGCAAGTCCAGAATTAGTTGGCATAATTGAGCAAAACCGTTCCAAGGTTTTGGAATGCTGGATCTTTGGAATACAGCTCAAATAAAAGAAAATAACCTGTGAAGGTTGGGGAGGTGGGGAAAGGAATACAACAAAATGTGAAATCCAGTTACCTATGTGTTTTAATGAGAAAACCAAAATGGTCTTTAAGACATGAATGTATAAATTATAACAATGTATGATGCTGTGAGTTACAGTTCCTACCATTAATTATATTAGTGACTTTCCAAATATGAATTAGGAAATATGGTCTAGTGATGAGAGCCATGGACTGAGAACACTGACAAGAAGCCAGGAGTCCGGGTTTTCATTCCTGAGTCTACCTTTACTTGCTGTATAGCTGGGCAAGTCATAGGGCTAATAATACCTGCCACATCTTGCTCATGGAATGCCCGTGTGTAAATGACTTAATGTCCATAAAGTGGTTTGAGATCCTGGGATAAAGAATGGCATAGAAGTACAAAGCATAATAATTGGTTATCCCGGTAACAACAAAACCACCCCACCAAAAAAATAAATAAATAAAACACAGAGATGTTTTAGTCTATACTGAGCTTTGGTAGCTTTTAGCTTACACGCACTGAATAAAAGGGGTCTCTGAAAATAAACCAATTTTTAAAAAACCCTTTGCTTCACTGCCTATAAGAAGATGACCTTATAAATATATCAATATCCAGACTCTACTCTTAAAATTCCAAACAGCATCTGATTTCAGCTTTCTTATGTCCTATGTATAGCTATATCTGCTTGACAAAATACTGATAAAAAGAGCAGCTACAACATGTAAGCACATTCTTACTTATTTTGAAGTTATAGAATTTTTCATTCAGTAAAATTTCCAATTACTCAAGCAAAACATTACTGACATTATTACAATTACTTCTTTTGATCTCTCTTCTTTAATACGTATTAAACCTTAACATCTCTTCACTTTTGCTTCAATGCTAAATTTTCTTAAATAGAAGATAATCAATATGCACATTTTATCTTAACTGAAATTTAAAGGGCTCTGTGCCTAGATTTTGAAGAGATAAATAGAAAACATGGTCAAGAACAACAGTAAATGCTAGTAAAGTGGTCCTAGGAAAATCTCTCGATATTAAACACGAGTTTTGCTATCATTTAAGTCCCCTACTTTTGTATAAATATCTAAAGAAAATAAGTTTTAAATTCTTACCCTATTATGAAATTCATAGTTGGACCAGTAATCAGCACTGCTAAAAGGAATGGGGTATCGGGCAGGGACTGTAACCAAACATCTATTCACTAAATCAGTAAAAAATCTGAATTCCTGGACTTTGTTTCTGGATCCAGCAGCTCTATTATTGGCAAAGACAAGATAACTGCCAAAAGAAAAACATCATAATTTAGAATAATTAAGCCAGTAATTCTCTAACAAGAAAGCTCATCAACCCTTCCCCAACCATATCCCCTTATTTCAAATCCCATTCTTATTAAGAGGAATTAAACTTACTCCAGCCAAATCTTCTGCACTATATCAGACTTCATGGCCACCCCTAACGCTGCCTCATACGCCTCCACTGTCTCTTTAATACTTGATTGAAGAGGATGACAAAGGCTGTTTAAAAAATGAAGGAAAACATTGTATGTCTACAGCTCAATTCGATCAGGTAAAGGAATGACAAAGTATAAACATTACAGATATTATTACAATAGAATCCTTCTTTTGATCTTTCTTTTTTTAACAACGTATAAACCTTAGCATCCCTTAAATTTTGCTTCAATGACTTTAGCAACAGGTTAATTTTAACACAGTGTAATTCAGTAATAAATAACAGATGCAAGCCTAGTATGCAACATTTCTCTCCACAGTAGATAATGTCTCACCAGTATATCAGCCACAAATAAGGAACTTGGTGGTTAAACGTTTCATCATCAAAATTTCCTTTACGTAAACGGGCTGGAATATCAAGTGGTCCTGGGATATTTAAGAGATACCTGAGGAAAAATATCATGTTTGAAATTATGCCTATGTACACATGGATTACTATTGCTTTTTTTTAAAAAAAAATCCTGTTTCAACTAAAACTTCCTTGTTTATACAGTAATGAGACTTTATTTTCATGTGTATACCATACCGCTTTGGTCACATCTCTAGCATCATATATTTATTATCTTATACCTACTTGAATAATTCTTCTTCTATAATGATTTTTTAAAATTTTATAGCCCAAATTAAACAAACCACCATAATCATCTAATGAAACCTAATTAAAAACACAGAAGAACAAATGAGACTACCAAGTATCTAAAATTTTCCCACAAAATCTGTACTTTCTTGAAAAAAAAAATCTTTGAGTTATAAAACTTGATATCTGAAAACAATTTCTCTCTCACATACACACAAATACCACTCTACATTTAATTTTAGACATGATATAAAAGCGTATTCTATAACATATTGGCCCATAAGGCACTTGTCAAAAAGAGGTCTATGATCAAATAAGATTGAGAAATACCACAAATTAAAGCCCCCTCTTAAAAAGCCACAAAACATATTAGGATATTAAAGGCTCTAAGAAGCCAATCAGTAAAAAAATCTATTTTACTTTGGTAATTCAGGTTTCCCCCCAATATATTTGAATCTGTGTGTATAACATTACCAGCATCTTCAGGAACAATGTTTTTAAAGGCAATATGTTGATTTCAACAATGACAACCTAGTATTAACTGTTCACAGTGAATTTAGCAATTATTTCAAGGAACTAAGTTTTAATGGATTAGAGAGGCTGTATGGCGGCTGGGGTGGGGGAGGTTGTGTGCTGGGGGCCGTAAGAAAGGGAAGAAATGGTACTTCTAGAAGGCAGATTATCATCCTGACTTGGCCGTAACTAGCTGTATTACCATGAGTTAATCACTTAACTTCTAAGAATATTGACTTTTCTCAACTGAAAACTGCAATAAGTAAGAAGAGATAACTTTAAATCTAATCTATGTAAGACTACCCCTATGCCAACTTCAGTAAGGTGAATGAAATCCCCAAGTTAACTTTTATGGTTATCTACTAGTCTTCAAATTGATTTGAAACACACGAAAATTACTCCATCTCAATCTTTCTGTCTGTCCTTATACTAAATTTTACACATAAAATTTTCCAGTATAAAATTTATACTAAATGTTATATAGAAAGAGAAATGACAGACTCTAATTCTAAATAAATATTACAGTTCTACGTACTTTGCTTTACAATTTCTACTCATGAAATCAAAAAGTATTTTGAACTTATGAAGAGCAGACTTCTCCTATTAATAAGCTTCGGCTCTTTTATAAATTTTAAAAATTTCTATCAATACCAAGTAAGTGTGGCAATGCTGAAAACTCTCTCACTTACTGCCATTCTCTTAATATTTGATTTTTGTATAAATATCTAAAAAATAGATAGGCTCTCATCTGTGCAAGCTTTCACCGCATCTACCCAAAATAAGGACTTCAAATTGTCTAAATAAACTAAGCACAGGATACCTTTTCCTCATAATTCTTGGTGAATTATGAATTATAACTTTACACAAAAAAAATAATAAAGCAAGATGACTTAGCAAATAATGAGAAGATTATTTGGAGGTAGCCCACTTTCACATTTTTATTGTCACTTATTTATTCTGCTTCATTAAGCTGACATCAAGAAGATCTGAAGATCTTTGACCATGGCACAAACTGGCAGCATCTTCTTCAAAGCTAAAGCAATTACCTCCATGCTGAAGGGAAGATCAGAACCAGCAAGTCTTTAAAAGTCTGGTTCAGCCTTGAATTTATCCTGTGCTTAAGTCTGAGATGTTAAAGCAATCTAATTTAAACAGGGAGAAAGTCAGCATGGGGAAGCTAAACAATCTCTAAATTTCTCATACAATAGTTCAATTTTTCTCTATTAATTTGCATTTCAAATTATTCTTTTGTAATTAATTATAAGATGTTAATCTATATGTAGCAAAGCAGAAAGACTTTCAGGAAGAGTACTAAAATCACTATGTCAATAAACTGGCTATCTACCGTAAGAGGACAGATGTAAAGACTCAAGTTTGGTAAAGAATGGTGACCCCAAACTTTTTGCCATATCTCAAATAAAACTGCCATGTTCACAAAATATTCTAGGGTGGATAGACCACTGACTTAACAAAATGTGGGTTATTTTTAAAAATATTTTTTTATATAACACTGCTATACTGTGGGTGGGTGCAGGGAGGGAGCACCTAAGAAAAGAAAAATATATGCAAACATTAGACTTGCATATATAAATCTAAGACTCTATCTTCACTTAGTATTTTCCACAAGAATATTTTTTTAGGAGATATCCAGCTTAGACCTATCTTCTCTCAGTTCTTCCTAACATACAATAAAAAAGTATGTCATGACAAGTATCTTCCTTTTGATGCTGTTTTACTTAGGATCAGCAAACTACACCTACCTTCATAAATAAACTTTTATTGGAACATAGCCATGCCTATTCATTTATATACTGTCTATGGCTGCTTTCTTGCTACAAAAGCAAGGCTGACTAGTAGTGACAGGCCATATGGCTTGCAAGCCTAAAATATTTACTATCTGGCCCTTAAGGAAAAAAGTTCGCTGATCCCTACAGAGAGATGAGGAAGAAGGAAAGAGAATGTTAAAAGCCTCCAAAAAAACCCCACTCTTTAGGATCTGAACAAGAACTCACAGGGAAGCAAATAAAGGTAGTAAATACAGAACTCTATATAAGCTACTGAGAAAGTGATGGTTGAGAAAAGAATTCTCCAAAGTTTCTTACTCAACAACTTTCAGAAGTTAAAGCAGTTCTCTTTAGAATTTTTTTTTAAAAAGGCATATTATTTACATTCACTTTAAAATCACCAATCCAATAAATTAAAACTCATTTTTTCGAAAATCACTGAGATTGTCTCAGGATAATTTGTTGCTACAGTATTAATTGCTAAAATTAACAATGACAGTAATTAAAAGAAGCATGAATCACCATGGTGTTAACATAAATTTAGTGTTCTTAATCCAAAGAATGCAAAACGTTTTACATCTTGTGTCTATTTTTATTAAATTCTACTGCCCTTATAACAATTCTGTAAGAGGGTATTCAAGTGTCTTAAAAAAAAAATCAGTCTAAAATATAATCAATCCACCAAGAAATTGGTAATCTTTCCACTGAGCTACACTATTTCTCATTCCTCTACAAATCAAGAGTTCTACAAACTTACCGAAACAGATCCAAGTTACTATACTTCTCAAACCCAGGTTTAAAGAAGGATGCGATAAATTTCCGCAAAAATGGAAGAAGATTATCTCCTCGATTCTATTTTTAAAAGAAAGAGGAGGGATACACATTAGGCTTACAATGTTTAATTAAAATCTTTCAAGGGAGGAAAAGCCCTCCCCCGCCCCCCCAACCACTGATTAGATTAGGTTTTTTGAGTAGGTGGAGGTAGAGATGACTTTTGTATTCTGATCTCCAAATTGAACTAAACATTAAACAGTTTAACACCCAATATACCACAAGCTCAAGTTTCACTCACCAATTTCACCAATTAGCCATTAAGCTCTATTTACATGTTTGGCACTGTGCTAGGTGTTGAGAGTAGGGGAGCTCTAAATCAGAATAAGACATGGTCCCTGCCCTCTGGGAGTTCTTAGAGTAGTATACAAAGTAGCTATAAGCAAAATTACAATGTAATGTAATTAAGTGCAATGGTAGAACTATGCATGAGGTATTATGGCAGAAAGAGAAGGAATACCTAACAGCATTGCAAAGGGCAAAAGGATCAGTAAAAGCATCCTGGAGAGGCTGATGCCTGAAACATCTTAAAGGATGAATAAACGTGAAACATAAAAATATCATATTTAAGAATTATGAAAAACAAAGAATTATGAGTCTTTTTTTTTTTACCTGCGAGATGAAGAATTTGCACGTATGATAAAAAACCTCTGCATTCTGAAGATTTTTTTCAAATGCAGTAAGCCACACTGCCCTAGCTTTGTCGTGCTGATTTGTTTCCAAATATAAAGCAACAAGGGATTCCAACAACTGACAGTTCATGGGACATGATTCCAATAAATATTTACAAAGCTTCACTGCAGCCTCATACCTTCACAAGAAAAACACACATTTAAACACATGAAAAAATCAATTTTTAATATGAGGTTAACTGCTTGTCAATTAAGTTTTACCTCTCAAGAAGCTGGTGCAGAACAATCATGTTTGTGTAAAGTGGAACACAAGCCTCTACTCTTTCCTCAACAGTAAGGCTCTCATCTGTGCAAGCTTTCACCGCATCTATCCAAAAACACCACAATAACATGAATCAAACATAAAATGAATTATGTGACTGTGTTATTTAAACTCTAAGGTAGCCTATTCTTTTGTTTGACTACATCTTATTCACCTTTACTAAACTCCTGGTTTTCACCCAAAGGAGGTATTTCAGATATCTCCAAACTCCTAAAATTGAATCTTTCACCCTCACTTTCCTGTTAAGAATAAAACACCCAATATGAGCTCTTGCATCTTTGCATTTATACTAAATTCCTGAAAAATTATGTCAAAGAAATTAAAGAATGAATTATCTTTTCATATTTCTCCAACCCACTTCAAGAGGCCTTGCTCTGCTGATCTACAGCCATTTAAACGTCTCCCCCTAAACTTGATCTTTTCCTTACTCCTTCAAAACACTTTTCCCTTTGTAAAGAGTCCTTTACTCGATCTTGCTACTTCTTAGAGAAAAGTCCTCCACTGTTTCACTTTGCCCAACTGTCACCATTTCCTCCTTGCCCAAGGTGGTATGACTTCCCAGAACTGCTGAGTTTAAAAATGAATGCCATTCTGAAACAGCACTTTTGAAGTTCACTTATAAGGATCCTATCTAAACAAATCTATCTCTACATTCATTTTATCTGATTAGCATTTGATAATGTTCTTCCTCTTCTTTTTAATTTCTTCTTGCCTCTGCTTCCAAGAGATTGTTTATATTTTCTCTTGGTCTCATTCACTGACTCAATTCTCCCTTTTACCCCTTACAGCTATACTTTAAAATCTCCATTTCCTCAAAGAAAGTATCTCATAGCTTCAGCTGGTGAATAACTTACTGGGAGTGCACATTAAAAACTGTAAAGCACTATATAATAAAATAATTTCTATGTTGGTAACTTTCAAATCCATTTCTCTATCCATAATTGTCCATTTAAGGTGCACTTCCTTACTTCCTTCTGCCAACAAGCATTTCCACTTGGGTGACCAATTATCATTCATAAATACCACTCCTACTACCAAAATCAGTCTTCCCAATTCACCAGTTTTCTATTAGTACCCTTTCCTTTTCCTGGTCTCAAAACCCTGAAATCATCTTTGACTATTTTTTCTCTTCTTCCCTGACATTTAATCCGTCCCCAATCTCTATATGGTAACTTAAAATGTCTCCAATAAATACTCTCTCTTTCCCAGGTTACTTTTTTTAATGCCTCAGTTATGGCTGTCAGCTTCTGGTTGGTTTTCCTACCTTTGGTATCATTTCTCTCCAGCATATTCTTTCTTTCTTAAAGAATTTCTATTGCCATCAAGCCTACCATACTTAAAAGTTCTTGAAAATCGGGTATCATTTCCACTTATCAAGCTTAATTCCTACTGTTCTCCAGCACAAAAAGTCTCACTTTGATAAGGACTCTCCCTTCTTCTAATTTCCCTTTAAATCCATTGCACCAATTCCTATCTACTTGTTGCTTTTTGTTTACTTAGCTCCCCTAACAGGAATGTCCTTTTACTTCCTTTCTTCCCTAGTTTATTCAATGAACATTTACTAAGCGCTCAGTATACTGCCAGACATTATAGGCCCTTGAGAAATATAAAAATAAGACAAGAGTCCCATCTTTGAGGAGGAGGCCCACCATTGTCAGTCACATTACAGGTAAGCTTCAAAGTCCAGCTCCAAGTCCTAATTCGTCTGTGAAGACATACTTGATCATGCCAACCTGCAATAATCTCTTCCCTTCAGGTTTATGGCCTGTACCATGTAATTCTCTAAATCACAGATCCCAGTCTCTTCTCTAAGCACAGAATTTAGACTATATACTAATAGACAGTTATGTGGCCTCATATGTTTATTAATTATTCAGATGTATAGATTTTATCTTCTGACTAGGCTATATACTTCTTATTAGAAGGGAACAGGCTTTATATCTTATATATGTTCCAAAGCAGATACTTCGGTTAGTACATAAAGGAATCAAACTCACTGATTGATGGAAAAAATATTAATTACTTGAAAAAAGATATTATCTTTTAACTTTCACCTTGATAGATTGCTTTACAAAAATTTACCTGGTTCTATGATTCAATCAACTCATTAAACCTATGTAAATATGCTATATTATGTACATATTTAGCTGATATCTTTTGCCATAATCAGAAAAACGTAGCTTTCATAGATGCCAATGCCCATCTTATCTGATTCAATCCTTAATTTTTTAAGCATTTATATAATAAAGTGTAAAACTTGCAATACATAAATTTGTTTCATTTAATTTTGAAGAATCATAATAAGCGATAAGTTGATGTTCTAAATAATTTATAAGCATTTATACTTACCTTCAAATACTGCTAACAACATGTCAGGATTAGTCTTTACATCTTGAACTGCTTGCCACGGCATTAGAAATGGTTCTATATTAACAATTCTTGAAGGATTGGCATTAGACGGATCATAAAATTTTGAAGGGAGAACGTTGAATTCAATAAGATGTATGTAGGCCAGCCATGCCAAACATCGATCACTTGTTTTAAGGTATTCAGCTACTATTCCATCATTAGCCAATTTCAATGCATTCTAGGTAAAATGGAAAAATAATCTGAAGGTGTTTTTAAAAATATTCCTAATAAGATTCAACTGTGAAGGCAAAGAAGATGAAACGTGTTTTATTTCTTTGGCATGGTTCTTAAATACCTAAGTCAAAATTCTGATACTCACCAATTTTTTGAATGGAGAAACTCTTTAGAGCTATCAATACCAGATTAACATAATTTTTACTATGCTACGGTTTATGACATAATTAATGAAAAGGTTAAATTTATTTGTATATTTTAAGTATCTTGATATTCAAAATCTAATAAGATAAAGAGAAAAGAGTAAAAAATAAACAAAAAACCTCACCACACCCATATAGAAGATTTTCACTATGGACTAATTTTTTCCCCTTATGGTTTGAATATTGAAGTTTATTCTGGTGGGTACTCAGCAAATATTATTTTCATTTAAACCTCATAAACACTCTAAATAAGGTATTATCCCTACTAAATAAGCAAAGGAGGAAACAGCTGTAAACTTACCCAAATTCACACAACTTACCAGTAAGTGGCAAAGATTCAAATCTAAAGCCTGTGTCCTTATCTTTCAACAATGCTACCTGTACTGTTTTAAACCTTTAAAAAATTCTCTACAGAATGTCATTAAATGCTATAATAAATGTTTACCTGTAAAACTGCAAGTGCACTTTGGCATCTTCCAGTAAATATGTGTAGCTGAACTCTAAACAAAAGAGCCTCTAAAAGCTGAAAGGACAGAATATCTGATGTTTCCCGCTTGGCTGCTCCCATCAGGAACTCCACCATTCTCTCACATACGTAATCCTTTTCTTCAAAGGTGCTTTCTAGGTGCAGAAACTGCCCAAATGGATTTCATATGATTACTCCTGCTTCATAAGAATATCTAAAACTACAGATTTCTCACATTTCATTAAGAAACTATCACATATTAAAAATTCAATTTCTATAAAAAGGATAATTACAAATATGTATAAACCCATTGTACAGTACTATAACCTAGATTTCCCCTTCTACCACAAGTTGGAAAGTGGAATCAGATGAAAACTAAAACAATACAGATACACTCTCAGAATTATCACTAAAGCAATTTCACGTCTCCTTTCCTTGAATCAATAAATGGCAACAAGACCATAACGGATCTCCAAAAGCTCACGTTTATGATCACATACAATCTGAATTGCTCAGGTGTGTGACTATATAAAAATTTTGAGAATAGCATTCATATAAGAAATATGTGACAAAATAATTAAAAGATTTAATCTTTTAAAGAAATTAAGAGGTCCTTTAAAGACCAAACAACTTAAGGAAAAACATTACACCCTATAATTTGTGGTGATCAATAGCATTAATTTTGGTACAAGGCTGCAGGTTAAAAGCCAAGCATTTTTCATTGTCTAAATCTATTCAGTGAGTTAGGAGAGTAACAAAGTGGCAAGTTCATTCATTAAGGGATACCATGTTATCCAAATCTGTCTGTTCTGAATTTCAGTTAGCAAGTAAATGACAGATCTGATAGTAACAGTTTATATGAAAGTTTATCTGAATCTAATAATTCCTGAGTTCAGCTGGTAAAAGTTCATATATTAATGAATATTTATTTTATAAGTGAATTAATCATAATTTTAAGTTTAAGCCTGGGTAAGAAACACCCCATTTTCTCAGAGAATGAGGAAAAACCCACTTTTTCACCAAATCTTTTAAACTTAGCAAGGTTCGATATTAGTATGATTTACAGATAAAGTTTTTTCCATAAGTAACAAGGGCATATAATAAAAAGACCAAATTATTTCCTGGCTTTCATGAAAATGTTATATAAGCATAAAAAGAATATTATTAAATTACTTTCAGGTGCTTAGCAAAAAATTCATTTAACTTTGCCCAAACCAAAACTACTTAAGAATAGGTTAGTGTAAAATGTTTTAAAATGTTTGTTTCCTCATTGCCAATAAAGTAAACAACAACAAAAATCACCTCTTCACTAAATACTGTCTTGTTTAGTCTAAGTTAATCCTGACCCAGAGAAGTGGTTTTGAGGTTACTGGACAGTGAAAGTAAGGTTACTATTATATCTATATGCAGATAAAACATATGATCTATTAACCTACACATCAATATTTAAGATGACCTAAAGAATTATTGATAACAAACACACACACAACTTTATCTTTTCTACTCACAGTCCAAAAACTTTGATAATCAGGAGCATATTCAACAGCTGTTTCACACATTTCCTGCACCTCCTCCTTGGTTCCTCTTTTTGAGAACAATCTGAGGTAATGACACCAAATTTCTGGATTGTCTTTGTTGTTTTCCAAAGCTCGAGCCAGAACATTTAAAGCAGAATCCAAGGACTCGGAACATAGCCTACATGTTTGAAAGAAAAAGCAGGACCATTTTTTTTAACACTTGAAGATACTTTTTAAATCAGTCTAGTTCTAATAAGTCAACTTTTAAATTCCATTTTCTATTAGAACCTACCAAGAAGTTAGAATCACCAATGACAAAGGGAGGTAGATTAAGATTTTAAATCACATCCATCCAAAACAGGTCCCGATTTCCCACAGACCCAACAATTCCCTTTTAAGTGGATGTTCAATGCGCATTTACCAGATAAAAATACAGTATTATAAAACCACTAGATTATCAACTTCAAATGTGCTTTATGTCCATATTCAGCAATACCTTTTATGATTTACACTGGTCTGGGAATGGGAAAAGTTAAACAATTCTCCCTCAAGGCCAGCTACTACCAGCACAAAATAATCAAAGCTTTCAATATAATAGTTCTTTTCAACAGTCAAGGGCTCGCTATCTCTTGGAGGAGAAAACTGTCTCTCATGATCCTATTCATAAAATAATGTACAGTTTTTTGGCCTTCACTCAGTAAATGAGTCAGAAAAGAAAACATTGTAACTTATCCTATCAACATGAAAATGACACACAAGGTAAGTTAAATAAGCACCATATTCAGGTATGTGTGATGTATTAGCATTCTGCAGTGCTACCTTAAAAAAGTTTTTATACCAAGTTTTAAGACAGAGCAGCCTGTTTAAAAAAAAAACAAAAACACCTTACTATTGTAATTCTAAAATTACAGTAATAAATATTACTCCTGGTAATAAGAGATTATTCCTGGCAATCCTATCAACAAGTAGGAGTCAAAAAACACAATTATTTAATAGGAGCTGTCATTTTTGAGATAAATTACTATTTATCTTATTTGAATACACATAATATAACACCACACACAGAAAAAAGTCAATTCACCAGAATTTAGAGGTTCTTAGACAAGCTTTAAATCTCCAAATTAAAATTAACATAAAATTTAACCTGTTCCACTGTGACTTTATCACAATTTTATTGAGAACATGACTACCTGACGTATTAAAAACTCCAATGATTAATTCTTGGACCACTCAGAATTTACTGTTTTAACTGACACTACTTTGAAATAAGAGCCTACTTAAGTTAAAAACTGTAGCTAATTTATTACCCATACACTAAGCCATGCACATAACTCAAGATCTAATCTTACACTTTTTCTAATAGCTTTAAAACAATTACGTGCTTTTGGCTTTGTCAAAAAAACAAAGACTCCATTGATAGCAGCAAGGAAACCTGATTACCAGAGATGAAATAAACTTCAAACATAAAAATATAAATGTGCACCAGTTTACACAAAGATAGAAGGGGACGTACCCCTCATTTTGATTCAAGTACTTGTATGCAAGCTTGAGCCAAAGTTGTACATGAGAAGGATTTTCAAGCACACTTGCTTCTAAATTAGCAATGTCATCAGTCTCATTTGTAAAGTATCTGACATCATCTGGAGTGACAACTGTATCCAAAGCTGGAACATTTATTCGGTTCTCTGGCTGGAAGACTATAAGAAAAAGCACTATTAGCTTCACAATTTCTCTAAATCCACAAACCCAAGAAAAAACGATTGGCCTTACCTTTAAAATAATCTAAAAATCTAAAGCTCATAGCTTTAAGGTAGAGCAATCATATAGTTTATTGTCCAAACCAGGACACTTCTAAGAGTAAAAAGGGATGTTAATACAAATTACACCAGGATGACAGGTATAAACTAGGACTCTGCTGGGCAAACCAGAAGTATGACCTCTCTACTCTAAGCGTAAATGACATCAACTGATAATTCACATTCAATAAGTTTTAAGAGAAAGTTATAATAATTTATGAAAATGATTTATTCCATATTCCACTACATCTAAATTAGAGAAAAAGTGTTAATGTAAATAAGTACAGGAGAGCATATTTGCTAATCCACAAATAGTAGGCAATTAAATTATGCAAACTTGAGAATATAATGTAAGATGTACTCGACATAAGGCACTCATTTATACATTTCTTTGTTCACTCATTTACTTCATTCATTCTGTGAGCCTACTGCATGTCAGAAAACAAAGACTCAAAGATAAAACAAACAGAACTCCTGCTCTCAAGAAGGACACAGGCCAGGCAGTAGTTCTCAAATGGGAGCAGCACTGCTCCCCTCTCCCCACTCAAGTAATATTTAAAGCTGTCACATTTACTAAAGGGTGATCCATGCATTTACTGGGCAGGGGTCATGAAAACAAAACATCCTGCAATATAAGGCACAGTCTTGCCCAAGGAAGAACGAATTGCCTTAAATGCCAAGCAGCATCACTTTTTTGAAAATAGAAACTTTTAAAAGGCTAGTAGATTACACCAAAAGATTAGCAAAGTGTTAGCAAAGTGTAACACGACAATTTAATGATTCTGGATCTTAAATTACTTCTTACCATACTTAATAGGTCCTGTAGACTGTTCCTCATCACTACTGAAATTATTCTCTGAAATAGGTTTTCTCCAAAACTTTGGCTTCCACTTTCTTTTATCTTTGTAGGTTGTAAATGGAGGTGCTAAAGTAGACAGGAGAAGACTGCTGGTTAACAGAACTAGTCTTTTATTGTTTTGAAGGATACCCAAATAGTACTCAAAAAGAGCTGAATTTATTCTATCATGTTACTCAGACATGGTATATATATATCTCTACATAATGCCAAAAAAATTGTTCTCATAAACTCTAAGGTCCTTTTGTGTGAGAGAAAGATACATATACTCACTATGGCCTTTACTTTCATTGACATTGCTCACAAGGAGAACAGCCATCTGGTCCATTGACATTCGATCTTTGTTTACTCCAAAAAGTTTCTCAACATATTTTTCTGAAATTAGAGCAATGCTATCTTCATAAAAAGTATAAAAAATATGGATTACAGAGATGAGGCTAATTAAAGAGTATGAAGTAAAGAATAGTTTAAAAATTAAAGGTACTAGTCAAAAACACCTATGGCCTTCTAAAGGGCAGGGTCTACATTATCTTAACTACTACAGCAAATCCTACCATATCATGCACCCCAATGTGGACTGAAAAAAAGTATTTCCTAAAACAACCTAAACAAGTGAAAATTAAAGTCCCTAATTAGGAATGACTAAATAGATTCAGTGATGTTACAATCACTCTGAGTTGTGATAATACTGAATTTAACAAACACTAATTCCCCTACTTCGAAAAGACTTGTAGTTTAAGGTTTAATATTTGGCACTCAATCTGGGGAAAAGCTTAACAACATTTATTCACAATGTCTGGCAGTAATCTATGCTTTCTACAGTGTCAAAGTGTATAAAGTCCTTTTTTATTTCATTGTAGAATCTGAAACTATAGTCACCTCAACTTCTAATCCCCCTCTATTTTTGAAAATTAAATAGGGTCTATTTTTAAATCATTGGTAATATTTCTATACTATGTTAACATATTCTTCTAAATAAAGTGAAATATTTAGATGAGCTCCATCAAAAGAACTGTCTGCAATAATGGAAATGTCTTACATCTGCACTGTCTTACCGGTAAGCACTTACCAATACTGAGCTCAATAGTGCCTACTGAGCACCTGAAATGTGGCTAGAGTGACTGAGGAATCCAAATTTTTATTTTAATTAACTTAGATTTAAATAGCAACACATGGCTAGTGACTACTGTACTGGACAGAGCAGATCTAGATAAAGTGTCATAGATGAATGTATTGAATTATTATGGCTATTTAAAGATGTCAACAACTGAATATAAAACTTTTAAATTGCCTAAATTCAATTTTCACTTGGGAAACAAGAGGTCTTTAAAACCTGCTGCAGCAGCAATTTCTTCATCAGTGCTTGTCTCTGAACAACCAATCAAAGACAGATTATATGACAGAATGTCCTGGAATAGCTGTTTTCGGCTAAGCGTATAGTCTTGTGTATGCTGCCTAAAATAAAATAACAACACAGAAAAGATAATCATGTATATATCAAAGCTACATAACCAAGACTGCCTTTTAAATTATAAAATGTTAACAAATAAAAACTACTCACCACTGACAATCATCATCATTACATGTTCCTGTTAAATCAAAACGGCAGAAACACTGATCTGGTTCGATCATATTACTATATGATACTGAGCTTAGGGGAAGTTTTTCCTTGGTTCGATAGTATGGACTAAATCTAAGAAGAGAGGTAGAGAGGCACATTATGATGCTCCATAAACATTCCTCAGAAATTTTTTCATTTTTTCTTTCTCAATTAAAGTTTCTATACTTTGAGTTTACTATTTATCTAATTACTTAATGCCAAAATTAACTCTAGAAAACAACCAGAATATCAAGTCATAGGGACAAACTACTTTTATACCCAGACATAAAATATCTGAAATAGAAAACAAAGAACAACAATATCCTGTATTCTAAACGTAGTGTTTTCCTACCACATAACACTGGTATTTCTTCCACACATTACCAGCCAACCAAAAAACTAGAGAAAAAGTCTATACTACCTGGTAGGTGCTGTACGATTTTACGATTAAATCATACCAATTTAATAGTCTCACAGCTTCTAAAGAGTCTTTAAAAAAAAAAGAGACAACCTCCCAAAGTTAATCATTGGAAAGTGTCAAATCAATTTTATGAAAGCTAGCCAATGCATTCCTTAGAATAACAATAAAATTAAAAAGCAAAAATTTTAAATTCTCATAAGACTCCAGTTATTTTTCCTAAAATCCTTAATAGATATAGTAATTCAGAATTCTCCACAATTTCACCAGTAGCCAGAAATTAGGATTTGATAAGAATTAGTAAACCCAAGTGTGAGTTAAATCTTAATTCCTATTTGGTTCAAGTTTGACAACAAGGCACTTAAATTTTTATATTCCCTAAAAGGACAAGTTCATTTCTAAGCAGCCATGATTCAATTTTTTTTCATGGTCATCACACATTCCAGATTAAGATATCATTAAGAACAAGGAGCAATCCTGAACCTCAAGTTTACTGAATCTTTCTTCTATACCTGTAAGACTTAAAAACTAGAAGGGGACTATGGTAGGGTCTAAACGGATATGGCTTCACTTCTGTTGTTTTACTCTGTCCTGTCACGAAATCCACATCCACAGAAATCTCCTGCAAAAGAAAAGAGAAATTTCATAAGGTAATAAAGGCTAGGGTGAATTCTAGATTTTATAAAGAATATGAAATGTTCAGTTACCTGACCATGCAAAACCTTGTCTGTAATGCCTGTGGTAGTTTTTAAAATCAGTTGTTTTAAGCTATCAGCTTTTGAATATAATTTCTGCAATTCACCAATTTTTAACCCTAGAAAAAGTTCTGGTTTTTCTACTGTATTCTTAGTAGGTTTGTTTATACATTCTTTGTTAGGTGTATCAGTGTGCTTAAGGTTAGGTTTAGTAAAAGAATTGGATTCTAAGAAGGATCTTCTTCTTTCTCTGTTTGACCCAGACAAAATCTCATCATCAACATCATTTTCCTCAGTGTCCAGACTTAATTTATCTTGAGTCAGATCGTGAAGTGAGGGTTGAGGCAAAGAAAATTCAGGTTCCTCTTCCACAAGTGGACCAATATTTTGCTGTTCCTTTGCTTTAAGGGCCCTGGCTTCTTTTAGTTTCTGAATTTTCAGGGCATATTCATATTCTAGCTTTTGCAATCGTCTTTTTTCCATAGCAATTAGTTCTGCTGAATGCTTTCTTGGACTTGATATTGGAGAATTGTCCAGTCTCATCATTTTGTTAGGCTGGGGGGAAAAATGATATCAATATTTTATACTGTTATGACTTTATAAACAATTTTGGTAAGATAATTGTGCTATCCCTACAATACAATGCCAACATTATAAAACTAAGTCAATAATGAGACTAAAACAGTTTTACAAAAGCCTCCAACAGATTTGCTAGTTAATCTATGAGGTACAACAAACAAACAAACAAAACAAGTCAAAATAAACCAAAAAAAAAGTTTCCAAATATGTGGGTGCCATTTAAAAACAAAACTTTAGGGCTTCCCTGGTGGCGCAGTGGTTGAGAGTCCGCCTGCCGATGCAGGGGACACGGGATCGTGCCCCGGTCCGGGAGGATCCCACGTGCCGCAGAGCAGCTGGGCCCGTGAGCCATGGCCGCTGGGCCTGCGCGTCCGGAGCCTGTGCTCCGCAGCGCGAGAGGCCACAGCAGTGAGACGCCCGCGTACCGCAAAAAAAAAAAAA